>NC_065448.1:170883086-171515815 GCF_917563875.1 Diabrotica virgifera virgifera | reverse complement strand
TAAACATTCAATGTTTTGGATAAACAATTAACGTAACTCGTAAACTAACAAAACGATCTTCTTGATACTTTGCACTCTAGTAAGGGCACATAATATCCTCATAATTAAGGTACAATATGTTCCTTAGGTCATATTTAGTAAAAGTTATTAACATTTACAAAATAGTGCAAAAAATGTGGTTTTTTGCAATTATCTCGGTTAATTATTTATCAATTTTAACTAATCAAAATTAAAATTAATTGTTTTTTTATGATACACAACTTACATAATACAACTTTTGCTGTAAACATGATACAAAAAATGCTACAGGCAAAAAACCATATTTTCTGACTTTAGCCTTTGTTTATAAAAAACTGAGGTTGATTTGCGAGTACCTCTGTATGTATTTTTAATTAACTATGTCCCCCCTACGATTTAGCACCTTCAAATACCTGTATTGATTTTTACCCTGAAATCGCTCATTTTTATTTATCTGCCCTGGCGTAGAGGCATTTTCCTTCTTCATCTTGGGAAAACTTCTACAATCAGAGGCATTACAAAAATTTGAAGAAATATTTAAAGCCAACTACTTTAGATCCCAAATAAATCCCAGAATGATCTACAGAATCCAATACCAGAGCCAGCACTTAGTCTGAGAAAAGATGATAACGAATTTGATGTAGATATTACTTACCTATTTAACCCATTAACCGCCAAGCAAAGAAATACTGCAATAGTATGTAATATATTTGATTAACTAGAGTAAAATAAACTTAAACATTCGTAAAAAATTTTTTTTACACTTTGATAATGGCAGGTGTCACAACAACAAAATGGTTCGTTTTCGAACCTTTGGCGGAAATGAGATATAAAAATTGAAATACAGAATTTTATTAGTTGTGAAAAGTCTTAAAACATTTAGAGTGTAAATGGACCTGGAAGATTTTATAAACAAAAATAATATGGTTAGAACATTGCCTACACCTTCTTCAGCTTCTTTGTTAAAAACGAAGTCGAACGGCCCTCTATCCTTTTTAGAAATTATTTTAGACATTTCAAGTTTACACTTTCCAATCCTGTATCTTGCACTGTGCCAGTTGCATACCTAAATTCGACAAATCGACATATTGTCTACTGTCTACAACACTACACAAACTCCCTTATGGAGCCCCCCTCCCCCACCCTAGATTATAACAAAACTGAATACCAGAATACCCGTCTTTCTAAAGGTACGTATCCACTATGTTAGTAATATTGGACCACCGAGGCACTGCCGCACGGTCGTTGGCGCACTGTCGCACGGTCCGGGAGCGCCAACCATCCACTATGTTCACGAACCTCTTGCACTCCGCGCTCCCTGCAACTGCTCCAATCGATACGGTATGCGTTCCTCTACATATAAACCGACACCAATTGGAACGCCGAGGCGGAGCGCGCACTGTTGCACAGTCCGGGAGTGCCTACCATTCACTATGTTTACAAACCTCTTGCGCTCCGCGCTCCCTGCAACTGCTCCAATCTACATGCATGCGCTCCTCTACATATAAACCGCCACCTATTGGACCGTTGAGGCGGAGCGCACACTGTTGCATGGTCCGAGAGCGCCAACCATCCACTATGTTCACGAACTTCTTGCGCTCCACGCTCCCTGCAACTGCTCCAATCGATACGGTATGCGCTTCCTTACATACAAACCGCCCCAGATTGGAGCGCCGAGGCAGATTGCACACAATTGCACAGCCCGGGAGCGCCAAACGTGTCCACTATGTGGAGCAGTTGCAGGAGCTCGCAGTGCAAGCATAGTGGATACGTGTTTTTACACATAATAAAGAAATATCCCAACAAATTACTGCCTGTGCATCACCTTGAACTTATTCCTGATCAGACAGGATTATAATGTCGACTTCCGCCAATGGTTAGTTATAGAACCATTATTTTCAAACACGAGATTTGATGACTCAGAAATTTTTTTTTTGTATTTTTATAACAATTGGTGTACAAATAGGTTAAAAAAATAATGTTTTAATTTATTTGACCACAAAAGTGTTATGCCGATAAAATTACTACAGTAAAAATAAAGTTGCGACGAAGGATTGAAAATGTCGGACATTTAGAAAATATTTTTGTGATGAAAGCATGAGTTTCTAAATTAAACAAAATTAAATTTAGTTACTGGTTGCTTAAAAAATACAAAGATTTAAAAAAATTAACGAATTGCCAAAAAAAATTCTAAAAAAAATGGTGCGTTTTCGCACCTTTGGCGCTAAATGGGTTAAGAAAGCTGATAATGATAGCTTACAATCTTGGTAAGTATGAAATTGAAAAATACATAAATGAGCCTAAGTCAGAAGATTCTGAGAATACCTATACTTGATTGGTGGACAAGATACGAAAATATCTACCCGTCATTATCGAAAATGGCTAAGGATTTTCTCGGAACGCCAGCAACATCTGTACCTGCGGAAATGATATTTTCAAGCGCAGATTTAACAATAACTAAGGGCAGAAATCGGCTCGGCGTTGACTCCATGAGAAGTGTTATCTGCCTTAATTCATGGCTTATCAATTCCGATTTAAAAATGTACTAAATTTGTTATTTAAAATAAAATATAGTTTGTAATTTTATTTTCAACAGGATTAGGAAGTGTCATTATTATTTTTAATTTACATTTTTGTAAATCGTCTGAGGAAAAAAAGTGTTCAATAAATTAAAATAAGTAGGTATGTTATGTTATGTTAAAATAATGTTATCTTATATCTTTCATTATTAGTCAAGATATTTCAAGATTTCTTGTTTTCTTGACCATAAATCTTGACATTAACATAAAATTTCTTGTCTTGTCTTGAAATCTAAACTTACTTCTTGTCTTGATCTTGTCTTGAAATCAAGACGAGACCAAGACAAGATCTTGAAATTTTCAAGAAGTTGGCGACCCCTAACTGTCTACACTTACTTACTTACTTAGTCCTAAGCCTTTCTATCTTTAGGTGTAAGGCTGGTGGAGTTGAGTTTGGCATTGTAGTCTCCATGCTTTCCGATCTTGCGTTAGGTTTCTTGCACTTTCCAATGTCAATCCCTTCTTCTCGACTTCTTTCCTGATTTCATCTACCCACATAACTCTTGGTCTTCCTCTTTTGTTTTTCCCCTGCACTCTCGTTTCGAACACTCGTTTTGTAAGCCTCTCGTTCGACATTCTACACACGTGCCCGAACCATCTTAGTTGTCCCTCCACTATTTTTTCATTGATTGGTTCCAGTTTTAGGTTTTGTCTAATTGTTTCGTTTCGTATTTTGTCTGTCCTCTTTCTGTTTGCTATTTTCCTCAGAAATCTCATTTCCATAGCATTGACTCTGGATTTTTGTCTCCCCGTCAATGTCCATGTCTCGCTGCTATACATGATTGTTGGTCTAACTACTGATTTAACGACTGCCGTTTTTACTTTCTCCGGTATCTCTTTTTTCCCCAAAAATGTTGTTTTCATAGCGTTAAATAAGCTTCCTGTTCGTCCCATTCTCTCGTTTATTTCCATGTCTTGTTTACCATTTGCTTCGATTATTACTCCTAGGTATTTAAAATATTCCACTTGCGCTAGTTGTTTCCCGTCTAATTCTATTGCGTGTGTATTCCTTGTATTTGAAATTATCATTGTTTTTGTTTTCTCTGTATTAATTTTCATATTTATGTTTGATAGTTCTTCTACTAGAATTTCAAGATTGTTCTGTAAGTCTTTCTGGTTTCTGCTATCAATACCATGTCGTCTGCAAATAGTAGCTCCGATAGTTGAGTCCGTTTCATTTGCCAGTATCCTAATGTTAGTTTTTTCATTCTTCTCTTGGCTTTCTTTATCGCTTCATCCAGTACCACTGAGAATAGCAGTGGACTCAGCACGCATCCCTGTTTGATGCCTTGAATTGTAGTAAATTCTCTGGATTCCTCGTTATTGGTTCTTATTGTATTTGTATTATTTTTGTACATATCCTTTATTACTTCTATTATGTGTCTGTCGACTCCCCTTTCTTTTAGTGTCTTCCATACGTCCTTTCTTCGGATTCTGTCAAACGCCTTTTCCAGGTCAATGAAGCACATATGTATCTCTCTATTCTTCTTGATTACCTTCTCACTTACTTGTCCTAATGTGAATATTAGGTCTTGCGTGCTTCTGTCCTTCCTGAATCCACACTGTGTGTCTTCCATAGTTGTTTCTATTTGGGTTTTTATTCTTGTCTCTATTATTCTTGCGAAAACCTTCCCAGGGATACTTGATATGGTGATACCTCGGTAATTATTACAGTTTCTCTTGTCTCCCTTTTTGTGTATTGGTAGTATAATGTCTTTCTTCCAGTCCTTTGGTAATTCTGCTCTATTTATGATATCATTCATTAGTTCTTTCATGCTATCCATTCCCTCTGTCCCCATGAATTTTATCATTTCCGGGGTGATATGATCCTTGCCTGGTGCTTTGCCCAATTTTACTCTTTCTATCGCTTTCTCTAATTCCTCTCTTGTTATGGATTCCACTTGTTGTTCTTCATTCCTTTCTTGTATCTCCCCTGTGTTGTCCGTGTCTGCATGAGTTAGCTCTTTGAAATTTTCTCTCCATCTTTCCATTATTTGTTTTTCTTCTGTTAGTACGTTTCCATTCTTGTCTTTTATATTCGGCATCGTGTGCTCTTTCTTTTGTCTGAGTTGTTTTAATGCGCCGTAGAAGAATTTTTGGTTTTCCCTATAATTTTTTGTTATTTTTTGTCCAAATCTCTCCCATGACCTTTCCTTTCCTGCTTTCACCGCTATTTTAACCTCTTTCCTTTTTTCTTTATATGCCTCGTAATCTTCTGGGTGTTTTGTGCTTAGGTATCTCTTCCATTTGTCTTTTTTATTCTTTATTTTCTCTCGTATTTCTTCCGTCCATCATTCCGTTCTTCTCATGTTAGTATTTGCTATTTTTGCTTTCCCACAAGTTTCCTCAGCTGCTTTGATTATGCTGGTTTTTAGATATTCCCATTTTTCTTCTATATTTGTATTTTTTGCCCTACCTTTCAGGGTATTGTCTAACTTTTCTTGGAATTTCTTCTTATATCTTTTCTCTTTTAATTTGTAACCTTTTATTTTGTCATTTACTACCTTTCTTCTCTTTTCTTCTTTTTCTTCTGTTGTTCTCATTCTCATTATTACTAGATGGTGGTCACTGCCAATGTCTGAGCCTCTTTTCACTTTCGTATCCTGTACTCTTTTCCATTTGTTGCTGCTTAGCAAAAAGTAATCTATGATTGATTTTTCGTTTCTGCTGTCTTGTACTCTCGTGTATTTGTGTACTTCTTTATGTTTAAATTTTGTATTTGTTATAACTAGTTTGTTCTCCATACATATTTCTATTATTCTTTCACCATTTCTGTTTAGTATTTCTTCTCCTTCTTTTCCCATGCACTCCTCTATTCCGCTGTTGTTCTTTCCGACTCTACCGTTTAGATCTCCCATTACAATTATGTTTTCTTCCCCATTATCAATTTGCATTTGGAGCTCCTCGAAAAATGTATCTTTCTCTTCCTTTCTTGCATCTTCATTTACGCCGTAGGCTGTTATTATTGTCCATATTTCTTCGTCCATCAGTTTCATTTTCACCGATAATATTCTCTGGTTAACATATGTTTCTTCTATAACTTGTTGTAGTCTATTCGGTGCAATTATTATCCCGACTCCTTCTTTTGCTCTCTCTTTTGTATCCGCTCCTACCCAAAGCAACCAATATCCTTTGTGTATTTTCTTAAGACCTTTTCCTTTCATCTTCGTTTCCGTTATTCCTAGTATTTCTATTTTTTGTTTTATCATTTCTTCTACCAGTTCTTCCTCTTTTCCATTGATGCTTCTCACATTCCATGTTTCCATTTTTATGTCTCCTTTTTTCTGCAATCTAGCTTTCCCCTTCTTTTTATTTTCATCTTTGTTTACCTGTGCATCATCTTTTTCCCTATCGCTTTTCCCATTCATTGCCTTGGTCGTCATTGTTGTGTGTCCGGTCTCAATATTTTCTATTACTTTTTTGGGGTCCTTTCCCCGACGTTTCTGTGAATTTGTATAATTTTCTCATTATTATGGTCCCATTTCCACTCCTTCCCATTAATCTCCAGTTTCATATATCTTATCTTCGTAGTATTACCTTTGTCTTTTTCTTCTTTTGCCATTTTCCTAATTTTTGCTTGTATTTCCCGTTCCTTTCTTGTTAAATCTGATTCTATATACACCTTTTGTCCCTGTAGATTCTTCAGTTTTCCTTTGTTTTTTAGTACACTTAGCTTATCCGTTAGGTTTTCCGTTTCTGCTACAAAAATTTGATCTCCGATCTTCACCGCTCCTCTCAGTTTGACCTGTAATTTCAGATTTCTTCCTATGAAGTGTTCTACTGACTCCTTTACTGGTTTTCTGTCGTTAGGATCCAGTGTTAGGCCCTTTAATACTATATTATTTCTCCATCTATTTTTTTCCAATTGTTCTATTCTTTTGTTTGCCATTTTCAAACCTTCTTCCAATTTTTTGTTTTTTTCTTTTAGCTCTTTAATATATTCCATCGTTTCCTTTTGGTCTTTCCGTATGGTTCTTATTTCTGCCATCATTTCGTCATTTTTCCACATAACTTCCCGCATCATTATTATTATCTCTTCATTTGTATCGTTGGTTTTATTCGGTGTTCGTCTCGTCATATTACTCTTTTCAAAATACAAATCATCCCCTTTATATTTTTTATTCTTAGATTCTTCGTCGCTACTATATTCGTTCCTTCTATTGGTTTCCTTTCGGATTGTTCCGCCACTGGCCATTTTAAATTAAATTATTAGATGTTATCCTCAGCACTAATATAAATATTATTATATACTTACACTTTAAAGTCTTTTTTTACATTCACACAAGTACACTTTTTATCTTTAACGATTATCGATAACGATAGGTCTTTTAAAAACCGGTGTTTTTATTGTGATAGGTTTCGATTCCGAATTTACCTTATCGCCAAGCACACCGGCCGTATATCCTCTCGCTTTGACTGCCAAACTCGAACTCATCACATCACTGTCTACACAATAATATGTAGAAATAAACAAACCAAGACACGTTGTCCAATGTAGCCAACCCTAGAGTTTTAACTGTAGATCTACAGTTTTCTGTAAATTCTCTCAGTTTTTAGTTTAGGCATCAAAATCTACAGTTTTTTATTTAAGATGCTAGTTGCTAAGTTCTGTTAAGCACAAAAAAGTGACTTGAACAAAATGAAATTTGTAGAAAATGTATAGTTATTTTTTTATTTAGATTTAGAACTTACAGTTGCTTTTTTGTATAGAACTGAATTAGTTAAATAAAACTTGTTTCTCACGTTTTCTCCTAGAGAAGATATATTTTGATCTAGACTAGAATAAAGTTTTTTTAATTATTTTTTTAGAAGTTTAGTTATGTTGTTTTATGTTTCTATAAACTATGTATTATATTTTTTAAATAAAACTAAAATAGTTTTTGTTTTTTTCGCCCGTGGTTTTAGCCAACTTTATTTTGACATATAACAAAATAACCTGTCATCTGTCATTTCTTCTTCTTTTTTGGGCTGTCAAGTGTCATAGAAGATTGAGATGTAGAGTTACTGTTTTTTAATTTGATATTTACAGTTTTCTACAGTTTTTTTCAAGTATATCTACAATTTTGCTCTGTGCTGGGGTTGGCAACTCTGCGTTGAATGTTCGAGGAGCACTCCCAAATAATGATTTGGGAGTGCTCCTCGTGCTTGTTTATTTCTAGTGCATCTTTATTGTGATTGTAGTGTAGACAGTTGTGTCTCAGAGTAGCGAATCGACTATAGAACCTAAGTCCAAATTTTCATCCAATTTGGAGTTTACCCTGAAAATTACACGGTCTCGCCGTATTTCGCGTTCATTTACTGGACTACATGTTTCTATAATCTGTATTTAATCCTACCTACATAATAATAATAATCAGGCGAAATTACAAAACAAATTCGTAAATTAATATCCAGTTGCACCAACAAATAAACGATTGATTTTTTTATTTGGATTGTCCGCTTATTTTAAAATATAATACCTACCTAATTGTCAAAAAACTGTCGATTAAAAACAGAAATTTTAACGATTCTCCCGAAAAATATTAAATTTTTTACCATCAAATATAATAACAGAACACTATTTTTTTCTTTCTAAAAAGATTAAAATTATAATTTTTTACAACCGTGTTAAAAATGCAATTTTTAACACTCCATACGAGCGTTAAAAATGTTACTTTCAGGCACTAGTGCTTTAAAATTTTTAAGGCACTGCAGTTCGTATTGACCGTATACACAATTTTGATGTAATGTCAAAAAAATATAAAAATGGAATGTCAGTCAAGTTCAAGTAAAAGTTTTTGTAGATATTGTCCTGTAATTACGTTTGTAGAAAAAATATTGTATGATATGCGTGTTAAAAAGTACATTTTTAAGGCACTCATGTGAATTGCAGAACTCGCTTCGCTCATTCTGCCAACTTTCACATGGGTGCCTTAAACGTGTACTTTTAACACTTATATCATAAATAACTATTTTTGGGAGAATCGTTATAGTATATTAAGTATGGAGAACGGTAAGGGTTTTATACCGATCGAAGACAATTATTGTTTGGAGGAGGAGCGGGGTGACGACTCCAATTATTGTCTGAGGTCGGTTACCCTTAACGTTCGACATGCTTATAACGTTTTTTGCACGATTGATACCATTATAAATTATAAAATTAAACATTTTCGTCATATTGACTAGTTTCATTCATTTTATCAAGATAGATACTTTGGTTGTTAGGTAGTAACTAGGGTGCATAACAACAATGGAGAATTGAGTTTTTATTTAGTTGTCAATAATTTTAAGTACAATTTTGATTATTATAAATTAAAATGTTGTGCTCAAGTAATAGGGAGAGGGACAATCGGGGGCTGGCCTTCTCAAATTTGCCTAATCCCGAGAACTATAGGTACTGGCCATTCGTTCAGGAGGACATCAACAACGCTTTTGGCTACTAAAGGTGTTGATGTCCTCGGATTAAAGCGTCATGGAGGTTGGCGTTCATCGACAGTGGCAGAAAGCTATGTAGAAGATTCTCTTCAAAATAAAATAGATTTTGCCGAAAAAATATTGTGCAATACTAGTAATACCACTAATGTATGCGATTCTGCAGGAGTTTCTGTTAGAAGTGAAACCACAGCCCAAACAAGTGGGATTTCATTAAATAATTTAACAAATTGTACCATAAGTTTCAATATTAATAAATAATTCGTTAGTTTTCTTTATTCTTTCAAAAAATAAATTAAAATTAGGAGATTTTTTAACTCGACGGTAAGTGAATTACTTACCGTCGAGTTGGAGTACTTACCGTCGAGTTGGATTACTTACCGTCGAGTTGCTAGTAAATGTCACCTACTGACGTAAAATCTGTCACGGTAAACAGTCAAAAATGATCAATCGTGCAAGAAAATTTTTATGTTTTTAATTTGACAGTTTTTTTGACAATTATATTCTAAAATAAACGGGTAATCAAAATCAGTCGTTTATTTGTTGGTGCAGCTGGACATAAGTAAATTATTTATTTTTTATTATTATTAAAATTCATTAAAAATTTTTAAAATTAGATATACTTTTCATTCGATTTTGTCTTTTTGGAGTGCCTTATTTTTTATAACATAGTTATTATAAAAAAATCACTGCAAGTCATGTTGGAATTGGTTTCCGTTGGTGAAATTTATCGGGGCATTTAGTGTCCCGATCAGGTACAAATTGGTACGCGTTCCCAGACCCTTGAAAATCAGGACGTCCCGCAAAAATCGGGACACCTGGTAACGCTAGGTAATACCCATGCTTCTTTTTTATGTGGACACTACAACCAGTGCAGGTTAAAACGGTGTCAACGGCGCCGTGGCTTAGTTGGTTAAAGCGCCTGTCTAGTAAACAGGAGATCGTGAGTTCGAATCTCGCCGGGGCCTTTCTGTTTTTTTTTTTGTTTTTTGTGAGCTTTTGTAATTTTAACTTCTTTTAAATAATTATTTGTAGCTCATAATTTGTTTACTTTTATTTCGTTTAAATAAAATCACAAAATATCCTTTGAATGATCGGTTACCGTTATCTACTTATTGGCATCACTATGAAATTCTAACTAAATAGTAAATTTTGTTTGATTATCATCCTAACCTATGCTCTCTCACTTTGTCATTAATTGGTGCCACCCCTTGAGTTCCTCTAATATAATAAGAAAATAAGATTTTCATTAATAATATCCTAAATATATTATCCTTTTTTTGCATCATAGTAGTTATTCTTATGGCAGTTGTAAAGACTATTCCTCTTAGTTTCATGGAAACCTTTCTGTCGCAAAATACAAGACTCCCCTTCTTCCATTTCAGCCATCATATCTTAACCCTTAAGTACTAACACACCGTCTCTCAGACGGCATCGTTTGTTGAAAGTGGGATATTTCCCTTCCTAGAAAAATTTGAAGGTCATCCGTTTATGACTTTTCAAGTTGGGTTGTTATTTACTAGTATTGAATTCGGCAATTTGCTGCAGGTTGTTATTTGAAAGATATTTAGACTCAAAGTGTGATTTCCGTCTAATAGACGGGGTGTTAGTGTTTGTGCCCAGTTCGTGATTAAACATAATGTGCCCCAGTTCGTCAAAAAGTTCAAATAAGGGGACAAAGACTATAAAGAAACTCTTTTGAAATGACTTGATGAGGTAGAAGATGACATAAGCGAAGTGGGATCAATTTGTGATGAAAATGTTGCCACTGACTACCATTGCTACACTGTACAAATTTTAGTGCCTGTCAGATTTTTTTTGTTTTAATATTTTTTAAAATCTTATTTATTTTCATGTTTACTACCCTTTGTTTAACTCGATAATAAATTTTTATCAAGATTCTTTAATTTGTTTCATTTTTATCACACTTTTTTTCAGGAATAAAAAGTCACACAAACAATCCTTCCATTCCTGTTATAATGTTTTGTATTTTAATAAATACAAAAAAACTAGATCAATTACTGTGTTTTTTAGATAAATAATACTGTCAGTAAGTCATCGAAATATTTTTTTGCATTATAATATTTAACAAAAGAAAAATAACCAATAAAATGTGAAACCCGTCTGTCAGGCGGTTAGTTAGTGTTTGCGCCATTGATTTAAGATGTTAGTACTTAAGGGTTAACTCTAATTATATATTTTTGTCATAAAAGAAAAGAAAAGTAAATTAACCAAGATCTGTGGACATTATTCTTATATGATAAATTCTTAAATAAAAGATTTGATACAATAATTATTGTAAACACTATGGCGTATTGAGCATGGTTCTATGCGAGTTCTATGGAACCAGGGCCTGGGCCTGCTCTAACGCGCTTTTCTCTTCTTTTGTTTCTGATTTAGTGGGGATATTTTGAACTACATACTAGGAAATGTAACTGCTTCATACATTTTAATTTTTGTATAGGCACTTATAAATAAAAACGAACAATACGTATTCATAAAAAAAATTGAACATAAAATTTATAAAGAAACACAGGGAACGCTTTTGTAAGTTTCTGTACTCGTTTTACCTGCTTAATAACGTCTACACACTCTGACAAAACCACCTGACTGTCAGGGTTGACAACGTTATGGGTCTGACTGTTACAGCGTGTATAGGCTTGCCGTACGACAAAATTGAGTAATCTTGATAGTCAGATTGGCGGATCTGGTCGGGTAGTCTTGCTATTCCAACATCCTGACAAAATGTGTCGTGTCAGACTGTGTGCTGCGTTGTTAGCCTGACCTCTGACTCCAACGCGGATGAATAAAAATTGTTAATAATCTATACAAGTACGGGTAGCTTTTTAAAAGCTGTGGACACAAATTACGTGTTAATATCTATTCCAAGGTCTATAATATAGATATAGAGTATATAACAAAACGTAAAATTAATATTTTACTTACACCGAGAGAACAATTTCTTTTCTCCTAAAACACCGATTTCTTTGGGCAATATTTCTTAAAAGTTAACATATCCTATTAACTTAAACACACCGGTTCACATATAAAGAAACGAGTTTTTTAAACACAACTCAATAATTTCTTACAGATAATTTCTTCAATACTAAGAAATGCATTAATGGTTACATTTAATTTTCTTATCCTACAGTTTTTATTTCTTAAATTGAAAACTACAAATATTTTGCAGTATAAGAAATATAATGTTAAGTTAATCCATATTTATATTTGTGAACAAGAAATTTTCTTGCAATCAAATAAATATTTTAAACCACAAGAAATAATTCTTCAGAAATACCCTCTGTAGTAACTGTGGTTATAAAATAAAAACTTTGTCATTAATGCCGAAATGTTACTTGCAAAGAGATTTTCTTCCACAAAAGAATTGCGCAGATTAACTATTTATGATTATTTAGTCGTCAGTGTTTGTCAAGATGGCGTGATATGTTCATGTTCATATAGATGGATGTTGGATTTATTGGTGTTCTTTAAAAATTAACGGATACTTTGAAGGTACGTACATATATAGGTATTAAATAAAAGTAAATTGAGGAATTTCAGATGTATAATAATAATATTGTTGCGTATCCGAATGGTTAAAAAAGAAACATAATAGTATCTTTATATGCTTTTTAGGTATAATGATGGACGACTCTGAAATAAAGGAGCTTATTATTCTAACTGGGAAATATTCCACAATTTACAGCTGGGACAGAATGATATAATAATATATAGCTTCAGAACAATATTAAGAAAGGATTTATTAACCAACTGCGGGGCCTTCCAGAAATGGTAGAACTTCATACATGTAAGTACCTTTTTAAAAATGTGTATACTTATGTATCAACTATAATAGGTTTCTTGAATGTATCGTCTTCTAAAAAAATATACAATACAACGTTATATCAAACATGGCGGTTGCAACGCTGAGGATGTTTTCTGTTAATTTATTTGAGATAAAGAAATCAGTTAGTCTAAAAGAAATATATGTTTATGGTTAAGAAATGTTATTGCCGAAAACCGTGAATTAGTTAATATGTATTAAATGACTTAAATGTAAACTAATAATACTTTCCCGTAATAAAATTTCTTAATGATTAGGTACGCTGTCTCTTTTAGATTACTTATAAGAAAATTACATATTATTATGTCTGCTTCAATGTTTTACATTGGTTGTATTTTCCCTCTTGTTTTTGCTAAACAATGTTTATTGTGTGAGTTAATATTATAATTAATATTTCATTAACAAAAAGAAAAAAATAAACAAAGATGTGTAGGTTAAATAATACCATGTTTGAACTAAATATGATTGATTATTATTAGTATTAATAGTTCTTATGTGGGGCCGTGTATTTGTTTTTTTTTGTATTTCCTCAATTTGTCAAAATTAATATCTATAGATATCTTTATAAAAAAATTTTTATTAAAGTAAGTTTACTCTTTCTACATAACGATTTTGTTTTAGTGAATTGCTGATATACAAAGTGCTATTAACAAAAGAAGATGCCTCTCCATCCTTTTACTGTTGTGTAGAAGCCAGTGGTTTTTAGAGTGGAGAAAATATTTGTATGTAATAATAACGTTTTATATCTTGTTTTACTAATAAATAATGATTTTACCTTAACACAATGATTTATTTCGCCGTATGTAATATCACTTTATTTTCAAGAAATATTAACTTATCTCTAAATATACGTTTATCTCTGCGAAATATATTTCTTAACATTAAATACATTAATTATTAATAGTAAAATGATAATATTCCTTACTAAGAAATATTATTGCTCAGAAAGAATAGTTTTGTAATGTGTAGAAAATATATTTTTATGACTAATAAAATTAATTAACATCAAGTGTAATTTCTTTCTGATAAATGGGTTTGAAGTTTGCCAGAAAGTGATGGTTCAATCATGTTTAAAATATATTTCTTTGGCTATAGTAGAATTTATTTGAAATATTTTAGAAAATTATATCTTACATACAAAGATATATTTCTTAGGCAATATGCCAAGTCGATCTTTCTTAAATATTAATAAAGTTTCTTTATGTCAAGAATTTTTTGCTCTCGGTGTAGAAATTTGAATGGCTCTCAATTTCACCGTACCAAAAGAAATGTTTTAAAAGGAAAAATATTTCTTTATTACTGTTGAAATACATTACAAAATTAAATAAACTTACCACAATGAAACACGAATTCGGCACAAAAAACTGTATACTTTACTGGATTAAGAACCTCTGTGTACAACGAGCACCAAAAATACTATGCCTAATTGGCATGCTACAAAACGTACGCAACTGACTCGCGGATTTTTTTAAATTGTTTTTTAATTGCAGCCTAGGTGCAATTTTTTATTCCGCGTACCAATAGTACGTTTTAGTTTTAGTGTAAGCAATTTTTTTTTATTTATAATTTTAATTATGTGGATTGGTATGTTAACGGATACGGAAAGAACGAAATAAACAACGTACTCGTATTACGAATATGGTAAAGGGTAGGTACCTATCCCCTCAACGAATGCGTCAACCAGTCCAAGAGCACATATTTGGAAAAAACAATTTTTGGAAAATATAATGATTGTATCTTATAGTAGTAGTTTCAAGCTTCAATAAAAAAATAAAGAACGAATTATTATCTTTAAAAATGGGATTTCTAGAACAAAAAATGTATGATAATAAAAATTTACTCATCACTGTCAAAAATATACAAAATGCTTTGTACACCCTGTTATAGTTATCGCGCTAACCTGAAACTACCTTCCGAGAGTACACTTTGTCAAGTTTCTTAGTTTTAAAAAAATCGCACCGCGTCAACCAACCCGGCGTGCGTCAACCAGCCCCGGTCTCCCCTAGGTACTTGGGACGTCTTGGCTATTAGTGCACCCTATGTAACGCACAGCTGAATCTTATATTTGTGCGTCACAGTGGTGCCATGCCATTTCTTTCATAATTTCAATCAATTATAAATGTACCTACCAAGAATAATAGAATAAGAACGTTTACTTCTCCGTCATTATACTAGGTAGAATGACAAATGAGGTGTCAAATGAAAGCTTATAATTTAAGGATAGTACTAAATGTGAGAAATTAGACCTAGATTGTCTGTCCCTTAAAAAATAAGCGTTATATGGGGGATTTCTAATGTCGACATTAAAGTTGCACTATTTTTTTTTCTATAAAACATTTTGATCTAAAACTTACCAGAAAACTTCTTTGTACTCTCTACTTTTAAATAAACGTGATTAAGAAGCTAAATTTTAAACTTCGTCACACAACTTTTGCGATTAAACTTTGCAATGCACAAATCCGCACCATTTTCTTTGAAAAATTCATAACCTTTATCATGATAAGAATAAAAACTTGAAGCAGGTATCTTTGTCTTCAGAAATGTTAGAGCTATATACTGTAAAAATTTCAGAAAAAAATATTAAAATGGAACAGAGTTGTAGCGAGGTAAACGCAAAAAGGTGATTTATTTTTTTTTATTTTTAGGTTAAAATTGCGATTTTGACAATGTTCCCCCACATAAAATTAAAAATAAACCTCATTTTCGTTTTCACCACCCTCGAAAATATAAAGTATGAATAAAATTAGCCATTCACCCCTCCGTGGTCAATATCTCGAAAACTAAGCGCTTTTTTGAGGGTGTTCCGCTCGTGTATAATATCACAAAAAATTGTAACGTGATAGTATGAAAAAATAGAGGATACGGCAACGGTGTTATAAGTGATGGTCGGATCCAATGCCAAAATCTACACAGACAACAGACATATTAGGGTGCACTAATAGCCAAGATGTCCGGTACTTGTAAAGAATAACCTCCGGTGCCTGCCTAACTCCTGTTAACCCAAACACTTGTATCTATATAGATTAGCACTATCCATGAATAAGTTGTAAACTGTAAAGTTTTTGAGTTTCATTATTTTTTATATAAACGGCTGGAGTACAGAGTACAGTGATCAATGATCAATCATATGTCAGTATGAAAAACGATAGCATTAATATTAATTTATGTTTTAAATTAGCTTGAGTTTTATAAATACCTAGGTATAAATGATACATGATAATAATTATATGATGATTTATATTAATGTTTATTAAAAACTTTTGATATAGGTAGGTACCTACCTACAATGTGTGTTTTTATTCGGGTGGGCGAGCCCGCAATCCGCATCCTAACTGGAACCAGGGCCCGCTGATCTATCGGTACGCCACTGATTGTAAAACCTACCTACGTTTTTAAAGGGTTTTCACAGATTTAATGACTTTAGTGGCTTAGTGGCTCAACCGTGTAGCGTGTAGGTATACTTTGTAAGTAGCACTGGTGATGAAATTGTTATTCTGAAAACGTTGTAGCCCGAAAGGGTCTTTTTCCTCGATAACCTATGGTTTATTAAGCGAGAAACATTGAAACATTGGACGTAACCTATTACTGGAGCGAAAAATTGTTAACTCAGAAAAAAGTAAAATAATTCTTAATAAAAAAAATTTAATCCATAAAAATTAAACCAAAATAAAATCACATTAAGATAGTTGAAATAAACACTTAAAATTGCCGAATAGAAACGTCGATTTCCAAGTCCTCGGTAGTATAGTGGTAAGTATCCCCGCCTGTCACGCGGGAGACCGGGGTTCGATTCCCCGCCGGGGAGGAATTTTTGTTTTTAATTTCCAAACAATAAATCTATAAATAAGAAATTAATATTTTATTATTTTCGTCTATAATGTGATGAAACATTTTTAGCAACGAACGCAAGGACAAGATTTTGGTCACATGATCAATCCAAAACGAAAATATTCAGATACGGTACTATACACAAAAAGTATATCGAAAATCGAAACGCATGCTGAAACAATACTTTCAGATTTTTATTAAAGAAGAATTTAGCATAAAACAATTAAACGGGACTGTACCGTCGCCTCCGTTAGCGAAGTTATTCCGATTCGATTTTTTTTTGCACAAACTTACTGAAAAAGAGTTCCTTATAACAAATCCACAGGGTGCCAGGCGGTGCCATGGTCGAAAAATTATTGTTTCTAACTGTTGGAATATTTTGTATTTTGACAACGACATCAGATTTTGGCGTCGAAACGTTAATAAAATCATTTTTTTAGTTAAACTGTGGCTTATTTCCCATTTAGAATACTTAGTTGATTATAAAAATGCCACAAGAAAATAACTTCAGAACAACAATAATAATTAATGTATTGTGCGGCTTAATTTTTTAATTTCAAATATTTCGGAAACTAATTTTATCGTTAAGAATGAATAATACACTGTTCAGTCTTAACGATAAAATCATTAGTTTTCGAGATATTTAGAAGTTTGAAATTAAGTGGCACAATACATTAATCAAAATATCTGTCCTGTTACATGTTTAACTTTAAATATCTCGAAAACTAATGATTTTATCGCTACGAGTGAAGTGTATGTTATTTACACAGAGAGTATTGGAGAATCGAAAAATTGTGCTAAAATGGCAATTCTACCAGTGGCGTAGAATTTGGAAGGGCCAACCATTCGCTGTCCCCTGCCGTACGCCACTGGTAGTAGCCAGAAACGTTTATTTAACATACTTTCATAGAGTTTATAATACCTACACTTTCTGCCAATTATCAAAAGGATATGTCGAATAGTTTTAAAATAGTGAGCCAAAATAGTTTTTAAATTTTTAAATAAGTTTTAACTGAGTTAAGGAGCCATATTCTATTTTGGAGTTATTTTGGTTAAATCTTAATATTTTGATATCTTCTATCACCCATTATATCTAATGTCCAATTAATTATGGGACACCCTGTATAAATGTGCGCTTTTTAGATATAAATTTAAATGTACAGGGTGATTCATGCAAGCCTAGCATAGTCCATAAGCTTTATTTTTAACGGAACACCCTGTATATTTTTATATTTTTAAAATCTGGTTAACAACCTGATTTCATCGAACTGTATCATGTAGGCGGTATTATGAATAATATAGGGTGAAATAAAATTGTTTGTGTCAAAACGATAGAATACGTCGACCTTTAAATTTAAATGTGTAGTGATTCACGCAAGGTTAGCATAGCACATGTTCTTTAATTTTATTGAAAGACCCTGTATACTTTTATGTTTTTATAAACTTCTAAACAACCTCATCTAAAAATGTGCCTTATATGGGATCTATTATGAATAATACAAGGTGACATTTTAAAATTATATATAATTTATAAAATAAAATTTTACATATAACTAAATATTGGGTTTTTTATTCAATGCCTTGACGAAATTTATAAATAATTTCAATATTTTACCATGTATTATAAATGTATTGTTTCATAATAGACCTACATAATACACTTTTTGAGATGAGGTTGTATAGCAGCTTCCAAAAACATACAAATATACAAGGTGATTCATTCAAAAACTAAAGATCATGGACTATGCCATACTTGCTAAATCACTGTATATTTAGGTTTAAGTATATAAGCGCCTATTTAAATTTGTGTCCCAGTGTTTTTTATAATTTTCTAAAATAAGGACACAAACAATTTTATTCCATAAGTGGCTTCCATACATTATCATATAATATGGAATAATATGTGTATAATTTTAAAATTTCACCCTGTATTATTCATAATACAACCTACATGATATAGTTCATTGAAATCAGGTTGTTAAGCAGCTTTTAAAAATATTAAAATATGCAGCTATTCAACTAAAAATAAAGCTTATGGACTATGCCAGGCTTCCATGAAACATTTAAAATATCTAAAAAGCGCACATTTATATTATAAAAATCGACGGGTCTCATTGTTTTTTATAATTTTTTGAAACAAGAACAGAAATAATTTTATTCCATAAGTGCCTTCCACATTGTATTATCCTGAATACTAGTGTTACTAGGAAATGTTCATTTAAAGATGGAGTTATTTAAAGATAAAGATGGATATTAAATGATTGTAAAAATTAAAAGTTTTAAGTTCTCATGGGTTTTACAGAGCAACAGGAAAATAGTAAGAAATACTGTCGAATTATTAAATGGTATAAAGTTGATATTATAATATATTGTATTGTTGTAGATAATATTATAAATAATATAATGTGATATTTAATGTAATTTTTCTACAACCGTGTTAAAAATGCAATGTTTTTTTCTCTGATATTGGCCTTGGTTTAGAACTAGAACCTTTAGCCACGTAATTGTATAACTTATCACTAAGTCAGGGGAGTAATGTGTAGTGTGTGTGTTGAGTAAAAGTGTCTTGTTACTTTGCAAAGTCGACGTCATTGTCTTTGCAAAGAGATGCTAATTGTATCCGAACGTCTGCGGTCCCTCCGGTGAGTACCGATCCCACAAGGACAGAAACTATATTCATTTAGTAATTTATAATAAATGAAACATTTCTGACCTTGGTGAGATTCGAACCCACAACCTTTCGGATTTTTTCGATTCAAAGTCAGGCGCTCTTACCACTGAGCCACGGAGGGGGTAATGCAATTTTTAGCACTCCATACGAGCGTTAAAAATGCTACTTTAAGGCACTAGTGCTTTAAAATATTTTTAAGGCACTGCAGTTCGTATTGACCATACAGGCAATTTTGATGTAATGTCAAAAAAATATAAAAATGGAATGTCAGTCAAGTTCAAGTAAAAGTTTTTGTAGATATTGTCCTGTAATTACGTTTGTAGAAAAAATATTGTATGATATGCGTGTTAAAAAGTACATTTTTAAGGCACTCATGTGAATTGCAGAACTCGCTATCGCTCATTCTGCAAACTTTCTTCACATGCGTGCCTTAAACGTGTACTTTTAACAGTTATATCATAAATAACTATTACATTATGACAACCTCTCAAATATGTGGGTTTCTGGCCTGGAAGGAAACCTCTCTAAATGGACGTGCTCAGTTGATATCTCGAATCCAGCACTAATGATGGAATTGTCACTTCAAACACAATCTGTTATGTAGCCCGAAAGTCTTTTAAAAAATATATACCTTTTATAAATGATTTTTTAATAAATTCTTGCGATTTATGGTATACAGCCTACTATAGGAAATTCATTTTCCCTGTGGATTTTATTTACTAAAGAATAGATGGCACTCTTTCATTTTTATACACACAGTATGGTGCAAATGTCAGGAATGAATTCGTTATTTCTTTAGCCGGCGCCTTTAGGGAAAAACGCGGAAAAATGTCGTTTTTTTTATTTTTAAATTATTAGTTTTTGACATATCAAACATATTAGTGACGTCATCCATCTTGATAGTATGACATAATCGATGATTTTTTTAAATGATAATAGGGGTCGTGTGCTACTTCATTTGGAAGGGTATTCAATTCTCTGTTTTTTTTTAATTAAATTAATTGACACAAAAAGAAGAATGTATGTGATTTATTTAATTAAAAATACATTGTACTGCTGCCAGAAAACAGAAAAAGTGTTTATTTGACAAATAAACATTGTGTTTCGCTTAAATTCAATGTTATAGCTGCCACCCACCTGCCTCTTGGCACTTTGAACATTTAATTGAAGTGAAAAGCAATGTTTATTTGTGAAATAGACATATTTTTTCTGTTTCAACAGTTCTGACAGCAATAAAATATATTTTGAATTAAATAAATTCATGCATTCTTCTTTTTGTGTCAATTAATTTAATTAAAAAAATAGAGAATTGAATAACCTTCCAAACGAAGTAGCACACGACCAATATTTTTTTTACAAATAACTGATTATGTCATCGTACCCAGATGGATGACCTCACTAGTATGACATATATGCCAAAAACTCATAATTTAAAAATAAAAATCGACCCGTTTCGGGATTTTTCCTTAAAGTCGCCGTCTTACGAAATAACAAATTTATTCCAGACATCTGCACCCAAAGAAGAATTGTGTTTATTTTTTGTATTCTTTGACCATACTGTGTAACTACGTATTGAATATAATAAGTATATTACTTTGGACATTAAACAAGAAAAAAAAACACGTTACTCTTTATTTATATACTTTACCATGCCCATATACTTCTGTCCAATCAGATTTTGCACCATCATCTAGAAGTACCCACAGAATCTAAAACAACGTTATATATGATGGATGGTCTGGTGTACTTACTTAATGATGACATATCTCGATTTTCACTTATACAATCTATAACAGGGTGGATTTTATTCCTCAACCAAAAATAATAGAAAATATCAAATTGCACTACGGTGTACCTTTAACAAAGGTGGGATTGGCTACTGAATACTGGATTTTGCTGCAAAAGCAATAATCGTGAGGAAACTTTAATTGTTGTAATGTGGCGGTGTGAACATATTAAGCGCTATTCCATAGTTGGAATACGATCTATTACATTTATCTGATTGAATGCTTAAAAATACTGTTAACTGTCAGATGGCGTCAGATAAAAGTCATAAAATGCTTTGAAAAGATAATTACTTTGTATATAACATAACATAAAAGTAGTACTAAGACTTTTTAATTCAATAGATAACACCGAAGTGATCCCACAGATTGGCTCAAATCTACCTTTGTCGCAAAACCTAAAAAACACAATGCGAGAAAATGCTCAGAATATCGATTAGTTAGCCTAATGAGCCACACTTTTAAGATCTCCCTAAAAATACTTCAAAACAGGGAGGCACTTTTTGCGCTTAACATCCTATTAAAAAAATGCCGTGACCAAAGAAAAGATGTATTTGCATGTTTCGTGGACTTCGAAAAGGCATTCGATAAAGTACAGCATGTAAAATTAATGCAAATACTGAAAAATATCGGAATAGATGGCAAGGATATTCGTGTCATTAAAAATTTGTATGTACTTGAATCAAACTGCTATCGTAAAAATTGGAGATAACTACACCGATGAAATCTCCATACAACGAAGAGTCAGACAAGGTTGCATTTTGTCGCCAACATTGTTTAATGTTTACTCGAACCAGTTATTTAAAAAGGCACTTGATTGACAGCCATATGGAATAAAAATCAACAGGGAACTACTTAATGTGATTAGATATGCAGACGATACAGTAATTCTGTCAAGATAATATTGAAGGTCTCCAAATTCTGCTTGATTGTATTCACGAAGTAGGAGAGGAAATGGGCATTAAAATAAACTCAAACAAAACCAAATTTTTAGTGTTTAGTCGTGACCCATATCCCGATGCAAAGCTTCAATTAAACGGAGTCCAATTTCAGAAAGTTCACAAAATGACATATTGGGAACTGTGATAACGGACCAACTAGATCCAGACATAGAAATAAAACATAGAATAGCAATGACTAAAACAGCTTTTATAAAAATGAAGTCATTTCTTAGCAATAATCATCTCAGTTTAGAACTAAGACTTCTTCTTCTTTAAGTACCGTGCCCAAATTTTTAGGCGTGGGTAGCTTCCATAACAATTTGCCGATATCGTTCTCGATCTTGTGCGGCATGTAACAATTGATCTGCTGATAAGCCAGTCCATTGACGAAGGTTTCGGAGCCATGAATATTTCTTTCGACCAAATCCTCTTTTTCCGTCGATCTTTCCATTGAGTATTAACTGCAGCATCCTGTATCTGCTACCTCTCATTATATGCCCCAGATATTCAAGTTTTCTCTTTTTTATCATCTTCATTAAGTCACCTTCGCCTTGACCTACTCTGTTTAAGACTTCTCTGTTTGAAATGCGTTGAACCCAAGATATTCTGAGCATTCTACGATACGACCACATCTCAAAGGCTTCTAATTTGTTCATCATGTTAACCTTCATGATCCAGGTTTCACATCCATATAGTAATAAAGGATACACATAACATTTTAGGAACTTGATTCTTAGTTGTGAGTTCAGCTAAGAGTTGCTCAGAATAGATCTAAGTTTCATAAATGCTCCTCTTGCAATTTCTATACGAGTTTTAATTTCTTCATCCGGATTTAGTGTCTCGTTTATCCAACATCCTAGGTATTTAAAATGGTTAACTTTTGTTATTGATTCATCATTGACAATTAGTTGCATAGGGCCGACGTATTGTTTACTAACCACAAGTAACTTTGTCTTTGTTGCATTTATGTTAAGTCCGTTATTGGAGCATTCTCTAGTGACTCGATCTATAAGGAATTGAAGATCTTCGATATTTTCAGCCATGATCGCGGTGTCGTCTGCATATCTGATGTTGTTAATAGTTTCTCCCCCGATTCGAACTCCACATTGTCCTTCCAAGGCTTCATTAAAAATTATTTCTGAGTATACCTTAAACATAGTTGGGGATAACACACAACCCTGTCTGACACCTCTTTGAATGCAAATTTTGTCTATTTCTTTGCCGTCTACCAGAATAGAAGCTTCTTGATTCCAATATAGATGTTGTAAAAGTCTCAGATCTTTATCGTCTATTCCAATCATTTCTAGATATTCAAACAACCTATCATGTTGAACTCTATCAAACGCCTTCTCAAAATCTATAAAGCAGACGTAAATTGGTTTCTGTACTTCCCATGATCGTTGAAGTAATGTTAACATTGAGAACAAAGCTTCCCTTGTTCCCAATCCTTCTCTGAAACCGAATTGTTTGTTTCCCATTGTCTCTTCACATTTCTGCTTGATTCTATTAAGAATTATCTTAAGAAGTAGCTTGAGAGAGTGGCTCATGAGACTAATTAGTCTAAAGTCTTTACATGATGATGTATTAGACTTTTTTGGGAGTGGAATAAATGTAGACTCTAACCATATCTGTGGCATCATGCCAGTCTCGTATATATGGTTATAAATGTTTGTTAGTTGTGAGACATTGTCGTCATCCAGAAGTTTGAGCCAGTCTGATGGTATTTGGTCAGGGCCAGGAGATTTCCCATTTTTGCTCTGTTTGATGGCTTTCTCTACTTCCGCTTTTAAAATACTAGGACCAGTATTCGTATACTTTGTGGTGTTAAGTGGTGGCCTCGTATCCAGGAAGAGCTCTTTTATATAGTTAGTCCATTCTTCCTTTTTTTCATCCAAGTCGAGAATTATTTTACCTTTGGAGTTTCTCATAAAGTGAGGAGTTATTTTTCTCTGAGTGTAGGTAATTTCTTTAAGCTTTTTATGTATATTAAACTCGTCATGTTTTCTTTGTAGTTCTTCCATTTCACGACATCTTTGTTCCATCCAGTCCTCTTTTGCTCGCTTAACCTCGTATCTTATTTGTCGATATATCTCTCTATACCGAATCTCGTCTTTGTTTTTCCAATTTCTTCTTTGTTGAATAAGGTCTAGTATTTTATCGGTCATCCAATCCTTTTTCTTTATTGGGTCTTTTTCTGGTTTCAAAACTTCGTTTGCTATGGTGACCATGGCGGAATTCATGATATCTAGATTTTGACCGATATTTTCTTGTCCAGATCTTTCTAACTGTTTTTTAATCTCACGATTTACCTTATTTTCGAACTCATCTGATATTACGGCATTTCTTAGGAGTCGAGTATTAGGTTTCTTCTGCGTTGTGGGGGCTTTTATTCTTTTTAGTTTTAGTTTGAATCCAGCACAGAGCAAATTATGGTTAGTTGCTGCGTCTGCACTTGGGTATGTTTTTGCAGATGTAATACTGTTTCTAAACCTTCTATTAATGATAATGTAGTCAATTTGATTTATGACTATCTTTCCCTCTTGATCAGCTGGAGATTTCCAGGTATATAGTCGTCTTTTAGGTTGCTGAAACAAAGTATTTGCTATAATGCATTTCTCTTCTTGGCAGAACTGTATTAGTCTTTGCCCTCTTTCGTTCCTTTCTCCAAGTCCATACTTTCCGGTTATATCTTGTGTGATTTCGGCACCAACTTTTGAGTTGAAGTCTCCCATAATAATTGTAGCTTCATGTTTTTTTGTGCTCCGGAGAGTTTGTTTAATTTGGCTGTAGAATTGCTCAATTTCTTCATCTGGTTTGTCAGCTGTTGGCGCATAGACTTGTATTATATTAATATTCAGTAGTTTATTTTGCAGCTGAATCATCATGATACGATCATTGAAAGGGACGAAATTTCGGATACAGTTACGAATTTCTTCTTTGACAATGATTGCGACTCCGTTACGTCTGGGTCCTTCTGCCTTTCCCGAGTGGTATACAATGTATCCGTTACTCTCAAATATGTTTGACCCTAGCCATTTCGTCTCGCATATACCTAGGATAGGAATGTCTAGTCTGGCCATTTCTAGCTGAATATTTTGTAATTTCGCACCTTCAAACATAGTTGTTACGTTCCACGTAGCTATCTTGTGGATTTCCACGACACGGGGTTTTCGTATGTTGACGACCTGAGAGGCCCCGTGGTCTGGTTGTGATCTTCCTCCCCTGTCGGATCAAACAATTCCTCCCAGAACTAAGACAAACAATGGTTAAGTGCTATGTTTGGTCCCTACTTTTGTCTAGTGCAGAAGTGTGGACGCTAAAAGTATTGATCATAAACAGAATTGAAGCATTGGAAATGTGGATTTATAGACGGATGCTGAAGATACCTTGGACAGCAAGAAAACTAATGAATAATTACTAAGGAGGGTCAACAAAAATAGAGAACTGCTAACGACTGTTAAACAATGAAAAATGTCTTATCTGGGACATATAGTGAGGGGAAGTCGATATAAAATATTAAATTGATCCTTAAAAGCAAAATAGAGGGCCGTAGAGGTGTAGGAAGAAAACAAATTTCTTAGTTGAAAAACATTCGTGGATGGACTCAGATATCAAATGCAGGACAATTATTCCATATTGCAGAAGATCGAGAAACCTTCGCAATGGTGATCGCCAACGTCGGATAATTCTGATATGGCACGTGAATAAATGAATTTAAATTCTTTTAATTTGGTAAGAAATAATAATATTCTGGGAAAAACTGGCAACTCTGTCAAATTGAATTTAACAATAATATTGCTAAATTAAATTATAAATTGTAAATACGTGTTAGATTACATGCATTTTCGGGGAAACGACTGAAACAACTGAAGTCACCAATAGTTAGATAGTGACTAATCAAAATGGCAATTTTTTAACAGTGGCCATGTAGAAGAACCGCTAAAAAGTTAATAACGACCTTATCTTGAATTGACACAAACGCCTAAGAAAAGCCAAATGATAGATAAGAAGAAGAATCGACAAACGCAAATTGACAGAAGACATCCAAGGCGAAGACGATTGGACTGTTTAAGAAGTGACAAATGATATTTGACAGGTGGTGCCATCTTTAGTCCACGAAAATAGAATAACGTGGTTGCCAATATTAGTCCACGATTAACATATTAGTCATTACTGCGCATGCGGAGGGACCGTGGCTTATAATGCTATCGCGATACAACAGTTTCCTAGGCTCAACCGGCCGATAATCCGCTCTTTTCTTGATACAGGATTAAAAATTGAACCCGCACAAATTTTAGTTGAAAGTTGCACATTGGTCCACAAAACGAAACACTAATCTATTTTAATGAAGTTGCATGTACGCATGAGGTTTACTGCCTATTTCATATCTCCCTATTAAGTGTAACGTTTAACTGATAAAGTCCTAAAGATGATAACCAAATGCGAAAATCATGCAGTTGATTCTTCAATGAAAAGTGAAGTTATTTTACACCAAGAGATTTTTATTTCCGTGCAGCAAAGTCCCAGAAAATCTATAAAATCTTGTTTGTCGTTAAAATCCTTGTTTCTCCATATTACATTTTGAAACTGCTGCACGGAATAATTCGACAGATGCCATTCCTTCTCTTCGTCTTGCAGTACGGTCTCCTATCGGAGGTTGGCTACTATCACAGCAATCTTAACTTTGTTGGCTGCAGTTCTGAACAACTTTATTGAACTGCACCCATACCACTCCCTTAAATTTCGCAACCAGGAAATCCTCCTACGTCCCACATTTCTCTTTCCCGAGATTTTTCCTTGGATTATGAGTCTTAGCAGAGAGTACTTTTCTCCTCTCATTGTGTAGCCTAGATATTCCAGTTTTTTCGTTTGTATGGTTTTTATCACTTCGCATTCCTTCCCCATCTTCAGCAAAACATCTTGATTTGTTACTCTTTCTGTTCATGGTATTTTCCACATTCTCCTGTAGCACTACATCTCGAATGCCTCAATGTTTTTGATGTTTATCTTTTTCAGTGTCCAAGCTTCCATGCCGTACAGCAGAACGGAGAAAACATAGCACCTTAACATTCTCGTTCTTAAGTTTATATTTATGTCCCGGCTGCAAAGGAACTTTTTCATTTTGACAAACGATTGTCTCGCTATCTCTATTCGCCTCTTGATTTGCCTCTTGATCTCTTGATTTCTTGATGTCAGTCCTAACCATTCATTAACCATAAATGTTTCGCAGCCAAGAAATTCTTCTGCGTCCGATAGTTCTTCGTCCAACGACCTTTTCTTGGATTATAAGCTGTAGGAACTCATATCGTAGAGATGTATCCAAGTTTTCTCCTCTTTATGCTAAAATTTAATCTCAGGTTCATTATTCAGTCTTTCCAGCACTGCCTGATTTGTGACTCTATCAGTCCAGGATGCTCTAAGAACGCGTCTGTAAAATGCTACATATTCACAGTTCTGTTCTACAAAATGGAAGCGTGGACACTAACTGTTGCATCTATGAATCGGCTCGAAGCTTTCGAAATGTGGTGTTATAGGCGCATCTTACGTATATCCTGGGTTGACCGAATTACTAATGTGGAAGTCCTGCGTAGAATGGGGAAAGAGAGTGAAATTCTAATAACCATCAAAACAAAAAAAAATTAGAATATCTAGGACATGTAATGACAAACCAAGAAAGTTACGGCCTTCTCCAACTGATTCTCCAAGTGAAGGTAAATGGTAAAAGAGGACAGGGAAGAAGTCGCATTTTCTGGCTTCAAAATTTACGACAGTGGTATAACACGACCACCACTGAACTGTACCGCGCTTCGGTAAACAAAGTCAGGATACCCATGATGATCACCAACATCCTGAACGGATAGGCACTTTAAGAAGAGAAGATAGGAGTAGGAAAAACACATATCACCCAGCCATTCTAAGTCTTATAGTCATGAAAAGATATGGCGCTGTCAACCGTTTTTCATTTTGAAGATTGCAGCTCGTGTTTGCTCAATGCCCAAACGAATTTCTTCTGAATGTTGGTTACTCTCGTTGACAATGGTTCCAAGATATTTGTACCTCGATACCCGCTCAACGACCTTTCCCGTTAAAGCTAATTGTCCACAATTGTTGGTAATTTTTTTTAAACGACCATCATTTAGTTATTTCTGATATTGATATGTAAACCGTGTGTCATACTAACTATAGATACTGTATCAAAAAAGTCTCGAGGTCTCCCAAATTGTGGTCTATTATAACTACTGTATCGTTAGCATATATGACGTTGTTGACAATAGCTCCAGTTGTGGCTTTTTCAGACGACTCACCTTCTGATGCTTCACGGAAAATATATTCTTTATTTTTCTTCTTCTTTTTATATAGACATTACTCTGTCTGTTTTTCAATGTGCCTCCAGTAAGTTGTCATTCCATCTTTTTCGTGGTCTTCCCACTGATCGCCTTCATATTGGGGAACCGTCTCTCGCTGTCCTTACTACTCTATTTGTTGTCATTCGGCTTATGTGGTCGTTCCATTCTACTCTTCTGCTTTTCACCCAGTTATTAATGTTGTCCACCTTGCATCTCCTTCGTATATCTGCATTTCTAGCTCTATCCCACATCGTCTTACCATCGATTTTTCGCAATGTTTTCATCTCTGCTGTTTCTAGCATTATTTTTGTCCTTTCTGTATCAGGTCGTGTTTCTTGCAAATTCGTGCAGCATACGTTGTAAATCATCTTCACTTTGAGAGATCAGTATTGCGTCGTCGTTTGCGCAGCTGATTATTTTAAGTTGTTTTTCTCAAATTTGGTACCCTTTTTTTGTTCTTACTTTTTTTATTATTTCGTCCGTGATCAGGTTGAATAACAGAGGACTCAGGGAATCTCCCTGTCTTATCTCATTGCCAGCTTAAATTGGGTCAGTTAGTCCTTCATCTACTTTTACTTTTATTGTGTTGTTCTGGTAGATATTTTCGATCGTTTTAATTATTCCTAGAGGTACCTCTCTTGCGTACAATAAATGGATAACGTCCTTTAATTTTACCCTGTCAAATGCCTTCTTAAGGTACACGAAACATAAGTATGCCGGTTTGTTGTATTCTAACGATTTTTCTTGAATCTGCCTCATTATAAATATAGCGTCGGTGCATGATCTTCCCGACCTAAAACCTTGTTGTTTTTCTGCTAATGTTATAATTTTATTCAGTTTGTTTTTTATCACTTTGGTCGTTAATTTTAGTGTTGTGTTTAATAAATTAATTCCTCTGTAATTCCCCGGGTACGATTTTTCTCCCTTTTTGAAGAGAGGTATTAGAATGCGGTTACGTGGAAGAGCGCTTCTTAGCTGGTGTTTCTAGGAACATCATCTAAGAGCGAACGTCGCCTTTTGCTTTATTATAATTATTACTGTTTGTCTAGTTTGTATTTTTTTTTTGAAAAAAAGTAATAAAGTCATCAAGATTTAGCCATACGGCTCACATTCCCTCTAAGGGGAAAATTGACTCATCCCAGATACCTACGGTATCAAAAGGATTGAGCTCTGGTGGGACTCTTTCCGTGTTTTCGAGCCCTAGGTGACTTGGTATGCAGGTGTATCTCCCAAAAATTTTCGTACACATCTGGCCGTTGCGAGTAGTACAGCTTTCTGCATGGTCTTGTAAAGATGTTCATTTAGACCCAGCCTTTTTATGCTTTCGAGGAGGTTCTTCGGAATGACTCCAGTAGTAGATATAACAATAGGTATCGTCTGGGTACTTTGCATTCTCCATTGCCTTCGTATTTGAATTTCTAGATCTCTGTACTTGGCGATCTTTTCAGTGAATTTACTACGTAGATTATTGTTGTTAGGTATCGCCACATCAATTAGTGTTGTTTGTCTTGTTAATTTATTAACTAGTACGAGATCTGGTCTATTATGTGCCACTGTTTGATCTGTGAGCACAGTGCGGTCCCAGTATAGCTTGTAGTTGCCATCCTCAAGCATACTCTCAGGGACGTATTGATAATACGGGAGATGGTCCGTTTGGAGAAGTCATTATTATTATTATTATTATTATTAATGCTTGATCTCCATTCTTGTGGTATTCTGTTTTGTTCTATTATTTTTTGGATTAGTTTTAATAATTGTTTGGTCAGGTCATGTCCTCCATACTTTAGGAGTTCATTCGATATCCTGTCCTCTCCTGGTGATTTTCTATTTTTTTATTTCCTTAATGCTTCCGTTACCTCTGCTTCTTCAATATTCGTTTCTTCGTTTGTTGTCACTTCAGGTGTTGGTGGTTCGTTATCGTTATCTTTAGCAAACAGAGATCGAAAATAGTCTGCCCAAGTTTCCTTCTGAATGTTCTTTCTGAATGGAAAATATATTAAAAGTATAAATTGAATAGTATTGACGACAAACTACATCCCTGTCGTCCACCCTTCCGAATACTTACTTTCTTTTACAGGGAGCCTTTTGTGTTTAATTCTTGCCGTTTGACCACAGTATAATGTTAATATTATTTAAACATCTTCATAATCTTTTTCTGAAGTGCCCTCTCCTCAATGGAAGTTGGTTACTACAATTGCAAACTTGTCTCCAGCTGATCTCACTAGCTGTTCAAAATTTAGCCCTGTCCATAGTGTCATAGCCGCGAGAATCTTTTCCTTCCTAGTCCCCTCTTTCTCTAGATTTTTCCTATCACTATAAGTTGAGCATATTGGTAGTTATTATTTTTCAGTATGAAAATTAACTTCACTGTTTTGAAAAATTCTCGTCATTTCCTTATTCTATGCCGCACTTCTTTGTTTGAAGTATGTGATGTCCATGAAATTTTGAGGATTCTCTGGTAGATTCACATTTCAAACTTCTTCTTCTTCTTCTTTATGTGCCGTCTTCTACTGAAGGTTGGCGACCATCAAACGATAGGTTTCTCTGTTTTGTGCCGCATGTATTATGTTCGCAGCTTCTGGTATTTGAAACCATTCTCTCAAGTTTCTCAGCCAGGATTTCTTCTTCCTGCCCAAACCTCTTCTACCTTCAATCTTGCCTTCGACGATAAGCTGTAGCAGACTGTACTTATCATTACGGAACACATGGCCCAGGTATGACGCTTTCCTCCTTTTAACAGTTGTTAACAATTCCAACTCTTTACCCATTCGTCTCAATACCTCTGTGTTGGTCACTCTGTCTGTCCAAGGAATTCTCAGTATGCGTCGATACAGCCACATTTCTAGAGCCGCTAACTTCTTTATAGTTGCTGCTGTTAACGTCCACCCTTCTACTCCGTAAAGTAGCGTAGAGAGTACATAGCATTTTGTGGCGCGCCATCGGAGGTTAACGCTTAGGTTGCGGTTGCTTAAGAGCTTTCTCATTTTTATGAATTTGGATCTTGCTATTTCAATTCGGATCCTAATCTCTACGTCTGGGTCCCACTTATCATTTACTGTATATCCCAGATATTTAAATCGGTGTACTCTTTCAATACGTTCGGCTTCAATATTCAGGTCGATATGTTGAATGTTCTTTTTACTGATCACCATAAATTTAGTTTTCTTTCTATTGATCTTCAGTCCAAATTGGTTGCCAGTTGTATTTACTCTATTTAGCATCATCTGTAAATCTTCGATGTTATCGGCTAGTATAACAGTATCATCTGCATATCGAAAATTACTTATTGGTACGCCATTAATCTTGATGCCCTCATTGTACTCTTCTAGTGCCTCTAGAAATATTTGTTCCGTGTACACGTTGAAAAGCAGTGGCGAAAGAATACAGCCCTGTCTAACCCCTCTAGAAATGGTTATGTTTTCACTCACCATATGTCCATTCTTTATGTGGACTGTTTGATTCCAATATAGATTTTTTATAATCTGGATGTCCTTAGTGTCAAGTCCTGAAAGATGTAATAGTTCTATGAGTTTGTCATGTTTGATAGTATCAAATGCTTTCTCATAGTCGATAAAACAGGCGTAAACATCTTTCTGTTGATCCAGGCATTTTTGAATCAAGACTTGTATTGCAAATAGGGGCTCTCGAGTTCCAAAACCGCATCTAAAACCGAGCTGTGCTTTACTTATGCTGTGTTCTAATTTTGCTCGTATTCTGGAATGGATAATACGCAAGAATACTTTAAGGGTATGACTCATTAAACTTATAAGGCGATATTCGCTACACGTCTTAGAATTGGATTTCTTGGGAAGGGGCACAAATGTAGATTTCAGCCAGTCCGATGGAATTTGACCAGTATCGTATATCTTATTGAACAGTTTCAATACTACATTCATGTTGTTCTCGTTAAAAACTTTTAAAAATTCGACTGGTATTTCATCGCATCCTGTTGCTTTCCCATCTTTCGTTTGATCTATAGCTTTTATCACCTCACTTTTCAATATTTTTGGTCCATTCAGATCAAGAGAGTTCGTAGAAATATGACCATAATCCGTAAACAAATCTTTTATGTAAATTGCCCAAGTCTGTAACTGTTCTTCTTTATCTACAATAAGTTTGTTGTTCTCGTCTATTAACTTACCAAACTGTTTTTTCTTGTAAGTATAAGAAAACTCCTTAATTTTTTTATGCATGTTAAAACTATCGTGTCTTCGTTCTAGCTCTTCTATCTCTTGACATTTTTCTTGTAACCATTTCTCTTTGGATTCTTTTATCTTTCTGCTGACAGTTCTATCCAGTTCTTTATATTGTTCGGGATTATTCTTATTTTCCCTCCTTCTGTCCATGAGGTGTAATATTTCATCTGTCATCCATTCGTCCTTCTTCTTCCGCTCGTAGTCACCAATTACTTCTTTCGCACCGTTGCATATAGCGTCCCTTAAGTTGATCCAGTCTCTTTCAATATCATCCGTATTTGTTGTTAAAGCAACATTACTATTAATGCTATTTGTAAGCTTGACTTTTATCTCGGGATTTCTAAGTTGATCCATATCTAATCTTTTGTTATTCTGTTTCTGGATTAAGGTTTTTAGTCTGACTCGTAATTGGGCTACAAGAGGATTATGGTCAGAGTTTATATCAGCTCCAGGATATGTTTTGGCTGATATTATTGCGTTACGGAATCGTTTGTTGATTGTTATAAAGTCTATCTGATTTCTAACGATGTACCCAGACTTGTCCTGTGGTGACTTCCAAGTGTACAATCTTCTTAATGGTAACTTAAACCAAGTATTAGTGATAATTAAGTTTTTCTCCTGGCAAAACTGTATTAGTCGATCACCTCGTTCATTTCTTGTTCCCAACCCATACTTGCCAACTACATCACTGACTTCGCCTTTTCCTATTTTGGAGTTAAAATCTCCCATTACCATGGTTATGTCTTGTTTCTTTAGGTTTTTTATGATTTCGTCTAATTGTTCGTAAAACTCTTCAATTTCTTCATCAGTACTCTCAGATGTGGGAGCATAAACCTGAATTATATTTATGTCTAGAGGGTGCGCACTTATCTGGATCAACATGCAGCGTTCTGAATATGGAATAAAATTTTTTATATGTTTTCTGATTTTTTTATTTACTAGAACCGCTACTCCATGCCTATGGTTGACATCTTCTTCTCTGCTGCCTGAAAAAAATATTGTTGCATCCTCCTTCTCGCACTTACCATTACCTGGCCATCTTATTTCACTCATCCCCAGAATATCAATTTTGAGCCTCTTCATTTCATTAATTGCGTTGTTTAGTTTTCCAGTCTGATAAAGAGTTCTTACGTTCCATGTAGCTATCTTAATAGTATATTTTCTGACATTTTCATTTGTTTTATCCAGTCGCATATTTTCCACGCAAGGCCTGGTTCCCACCGTTGCGTGGCCGGTCTCTGATTTCACATCGTCCAGCCCGGAAACTCGACGACGCCGGTTGCTAATCGGGTCGCATGGCATATCATCTTTAAATCTCCTACTCGTCATGATGGTTTTACTAGGGATATATAATGTGGTAGTCATCCCGTGGCTTTCCACATCCTTATGCCGTTGACTACTTAATAGTTCCTCCGCCTTCGAAGCCGATTTCTCAACTCCAGGACAAAAGAGTGTCCTACCACTTACCAACTCATCCGCCCGAAGCCGTTGGTCAGCAAGTGGCAGATCGCTTATACCGGCAATCACTCGGTATTGAGGAATTTAGGAGTGTATGAATGGAGAGCGGCGCAAGTTACGCGGTTTGTGTGTAGGGTGCGCGACATGTACATGCCACACACCCCCCGCGCAAAATGGACCTCTTCCACTCAAACACGGTCAAGAGGACTCATCCGACACTCGGGGTGTGGCTGAGATAGGTTCTAGGTAAATAGTTGGGTATAGGACGAGATGGAATGTTGGGTAGGGACAGCGGTCAGCTGCTCCTGCAGTCGCCTCTTACGACCAGTAGGAGATACTATGGGTGTATTCTTTTTAGTGGCCGCATCCCACACGGCTATTTCAAACGCCTTCAGTTTATTTACGGTTGATGTTTTAACGTCCGTGTTTTAACTGCATAGAGAAGTGTCGACCAGACGTAGTATTTTGATAAACGTCGTCCAATTTCGAGTTTTATTCGAGAACCACATAGCAGTCTAAGAGGGGTGTAAAATCAAAGTCAGCAATCTCCCATTTCCAAAATTTTGGGAAACCGCGAAAAACTGTAGAAACTAACAAAATTAAATTAAAACAATAAAACTGATGAAGAATCATATAAAATTTGGTTTGTGATCGGATGTCCAGAAAGACAAGCTTAAGAAATTATTTCTTTTCCATTTTTTTTTTATATTTTAGTTTGGAGATTGCCGCTTTTGTTTGCAATGCTTGAAGATTGACGAATATGAAAATGATTTATAAGGATATTGCCAGTTTTGAAACTAATAAAGCATCATGGTTACTTAGCGTAGAAAAATATATTTTGATATTGAACAGTACATAATGAAATATGTAAAAGCAATTTATATGCATATCACTTAAACTAAAATATCCAGAAGTTCGGGTATATATTCACAGGTTTCGACAGAGTTCATGACATTCACAGTTGATCACGTGCGAGCACTACGGGGTTCTTATTGGCCGCAGTGGAGTTTGCCATGTTTAGTACGCACTCACCTATGGAGATTGCCACTTTTGATCCCAACATGAATTTTTCACTGCGATTTGTATACCGTTAAGACCGCTTTTGGTTCTTACAAATAGTTTTATCTAACAGAAAATAAAAAACGCAACAGATGGCGTCTAACTCAAAACAAGAAAAAGTGGAGATTGCCGCCTTTGATTTTACACCCCTCTCTTTTGATATGTACGAAAGATTTTCGGGCCTGTGCTATTCTTGATCTTAATTCTAGAGCAGGATTAGGCTGCTATCGATCCAACACCCCAGGTACTTAATTCTTTTGGCCTGTTATAAAATGTACCCGTTTATTGTGCAAGGTTGAGATACGTTTTGGTTTTTTCAAACTGATGGCACTTTGGTTTTCTTAATGTTTATTTTCATATCGAACTGTTCACAGATTAAGTTGGTCCTGTCAATAAGCCGTTGTAGACTCAATTTGGAATCCACAATCAACACCGTATCATCGGCGTATCTTATGCTGTTGATGTTTACGCTATTCACCTTGAGTCAATCCTTGGAATCCTTCAGGGCCTCTTTAAATAGCGACTCTGAATTAATATTAAATAGCAGGGGTCTTCATAATCAATGTTTAGTTTTTGCAAGACATCCCAGTACCTTCTCTTGCTTAACATTGTTAAAAGCGTTAGTATACTAAATAAAGCATATTATAATTGTTATAAAAATAGACTCGCAAAATTGTTTTGCTGATACGTTATACATACGCTAAAAAGGGGTAGACTAACACTTATCGAGTAGACGATATGGGATAACCAATAAGCTGTCTTGAAAATGTTCTTACTTGATTGGTAGCTTCGTAAAACATTGTTTAATTGTTTTATTATATAAAATATTTAAACATACTATGTATTGACGTAAAAAATCAAACAATACAATAAAACCTACTATCATTAAGTAGTTCACAATTTCAATTTCTCATACAGCATTGACGCTTTTAGTTATTTAGACCAAAGTATACTAGTATTGATTAGCATTCAATCATTATTAAACCAAATATTCTAAAAATAAAAAATACAATACCATGCAAACATCAATCAAAAACTAGGAAAGTGAAAGTGAGAGAAGAACGAACAAAAGTGGGTGCAACAGTACCTTGACCACTGGGTCCAGTTGTCGCGTGTGCCAAAGCAACGGTAGGTGGTGAGTGAAGGGAAGGAGCAAGTGGTAGAGACTGTCTATCGCCATTCGGAAATGGTTCACTTTCTTCGTTACATCAATGTTTTAACCAATAATAGTATTATAAATTTAACAGTTTCTAAACATAAATACAGAGTTTTCTGCTGCGTTATCAAGCAGTTAGTACATATGTTGGAACATTTAGAATATAGCTTTTTACTTTTTGTTACGCTAAACTAATCTGCTAGTGAGACGTATTTAACAATAAATTAATTAATAAATACAGATACGGTTTCATTTAAGGGCAATTGCCTATTTTTTAATGACAGGGTGTCACATTTTAAAATCCCCTTTCTATACCATCTCAACTGCTTATGCTAGAGTAAAAAATCTTCCATCGAATACCCATGTACAAGTGTTATTTCCAAATTTGTATAATGCACTCCCATATTTTCCCCGGGACCACCCAAAAAAGGAGAATGAATAAAGAAAATATGCAAAAATTGATTTTGGGCCACCACTGGCTTTAGGGTGCAAGAAAGTAAAATATGCATAGGTCATAATTTGTAGTCGACATTGTGTTCTTTTATTTGCCATAAGTACTTATCAATAAAATGAACAGGTGACAAATAAAAAACAAAAACTGGAGCCTGCCAAAGCATTTCTGAGGTTTACGGCGCCACTGTGCCGTAACGGTTGCTTATACGAAAAAAATGCATAGGACCTTGTTTGTAGAGCAAATAGTGGTATTTAATTATGTATAAGTTTTGTTTAAAAAAATGCATAGGTAATGAGAAAATCGTAAAAATATGCTCACCAAACTTATTTTCAGGGATAGGGGTAGTTTCAGCAGTGATGTTGCCAAAACCATATATTTGTATTTATGAAAAAACCTATGGATGGAGCATAGTATGCGCATATGGGTCAATAAGCAAAAAAAATAATTACCCCCGTTTTATTTTTCTTTCTGGATACAGGGGTTGCACCAAGAAATCGCTTTTAGTGTCCATGCATAATAAGAACGTGCACAAAATGATATATAAAGCATTTTAATAAAGAGCATGGTATGTAAAGGATTCCAAGAAAATCACTTTCTTTATTAATTCTCCTTCTTTGGGGGGTGCCGGGGAAAAATGGGGTGCATTACACAAATTTGTAAATAGCACCAGTACATGGGTAATCCCTGAAAGTTTTTTTACTCTAGCATAGGCGGTTCAGATGGTATAAAAAGGGGTTTTTTAAAATGTAACACCTTGTAATTAAAAAATGGGTAATTACCCTTAAATGAAACCTATACCAAAAAATCAGCCACTTATTTGTGATTGATTGCCGCAGGGTTCCTTATTGATTTCCATTACGGTTAGGGAAAAATATATATTTTTTTAAAACATCTTTTTTAAAAAATTTTCGAGGGCTTCACCCCCGCTAAACGCTGGGTGATATACATATGCTGTCGGGAAATTAATAGTAGAAAATATAGTCTTCTTCATTTTACTATTTGGTAAATTTTTTCCAAAACGTACAGGAAGGGCTACGTTTCGCAAAAAACACAAATTACCCCCTTTAAAGGTATGGAAATGGCGGTTGCGGGGCGAAATTTTTTAAGAAAGTCTCATGATAAACACCCCTTGATATACCAGAAAAAAAATAAAACCGGACTTGTGTCCAATTTTAAAGGTTCAACCTCTGTTTCCTACACTGTTACACAATGTTTCAACACTAAATATTGAAGTTATCACATAACTTTTTCTTCAAAAATCAAAATGCCACCTCTCACATCCACCTTAAATAGATCCGCCCTTGTCTATTATTATGTTAATAAAATATATTTTCTTAAATAATTGTTTTCATAATTTAAGTTTTAGCTATTATATTATTATTATTAGTTTTAGCTTTAAGCGCAAGTCTTTATTCTAACTAAGGAATTACTTAATCGTTTGTTACCCATATATTTCACCAACATTCTGTTACGTGTCCGCTGTTCGCTCCTAAACGTGGCGAAACGTGACGGACTTAGACATAATTCATTTTCGCGTACTTTGAACTGAGAGAATCGAGTTATAGCGTAATTTGATTTTAGAAAGCACGGAATTTAAAAGCTCTAGAACTATAACTATAATAAATAAATCAAATTAGAATTCCGTAGTTGCGAGAGCTGCTACTTTAGTTTTGAGATACATCTTCATACAATCTCAAAATGTGGTACAAAGCTTGACATACAAAGTTTAGTCGTATAATTACTCGCATAGTTTTTTATACAAATTCTATTTGCATGGTTTTTAGAGCACAATTTCGTGCCAAAAATATAAATTTTCAAAAAGATTTGGACTTCAGAGATGAAGGCAGAATTAGAAATGATGGTCAGGCAGCATATGGGAGTGGACGCTCAATAGATTGATATTGAGAACAAATTAATAGCTTATATTATGTATAATAATAGTCCATTGAAATGTTACATTTAGGGTTGCATTTGTTAGAGGAGTCAATTTTATTTTCTTAATGTGTAGGTGGGGTCAGTAGGAGCTTAAGTTCAAGCTTCTGGGTATAATGGGATTTATCTCATTACCAGCTACCACCAGCTACCACCATATGGCGACCTGAGAGACGGACTGGACTTCTGAAGCAGTAGAAAACAAAAAAGATGGCAAAAAACTGGAAGAAACGAAGGAAATTTGGGGTAAAGTACCAATCCTCATACTAATTGGTATCGTTAGATGGAATGGGACGGACTATATAGAGCTGGAGAGGCCAACGAAAACGGTGTCCAAATGGTAGACGTCGACATGGACGAAGGTTTGGAGACTTGGGACCACGCCCAAACGTCAAGAGGACAAATGGAAAGAAATGGACAATACCTAGTGGACAAATGTGTACCTAATCGTGAGTAACTTTTTAGCTATTTTTTAAATTGCATATACAGTCTCACAGATATGAATTTTTTTTATTAATATAGTATAAATATAATCATTTAAAAAGAACTAGAATTATTAATTTTCACTTAAATATAAGTAAATTAGGTCAAATTTTTCGTATATTATTAAGTTTTAGAAGTATTTTATAATTTAGAAGATTTTTTTGAGAATTACATATCATATATAGATAATCTTAATCGATAGTTTTATTTTAATAGAAATACATATAACAATTCGCATATATTATATCGAAGAAATAATATAATTATTTTTAACCATATGAGTACGTGTAAATAAGTTTATTTTGATTGATGTATTTCTGCTTTTTCTGCACTTTTTGCATAAGGAAGTTATTTTGTTTATAACAGTATTTACTATTTTTAAACTAAGTACTTCGAGTATAATATTATGATGATATAACGTGTTTGACATTGAAAATTGAAACGAATGAACTACATAGGAATTCGCTAAAGCGACAATTTTTACGAAGAAAGTTATTATGATAAATAAAATTAACCTGAAAATATAAGATATTAGTATTCGAACAATATGTTTATAAATAAGGAAAGATAAAAGAAAGTATTTAAAGATGTTGGACAGAATTTGGAAAATCCAGCATAAAGGACTTATATTCGAGACGGAAATGTCTCAATCAATGAAAATTTTTGTTGAGAAATGCACGTAAATGCAAAGATTTTTTCTTACGATAAATACGACAAGACAAAGAAACATATCCTAAAAAGGAAAAATTAAAAATGACTATGGAAAAGAAATAAATTTTTTTATATACAAGGAGTATGATTACACCACGTACATAGGACAAATAAAATTCGTCCTCGTGAGAGAGCCCACAACTACTACCATAATGGCATATGGAATGTTTATTGAGTAAACGAATTTAATCGTGAGAGAGTGAATTATTTTTATACAATGATTTGTGACGAAAAGAAAGTCAGTTAAGAAATGAGGATGAACTGATATAAGAAGAAAAATAAAGACAAAACAAGTTAAAAAAATACATTGAAGTAACGGAGTTATATTAAAGGAAAATTAAATCCCATTTATGGAAAAAGACAAAAGAATTAGGAAAATTAAGACATAAAAAGTTATCTTAGAAGAAAGACAAGTAGTAAGGATAATTTGAAGAAGATTAATGTCAAAAGATATGGAAAATAGAATTGAAGAGAATTTTGTACCTACAGTACAAAAAGTTACAGTACCTACAGTAAAAAGTAATATTTAAGAAGAATACTTTGTACGGCTTCAAGTAACATAATTATTAGTATAATATATAAAATAACTTTAAATTTCTATAATATGGTATATATATATATAATATATACTTATTTTATTCGAATTAGGTCATGTAAGACTGTATTTCAATTAAATAAATAGAGATTATTTTTGTGACGTAAAAGTGACTATTAGCGTGAAGAAACTGAACTTCTATTTAGCTAGTAACAATAATTTAGATTAACTATTTAGCTATTGTAGGTTTTTCTCATTAGTATTTTTTATGTAAATAATTTAATGGACGTCCAGACTTAATAATAATTACTCAGCAATTGCAAGCTGAAATTTTCTTTATGTTTATAGGAGATTTTCATATTTCAGGAGATTTTCATTATTAGGAGATTTCCATGATATTTTTTCTAACAAAATAGGGTCTATTTTTATTAACACTTTCTTTCGATTTTTTTCATAATTGAATGCTGAATGTTTTTTTAATACCGACTTTTTTATTTCAATTTTTTAAATATCGGTCGAATTTTAGTATAAATATTTTATAATAAAGTACAATTAAAGACAATAATTTAGACAATAAAAACCAACTCTTGTCAAGGAAAAGGTACAAGATGAAAATTAGAAGATATTAGCATACCCATTTCGTGTTTTGAAACTAACTGGATCTCATCTAGACTGAGTATATCAGATCAGACAGGAATTTAGGGATGCGAGAAGTAGAAAAAGATTTTTTGTAAACGCACAACTATCCATTTTGTCTTTTTGGAACAAACCTTCTCACGACTAAGGACGTGCAAAAGGACCGGAAGCAAATGCAAGGATATAAAGTTGCGAAAAACTACCCACCAAGTAGGTAAGGGTTAGAAAATGAAGAATTTATAAAGTAAGTGATAAAGAAATAATGAAGAAATATGAAGAAGAAGAAGATTTTTGTTTAATAGTACACGACGAAGAAAGTATTAAGTATAAAGAAAATGAAGAAATATGTAATTATTGTGAAGTACCAGACAAGAAGAAGAAGAAAAAAAGAGATAATTTCTAATAGAAGAATATTAAAAATTTGAGAACATCAAAATATTTGTCTTAAAGGTCTAGTAAAGAAGTAGAATTAACAAGTAAGTTCAAATGTAGGAGTTGTAATTTTTTAAACCTCTGAAATCAAAGTAAAGTATAAAATACAATTTCTGAGTATAGATTTTCGCGAGTCATAAGAAAAGAATTAACTAAGAATAGACGATGTTTGATAATTAGTGAAATAAATTGTATATATTTGTAAATTTTGTTTATATATTTTTTTTGTAAAAATTTGTATAAATCTATACATATAACGTAGTCAGTTGATGATGATAATAAGAATATTTAATGATAAAATTGTGGCTTATATACGTAATTATTAAAATGCCACAAGGAAATAGCTTCAGAACAACGATAATAAGAAAATTTTCTTCTCTTCGGGGAGGAAAAAGGAAGCACGGTACATGGCTCAGAATATTTTCTTTTCTAAGGGGGATGATATAATGGGATTTATCTCATTATTTAGATATTTTAGAAATCCTTAAATTAACTAAAGTATTCGTCAGATATTTATTTATGAAACAGTAAACATTACGCATATTTGTTATAATAATTGCAAAGTAGAACACCTTAGTTAAAGTCCACGTTTTGCTTAGATAAACAAGGTCGATTATTCATTTTGACACACTAACGAGAATATATACAAACATATTTACAAAACGAAGTATTTGATAAATATGGCAACACGATCAGATTTGAGTGATTAGTGGGTCAGTTGAATTGGTTAGTTAGGTTTGAGAGGTTGCTGCCGTTAGAGCAGAATAATGTCACCTATCAACTGAATACATTTATACGGTATTAGTTTAACCAAATAAAGAAGTTATGAGTACATAGTGCCTTCCTGTTAAACAAACCCCATTCCAGTATAGTAAATATCCACTTACCACCATATGGGGTCGCCACCCTTGTCCTCAGGAAAAAAGGGTGCAAAAGGCTTTTGCGCTGTATCTCGTAAACTAGCAGCCCTACAAAAAATTTAATTACACACAAAAGTTATCAAATTAAATTTTCTACAATTTTATGTTTGTAACTTTTTATCGTCAAGTGACCAACAAAAAAGTTATAAACAAAAATAAGAGAACATTTTGTAACAAGATTCCTTTTGGAGGTTATGTTATAACTTTTTTTCCGTTCATTTAACAATAAAATGATATCATAGCACTTTTGTAGAGCGTTTTTCAACGAACAATGTACACTATAAAGTCGTCTAATTTTATTTATTTATTTAGGTTTTACAGCGCTCCAAACTTCTTAGCTTCTGTCTATATTAGTTTATTTATACAATTTATTATGATTTTAAGAGCACACAGTAGCGATCAACAGGTAGCAACAAACGCGATCCAAGATTGCGAACTTTCAAAAGTGAGGCAACAGTGCGTCGGTAATTCGACACTGAAAGTGACGTTTATAGTATCAAAAACAATAATTTTTATACACATGGGCGCGAAATGTTTCCAGGTCAATGACGTTCGATTTATTGTTATAAAAAAGTCGATTTTTAGTAGTTCCAGTGTGACACAAAATCTAGGTAGAGGATAAAAAATTTATTTGAAGAAAGTGTATTTTTTTGTCATACAGGCTCCTGTTTTCAATATTTTATTTAGCTATAGAGTATTTTCCACATACTAACATATTTCTGAAATTGGGCTGTGTACCGTCATTCTTTAATATATTACGAATATGTGTGCCAAATATCTCGACAAAATATTCAAAATTAGAGCCACAATCTTGGAACGCGTTTGTTGCTACCTGTTGATCGCTACTGTTTGCTCTTAACATACCTTCGCTATTATTAAACTATTTTTGACCTTTCTCCTCACTACAAAACTTAGAACCCTAAGCACGTAGAAAAAGCATAAGTAGTTGTCGACGGACAAAATTTATCCTGCCTATCTGCTCTAATATAATTAATGTTATTATAATTTATCCTAGGTGGCACAGCAGTCGGTTTCCCTCTACTTATTCTTATACAGTGCGTCCATAAAGTAACGCATAAATTCATTATTTCGTAAACCGGCGACTTTACAGAAAAATCCCAAAATAGGTCGATTTTTATTTTTAATTTCCGGATTTCTTGGCATATATATCATAGTAGTGACGTCATCCATCTGGGCGTGACGACGTAATCGATGATTTTTTTAAATGAGAATAGGGGTCATGTGATAGCTCATTTGAAAGAGTATTCAATTCTCTGTTCACTAATGTAAACATTAACATAATTATTTATACAAGGGGTTCAAAAAAATATTTTTTAAATTAAAATAATTGAGACAAAAAGAAGAATGTATGTAATTTATTTAATTCAAAATGCGTTTTCCTACTGTCAGTAAACAGAAAAAAAATATTTGACAAATAAACATTGATTTTCGCTTGAACGAAATGTTCAAACTGGCAAGAGGCAGATGGGTAGCAGCTTTAACATTGAATTTAAGCGAAAAACAATATTTATTTGTCAAATAAACATTTTTTCCTGTTTTCTGACAATATTGAAACGTATTTTGAATTAGATAAATTACATATATTCTTCTTTTTGTCTCAATTATTTTAATTAAAAAAATGTTTTTTTGAACACCTTGTATAAATAATTATGTTAATATTTATATTAGGGAATAGAGAATTGAATGCCCTTTCAAATGAGCTATCACATGACCCCTATTCTCATTTTAAAAAATCAACTATTACGTCATCACGCCCAGATGGATGACGTCACTAGTATGGTGTATATGCCAAAAAATCCGAAATTAAAAATAAAAATCGACCTGTTTCGGGATTTTTCTTTAAAGTCGCCGGTTTACGAAATAATGAATTTATGCGTTACTTTATGGACGCACTGTAGTTGTGCTACATATTTTGCCACGTGCAGTCGAATAAAAAATTGTGAAAAGTTTTTTAAGTTTTGACACAAGGCTCTTCACTCAAGACTATTGAAAGTTTTGAGGGTAAAATTTAAATTTTTGTGATAAGCATTTTGCCTTTTTTAAGCGTGCATCATGAGTGGTTGTTTTATTTGTAGGAAACCTCTGGGGAATATTATTTGTCAGTGAGGATGTGGAGCCATCTTTACTCAGTGTTGTTGGCGAACGTCTTTTCATCTCTTTATATGGCGGAAATAAAGACTATTATCTGAAAACCCTGAGATACAAACGATTCACAAAAACAATGACAAAATATGCAGCTAATCTTTCTCACACCAGATGTAGCCTGCTTCCACAGACTCAGAGTGTATCAGCAGATTCAGTCATGGCACCGTAACCATTGTGATCCAAAAGATTGGGGCTGGAAAAAGCATGAAATATTTTGGATACTAATCCAAACTTCCAAGCCTCGAGTACCGCCTGGGCTTAATAAATTCAATTTTTGCAGATGCAATGGAAACTGCCAGCTGACAAAGACAACAAAATCGTCAGAAATCAAATTGACTACATCCTAATAAAGCACAGATATCGAAACTCAATTCAGGCAGTAAAGGCATATCCAGGAGCAGACGTATCTTCTGATGACAGTCTTCTTATTGCTAGGTTTCAAATTCAACTAAAAAAGACGCAAAAAAGCCACAACAACAATAAACTTAACATACAGAAACTTAAGTCAGAAGAAACAAAAGAAAATTTGAAACATGAAATCAACACAAATCTAGATAGAAACCCAGGAAATAATTGCAACGTAGAACAGCAGTGGCAATTCTTCAAAACCTCTATATTAGAGCCAAGTAAGAAAGTACTTACAACAACCAAATGTAAGAAAGAAGAATGGATGACGGAGGAAATTCTAGAGTTGATGAATGAAAGAAGAAAAAACAAAACAAATAAGACCCGCTATAAACAGCTTCAAAACCAAATAAGAAGAAAAATTAGGGAGGCTAAAGAAACCTGCTTCTCTGAAAAATGTAAAGAAATAGAAGAACTTCAAAACAGATATGACAACTTCAACCTACATAAAAAAGTCAAAGAACTAGCCGGAATAGGAAATAGAAGAACCTCAAATATATTGCTCGACAAAAACGGAAATATTATAATGGAGACAGAACGAAAACTACGACGATGGAAAGAGTACATCGAGGAACTATTTCATGACCAGAGAGAAGCTAGTACATCCGTAGAGAGCCAAACCGGAGACGTAGGCCCAGAGATAACAAAATCAGAGGTTAGTCAGGCAATAAACTCTATGAAAACTAATAAATCTGCTGGTTCAGATGAATTACCTAGCGAGCTGATAAAGTTGGTCAACGAGAAAAACCTGGACATAATAGTAGAACTGTTCAACGCTATCTATACTACGGGAATCATCCCTAGAGAAATGTTGACATCAGCATTTGTGTGTTTGCCAAAAAAAGTGAATGCCAAAGAATGCAGTGACTACCGAACCATAAGCTTAATGTCACATACCTTGAAAATTCTGCTGAAAATTATCCACGCCAGAATACACTCTAAACTGGAGCTGGATATTAGTGACACTCAATATGGCTTCCGCAATGGTATGGGCACCAGAGAGCAATTATTCTCCTTCAACGTGCTGACATAGAGATGTTTGGATGTTAACCGTTCTCTTTACGTCTGTTTTATAGACTACAATAAAGCGTTTGATAAAGTAAAACATGACCGACTCATGGAAATTCTAAAAACTAAAAAATTAGATGAAAGAGATTTAAGACTAATAACACATCTCTATTACAATCAGCGAGCAATAGTAAGAATAGAAAAAGAAACATCTGAAGAAATGGAAATAAAGAAAGGAGTCAGGCAAGGCTGCATACTATCACCTCTATTATTTAACGCCTATTCTGAAGAGGTAATGCGAGAAACTCTGGAAAATGAAACAGTCGGCATAAGAGTAAATGGAGTCTTAGTTAATAACATCAGATATGCAGATGATACAGTAATAATAGCCGATAGTTTACAAGACCTGCAAATATTCATGAGTAAAATAGTAAGGTGTAGTAGGGAGTACGGACTCTCTCTCAATATCAAAAAGACGAAGTTTATGAAAATTAGTAAAAACAACCATAATACTAACGAAATATTGATAGTAGAGGGCCAGCAGATCGAAAGAGTAAAAAGTACACTTACCTAGGAACACTTATAACCGAAAATAATGACTACTCTGCAGAAATCAAAGTCAGAATCGAGAAAGCACGTTCTAATTTTATGAAAATGAAAAAGGTCCTATGCAGCAAAGATTTAACATTAGCTCTTAAAGTACGCCTAACAAAATGTTACGTATATAGTGTACTATACTATGGACTGGAATCACGGACGTTAAATGTAGAGACGATGAGACGACTTAACGCCTTTGAAATGTGGACCTATGTGTGTGTGTGTGTTCACAAAGAGGGGATGGCATTAGATGTGGACCTATAGAAGAATTATGAGGGTTTCCTGGGTAGATAGAGTTACGAACAATGAAGTACTGAGAAGAATAGGTAAAGAGAAGGAAGTTGAACTTACAATTAAAGAAAGAAAACTACAGTATCTCGGACATGTGATGCGGGGCGAGAAGTATGGCATCCTGCGACTCATAATGCAGGGAAATATAGATGGCAGAAGAATCATCGGCAGAAGACGAATTTCATGGCTGAAGAACCTCACTGCCTCAAAAATTAAAATAGCTATGATGATTGCCAACCTCCGTGGCGGAGATGGCAGCTGAAGAAGAAGAAGAATGGAAACTGGAAGTGCGTGCGGTTGCTGAAACGCAGGCTTCAAGTGCTCAGCAGAGTGCCTCCATTGTGGTGGTGAAAACTGCACAACAACATCGAGAGCATATAAACATTAATGGAAGAAAATGAATTGGGAGATGCATTACCGACAATGGCGCCAACGCTAACTCCCATTATACCACAAACATTCACCTCGGATACTGATTCAAATCTTAACTCGCAGCCTGGACCATCGAACAAAATGAAAAAATAATATCTATGATAGACCTTTTTCGGTATATAATAATAAATAATATTATTTTGTCTAGAAATTGTCCGTAGATTTGGCCTACTGGGGATACCGCACAAAAAACGCGCCTCGAGATTCTACCTCATAGGTGGCGGGGAAAACGATCAAAAATAGGTTAATAATAGCAGAGGAATGTTAACATCATAATAAATTGTATGAATAAAAAATATATAGATAGAAAATAAGCCTAATGTTTTAAATTATACAACTTTATAGCGTACATTGTTCGCTAAGAAACCCTCTACAAAATTATTATAACGTTATTTCATTATAAAATGAACTGAAAAAAAGTTATAACCTCCAAAACATTTTCACTTAGTTTTGTTTATGTCTTTTTCTTAGTCACTTGACGATAAAAAATAATACAAACAAAATCATAGAAAATTTAATTTGCTACATTTTATGTTTCACTAAATTTTCTGTAGGGTGGTTAGTTTACGAGATACAGCGCAAAACCCCTTTGCACCCCTTTTCAAAGATGACGGCCGAAGGACAAGGGTGGCGACCCCAAAAACTTGAACTTAAACTTCCACTGACCTCTACTACACAATAAAAAAAAATAAAATTGACTCCTCTAACAAATGCAAGTTATGGCCTAAAAAATGTAACATTTCAATGGACTATAGGGTATATATGTACAACAATTAAACAAAACAGGCTGTCCGAAACTGAGTACGCAATACGCAATGGATACCAGTTGGGATAATAATAATAAAAACAATGATGAACCGGTAGTAAATTTCACTTCATATTCAATTATAAAATAAACATTATACAAGTTTATGATCCAGCTGTGGACAAAGCTGAGCAAGATATTGAAACTTTCTACGAAGACATAGACAATGTTTTAGAATCCAATAAATCGCAGGAGGTTAAAATTATAATGGGAGATTTTCACGCAAACGTGTGGGAAGAAAAAGTAAAATAATGTTCAGGAGGATACTATTTGGGAAACATACACAAAAGGGTTAATAGGCTTATTAAATTTTGCCAAAATAATAATTATTTTATACATAAACTACCTTTTATACATAAACTAAAAAAGACAATAAACATGTAAGTAACCAGCAGGCCAAGAAGAGAGAATTGTCGGAAACCAAAAAGACTATGTCTTCAGCAAAATCATATCCCAGTGGCGACATGGCATCAGATCACAACCCAGTAATGGCCAAATTTATGACCTCAAAATGAAAGTAATAAAACGAAGAACAACAATGTTAAAAAAATAAATCAAAGTCATAAACAAATTCTGAAACCAACCAGATACAAAAAGAAACAATGGACGACGGACGAAGGAAATTTTAGACTTATTGGAAATAAAACATCAACATAAAAACAACGATAGTCAAATGTACAAAAAAGGGGATAAATAAATAAAATCAAAAATAAGCAAGGGAAAGAAAAGTAGTTAAAAGAACAATACGCAGAAATAGAAGAATACCGGAAAAGGCATGATAGTTTTAACACACACAAAAAAATTAGGGATTAACTCACCACGATAGAAAAATAAATTAACTATTCTAATTTAGAAATAAGCCCCAATTTAATTTGAAAAAATAATTTTATTAACGTTTCGACTTCCACATCGGACGTCGTTGTCAAAATGCAAAATATTAATAAATTAAACAAAAATGTTGTTGCTTAGTAAAAATTCTTCTAATAATATAATTTAATCTGACTCATTTATATCGGTAATTTAGACATATATTATACATTTTAAAGTAGAAGACTTAATGATATTGCCAATATTTATGATTTTCGTTCCTGGGACGATTTCATTGAACGAATTTATGTCAATAGGCATGGAATAATGAACATAGATTTCAATGGAGAGATTTAAGTATAGTACCGAAAGAAACAGATAGTAAAAAGATAAAAATCAAAGAAGCGGCTCTAATTAGGTATGCTAAATGAAACCAATTGTGTCGCAAATTCCTCGGTATAATGCAGTAGGATGTGGTTACCCATACTAAAAGAGGAAGTCAGTAGAAAGAAAATACCACGAGTAGTAAGTCAATAACATATCGAGAATAGTACGTATTTTATATTTTAATATTATTTATAGTATATCTATTTGTATTATTCATGTTATTTATAATTTAGGATAACATAAATAGATTTTATATAAGGTTAAAATTTGGTGTTAGTTTTGGTAGCAAACTAAGTGAAAGACCAAATACTCACAATATCGGGGTAGTATCACGAGGTTTTTTCTGTATCTCTAACACGAGAATTTTACTGTCACCGTTGCATGTGGTTGCCTTTTTAGACAGATCACATGCTATGATTTTTTTGTGACGGAATTCTTGTTATTCGGGATGTTGTTATTTTTTTGTTATTTCGGGGTTAAAGTTGATTTTATGTAATCAAATGAACTATCTTTCAATAAAGACGCCCCTGGAACGCAACTCATAAATATTGGCAATATCATTTTAAAGTATTCTACTTTAAAATTTATAATATGTCTGAATTGCCGATATGAATGAGTCAGATTAAATTCAATTATTAGAAGAATTTTTTACTAAGCTACAACATTTTTGTATATTGTTATTAATATTTTGTATTTTAACAACGACGTCCGATGTGGAAGTCGAAACGTTAATATAATTATTTTTTTGAGTTAAATTGTGGCTTATTTCCCAATTAGAATAGTTAATTACAAAAATTCCACAAAGAAATAGCTTGAGAATAACATTAATAAAAGAAAACAGTAAATAATGAAAAATACAGTTGAATGAGGGCATAGTTCTAAAGTTTTTAACAGAGGAAATTAAAATGGTAAAAAACAGCAAAAATGACAAAGCAGTAGATGAGATTTTAGAAGAAATATAAAATTTCACGGGATTAAGGGAGTAAAATCTGTTGCGATCCGTATCATATTATGCCCAAGATTCTGCATTTGTTTGATCTGAATTTTACTTTGAAACCTTGATGATAATTTATTATAATAAGGAACAATAATACCATGCGGTTTCTTAGCGTCCTTCAAAAAACGTACTTCTCAATAAAAAAAATTGAGTTAGTAGTTAAAAAATATAAAGGAAAAAGTAAAAAAGGACATGAAAAATAACAAAACTCTTTCTGAAGAAAAGTGACTCACCACGCTTTAAGGCACAAATGTAAATTTTGTAAAAATAAAATCACAAAATTTTGCACTTTATATATTGGTAGGGGAGCCCAAGCGGGGATTTTTGCAGTTACTCGAGCGAGTCAGATTATTACATGGGGAGAAACCTTGTCCCTGAAAATGTACATTATATTAGCTCTCAAGTTCGTTAAGTGGGGGGGGGGGGGGCAAAAAAATCTATCCTTAGAAAAACTCGAAATCGTCAGATTAAGATAAGGTTTAGTTAAGTACATGCAAAGCAGTGTATATTTAACAAATCTGACGATTTGAGCGGGGCGTAGGGAAATGGGTGAGTCGCAAAGTTTCACAAGAAAACAGCGACTATTTCACGAAATGATTGACAGATTGAAAAACTAAAAAATACGTGCTCAATATTTTTCAAAGATCTATCGAATGATAACAAAAACGACTATTCAAGGAGAGGGGTGGGGGTAAATTTAAAATTTTTAATACGAATTCCGCGATATTTCGCGAAATGAACTCAGCTAGATAAACTGAAAAATACACTTATTCAATATTTTCGAAAAATCTATCGAATGGCACCAAACACGACCCCCACAGAGGTGGGTTGGGGAGTTGCTTTAAAATCTTAAATGGGAGCCCCGTTTTTTATTGCAGATTTGGATTTCTTACGTAAAAATAAGTAACTTTTACACGAGATATTTTTTCGAATTATGAATAGATGACGCTATAATCTAAAAAATAACGATTGTTTGAAATGAAAAATTAAATTTAAAATGGAAAGTCCCCACTAAAATGGAAAATTTTACTTAACTTTTTTTGGTTTTAGGACCTACTCTTCACAACCCAATAGGTCTCCATAACGCTCGAGTAACTGCACATTTAGCATACTTTGCTTCCCTACAATAATGTTCCTTTGCGTGATAAATGTTTTGAGGTCTATCACAGGTAATATGCTGATAGTAGATAAGGATATTTTGTTTAACCAGAACATTTTTTTACGAAAACTAGTTCAGCTTCTGTTCAGTAAAGGAAAAAACAGCATTCTAAAGGGACCAAAAGAATTACTGGCATGTGCTAAGTGATGTAAGGTAGGAATTCACTGGTTACCTGAGGTTTGAACCAGAAAAAAGAGGTCCTAAAAATACTAGCAATAATAAAACTGTTGGTCATCGTTAAGGCCATAGAAGTTTAAGGCCCACTGACCTTAAGGAAAAAAAAACAAGGTATGGTATAAAGACCCTACGACCAAAAGGCAGAGACTAACGTGTCTCGTCTGATTTAAGAAAAAGAAGAAGGGACTAAAATAATGTTAAAATCTAAGAAAGCAAGGCAGAAAAAAGTCACTGCTGATTGGAAGGTGGAAGCAAATTTAAGGCTATATAAATAAAAGGAAAATACCAAAATGAAATATAATGTATACGGGGACCATAAGGCTGACAGTTGGGAAGATAATAATGTAGGCTGTGTCATGTTTGCACATGGTTTCATAGTTTTAAATTTTGTGGATGACATAACAAGAATATGAGTTATACGAACTATTTTTATTATTCTAAAGATACTTGTTTGAATTGACTAATTTTTAAATAGTAATTTTTGTGGACATGTAATTTTAAATATTTAACTCATTGACTACTGGTGCAATCGATCTCCATGTCCACTTATTAGTACACAAAATGAAATTAATCCAGTCTAAATATGCATAAAACTATAATTATAACTGTATTATATATAAATTAATGCATAAAACATATAGATTTGCAAATGTAGGAACGTAAAATTTAGTTTTAAATTTTGTTTGATTAATTATAATGAAACAAATTCTAAAAAGCGATAGACAGACCTTAAAAGGACAGAGGATTTGGTGGTTACCTTTGACCTGCAGTTTCGCAGTGTACCTAACCTCTGAGGCTGGGTTGCTGGCCACGCAGGTAAAATCGCCGGAGTGTCTCGAATCAAGGCTAGAAATGCTGAGGAGGCTAGAATAAGGGTCAAGGGCTGAAACGTTGACGCCGAGGTTAGGCGTCAATGGTTGACCGTCCTTGAGCCAAGAGACCACAAGGGGTGGATCACCTTTACTCACACCGCAGACGGTACGGGTACGCATGCCTTCTGATAGCCCGTCTTGGAAGGAAAAGGGCTCAATTATAGGGGGAACTGAGAGAAAACAAGAGAAACAAACATCAGAGATAGAAAAGAAAAAAAGAAATAAAAAAATGCGCCGCACGAGCTTGCGCCTGAATTACCATTAACAACCAACTGCTGTGTGTGGGAGACCTCTGCTGCAAGGTTCCTCACTACGCAAGAATAGTTGCCGTTGTGTTCTGGAGAGAGACTCTCTATCACCAGAATGCTAGTGAATTGGTCCACCTGCGTTATCGACATCATTTGAGCAGGTTCTACGGATCTTCCGTCTTTGTGCCAAGATATTGTCAAAGGTAGATCTCCTTTGGTTACAGAACAGGTTAGGCTGGCTCGGTCGCCAACGTGAAGAGTGTCTTCTGCGTAGAATGGGCTAACTTTTGGAGGAACTGTAATTGAAAGTTTCATTAACACATAAAATGTAGCATCTGTAGGCTCCTATGAGGCAACACTGGCTGAAATTATCTACAAAATCTCATTAAATCAATAGCTTAATATTATATTTCATTTAACTAAAAATGTAACCACTTTATAAAAACTTAATTATGTATTTACAAGTTGGATACCATTTGGTATTTTTTAATTGTAATACTTTTTCTAAACACTATTTGATTACAAGACATAAAAGATCTGTATTTTTTAAGTTTATAGCAAAACGATAATAATAATAATTATTACTCAACTAACATGTTTGCTGTTTTCGCTGTTTCGACCTACCGTTAGGAAATGGTTGTCAAACAATTAAGTATAAAAATTGTTATAACATGTAAAATGCAATATAGTTGTCAGTAAATGAATTATTAAAAGTCTAGACTTATTTTGTGCAGAAATTATGAACAACTCGCAAAGAAGGCAAGACTCGCTAGGAGAATCTCATACTTATTCAGAATCTGAAAAAGGAATTATGGGAAACTGGGGCGTATAGGCCTATATGCCAGTGAAATACCTTAGATAAGATCTTTGGAATTCCTGTAAAGACAAGGTTGGATAGGGAGATAATGGAGTAAGATGGCATATTTGACTGCCAGTATGAGTTCAGAAAACGAAAATCTGCAGTAGACACCTTAAGAAAGCAGGATACAGAGGGAGATAGCAATATATTGGAGCTGCTGGATGGTAGCTTTCTTCCTTGATTTAAGAAATGTTTTTATAGTGCTTACTGAAAAATTATCATGAGACTACTGGGCGACTTGAACATATCTCTCTATTTTCAAAACTTGGTTAAGGACTACTTCATCGATATATCAATATTGCGAGTGCCAATTCTATGAAGACCAGAGCGGCAGCACCGCAGAGCTCCGTCCTGAAGCCATTCCCTTGGAATGTTCTGTACAACAAGATTTAAGAGACCCACCTGGACAATTGGTGTACATACAATATCATATGCGGATGACCTGGTGGTATTGGTGGAGCATAACGAAAACTGGTCAATTATGCATAGAGAGAATCGAACCCTCAACAAATTGAATACATGAATGTGAAGCAGGGACCCAATGCTTGCAGCTGAGAAAACTAAAGGTATGATCTTTAAAAGTTTGAGGGTCAGAGACTATATACTTTTGCCTGGAGGGAGAAAGAATCTTACCTGCCAAAAAATTAAAGTGCTTGGAGTACTCCAAAATATTAGGCAAACATTTGGTGAACTCGTTAAATACATCGCTCGCGTGGCAGAAAAGAGGACTGCCGTGCTCACAAGTAATATGCCCAACGTGTAAGGACCAAAGACTCCTAACAGGAGAGTTTTATTGGAAGTGGTCCACTTTTCTGTACTAAACGCGGCACCGATATGGCAACACGTGCTTAATATCAAGAAATAAAGGTGAAGGCTATAGAAAGCCTAAAGAAAGCCACTTCTTAAGGTAGAACGTGCATATAAAATAACATCAACGGTGGCCATACAAATGGCTGTTGTGTTACCCATCCACCTGATGATGAAAAAAGGGTAGAAATCCAGGAGAAATATGGGCAGGAAAAAGCTAGTACTAGTACCATGACGGAGTCATCATCATCATTTGGCTCTACAACTCTATGTGAGTCTTGGCCGCGTTTACTATTTCCATTGTTGTTGGTCCTTAGCAGCTATTTCCCATTGCTGTACTCCCATTTTGCGTAGATCACTGGCTGCTGCGTCCTTCCATCTGTTTCTTGGGCGACCAACTGGCCTTCTGCCATCGGGTCTTTCCCAGACTGTGGCGTTCAGAAGTCCTTCATCACTCGATCTTAGCACCTGACCCGCCCATCTTATTCGGTTTGCTTTGATGTAGCGTGCCATAACGGAGTGGCAGTAACAATGTAGAAATGATCATACGGCGCCGACAGTCAGGCCAAGGGTAATAATTCCAAATATCGCAGAACAGATGAAGTGCGATGACAGATACGTTAACTACTTTTTCACCCAATTCCTATTAGGGCACGGTTCTTTCAGGTTCTACCTAGAAAGGTTGGAAAGGTAGGGGAAACTGACACAGCCAAGCACTGTGTATTCGAGTGCAGAATTTTCGACGAGAACATAAACGGATTGCACAGGAAGGTAGGTAGAGTAAGTGCAAATACCATAATATAGGTAGCAATGAGGGAAAAGATTGAATGTAAGGATATTGGAGGCAGTAACTCGAATTGTTGGGGAAATAATAAAATATTGGAGAGGGATCTGCGGCAAAGATAAGTGAGACCGTAAAAGAGACTCGTCTGTGGAGGCAATATATCGCAAAATAAGTTCCTTGAGGAGGCCTATGTTCAAAAAAGATCTACTAACGATTTGACTGCTCGGATATATACGTATCTGTATTCGTTGATACATGTAGAATAGTTAGGAGAGTTAACGGGAATTGAGATAGGCGATAGAGAAATAATGGAAATTAAACGAACAATCACCGATGACTTATGGACAAAAAAACTTATCTGGTTCGAACATATACAAAGAATGGATGAACAATAAATACCAAAGGAAATACTAAAAATGTCAACCAGAAGAAAAGAGAAAACGAGGTAGACCGAGAAAAAATTGGAGCGAAGGAATAGACAAAGAGCTGAGAGAAAGAAATAAAAAGAGGTTCTAAAAAAAACCTGATAAAGTGCGTATAAAAACGTTATAAACCGACACGTAGTAGTAGTAGTAGAATAGTTAGGATCAATAAAAAAGTGGCCAGATTAATATGTATATATCTTCGTTATGTATATAACTTCCTCAAAGATAAGAAGCTTACTCAGAATACAAAACTGAAAATTTACAAAGTAGCAATTAGACCAGTAATCATATATGGTGCTGAAGTAATGTGTCTGACACAGAAAGAGGAAGAAAGATTGAGAATCCTAGAAAGGAAAATAATTCTGAGGATAGCAGGACCACTAAACTTAGGTAACAATCAATTTAGAAAACTCATGAACCACGAAGTAAGAGAACTTCTAAAAGGAGAAGACATGGTCAGATTTATCAAGACACAGAGACTCAGATGGATGGGACATATAGAAAGGAGAAATCCAGAAGCCGTTATCAAGAAAATTTTCAAATGGAGACCTGTATCAGGCAGACCACGAGGAAGACCCAAAACTAGATGGGAGAACCAGATAGTAGAGGACCTTAAGAAGATCGGAGTTAGAGAATAGGTAACCAGAAGCAAAAACAGAAACGAATGGAGGAAAATTGTAGAAGATGCCAAGTCACACAACCAATTGTAAAACCAAAATGTTAATGCGGATTGATTCACCGCGACAAACGAATCGGAAGAGTACAAAGAGGGCGGCAATCACTCCGCTAGGAGTGTAGAGGCCATGATGATGATGATGATGATGATGATGATGATATCTTCGTTAGTTTAAGAACTATGACTTACTTCTCGAAATATTAAACATCAAAATAAAATCAGAACAAAGATTTCATAAAATGATATGGAAATACTCTAGACTCAGTAGAAAAGCAAGACCAGAAAATACCTGGTGACGATTAGTCAACTCTGTGATAAGAATGAGAGAGGATAGGCTACCGAAAAGAGCACTGAATGCTAGAATAAAGGGAAAGAGACCGGTTGGAACGTCAAGAAAGCGCTGGGAAGACACTGTTAACAGTGACGCACAAGTCCCTTTAGGAGTCCGTGTATGGAGAAGAGCAGCCACAGACAAGCAAGGGTGGAGGCAAAAAATAAAGGAGACCAAGGCTCAATTTGAGCTGTAGTGCCGTAGAAAAAGAAGAAGAAGAAGAAGAAGAAGAAGAAGAAGAAGAAGAAGAAGACTAGTCAACTCAAATGTTGTGCTTTTATAACGCAAGATGGAAACTCATTTAGAAATTCGTATGTAATCAGGGACGTAATTCCTAAATCTGGATAAAGGAAAATATATTATTAAAATATGATATAGTTGAATGATCCAATATATGAATTTTAGAGAAATAAAAGGCAGATATCGAGCACTGTAATTTATTAAAACTTGCCAAGTCTGCTTTGGCCCTCAGGGGAATTTTATCGAAAGATAAGGAAGATATCCAAGAATGTCGTAGACATTTTTGCTTAAAAATTAAACTGGACAAAGGAGAAACAGATTTAAATTCAAATGCTACTACTACTATAGTTCGAAGTTGGAGGTATCATACTAATGAGTCAGTATTTTTATTTTATTTTTTTTATTTCATTCAGACAACTTCATTCCAAAAAACATTATGCAAATATAATTACAAATACAGTATTAAAAACAATTAAATTTCAGATCAATCCAACTTGTAATTTCAAAATTAATACCAAAATCTAAAAATATCTTATTATAAAGATTTCATACATCAAAAATGAAAACGTACAAAATGTTATTCAAAAACGAGAACATTGTTGGTTTAACGGATTATCCCATTAAACAATTTTCGGAAATTATCAATTTAATTATATCTTACAAAAATCTAAAGAGTTGGTGTATTCAAAGGTTTCTTTACTTTGACTTATTCAATACCGAGGTTTTCATTGTTATTTCGTTTGAAAGCAATTCCAGATGTATTAGTATAATAGGGGGATTTTATTATCCGAAAACAAAGCGCAAGCATGTCTTAATATCTTTATTTTTTTATTTAAAAAATTATATTATTAAGGTTTGTTTACCTTTAAATTTTTAACAGTTGAAACATTCTCTATCTTTTCAGTTTTGTTGGTCTTTATTAAGAGGTTAACTGGTACCTAGTACAATAATATAAATTAGATAAACTGTCACTGACACAATAAAATAGAAATATCTTGAAAAAATATTCTTAAATTTTACATGAACGTTAGTGGATTTGAATTTCTATTTTCTTTTCTGTTATTTAGCGTGAATCCCTTAAATGACTATTTGTTTTGATCTTTGGCTGAGCTGAATATTTGGGAGAATTTCCCTGCTCCTTAACAAGCTACCTACAAGAATCATGAAACATTGAGAACAACTTATATGCAAGGTGTCAAAAAAGACAATCCAAATTCTACATAGGAGAATTAGGTATCTATTAGTTGAAAAATAAAAGAGGTTATTGACTGGAAAGAATCCATGCTGAACTTCTGAAAATTGCAACATTAAGGTTTATTAATATGTTTACAGAACTTTAGAATAGATACTCCTTTTTCTTCTTCTTTCTCTTTGTAAGCAATTCTGCTTGTTCATTGGCGGATTAATACCTCTATGGAAGGTTGTCACTCTATCTTTTGAGCGGTCGGCCGACACTTCTACTGATTGGTGATTTATCTCTTGCTATTTTGACCACCCGTGTCTGCCCATTCCATGAGGAGTGTGAATGGAATAACCATGTGGTTATTTGTTAATACACTGTACGTTATATCGTCTTCTAATATTTTTACTCCTCTTTCGTGGTTATTCTGTTTGAACGTTTTCCATGCCTCCTTTGCTTTTAAGCTTCCCATTAACCTACATGCACCTTTAGATTTCTTTTGTCAAAATTGGTTCTTCAGTTCTTAATTGTTTTTTATTTCATAAGTCTGTCTTCATAAGTCTGTCTTATGTATTCTCTTCTATATACGGGCAGCCTGCGAGGTCTTTAGGAATTAGTCGCCTAAGTTTGAGCCTGTGCTTTCTTAATGATACATCCCCCTAGTTTATTTAAGACATTTTTACACTCAGTCACCCCAATTGTGACCTCTTTTTTTAAACTTACACAAATTCCAATAGCTATCAATAAGTTAAATAAATTCGATAACTTTAAATCGACACAAAATTGTTTTTTTTTAATCTTAGGTCTCTTGACAAACAAGATTTGATTACTGACTTTAGTTTTAGAATACTAACATTTGTGTAATGTGGTTTGCCTAACCACCTCCACTGACATTATACGTGAATACATTTTTAACTACAACATCTAGTTTACTGAATTTTAAATGATTATTTTTCACAATGGAGTGTTGTTACATAATTTCTAATTTTAATTAGCTGTACACCATAGTCTTTAAATATGACAGGTTAATTTTTTAACTTCCTGTGGAACTGTCATTTCTGTCATGTCATCGTTTGAAGTCTCTATTCATTTCATTGTCACTTGCTGCCATAATTTCACTATGTGAACAAGTCAAACCAGAGCTCAGATGTTGCCTGGGGCATATTAGTAAAATATTTTAAACATCCATGCTTAAGTTAGCATTTTCAACCGATGCATGTTTCCTTGACAAATTACTTTTACAGGGCTTTAACCCTTATATTTTTGTAAAATTATATCTTGGTGGTTAGCATGTAAACTTCACGTGAGTATAACCTACAACTTTTCTTAACCGTAGTTAAAATTTCAAAATCTTTGCATTATTTAACCAGGTTATATTCATTTTAGGTAAGCACTGATGATGATTGGTAAACCAATTGAAAACTAGTTATGTGATTATGATGTAGCCCTTTTTAGGGATTTTAAATATATACCTTTTATAAAGGATTTTACTTTTTTTATATAAAGGATTTTACTATTTTTTTCTTCTAGATTCTTAATCTCCTATGGTCAGCCGCTTTTGGTAAGTTTTCTTTTATTCTTTTATTTTATTTTTCTATCTTTGCTGTCCACCAATATCATTTTTTTATTTGTTATTCCTTCATATTTATAAAGAAAAAGATCGTCTCGATATTGTAGTTTGTCTGTAGAGTATCTTTTTGATTTTATGTTTTCACTTTCATTATGTTTCAGTTTAATTAAACTGTTGTCATCGTTATTTCTTATGTATATTTTTTATCTCGCCAAATGATGATCTGATCCACAGCTCTATACAGGATGTTTGGTAAAGAATGGGCCATAGCTTAACCTCAGGTACCTGAGGTTAAAATAGGCCGATTTAAGCTAACTTACTTTAGTACAAAGTTTATAATAACCGAGATACAGGGTGTCAAAGTTAAACTTTTTTTTATTTATTATTGAATATTTCCTGACAGGTATGAGATAACAACATAAAATTTGGTATGTGGGAGTCTTTTTGGGTGGAGAAAACTAAATTCCCTACCAAAAATGATGTATTACCCAGAGGGCGCCACATACGCCTTTCAGCACTTATTTATTACGTTCAATTTTTTTTATCCCTCACTCTGTATAATTTTGACATTGAAATTTTTATTCTCCCATTAGTTTTACTTAAAAAAGGTATACTTTTTTCATCTCCCTAAACTCAACCGTTTTCGAGATAAACGCATTTTAAATCTGCGATACACCATGATTTTTAGCATAATAAATATCATTGTACATAGTTCCACCCGAAAAATAACTTAAAACCATAATAATTTTGCCAGTTCTCAAATTTATTTCATTGCATCGCAAATTCCATTTGAAGAAATTTGCGATACATTTTTGGATAATTTTATGGTTTTAAGTTATTTTTCGGGTGTAACTACAATGATAATATGCTAAAAATGATGGTGTGTATCGCAGATTTAAAATGCGTTTATCTCGAAAACGGTTGAGTTTAGGGAGATGAAAGAAGTATACCTTTTAAAGTAAAACTAATAGGAGAATAAAAATTTTAATGTCAAAATTATACAGAGTGAGGGATAAAAAAAATTGAACGTAATAAATGAGTGCTGAAAGGCGTATGTGGCGCCCTCTGGGCAATACATAATTTTTGGTAGGGAATTTAGTTTTCTCGATCCAAAAAACCCCCACATACCAAATTTCATGTTGTTATCTCATACCTGTCAGGAAATATTCAATAATAAATAAAAAAAAAGTTTAAATTTGACACCCTGTATCTCGGTTATTATAAACTTTGTACTAAGGCAAGTTAGCTTAAATCGGCCTATTTTAACCTCAGGAACCTGAGGTTAAGCTGTGGCCCATTCTTTACCAAACACCCTGTATGTATACCTTTGTTTATACACAGTATATTCTTGATTTTTGATTGAGACTACTTATTTTTGTATAAGCCTATTTATTTATTTCTTTATCTCTAAAGGAACGATTAGATATCTTTAATGAGTATTGGTCGCATAGGCCAATCATCAATTTTTTTGCATTTAACATTTTCATGTACATTTTCATTTTATCTATAATTTCTAGCTCAATTTTTAAGATATACCAACAATTTTTTTGCATAATTTTAAATTTGACGTTTTTAGAACATAGATCAATATTTTGAATTGCGGAGATTAACAAAAAATTAATTAAAATGAGATATAAAAAATCCATGAATGTAAAATATTTGTGAGATAGGGCGATACAAATAAGAAACATAAGGAAATATCTGTCTATATTGTGGTTTTTATATAGTAGTATTTCATAAAATTGTTACTATTCCAGTAGGAATCAATGGAAAAAATAACACCTAACCGTAAGGCCTCTTGACGTACTTCTCATCCGTAGGACCATCTAGTCGATCCTTAGAGCATGTTCTAGTCTAAATACCAGATCTATCTAGAATTTAGCCACCACAATACTATTGTGACGGAGCTTAATCATCTGTTGTTTATAGATAATTTGAAATTAATGGCTTCTGCTCGAAACTACCAAGACCAAATGCTGAAAACTGTAGAAAAATTCGCAAATGATTAATACATTTTAAACTAGACAAGTGCCGTATCAAGCAACTAGGTGAAATTGAAAAATTAATTAGAGCCATTATAACATAAACAAGGTTCAATCAATATGCACAAACAAGTTAAAGAAGGTGCGGACTTATACCAGCTTAGAAAAATTGTGTATTTAGAAGACAACCAAGGCAAACCACTTTTTAGTACTACAAGAGACACTAGACACTTGAAGAAAATATGAAAGTAACTTTTGCAAATGAAAGCTAGAGTACAATTAAAACACGAAATGTCAAACAAGACCTCCGATTACCATCGAAGGAGTCACGTCAGCTATTAGAGAAACTAAAGTGCAATGGATAAAATTTGTCTTCCGCGATGTCTTAGGCATTTTAAAGGCACTATTCGCTGTACAGGTGCTTATTCAGAGATGCAGATATATCAAATGTGACGTATATGAAAACCAAACTGCCGACATTAAAGTGGATGAAAAGTTGACAGAAGCAATCTCCATAAATAGAGCAGTGAGGCAAGGATGCGTTCTGTCCCTTGTGTTATTTGACGTACTCTTAACATATCTTCAAGCAAGCATTGTGAGAACTGTCAGAACTGAAGGAAGGTGTATTAGTCAACGGAATGCGTCTAAACAACATTAGATGTCTCGCATATTGGAAATAAGTAGAGAATATGACTGCAACGCAATATGAAAAGTACAAAATATATGGGAGTACGTAAACGCGAAATAAAAAACACGGTTAACTAACAACCAATTGACCAAGCAAACAGTTACACATACCTTGGTAACAATACAAACAACCACTGGGACCATTTTGCTTAAATAAAACAACGCATAGGGAAAGCGAGATTAGAGTTCGTAAAAAAGGCTTGTTTTTAGAAGTCACGATTTACCACTTTCTACCAAAAGCTCTAAGCCATCTTAGAGCTCTAAGAGCTTTGAGAGATTGTAGAATCGACTACCGATATTCTAACATTATTCATTATACAGAGTGAGTTTTATGTATGGAAACGCTCAATTATCTCGGAAACGGCTTGCACGATTTTTATAAATTTTGATGGGTAGGGGTTCTCTACTACGGCCGATATTCTAGTGATAATTACATTGTTGTCAGATTTTCCGTTATTCTGGAAATCTAATGAACTTTCTTATTTTAAAAGGAACACCCTGTATATTTTTTGCGTTTTGAAATCCTAAAGTTAATTATTTTCGAGTTATAACCAATTTAAAATTGAAAAAAATCGAATAATGACGATTTTCAAGGTTCGAAAACACAGATAAAAACTATTATTTTTGAAACTACGGAGTACTCAAATTCAAACTAAACCCTTCTTATAGGGGTTTGCTGTAAAAATGTTTTATTCTAAAACATTGCTTTTTAATAATCGTTTATGAATCGCATTGAGAGGACGGGCGACCAGGCTGCATTAACAACTAAAAAACAATATTTTAGAATAAAACAAGCTCAAATTACTTATTGGTGACTGATAAAATAAGGCTCGAACTTGAATTCCCGTACTTCACAGTTTTAAAAATAATATTTTTAATTTATTAGACTACAGGCCCATGTCTAAAATGGATGGGTCATATGAACCACAAGGTGACGTATATAGGACGATATAAGAGCATAAAATAATAAGATTCAGCGCTATGCCGTCACTTGTAAGCAGTCCAACTGAGTGCTGGTGAGAATTCAAAAGTGCAGGTAGAGTGGGTACATTTTGGTCATATATTTTTGTACGGCATTTTTACCATAGATAGATCCATGAAAAATAATAAGAAAGCGCGCAGTGCCGTTTAAAAAATGGCGAGCCACAAATTTGGTAAATTTTTTTGATTTTCTGACAATTTCCAGGGTAAATTTGGTCATTTGATACTGTACGGCATCAGTTTCATACTGTTTTAATACAACTTCTAATCCATTATTCCGCAACGCCGTACAAAAATCATGCGACAAGGGGAAAAAATCGAGGGTTGCAATCCCCTCTCTTTCCGTGGTCCGGAGGGTGATTTGAAACAACATAAAATTAATTTATTTTGAAAGTATTTTATGCATAGATAACATTATTTTACATGCCGTACATTTTCGTTGGTCCAAAGGTTTGTAGGAATTAAAATCCACAGGAAAAATCACACTCACTCAAGGAAAAATCCACAGAATGAAATGTACGAAAAATCCATATAACGAAATGTTAGGTGAAATTTATGACGATATTTTTTTATGCGGCATTTAGATAGTTCATTTGTACTTAATGCAATAATTTATAAAAAGTTAACACCGTACAAATCTGAAAGTTCATATTGATAAAAAAGTAATAAAAATATTAAATAAATATAATTTACATATATTTATATCGCTTAAGAGCAACGTTATGTTAAGACGTTTAGCATTTGTAGGCATATTATCTACACCTGCCCATAATACTGTACTGTGTGCTAAGTAGTCGTTTTCTAGTAGTAATTTTTCTAAAAAATAGTAGTTGTTTTATTTATTCACATCATTACAATGAAACAAATCAATTATATACATGTAACAATAATGCTTGAAGTATATATTAAACCAAAAAGTATACAAAACTGTTGATACTGGGATTTACAGTTTCAATTCTTGGATATTATATATACCTACACACCCTTTCACTTCAGTTAGACGTCATAATGATTTTATCATATATTATCAATAATAATTGTTCTCTTCAAAAATATGTTAATACCGTACAGTATCAAATGACCATAAAATACTATGTACCTTTAAAATGGTAGCGTCATTATCATCAACCTAAAAGATATGGTATGCATTAAAATGTACGGCATCATTTTTTCCTAATTTATTTATCTTAAGACTATTTAAAACAAAGGATAAATGTATGAAATTGCTATATTTTATTAATCTATGAATATTTAAACTGTGGCAATATTTTTAAAAATTTCTGTTTTTGTATTTCTCTATAATTTTTTTTAGAACAGTTTCTTTTGAACGGCAATACTATATAACAATTATATTTTACAATATAATATTAAAGAAAAAATTGCCGTACAGAGTCAAATGATTTTTTAGCTTTATAAATCAAGTATACCATGAAATGAACGTAAGTATTAATATACATTCAAATGAACAATAATTTTTTGACGGCATTATTTTTAATAGTACTTTTGAGTGCTAAATAATGTTTTGGAACCGAAGCCGTACTTTTTCAAATCACCCCCCGGACCACGGAAAGAGAGGGGATTGCAACCCTCGATTTTTTCCCCTTGTCGCATGATTTTTGTACGGCGTTGCGGAATAATGGATTAGAAGTTGTATTAAAACAGTATGAAACTGATGCCGTACAGTATCAAATGACCAAATGTACCCTGGAAATTGTCAGAAAATCAAAAAAATTTACCAACTTTGTGGCTCGCCATTTTTGTACGGCACTGCGCGCTTTCTTATTATTTTTCATGGATCTATCTATGGTAAAAATGCCGTACAAAAATATATGACCAAAATGTACCCACTCTACCTGCACTTTTGAATTCTCACCAGCACTCAGTTGGACTGCTTACAAGTGACGGCATAGTGCTGAATCTTATTATTTTATGCTCTGATATCGTCCTATATACGTCACCTGGTGGTTCATATGACCCATCCATTTTGGCCATGGGCCTGTAGTCTATATGTTTTTGAACCTTGAAAATCGTCATTATTCGATTTTTTTCAGTATTAAATTGTTAATAACTCGAAAACGATTAACTTTAGAGAAAAATTACAAAAGAACTTTTTTGTTCCCCATTGTCCAAAGAACGTAAAATAGTGTCTGCCCGGGCCAAAAAAATTATTTTTTATAATTTGTTTAAAAATTTTTTTTTTAATAAATGTAGCAGTAACTCCGAAAGTATGGCCTTATGGCATAGAGAATATAACATGAAAAATATTCACTATTTCTTAAGGACTTCAAAACGCAAAAAATATACAGGGTGTTCCATTTGAAATAAGAAAGTTAATTAGATTTTCAGAAAAACGGAAGAACTAACAACAATGTAATTATCACTATAATATTGACCACATTAGAAAACCCTATCCATCAAAATTTATAAAAATCGTGCAAGCCGTTTCCGAGAAAATTGAGCGTTTCCATACGTAAAACTCACTCTGTATACATGGTGTCCAGAAACTCTCCCGACAAACGAAGACACGAGATTCTTCAATTAATTTTAAGGCAATTTAACCCAATTTACCTCATCCGAAAATGCTTCCTGAGGGAGCTAGAGCTCTTTGAAGATGGCGTCTTGAAATCAGTTTTTCTTAAATATCTCCGGAACACTGTTATTTAAAAAAAAAACGAAAGCTGGTACGCTTATTTATCTTCTAGAGATAAATCTATTCCATCAGTTACGCCTTTTTAGTACGGGTCATAGGCGCCCGTTTTGGGTAGGGCAACTGGTATTTTATCGCATAACTTTTTTGTGTTTAACTTCTGAGTATTTCTGACACTAAATTATTAAATTGTGAGGTATTCTTGTACTAACAGGTACTCTTGCTTTAAGGCGGTAGGAGGCACCATTTTCGAGAAAAATCGATTTGAAAATTATTTTTCGTTTATTGAATTTGAAAAAAATTTGAATTTTTTTTTCAAAAAAAGACGGTGTATTTTACCGTCTTAAATCAAGAGTAACTTTTAGTAGTAGAATACCTCATAATTTAATCATCAAGTGTCAAAAATGCTTAAAAATTTAAGACAAAAAAGTTATACGATAAAATAACCGTTGACCTACCCAAAACGGGCGCATATGACTGGTACTAGAATTTCGCAAAGGAAATCGATTCATCTCTGGAAGATAAATAGACGTACCAGTTTTCGTTTTTCTAAATAGTTTTTTTCTGAATTTTTTTTTCAAATTCAACAAACGAAAATTTTCAAATCGATTTTTCTAGAAAACCGGTAGTAGAAATTCATAATTAATGTAGTTGATTTATCTGTGGAAGATAAATAAGTGTACCAGTTTTCGTTTTTCTAAATAGTAGTGTTCTGGAGATATTTAAGACAAACTAATTCCAAGACGCCATCTTCAAAGAGCTCTAGCTTCCTCAGGAGGCATTTTCGGACTAGGTGAATAGGGTTAAATTGTTTTAAAATTATCTGAAGAATCTCCAGTCTTCGTTTGTCGGGAGAGTTTCTGGACACCCTGTATATGCAAATGCCACAACAGCAGTAAACCTCAATACCCAAACTCAAAAAATAAAACTAAAAAGGGGAGTTAGACAAGGGGACAACATGTCACTAAAACTATTCAATGCCGTAATGCAGCATGCATTCCAGATGTTAGAATGGGAAAACAGAAGTTTTAATGTCGATGGCGAAAGGCTGAACCACCTACGATTTGCAGATGACATAGTTCTAATAACCTACGACTTAAAGGAAGCTCAATAAACTTTGGGAAAACTAAAATGATGGCCAATTTCGTACCTAGCGGACCATTGAAACTAGAAAACTGTAATATCGAAACAGTTGACAAATTCATCTATCTGGGCAACGAGATACAAATAAGCAGAGACAACCAAACATGCGAATTATCTAGAAGAATAGCTTTTGGATGGGCAGCGTATGACAAACTAAAAGACGTGTTCAAGGAAAAAAGCTAAAAATAAAAGCAGTTAACTAGTGAGTACTTCCGGTGCTTACTTATGGATCTGAAACACTGACATTGACTAAAGCATCAATAAGAAAATTACAAGTGGCACAACGAAAAATGGAAAGATGCATGCTTGGCCTAACTTTGAGAGACAGAATACAAAATAATGAGTTACGGCGAAGAACTGGAGTGGAAGACATCATGAAACGCATTACGAAGTTGAAAATAAAATGGTTAGGACACGTCGCAAGACAGAGAGACAACAGATGGACAAAGAAGATTTTAGAGTGGCGGCCACATTTTAGAAGACCACCTACCAGATAGAACGACGACATTAAAAGAATAGCGACAAACTAGATTGCAGCTGCGCAGGACACAGAAGGGTGGAGACATATTGAGGAGGCCTATGTTCGACAGTGGACAAATTTCGCTGTGTGATGATGATGGTGATGACCAAAATCTCTATCATTACGAGATGTAGTATTACAGGCACATCTTAAGAATTTCATTGGTGCACTGTGTGACTAATGTTGAGGTCCAACGTAGAATAAGCAAGGAATGCGAGATTATTAACACATGCAAAGAACGCAAATTACAATATGTTGATCATGATATGAGAAATAAATAGAGGTATAACTTGTTGCAACTCATTCTTTAGGGCAAGTTTTTTAAAAAGAGAGGAACAGGAAAATGAAAATTATCCTAGCTTCAAAACCTAAGAAAGTGACTTAAAACGGCTACAATTGGACTATTTAGAATAACTATTAGCAGTTAAGATAGCCTTGCTCATTGCTAATATTCAGAATGAATAGTCGACGTAAGAAGATGAGTTATATTAAATTTCTAGAAGGTATAACACTATAATATTATATGAGTTGTTCCTGGCAAAACCATTATATTTTACTCATGCAGTGTAGTACATACTATTTAAATTTACCTGTTTAAAATTTAAAAGTTTACTTGTTATTTAATATTACTTTTTTATCTTTATGTTTGCTTTGCTTTAAAGGAAAAAAAAATAGTTATCACTTCAAAATACATATTTTCTGTTTCTTGCAATAATAGGTATATCTTAAAAATCTTTATAACCAATTTGTGTATCAAAAAATGAGTGATGAAAGAAATTCCAAAATTGGAAGTAACGACCTACCTATTACGTTGACTTCTCCGCTTCTTCGTGCGCTATGCCCTTGTTTATTCCTCGCCCAGCAAGTATACACGCCTGAATCGGCCTTCTTTTCCACCGGACTGATAACCAACGTGCCATCACCGAGTACTTTTTGTCGCAAATCATCCGGCAGCTCTCTCCCGCCCCTCTCCCAGTGGATCTCGTCTATGGGGTAGCCGGCCACCGGGCACTTGAGCTGGAGGGTCTCGCCAGCCACTGCGGTCACTTTCGGGATTAGGCGGATGTAGGGCATTCCTGAGGGAAATAAGAATTCGAGCGTGAATTCAACGGAACTGCGAGTCCTGATTTAATAGTGGACGTTTTGATTTAAAATACGGTAAACCTTATAAAGACGTGATTATGTTGAAAATAGAAATAGACCTTCAGAGATTCACTATATCACACATTATTATATCATAAATCCGAAATCCCTTGAGATGTAAATCTGGATATTTACAGTGAATAAAACATGATATAGAACCAATATTATCAGAATACTGCGTTAAAAAAGATATTTTTGTAGAAATATCGTGTTAAGCAATGCGTTTCTTTCAAGTTTATTCTAATATACAGGGCAAAAATAAATGTTCTTATAGCATACTATTTTTACAATTTATTATAGGTAGTCCAAGTAATGAAGCTTAAAATAGGACAAAACCTCGCAATTTTTACAGAATGGATCGATTTGCTTGAAAATTTAAGAATAAGTAGTGGATAGTCAAAGGAACAAAATCTATATGAGGCCGAAAGGCGTCATGACCACCATGGGGGTGGTTGCAACCCCATGTCGGGGGTGGAAAGTTTTTAATATATTTTGACCGCAAAAGTTAGTAAAACCGTTCATTCTAAGCAAAAAACTTTCTATACATTTTTGTGATAAAATTAATAGTTTTCGATTTAATCGCTATCAAAAACGTTAGTTTTATATCAAAAAAATCAATGTGTTTAATCAGTTTTCTGCTAATAACTCAAAAAGTTTTCGTTTTATCAAAACAACATTGCTTAACAAAAATGTACCTTTTGAAAAAATAAACACAACCGTTTTTTTTTAAATATTCTTCAAGACCAACAGTAATCGAGCTATACTTTATTATATGTTAGCTATTCTTCTTCAAATGCTAAATATTGTAGTTTCATAGTCAAAAGACGGGAAAACTATGAATTTTTCGAGGACAACTTGTTCAAAACAATTTAAAGTATTTAAAAATATCTAGCTCCAAAACTAAAAAAACTCTCCAGCTCAAAAATTAAGTGACTTATAATGAAAAGAATGTCAGTTCCTATTTTTTTTCAGCGAAAAAGTGATCAGACAAAATTCATCATCCCAATTAAAATTAGTCATTGGCCTTATTTGATCTTCTTTATTTATGTATTATTAATAGGTTCTAGAAGTTTGGCCGGTTTAGAATAATTAGTTTTTAAAAAAATTAAGTTAAAAGCGAATAACGAATTTTTGTAGTTTGGTAGAAAATGCTTCAGAATAGAAAGATAAGCGTCAGGGATACGAAAAAATGTTTAAATATGAAATTGAAGCTTATTTAATTCCCAAGAACTCGCCTTACAAAATTTTTTTCTGCAGCAAAAATTGAGTGAGCTATTGATAATAATTAAAACTTGTAATAACATACAAAAACCACCTTTACCAATCCTTTCAATGTCACCTCTTTTTATGACTGAGGATTTTAAAAAAATTTAGTTTTAACAGCCTTATAGATCTTTTAAAAACATACAAAATTCTTCTTTAACAAGCTTTCTAAGATAAAAAAGTTACGGTTAAAAAATCAATATATTTTTTTGAAAAAAAAAGGAAAAATCCAATTGGAAGCATAATTATGTAAGTTGGCGGTGTTTTTAGTCATTGACCTTATTCGTATTTCTTTATCATACGTCAAAATAATTGTCAAAGTTAATTTAAATTTGGAAATCTCTCCGAAAAATATTAATTTTTGGCGGATTATTTGATTTATACCGTTCTAATTTAGTTTGTTTAGTTTTGTTAAACTTTTCCTTATTTAGTTTACATTTTGAAAGTGTTCATAAGTTAAACGTTACTTGAAAACTCCTCTATGGAGTCATCTAGTGGAGGCGAACCGCCTGATATTGAGAATTCGATGGATAGTAGCTGTGATTTACAAGATTTAAATGGATTTCTACCCAACCAGCCTCAAAATAAGATAAGTAGTAGTATTAATCTTAACAATATTAATGAAAAACAAAATACTTTAGTAAACTCAGATCAACCAGAAAAAACCAGGCCTGTTTATTTATACGAAAAAATTGATTTAGGACCTTTTTACATTTTCATTGAAAACTCCAGTTTAAATTTTACAGGAAAATTAAACGCTGTTAAAATAGGCGAGATCCTATTTACGTTACATCCAGAAATTGACAATTATATAAAAAAAATTGACTCAATCGGACGCAACCGAGTTAGGGTCTCATTTAAAAATTATAGTAGCGCAAATGCTTTAGTTACTTCCAAATTCCTTATTCAAAAAAATCTGACCGCATACATTCCAAAATTTCAATTGTTTAAACTAGGTGTAGTAAGGGATATAGATTCAGATATATCGGAAGAATATCTTAAAAATAGAATAAAGGAATTTGATCACCATTGCAAATTCTCGGTTGAGTATGTGAAACGAATAACAAGAAAAATAGTAGCAGATGACAAAGTAATATTTAATCCAACAAAATCAGTTATTGTGTCTTTTAAATGCCAGAATATACCAAAGTATGTAGTAATTAATCATGTCTTACACACTGTTGAAAAATACCAGCAAAAGGTAATTATCTGTTACCACTGCTATAGGTATGGGCACATGAGTAAGCAGTGTAAAAGTAATCCTCGCTGTTTTAAGTGTCATGAATCTCACCTTTCCGATTCTTGTTCTTTATCATCGTTTAACAAAAAATGTCTATCCTGTGAAGGTGAACACTTCACTAATGAATGGGAGATATGCCCAGAATTTGATCGCCAAAAGAAAATAAAACATTATATGTCTGAAAACAGCTCATCTTTTAAGGAAACAATTAAACTCTTTCCTAAGATAACTTATGCATCTATAGCAGCCAATAATTCCTCAATAAATTCTCATCAAACTCCAAATATGAATGCACCATCCTCTTCATATTCCTTTACTCAATTGTCCACGTCTCAAACATCTTCCAATCAGTTCGCTCTACCTTCAGTTTCAAATAGATATACAATAATAAAACCACCAAAATACAAACGACCTATCTCTTCCTCACCAGACCAAGTAACAATGGAACATCAAAAAATAATAAAGTTAAACCCCATGTCCAACAGACCTGGTGGTATTATCACCTCTTCTTCGTATCAATCTACATTTAATCCAGAACAAGGATCTAAAATACATGAACCATCAAAAGAATTAACAGAATTAATATCAAATATAGTTACAAGTATTATCTCTAATATAAATCACAAAAATTTTGAAATTCCAGAAAAATCAGTTCTAGTAAATTCAATTCAATCAGTTTTAAGTTCTCTCTTATATAATAATGAATAGATTGGTAATTTGTCAATGGAATTGTAGATCGGCTAACTCTAATAGAGAAAACCTTATCCACCTATTAGAAGACCAGAAAGTTGATATCGCATTATTATCAGAAACTAGATTTAAACCAGAAAAGTATTATAACTTTCACGGGTACAATATTGTCAGAGACGACCGCTTTTCAGTAACTGTTGGCGGTGGCTCAGCAATTTTAATAAATTCAAACCTATATTACGAGGAAGTCACCATGAAAGTAGATTTAATAAACGTCAATAAAGTAGCAATAAAAATAAAGTTTAAGTCATATACTGTCACATTTATATCTATGTATGTTCCCCCAGGAACCAAGTTATTGTTACAACAATGGAACAATTTCATAAAATCTATAGAAAGACCATTTATAATAGGAGGTGACCTTAATGCTCACCACATTGCCTGGGGCCTAGACAACCAAACAGATATGAAAGGTAAAATCTTGATGGACTGTATAGACGATAATAATTTAATATTCAAAAATGATGGCTCTCCTACTTTCTTTAGGAACTTCTCGAAATCGGCAATAGACCTGACCATTTGTACTCCTGACTTAAACCACCTGATAACTTGGAAAACACTTCAAGACCTATTTGGTTCAGACCATACACCTATAAGAGTAGAGTTAGAGGATCAACCAACTCATACATATAATCCATATTCACAAAAGTGGAATTTAAAGAATGCCGACTGGAAATTATATGAACAGTATTCGGAAGATGTATTCTCTCAATTTAAAGATATAAATTCTTATGAACAAATTTTGCACAATATAAATACAACTGCATCCTACTGCATCCCCAAATTTAAAATAAAAAAACCGACTTCCAGAGGAAAATACTGGTGGGATTTAGAATGTGAAGAAGCAGTCAGAAGAAGACAGGAAAGTTTTTGTATATTCAAAGAAAATCCAAACCATGAAAACCTACTTAAGTATAAAAAAGATGATGCACATGTCAAGAAGATCACTAAACAAACTAAAAGAAATAGCTGGAGAGATTATGTCGGATCCCTAAATAGGTCAGTCCCTATTAAAGATGTATGGTCAAAAGTTAACCGAATAAAAAATAGAAAAACAAAGAACAAAGTCCCTGTTATTCTGTCGGAAGCTTCGTGGATAGAAGAGTTCCATCAAAATATCACACCGCCGTCTGCAGAATTAGTAATTCCTGATTTACAACTAAATGCTCTGTACGACTATCCAGAACCAATCCGTTTCCTAGTCAAACCATTTTCTGCCACTGAACTAAACTTTGCGTTGAAGAAAAACTCAAATTCAGCACCAGGTGCCGATAATATCCATTACTCGATGCTATCAAATCTTTCAAGAATTGGTAAGGCTGCACTACTAAATATATATAATGAAATTTGGATGCGCCGCATAAAGATTCCTGACGATTGGCACGTTTACACTATTATCCCGGTTTTAAAACCAGGAAAATCATCAAAGAATTGGGATTCTTACCGTCCAATCGGTCTGGCTTCCTGTATACTAAAAACATATGAGAGACTTATTAAAAACCGTCTGGAATTTTGGTTAGAAAAGAACGACCTATTACCAAGAAGTCAGTTTGGTTTTAGAAAAGGTAAATCCACACAAGATAGCCTCTGCCACTTTTTAATAGACATTTATAGTTCCTTTACTTATAAGAAAGCAGTTAGTGCTTTGTTCTTAGATATAAAAGGGGCTTACGACAACGTTAATCTTCACATACTATACGCGAAAATGTTGGAAATAGGAATACCCGAGATAGTAACATGGAACATCATTAACTTATACATTAATCGAGCAGTTCACGTTAGATTAAATGGAGATCAATCTAACTCCCGATACACATCTTTGGGACTACCTCAGGGTAGCATCCTAAGTCCTATATTATATATACTGTATACTGCTGACTTAGAAACTAAACTTCCTCAACACATAAAAATCCTACAGTACGCTGATGATGTTGCGATATATGCAGAAAATAAGTCAATAGATAGATGTAATAACTACCTTAAATCGACATTGAATATTATAAAAAAATGGGCTACCGATAATAACTTAACAATATCAGAGAGTAAATCAACCATTGTTACCTTCACTAAAAAACGATATGTTCCTCAAAGCCATCTACAATTTGATAATACTAGTATTCCTTATAAAACTTCAATAAAATTTCTTGGCGTATTTTTAGACTCCAAATTAAATTGGAAAGAACACACAAATTACATATTACGAAGAATGGAAAATGCAATGAATATCATGAAGACTGTAAGTGTCAGTAACTGGGGAGCTGATCCAAACATATCAATATTACTATACAGAAATTTGATAAGATCAATCTTAGACTATGGATCTATTTTTTATGGCTCAGCATCAAACTCTGTACTCCAAAAAATCGAGAGGATCAAAAATAAGGCACTTAGGTTATGCACTGGTTATCTTCGTAGCACACCTATATTGGTCATGGAATGTGAGCTTAATGAACCTCCACTTTCATTACGCAGGGAATACCTAAGTGAGAAATTTATAGTTAAAACAGCGGTTAACGATAAACTGCTATTAAATAAAATTGTTCATTTAACCACCTCATACCTAACTCATTATTACTGGGAAAAAAAGAAACTGCTTTTAGTTGTGGAAAGCTTCCTCAACGTTTCTAATTCCATTGGCGACATACACCAAATTGAACAAAGCTCGTCTCGAAAGCTAAATTATGAAGATTATTTATCTCCAGTTAACTGTCATTTAAGTAATATTCGTGCGACAGACTTCCTTACTAAAATAGACCACCTTCAGTGTGTACAAAAAAACTGGGGGAGTTATCAGAAATTATATACGGATGGTTCAAAAATGGAAGGAAAAGTTGGATATGCTATATATTACCCACAAAAAAGTATAAAAATAAACAACAGATTACCTGATAAAATGACAATTTTCACAGCTGAACTCATTGCAATCAAAGAAGCATACAAAATATGTATTAATCAAAAAGAACTCAATTATGTTATATTTACAGACTGCCAAAGCATTGTAAAGACATTGAAATACAATGTACATAATTTTGCAGAAAATTATATCATCAGTGACATCATAGCAATGAACAGTGAAGCTTTGAAATCGGGCAAAAATATAATATTTTGTTGGATAAAAGCACACATTGGTATAAAAAACAACGAAATAGTAGATGATCTGGCTAAAAAAGCAACAACGAAGGAATCCACTCTGCATACTTATCAACTTCCTATGGGAGACATAATTTCTATTATGAGATCTATCAAACGGACGAAATGGCAGGAACAATACAATAATTCAGACAAAGGAAATTATTACAAAAAAATCCAGCCTACACTTCCCATCAAGACATGGTTTAATCAAGTTTCCAACAAAGGCTTTATCAAAACTATTTGTCGAATAAGAAGTAATCACTGTCTGACTCCAGTCTACAAAAGAGAAATAGGACTTGTAGATAATGATGAATGTTTATGTGGAGAGCTAGCTGATCTACAACATATGCTATTAGAATGTCCTTTACATTTTATTGAAATATCAAACTTTTTTGCCAATCTAGTTCAAATTAATGTACAATTTCCTTTTAATCTTATATACCTTTTACAATCAAACAATCTAGATGTTTATAAAATTTTGTACAACCATGTTAATTGTTTAAAATTAAAGCTCTGAGAAAAAAAGAAAAAAAATTAAAAAAAAAAAAAAAAAAAATTAAATAAAATAAAAAGTTACTAAGATCTAAACCTCCGCGAGGTTGAATCGGGTTTAGGTCTTAGCGCGATAAAAAAATAAAAAAAAAAAAAAAAAACTAAAAAAAAAAATAATAAAAAAAAAATAAAAAAAAAAAATAAAAAATGTAATTAAAAAAATGTTAAAAAATATAATAAAAAAAAATAATAAAAAAAACAGAGTAAAAAAAACAGTAGTACTAATAGTTTTAAATTTAGATACTAAGCATATATTTTGTAAAAGAGAGAATTCAAAACACATTGACTGGCCAGTTGGTTGCTTAAACCAGTGCCAATAAAACATAAACACACACACACGTATTTCTTTATCTATGTATTATTAAAAGATTTTAGAAGTTTGATTGGCCTGAAATGATTAGTTTAAAAAAATGGAGTTAAAAACGAATAACGAATTTTTGTAGTTTGGTAAAAAATGGCATGTCCTTCAGAATAGAAAGATTAGCATCAGAGATACGAAAAAATGTTTAAATATAAAATTGTAGGTTACTTAGTTCCCAAGAATTTGGTTTGAAAAAATCTTTTCTGCGGCAAAAATTGAGTGAAACGTAAATGAGTATATCGAAAAACATTGATTTTTTTGATATAAAACCCTTTCGATAGCGAATAAATCGAAAAATATTAATTTTATCAAAAAAATGTATAAAACATTTTTTGCTTAGAATGAACGTTTTTATCAACTTTTGCGGTCAAAATATAATTAAAAATTTCCACCCCCCGAGATGGGGTGGCAACCACCCCCATGGTAAAAGCGCCTTTCGGCATCATATAGATTTTGACCCTTGGACTTTCCACTACTTATTCTCAAATTTTCAAGCAAATCGATCAATTCTGTAAAAATTGCGAGGTGAAAAGCTTCGGTTCCTAGACTATTAACAACGCCAGAAAGAATTAATGCCTATTTTTTTCTCTGAAATTTTGTCCTCGTTCACACTACGATATAACATGTTTCGTTTTTATTGATAACTGTCAGGTAGTTCCAGAACCAAAGAGAGACACATAATGAGAATGCAATATCTTTAATCAACCTTTTCAATTAACGAAGTGGTATTCCTACTTAAACATAATAGAGACATCCTACCCTATATATCTTTATACTCGGTGCTGTCCAAAATCCCGACAGCCAAAATCCCGACATGCAACAATCCTCACATAAGCAAGAATTCCGACCACTACATTTTGAATATTTATTGTTTCCTTTTCAAATGCAATACCAAATCATATTATAAAGTATTGAAATTGAAATAGTTATTTCCCTAACAAGTGCAAAAAGTTATTCTTTTCCGCACGCGACTGCAGTTTGCCGAACGACGCGAAGCGGGAGTTCGGCAAGCAGTCGAGTGCGGAAAAGAGACTTTCTGCAAGAGTTAGGAACAATATTTTTTCTAAGAGTCTTTAAAAAATTACCAAATCTTAATAAATTAATTTAGTTAATATGAAAATACATACACAAATTAATTCTTTGACAAGGTTGTCAAAACCAAACTTTCAATATAATTAGTTAGCATGTACGACGGTCTTGGTTTCCATGACGATCATTCAAAACGACTGTTATTGTCTACCGATTTGACTTTCGAATATTATGTCAAAATAATTTTATTTCATCGAATTGTCGCGTTAATTTCATTAAAACAGGAACACAATAAGATATATTTGAAATAAATTAGTAAATAATATCTAAATATTAGTTTATTGCATGTATTATAATTACTTTAACCTTTAACTACCCGCGCATCAAGTTATAACATAACTACACGCGTGGCGTACTTTATACGCCACAAGAAAGTACACTTAAAAACAGCGGATTTGTTTATTTTTTTTTGAAAAAATACACTTAGTTGTTTGTTATAAACCTTATTCGGCATCAGTGAATACTTGGAGTTCCTTCTCAGTAAGCCAATTGGGATTTATAACTGGAATCATGGAATAACTGGATTCTATGATAAATAAAATTACTAATAAAAAAATTTTTTAAATGTGATTTTTTACAGGAAAAAAAGTATTGTTTATAAAGAAAAATATATTTTGTGCCATAATGACTAAAAAACAATTGAAATATGTACTTATATTACTACTTATATTAATATAATCGTGGCGTATATTGTTCACCACCGCAAACAACAAATAATAAACTGTAAACTACGATCTTCCCAGACTGCCGATTATAATGAAACTAAAACCAAATTGTAAAGCATATTCCAGTGATAGGTTAGAGAGACAAACAAGGTCAAAAATTAAATTTTTAAATATATTTGCAGTAGAATTCTTATATCTGGCGTACAAAATACGCCAGCGCGTGTAGTTAAAGGTTAAAGCCATATTAACATATCTAAATTAACACGCGTGCGGAAAAGTAAAAACCGCATGCGGAAAAGTAACACGCGTGCGGAAAACTAACACGCGTGCGGAAAAGTGAAACTTTCTAAACTAAAATGCGTGCGCGAAAGTAGACATTTTTGCACGCTCGTAGAAAAAATTAATTACTTACTAATAAGTACGGGTACTGATTATTATGTATTTTTAATGTTATTCTGAAGCTATTTCCTTGTCGCATTTTTGCAATTAACTAGTTTTGATGGTAAATAAGCCACAATTTTACTAAAAAAAAATTATTTTATTAACGTTTCGATGGGTGGCGTTGTCAAAATACAAAAAATATTAATGAATTAAACAAAAATGTTGTTGCTTAGTAAAAAAAATTCTTCTAATAATTTATTTAATTTGACTCATTTATATGGGCAATTCAGACATATATTATACATTTTAAAGTAGAAGACTTTAAAATGATATTGCCAATATTTATGAGTTGCATTCCTGGGACGACTTTTAAAAGAAAATATTATTAAACACTTCATTTTATAATATAAAAGCTGTACTTACTGGAATGGAAGGTTGTAAGTGACATGATAATATCTATTATTATTATGAAAGTAAACTTAAATTCAGGATTTGATTATACATATATTATTGTACTATATATTGGCAAAAAAAATTAATTCATATACCCATGTTAGAAATTTTATTTAGAAAATTTGTTCATATTAACTGGTAAATACTTTTGTTTAGTAACAAAAAATAAAAAACAGATGGCCATAAACAAAACACCAGAAATAAATGCAATTATATGTTAAAAAGGCACTTATCAAACCTTTCGGGATTCTGGCGTGTCGGGATTTGACCTGTCGGGATTCTTGAGTGTCGGTATTTTGGCCGTCGGGATTTTGACTGTCGGGATTTTGGCTCTCAGGATTTTGGGGTAGACCCCTTTAGACTATTAAAATTTCGTGATATCTTTGAAAATACCTCTATCTTTAAGAAACAAATCTTGTGTTTTATATAGGCTGACATAAAGTACTCTAATGACAAAAACGGATCGTCTTTTTTGGAGTGGTCAGATGAACATGGTATCCACTTCCTCTACGACGCCAAGGATAGAGGCACTTTCAAGTTTGCAGCTTGAAATAACCCCGATCTTTGTTTTCTTACCACTAATAGAGAACAAGGACCACACGACTGTGGTGGTTGTTCTCTGCCACTGACGACAAAAACCAACTTTAGTCCATTCTTTCACGGTTTTTGCTCTAAATTTTAAAGAACCGCTTGGATTGACATGAAATTTGGCATACGTATAGCTTACATGTAAAAAAAAGTGATATTGTGCCGATGTGTGCTTCTGCCCTGGGGGTGACTTTCACCCCCTCTTGTGGGTGAAAAAATATATGTCCAAAATTATTTCGGAAATGGGTAAACTGACTAATTTTAAGTAACTTTTGTTCCATAGAGCTTTTTCGCTAAGTCAACACTTTTCGAGTTATTTGCGAGTGAATATGTTCATTTTTCAACAAAATAACCACATTTTTAGACGGTTTTTCGCAAATAACTCAAAAAGTAAGTATTTTGTCGAAAAAACGTTCTTAGCAAAAATATAGCCTATAAAAAAGTAAAAAAATGGTGTACACGTTAGGTCTCTGGATCTCGTAGAACCAGAGTTATAGCCAATGAAAAATAGATTCATATTCACCAAATTTCAATAGACTATTTCGACGTGAAATATCCAAAAAATTAAGCACTTTTTGGAAAAATCCATTATAACTTTTTTAAAGTATTTAAAAAAGCTTTATTTCTGTTTTTACAAAAAGTCTCTAGCATTAAATTTAAGCAATTTACGCTCAAAAGAAAGTTGGTCCATTTTGTTTTTGCAAAAAAAAAATCGGGAAGACCACCCCCTAATTAGCAACTTAAAATGAAATTAATCGTTACCGTTCCACAAATTATTTAACTTATGTTGTGTCTATATGATCTGTAAGTTTCATTAATTCAAAGTGGTTATTTTTGAAAAAATTTGGTTTCAAATTAAAATTTTTAAAAATTTAAATTTTGAAAAATATGCTTTTTTTCAAAATAACTTGAAAATTTTTAGAGATAATAAAAATCTCGAAAAACAAAAAAAGTCAGATTTGCTTTTCTGAATGTCATGTATTTTTTTGTTTTTCTGTTAGACAAAAATTGATTGAGATTTGGTGTTTCAAAATTTGCATACATTCGTGATCAGTAACTCGTTCAACCCCTTTTAACTACAGCCTTTTCAATAATAAGGACTTTGAACCGATGAAATTTACAGGTCATATAAACAATATATACACGAGTCAAGAAACTTGTGAAGTCGTAACGATTAAGTTCATTTAAGATACTAATTAGGGGGTGATTTTCTCGATTTTTTTACCAAAACCAAAAGGGACTAACTTTATTTTGAGCGTAACTTGTTTAATTTTGATGCTAGATTTTTTTTTATAAAACAAAAATGAAGCTTTTTTTAAACTCTTTAAATAAGTTGTAATGAGTTTTCCCCTAAATGTGCTTCATTTTTGGTTATTTCACGTTAAAATATTCCATTTGGAATTTGACGAATATGAACCTATTTTTCAATAGCTATAACTCTGCTCCTACTAGGTGTAGAGACGTGATATACACACCATTTTTTTAAATTTTTTACAGGCTATATTTTTGCTAAGAATGTTTTTTCGACAAAATACTTACTATTTGAGTTATTTGCGAAAAACCGTCTAAAAGCGTGGTTATTTTGTTGAAAAAATGAACATATTCACTGCCAAATAACTCGAAAAGTATTGACTTAGTGAAAAAACTCTATAGAACAAAAGTTACTTAAAATTAGCCAGTTTATCTATTTCCTGACTTTCTTTGGACGAATATTTTTTCACCCCCAAGAGGGGGTGAAAACCACCCCCAGGGCAAAAGCACATATCGGCACAATATCACTTTTTTTCTTTAACTTATTAGCTATGTGTTTGCCAAATTTCATGTCAATGCAAGCAGTTCTTTAAAATTTAGAGGGTTTGCAATATTTTACCGTTAAAGAACGGACTGCTTCTACCAGCATCAACAAAGGTCACGTCTGATGTCATCCATAGGCAGCACCGCCCTATTGTAATTAAAATATGGCATTACCCCATTAGCCAGAATGTTACTGGCTGCTTTCTCTAATAATTTTGATAAATTCTTAGGTTGGATCTCATCAAAAAGCGTTAAGTACCAACAATTCATGGAATCAATAATAAATTAGCAAACGCGGCATTTCCTACAGGGTGCCGCAAAGAATATATTCCTGGATGGTCTGCCGAGAACGAAAATCTGTATAAAATTTATATGAAGACGGAAAGCAAAAACTTGCAGACGAATTACTCCACAGCATTGATACCGTCAAGCATGGAAAATCGACTGAGTTTAAAAGTTGACAGTTGGGTAGACAAGCCTGATCACTGTTTCGAAAACTGGGAGACGGTAACCCACTCGACCGCCCAACTAATCTAGTAACACCAAACCAAGTGGCATCACACTTAATGTCCTACTTAATTGCCCCACATAAAGTCTATCTCAAGAGCACTCCAAAACCGCTTACAAAAAATTAAAACTAGAAAAGCCCTTAAAATTTTAAAATCTCGTGTTTCACTTTCAGAGTATTTCAACCCTTTCACCTCTGAATATATCACGGATATTGTTAATGAAATGAAAACGGAAAAAGCCACTGGCTTTGATAGCAGTAATGATGAGTTTATAATAAAGCACAGTGGCAGATTTACTAAGCAGTGTCTTGCAAAGTTCATCTCAGATATTCTTCAGACAGGAAAAGTTTCCTATCCACTAAAACAAGTAAAAATTGTAGCCATTTTAAACAAGGAAACCTAACGATTTCCAAAAAAATAACTTCCAGTTGCACTTTTAAGCGTGGCCTACAAAACTTTTGAGGGACGGCTATAATATAGTAGAAGTAGCGAAATAATACTCCAACATACATATACCCGTGAAACAAGTAGGATTCCGACCAAACTGCAGTTACATAGAGCAAGTCCTACTAATTGTGTAAAAAGCACCGGCAACCCTAGTATAATAAACTGCACACTTTCTTTAGACACACTAATGGAGTTTGTAAATTTCGAAGCATCTCACCTGGCTAACTAGACACACTATAGAAATGCACTTTAGAAGAGGCAGCAGAAAATGACCTTTCTCGTAATAATAACCACCAATATCTACTTCATCTAAAGAAGGAGGGTTTTCTTCTAACCTTGTTGGAATTCATTAATTTTTGAGGATATTAGGAACCTGCTTCTTCTTAAGCGACTCCTTTTAAGGTATTTGTAATTGTAAAATGATGCTCTACACAGGACCCCACTAGAGGGTCACCCCCCACATTTCACTGTCCATTAAGAATCACGCTAATAGTTTCTTCTAGACGGCCATAGAACCTGCCTTCATCTTTTGCAACTTTCGTAGAAGCTTATGTCTGTATAATATGAGGAGTACTGGTGTATATTTAGTCCAGGAACCGAAGCTTTTCACCTCGCAATTTTTACACAATAGATCGATTTGCTTGAAAATTTGAGAATAAGTAGTGAATAGTCTAAGGATCAAAATCTATATGATGCCGAAAGGCGCTTTTACCATGGGGGTGGTTGCCACTGCATCTCGTGGGTCAAATTTTTTTTTATATTTTGACCACAAAAGTTGAGAAAAACATTCATTTTAAGCAAAACTGCATTGCTAAAATTATTAGTTTTCGACTTATTCGCTATCGAAAGTGACAGTTTTATATGGAAAAAATCAATTCTTTTCGATATACTCATTATTACGATTCACTCAATTTTTGCCGTAGAAAAAATTTTTTCAAACCAAGTTCTTGGAAATTAAATAACCTACAATTTTATATTCAAACACTTTTTGCTATCTGTGATGCTAATCTTTCTATTTTAAAGAAAATTACATTTTTTACCAAACTACAAAAATTCGTTATTTGCTTTTAATTCCAGTTTTTTTAAAACTAATCATTTTAATCCAGTCAAACTTCTATAATCTATTAATAATATATAAATAAAGAAGAATGGATAAGACCAATGGTTAAAAACACCGCTAACTTACATTATTATGCTCCCAGTTGCATTTCTCCCCTTTTTTTTGAAAAAAAAATATTGATTTTTTAACCGTAACTTTTTATTTTTAATCTTAAAAAGTTTGTTAAAAAAGAATTCTGTAGGTTTTTACAAGAGCTAAAGCCTATTAATATTAAATATTTTTATCATCCTCAGTCGCAAAAAAGTGACTTTAAAAGGGTTGGTAAAAGTGGTTTTTACATGTTATTACAAGTTTTAATTGTCAATAGCTCTCTCAATTTTTGACGTAGAAAAAATTTTTGCAAACCACTTTCTTGGAAATTACATAAGCTACAATTTCATATTTAAACATTTTTTCGTATAGATTTTCGATGCTAATCTATCTATTTTGAAAAAAATGGAATTTTTTTCCAAACTACACAAATTCGTTATTCGATTTTACCTCAATTTTTTTTAAAAATTAATCATTCTAAGCCCGTCAAACATCTAGAACCTATTATTAATACATAAATTAAGAAGACCAAATAAGGTCAATGACTAATTTTAATTAGGGTGGTGATTAGGAGGTTGCTTCCGATCAATTTTTCGCTGAAAAAATAGGGACTGTGATTCTTTTCATTATAGGTCACTTAATTTTTAAGCTAGGCTAGAGACTTGTTTTTTATTTCAGAAGATAGATATTTTTAAATACTTTAAATTAGTTTCAACAAGTTATCCTCAAAAAATGCATAGTTTTCCCGTCTTTTGACTTTAAAACTACAATATTTAATATTTGACGAAGAAGAGCTAACATATAATAAAGTCTAGCTCGATTACTATTGGTTTTACAGAAAATTAAAAGAAACGGTTTTGCTTATTTTTTCAAAAGGAACATTTTTGTTGAGTAAATTTGTTTTTGGTAAAACGAAAACTTTTGGAGTTATTATGTAGCAGAAAACTTATTAAAAACATTGATTTTTTTCGATATAAAACTAACAATTTCGATAGCGAATAAATCGAAAACTGTTAATTTTTGTCAAAAAAATGTATAGAACGTGTTTTTCTTAGAACGAATGTTTTTACCAACTTTTGCGGCCAAAATATAATAAAAATTTCCACCTCCGAGATAAGGTGGCAACCACCCCCATGGTAAAAGCGCCTTTCGGCGTCATATTTATAGATTTTAATCCTTGGACTATCTACTACTTATTCTCACATTTTTAAGCAAAGCGATACATTCTGTATAAATTGCGATTATCAATGAGCCAATCGCGTACGCTGCTGGACAGTTGTTATTTCAGTGTTCTCTATAGTTATTTCAGTGTTCTCTACACGGGGCCTCTTGTACTCAAGTTCCTGCTATTCTTTTTATGTCGTCGGTTCAGCTAGTCCGTGGTCGTCCTATAGACCAGGGCGGATCTGTAAAAATATTAGTACATTTGGACGTTGAGAGGTGACTCTGTTTTGGTTTCACGTTTGAATTTTTTTTTTCTTATAGAAGTGTAATGTACCTTTTATTCGCAATTTGCAAAATTAAAATAAATTAACTGCCACGGCGTCAGGAATTTTTTTAAATAAACCTTAATTATTGGTGCTACGCGCAGGACAGCGGATAGTTTGCTCCGATTGGGCATTTCAATGACCTTTGATAATGATTGATACATTTGAATTTTTATTACATTTCGATATAAATAAATAAATTTGTTTATTGCAAAATAAAAACACATACTCTATCCTTTGAAATAACACTTTTTTAGCAAAAACTTTTTAGCAAAAACTTTCTTTGTTCATATATTTTAACTTAGAGAATAAAAGTTTATTATTTTTAAACATATGCAATTGTTTAAACAATATTTCACAAACAATAATAAAATTAGTTTGATTTTTGTGGAATTAAAATATTAAAATAAAACAAAATATAGAGTAAGAAAATAATATATTAGATAAAGATTAGAAGAAATTTTGGTGGAAATCAACTTGTGTGAATCATACACTGTTGTCCTGCGCGTAGCACCAAAAATTAATGTTTATTTAAAAAATTTCCTGACGCCGTGGTAATTATTCGATTTTAATTTTGCAAATTGCAAATGAAAGGTACAGTACACTTCTATAAGCAAAAAAAATTCAACTTACTATCTGCTTTATTTTCAGTCCTGCAACATTTTTAAAAAACGAATTTTTTTTGCGAAAGCTGGATTGCAAAATATATTTTGCAAAATCTATTAAACCGATCTTAATGACATTTACAGTGTTGTTTTACTATATCATAAAGTTTTTCTGGGTAAAATATGAAGGTCCGTGTAGCATAAATGGTTGAAAAACGTAAAATGCGAATACTTGTTTTTGTATGGTTTTTTCGCAAGTATTGCTATTTTGCAACAAGGATAACTATTTTTTAAATTTTTAACCAATTCTATATTGTAGGAAATTTAATTACGCAACTTTTATGTCAGTACAACTTTTCTCTCAGAAATGAACAGTTTTAAAGTTATATTCAAAAAACCAATAAAAAAATCGAAATTTTCCTTCATATTTTGACATTTTGATTATTTAAACAATGTTCCGGACCATTTTGAGTGGGAGGATAACTCAAATATTATTATTTGAGTTATTTTTAAGCAATTTCTGCAAAAAAATTGGAGTCACCTCTCAACGTCCATCTCAAAACAGATGAGCCCTGGACTACTAGGCTTCTTTTATAGTTTCTTGGTCTCCATTCCACGATTCCTCTTGTCCATCGTCCATGTTGTAATCTAGCTAAGTGCCCTGCCACAGCCACGAAGTACAGGTGGCTGTGGCCCTGCCCAATTCCACTAAAGTGCCGTTGTTTTAAAATAACCGTTTAAACACTCAAAAATCTGATCTTTCAATATGCCTTAAAGGAAAACTTTCAATTTTCGGGAAACTCTAACTACGATTAAGAGCAAATGAGTGAAGTAATACTAGAGTGAAAGACTAGTGATGGCGCACCTAGAGGTTGTCCATCAATATGGTGGACTGACGATTTAAAAAGTTGCTGAGCAAACTAGATTTGGGCAGCAAATGATATAAAAGGATAAAAAAAGATAAGGGAGAATCACGTTCAGAAGATTGAATGATGATAAAAATATTGCTGAGACATAAAAGCACAAAAACATAGACAATTTCTCACTGTTTTTTTATTCGGTGGTTCTGTTAGTCTAAGACCCCACCACAGAATTACTACGTTCATAAGTTAATTAATTGAAATCACATTTTTATATAAATCTAACAATAGGAGAATACATTGATAACAGATTGCCAAAACGTGGCCGCAAATGGTTTTAATTAAATTCAGTTTTGAAAAAAAATCGTTAATGACGTAGATATATTTTTTTTATATCAAATTAAAGCTATTTTTTTTTTTCTAAAACGGTGATATGAAGTCATATTAGATATATAGTCCAGATAACCACTGCACATCCGGTAGGAAAAATATTCCGATTCGGATTTTTTGCACAATCCTACTCAAAAAGGACCCCTTTTAACAAATTTGCATGTTGCCAGGACCAAAAGTGGGTTAAAAATTTTTTAAACGTTGTTTTTGTTTTTTTCCTAAAATTATTTTTTTTAGGTTTTTTGGATCATTCCAAACAAAAAAGGTCTGTAGTGACATTTTTCAAAGTTGATAATTTTTGATATTATATAAGCGATTAAAAATTGAAAAATTGCGAAATTGGCCATTTTTAACCCTCAAAAACTATGTGAAATGCTGAAAATTTGAATTTTGCCAAGGTAGGTAGATATTCTCTAAACATCGATTGATGAAATCCCGAGGGGTTTTTTCAATACAATATTCAAAACTCCTTTGTTTTTTAATTGCTAATCAAGCGTGCGCGACACTATTTTCCACCGACAGTATGGTGCAAATGAAAGGAATAAATTCGTTATTTCGTAAACCAGCGACTTTAAGGAAAAATCCCGAAACAGGTCGATTTTTATTTTTAAGTTATGATATTGTGGCATATATGGTATACTAGTGACGTCATCCATCTGGGCGTGATGACGTAATCGATGATTTTTTTAAATGAGAATAGGGGTTGCATGCTAGCTCATTTGAAAGGTTCTTCAATTCTATATTCAGTAATATAAACATTTATATAATTATTTTCTTACACTTCTTTTTTTGTCAAATAATTTATTTTAATAAACATTTTTTGGACACACTGTATAAATAATTATGTAAATGTTTACATTACTGTTGTTCTGAAGCTATTTCCTTGTGGCATTTTTATGATTAATTATTTATATGGGAAATAAGCCACAATTAAAATGAAAAAAATAGTTTTATTAACGTTTCGACGCCCAAATCGGGTGCCGTTGTCAAAATACAAAATATTACTAAATAAACAAAAATGTTGTTGCTAAGCAAAAAAATTCTTCTAATAATTTATTTAATCTGACTCATTTATATTGGCAATTTAGACATATATTATACATTTTAAAGTAGAAGACTTTAAAATGATATTGCCAATATTTATGAGTTGCGTTCCTGGGACGACTTACTGAAAGATAGTTAATTCGATTACCTACATGAAATCAACCCCAACTCAAGAATATCCGTCACAAAAAAATTATAGCATGTGATCTGTCTTTAAAAAGACAACCAAATTCACCGACAGTAAAATTCTCGCGTTAGAGACTTCATAGTAAATCACAAGGGAAAACCAGGAAAAACCCTTTGATACTATCCCGACATCGTAAGTATTTGGTCTTACATTTAATTTACTCTCAAAAAATTTACATTACTGAATAGAGAATTGAAGAACCTTTCAAATGAGCTACCACACGACTCCTATTCTTATTCAAAAAAATCATCGATTACGTCATCACGCCCAGACGGATGACGTCACTAGTATACCATATATGCTACAATATCATAACTTAAAAATAAAAATCGACCTGTTTCGGAGTTTTTCCTAAAAGTCGCCGGTTTACGAAATAACGAATTTATTCCTTTCATTTGCACCATACTGTATACACATGCAACGGTTGAAAATAGTGTCGCGCACACGTGATTAAAAATAAAACAAAGGAGTCTTGAAAATTGTATTGCAAAAAACTCTTCGGGATTTTATCAGTCGATGTTTAAAGAATATCTATCTACCCTGGCAACATTCAAATTTTAACTTTTTAGATAGTTTTTGAAGGTTAAAAATGGCCAATTTTGCAATTTTTTAATTCTTAATCGCTTATATGTCAAAACCTATCAACTTTGGAGAATAGTCACTAAAAACCTTTTGTTCCATGCAAAGAAAAATAATTTTAGGAAAAAAACAAAAAAAAAATTTTTGACCCACTTTTGGTCCTGGCAACATGCAAATTTGTTAAAAGTGGTCCTTTTTGAGCAAGATTATGCAAAAAATCCGAATCGGAATATTTTTCCTAGCGGATGGGCAGTGGCTTTCTGGATTAATATGATATGGTTGCCAGCTGTTCATAGCGCGAGGTATCAGAGATAAAGTCAGTGATGTGGGATGGAGGGGACGTGACATGAAGTGAAGTAGATGGGATCGCTTTCAGAGACTAAAATGTGAACTCAATATGGCGGAACAACTCTTTGGTAGTATATTCTGTTCTATATAAAGTATATAATTATAAAATCATATTATATTGTATAAATATATACATAATTAATAATTTTAATAATTAATTAATAACATATTTTCCATGTATAACAAATAAAACCTGCCCGCCGCCATATTGTGCTTACCAGAAGTGTCAAATCAAGTGATCCCATTTTAGTGTAGGAAACAGAGGTTGAACCTTGCAAAATGGACACAAGTCCGGTTTTATTTCTTTTCTGGCATATCAAGGGGTGCTTATTATTAGACTAACTTTTTCTGAAAAAATTTCGCCCCGAAACCCCCCTTTTCACCCCTTTAAAGGGGGTAATTTATGGTTTTTGCAGAACGTAGCCCTTCCTGTACCTTTTACAAAAAATTTCTTTTATATAAATATGAAGAGGACTATATTTTCCACGATTTATTTCCGACAGCATCTCTCTATCATCCACCGTTTAGCAAGGGTGGCGCCCCAAAGTTGACAAGTTTTTAAAAAAGATGTTTTAAAAAAATATATATTTTTCCCTAACTGTAACGGAAATTAAAAAGAAATGCTGCGGAGATTATTCACAAATAGATTATTGATTTTTTGGTATAGGTTTCACTTAAGGGTAATTGCCCTTTTTTTAATTACAGGGTGTTACATTTTAAAAAACCCCTTTTTATACCATCTGAACCGTTTATGCTAGAGTAAAAAGACTTTCAGCGATTACCCATGTACTGGTGTTATTTACAAATTTGTATAATGCACCCCCATTTTTTCCCCGGAACCACAAAAAAAGAAGAATTAATTAATAAAGTGATTTTCTTGGAATCCTTCACACACAATGCCCTTCATTACTATGCTTCATATATCATTTTGTGCAAGTTATTATTACCCATGCATGGACACTAAAAGCGATTTCCTAGTGCAACCCCTGTAGCCAAAAACAATAAATAAAATGGGGGGTTGAACATTTTTTTTTGTTTTTTGCTTTTTGATCCATATGGGCATATGCTTCATCAATAGTGCTTTTCAAAAATATATATGGGTATTGCAACATCCCTGCGCAAACCTCCCTATCCTTGAAAATATACTGCAGAAACTACCCCTATACCTTATCCAGCATATTTTTACGATTTTCTCATTACCTATTCATTTTTTTTAAACAAAACTTATACAAGGTTAAAGACCACTATTTACTCTAAAAATTAGGTCCTATTCATTTTTTTCGTTTAAGCAACCGTTACGGCACAGTGCTTTGGAACCTCATATATGCTTTGACGGGCTCCAGTTTTTGATTATTTTTTCGTCATCTGTTTGTTTTATTGATAAAGTACTTATGTAAAATAAAACAACATAGTGTAACCTACAAATCATGACCTATGCACATTTTACATTCTTTGCTCCCCAAAGCTACAGTGGTGGCCCAAAATAAATTTTTTCATATTTTCGCCACCTACACGCATTTTATTGCGTTAATACTACCTTAATAGCACAATATTCACCCCTAAGTGGTCGCTAAGCAGTGGCGGATCCAGGGAGGGGTGATGGGGGCGATCACCCCCACCCCTCTCAAACCAAGTGATATTATATTTGAAGATTATAAAAATATTCATTTATTTTTATAGAAATACTTATATTATATTAATATTATTTTTATAAGAATGACTTTTTGTGCTTTAGCGACAGTGGCGGATCCAGCATCGTTAAGAGGGGGATGCCAATTGGTTAAATTTCTATAAAAATAAATGAATATTTTTATAATCTTTGAATATAATATCACTTGGTTTGAGAGGGGGCGGAGGTGATCACCCCCATCACCCCTCCCTGGATCCGCCACTGCGTAGCGACCACCTAAGGGTAAATATTGTGCTGTTAAGGTAGCATTAATGCAATAAAATGCATGTAGGTGGCGAAAATATGCAAAAATTTATTTTGGGCCACCACTGTGGCTTTGGGGAGCAAAGAATGTAAAATGTGCATAAGTCATAATTTGTAGGTTACACTGTGTTGTTTTATTTTGCATAAGTACTTTATCAATAAAACGAACAGATGACAAAAAAAAAACAAAAACTAGAGCCCGCCAAAGCATATATGAGGTTTACGGCGCCACTGTGCCCTAACGGTTGCTTATACGAAAACATGAATCGGACATAATTTTTAGAGTAAATAGTGGTCTTTAACCTTGTATAAGTTTTGTTTAAAAAGAATACATAGGTAATGAGAAAATCGTAAAAACATGCTCGCCAAGGGATAGGGGTAGTTTCTGCAGTATATTTTCAAGGATAGGGGTGGTTTTCGCAGAGATATTGCAATAACCATATATATTTTTGAAAAGCACTATTGATGAAGCATATGCTCATATGGATCAAAAAGCAGAAAACAAAAAAATAATTTTCAACCCCCCATTTTACTTATTTTTTTTTTTGCTACAGGGGTTGCACTAGGAAATTGCTTTTGGTGTCCATGCATGGGTAATAATAACGTCCACAAAAGGATATATGAAGCATATTAATAAAGGGCACTGTGTGTGAAGGATTCCAAGAAAATCAATTTATTTATTAATTATTCTTTTTTTGGGGTGGTTCCGGGGAAAAAATGGGGGTGCATTATACAAATTTGTAAATAGCACCAGTACATGGGTAATCGCTGAAAGTCTTTTCACTCTAGCATAAACGATTCAGATGGTATAAAAAGAGGTTTTTTAAAATGTAACACCCTGTAATTAAAAAAAGGGCAATTACCCTTAAGTGAAACCTATACCAAAAAATCAGTCAATTATTTGTGAATAATTGCCGTAGGATTTCTTCTTAATTTCCGTTACAGTTAGGGAAAAATATATATTTTTTAAAAACATCTTTTTTAAAAACTTGTCAACTTTAGGGCGCCACCCCCGCTAAACGGTGGATGATAGAGAGATGGTGTTGGAAACAAATCGTAGAAAATATAGTCCTCTTCATATTTCTATAAAAGAAATTTTTTGTAAAAGTTACAGGAAGGGCTACGTTCCGCAAAAACCACAAATTACCCCCTTTTAAGGGGGGAAAAGGAGGTTCCGGGGCGAAATTTTTTCAGAAAAAGTTAGTCTTGTAATAAGCACCCCTTGGTATATCAGAAAAAAAATAAAACCGGACTTGTGTCCATTTTGCAAGGTTCAACCTTTGTTTCCTACACTATTTAGAAAATACAAAAGCATCGTTTATGGCATATCCCCTCCCTCCCACATCACTGGATAAAGTGAAAAAAAGCTAGGGCGCAACGCCACTGGTTTGACAAGGTTGACACTGTTTGATGGCGAATGCGAGTTGTTAAAGCAGACAACTTGTCAAACCAGTGGCGCTGCGCGCTAGCTTTCTTTCAAACGTCTTTTTTTTTAATTAATAACTATTAATTTAAATAAAGCTATTTGCGATTAATTTTTGACTGTCAACCTGTTATCACTGTATTCTCCTATTCTTAAATTTATTTAAAAATGTAATTTTAATTAACTAATATATAAACGTAGTAATTCTGTAGTGGGATCTCGTACTATTTAGGTAATCAAAACGTCCTATAGTGAAGCCGATATGTGAAACAATTGTGCATTTAATGATAGAAGTAAATAATTTGGACCACATATACTGCACATATAAAGGTTCATATTTAGATATAAGGCCATCTCAGATTTTGCCCGCCAAAAATGGCGGGGATTCAAAATGGCGACTATACATTGTGACTAATAGCACGATAACTTTTGAACGAGATGTTAGATTTCAACCAAATTTGGTATATAGGTTCTTTTTTTTTAATGTATTATATCGAGGTCTTAACCCGGAAGAATCGGTTTACCAGAACTTGTGTTTTTCCTGGTTTTTATGTAAAAATATGCGGTCTTTTTTCAATTATTTCACCCTGTATGTATTAATTTTTCAAAAAGCTAATACATACCACCATTAAAAAGAGCGTAAAAATATTTTTAAGAAAATATTTCTAACTTTTTAGTTATGTTAATTACTATTTAATAAATGCAAAACGTATCTTCACATATACCTATATGCGGCAGATTCGAGCAAATATTATAAGAATTATTGTGCATTTACGGTAGAAGCATATAACTTGGACCACATAAACTACACATAAAAAGGTTCAAATTTAGATACGAGTCCATCTCAGTTTTTGTTCCTTTTACAAAAATGGCGGGCATTCAAAATGGCGACTATACATATGTGACTAATAGCACGATAACTTTTGAACGAAACGTCAGATTTCAACCAAATTTTTTAAATAGGTTCTTTTTTTGATAAATAATATCGAGGTCTTGTAATAGTACGTTGTTTCTTTTTCAATTATTTCACCCTGTATGTAAAATTTTTTCAAAAAGGTAATAATGCCATCGAAAAGAGTGTATATATATTTTTTAGGAAATATTTTGAACTTTTCAGTTGTGTTAATTACCATTTAATAAATGCATAACCTATGTTCACATGTACCTATGGGCGGCAGATTCATTTTTAATGCTTGCCATTTTTGTAAAAGACTAAATCTGAGATGGCCTCATATGTAAATTTGAATCTTTGTATGTGTAGTATATGTGGTCCAAATTGTATGCTTCTACCATTAAATGCACAATAAGTCTTATATTATTATTTGCACGAATCTGCCGCACATAGGTACCTACATATGAAGATACGTTATGCAGGTATTAAATGGTATTAATTTAACTAAAGAGTTTAAAATATTTTTTAAAAAATATTTTTAAGCTCTTTTCCACGCCGGTATCACCTTTTTTAGATGTAAATCAGGACATCTATGTCTGCTTCCTCAATTATAACAAGGCATTCGATACGGTGAAACATAATCCGTTATAGTCTAGTAAAATAAAATTACACTACATGTAAATCAAAATGTAAATTCGTACAGGTTGAAACAAATTTTATATCAAAGTTTATTTGGGTACAAAAGATATTTTCAAGAAAGTATCCAAATCATACAAGGGGATCATTGTTTAAATAATTAAAAAGGGGTAATTTTTGCAAAAAATTTACTTTTTTAACTGCTGAGGTCATTCAGTTACCAATGAAGGTCTATTAGATTTTTTTCTGCAAAGTTGAAGGGTAAGTCTTTCACATAAGTCTTACTAAATTAAATTTGACTAATATGAATATTTATTTAAATAATTGTATATAAAACTTTAAAAACAAATTTGCAAAAAATTATTTTTAGCGTTTTAAATAAGCACTATAAAATGTCTTATTTTACAGACTAAATTGCGCTATGTTATCAGTATTAAGGAAAAAAAATTGGTCCAAAACTATTTAATATGTTTTGAGATATTGAATTTGTTTATTAAATGTTACTCTATTTTCTATTGCAAAAACGCGGTTGTTGCCAAAGAAATATTCACCTGTATTAAACCTTATTATTTTTATTTTTATGTATATATTTGATACATGTATTGATAAATTCAAATTTCAATTAAACTTCCCCCTAAAATAGCATTTGAAAATAATTATTCAAATTTGTCTATAAATTGTTTTTTTAATAACGTCGCGGGAATTAAATATTTTGAAATGCCGTTCCGATAATTGGGTTCCTAGGAATTTTTCACTAATTAACAAATTTTTTGTCTTTTTTTTCCTCTTTTTTTTTTTCTTGGAGTTATATTATTACGGGCCCTTTTAGGGTTAAGTTTCATTAAGAATGTCGAATCTCTAAGTTGTAGATTCTAGACATAAAAATATTAAGATTGGTTTAAAATCACTTAAATAAAATGTGACTACTTACTGAGTTACAGGGTGTTTTATTTAAAAATTTAAAAATTATTTTTACCAATTACTTTCAAACTATTTGACGTATCCTTATCATACTTGGCAAAAAGTGTATGTACTATACAGTCTACTAAATTGTGATAAATAAAAGTTTCTAGCTACTACCAGAGGCGTACGATATGGGATAGTTAATGGTTGACCCTTCCCAAATTCTACGCCACTGAGGGAATTACTATTTTAGCGAAATTTTTCGATTCTCCAATACTTTCTATGTAAATAATATACTCTTTACTGGTAACGATTAAGTCATTAGTTTTAGAGATATTGGACGTTAAAAATGAAACGGCATATTTATTTTGATTCATTCATTCATTCATTTTAAACTTCCAATATCTCTCAAACTGATGGCTTTCATCATCACCATCATCATCATTCTCTTTGCCTTATCCCTATGCGGGGTCGGCTTCCCTAATTGCATTTCTTCACACAATTCTATCTTGGGTCATATCAATATTAATCCCCTTTACCAACATGTCCTGCCTTATCGTCTCCCCCCAGATCTTCTTTGGTCTTCCTCTCCTACTCCTTCCAGGAATCTGCACTTCAAATTTCTTCGTATTGGGTGATTAACGTCTCAACGTTGAACATGACCAAACCATCTTAACCTATACTCTCTCATTTTGGCATCAATTGGTGCCACACCTAACTTCCCTTAATATACTCATTCCTAATTTTATCCTTTTTTGTCACTCCACTCATCCATCTAAGCATTCTCATTTCCGCCACATGCATTCGTTGTTCCTCTTTCTTTTTCACTGCCCAATGGCTGTTTTCTTATGGCTGTTTTATAGAATTTTCCCTTCAGCTTCACTGGAATTTTTCTGTCACACAACACACCACTCGCTTCTTTCCACTTCATCCATCCAGCCCTAATTCTACTGCATGCATCTCCATCTATTTCTCCATTACACTGTAATACCGATCCGAGGTACTTAAAACTATTGCTTTTCACAATCATTTCACCATCCAAAGATACCATTTTATTTGTAGTAACTCCATCTTTAAACGAACATTCTAAATACTCTGTTTTTGTCCTACTAAGTTTTAAACCTTTTTCCTCCAGAGCTTGTCTTCACTGTTCCAGTTTTGTTCTAAGTCTCTTTCACTATTTCCTATTAACACTACATCATCAGCATACATTAGGCACCGTGGAATACTACCACCCTGTATTTTCGCTGTTATCTGGTCCAAAACTAATGAGAATAAATAAGGACTAAGCACCGAGCCTTGGTGCAATCCTACTTTCACCTGAAATTTATCAGTCTCTCCCACACCTGTTCTAACACTAGTCGTTACTACCTCATACATATCTCTCACAATCTTTACATATTCGCCAGGGACTCCTTTCTTATTGAGTGCCCACCACAGAATCTCTCGAGGAACTCTATCATATGCTTTCTCAAGATCAATGAATACCATATGAGCGTTGGTCTCTTTATTCCTGTATTTTTCTATCTGTTGCCTTACAATGAAAATTGCATCTGTTGTTGATCTGCCCTGCATAAAGCCAAATTGATTATCGGATATTTCGGTTTCTTCACGTATCCGTCTATCAATTACTCTCTCCCATATTTTCATGGTGTGGCTAAGTAGTTTTATAGCCCTGTAGTTTGTGCATTGTTGTATGTCTCCCTTGTTTTTGTAGACAGGTACTAATATACTGCTTTTCCATTCGTCTGGCATTTGTCCAACTTCCATAGTTCTATTAAATAGACCTGCTAGCCAACTTATTCCTGTCTCTCCCAATGCTCTCCATACTTCCCCAGGAATATCGTCTGGTCCGACTGCTTTTCCTTTCTTTATTTTTTGAAGCGCTTGAGCCACTTTCTCGTTTGTTATTCTGGTAACCTGATGGTAAACTGATGGCTTTATCAATACCAATAAAGTTATTTACATACAAAGTATTGGAGAATCGAAAAATTTCGCTAAAATAGTAATTCACTCAGTGGCGTAGAATTTGGGAAAGGTCAATCATTCACTATCCCCTGTCGTACGCCTCTGGCACTAGCTAGAAACGTTTAATAATCACAATTTAGTAGGGTGTATAATAGCCACACTTTGTGCCAAGTATGATAAGGATACGTCAAATAGTTTTAAAGTACTTGGTAACAAAAATTTTTAAACTTTTAAATAAAACACCCTGTAACTCAGTAAGTAGCCACATTTTATTTAAGAGATTTTAGTTAAATCTTAATATTTTTAGGTCTAGAATCTACATCTCAGAGATTCGATATTCTTAATAAAATTTAACCATAAAAGGGCGCGTAGTAATGTAACTTCAAGAAAAAAAAAAGAAGAAGAAAAGACGACAAAAAAATTTTGTTAATTAGTAGAAAATTCTCAGGAACCCAATTATCGAAATGACATTTCAAAATACTTAATCCCCGCGACGTTATTAAAAAAACAAATTATAAACAAATTTGAATAATTTTCAAATGCCATTTTAGGGGGGAGTTTAATTGAAATTTGAATTAATCAATACATTTATCGAAAATATACATAAAAATAAAAATAATGACATCTCAAGCAGGTGAATATTTCTTCGGCAACAACCGCGTTTTTGCAATTTAAAATATAGTAACATTTAACAAACAAATTCAATATCTCAAAATACATATATTATATATTTTTGGACCAATTTTTTTTTGCTTAATACGGATAACGTAGCGCAGCTTAGTCTCTAAAATAAGATATTGTATAGTGCTTATTTAAAACGCTAAAAATGATTGTTTGCAAATTTGTTTTTAAAGTTTGATATACAATTATTTAAATAAATAGATGGTCAAATTTAATTTAGTAAGTCTTATGTGAAAGATTTACCCTTCAACTTTGCAGAAAAAATCCCATAGACCTTCACTAATAAGTGAATTACCTCAGCAGTTAAAAAAGTATATTTTTTGCAAAAATGACCCCTTTTTAATTTTTTAAACAATGATCCCATTGTATGATTTGGATACTTTCTTGAAAATATCTTTTGTACCCATCTAAACTTTGATATAGATCTTAGAATCTTATAGACTTAGAATCATTCATCAAAGAACATATAGAAAAATTGAGGAAAGAATCTCAAGTACTCAATTCGGTTTTCGCTGTGGCCTTGGAACGCGTGATGCACTATTCGCAACCCAAGTTTTAATTCAGAGATGCAGAGATGTAAATCATGACGTTTTCATGTGCGCGATTGATTTTGAAAAGGCCTTTGATAAAGTTCGCCATGAAAAAATGCTACATATTCTCAAAACTACCGGTCTGGACGGTAGGGACATTAGAATAATCGCAAATTTGTATTGGGGCCAGGCTGCATGTATTAGGGTTGCGAATCAGTGCTCTGAAGAAGTAAAAATCAAGCGCGGAGTTCGACAAGGCTGTATATTGTCACCAATGTTGTTTAATCTTTACGCTGAAACAATCTTAAATGAAGTCTTGGAAAACGCAAAAGAGGGAATACTCATTAATGGTATGCTTATGAACAATATCAGATACGCAGATGACACCTTGTTGCTGACTGGATCAATTGAACATCTTCAAGCGTTATTGAATCGAATGGTGGCATTCTGCGCGATATATGGACTCAAACTCAACGCAAGAAAAACAAAGTTTATGGTTATTAGTAAACAGGCAGCCGTAAATAATAATAACTATAACGTAACAATCGGTAATGACTCAATTGAACGAGTAAGTAATCTTGTATATCTGGGTACTCATATTAATGAAAGCTGGAACCCTAGTACAGAAATAAAAAGTAGAATTGCCAAAGCAAGAACAAGTTTTATGAAATTTAAGAAAATCCTGTGCAGTCATGATCTAAATTTGGAACTTCGCATAAGAATGGTCCGATGTTATATATTCCCAGTACTACTTTACGGGGTTGAAGCATGGACACTGACAGAATCGCTTTTGAAAAACCTAGAAGCATTTGAAATGTGGCTACCGCCGTATTCTGAAGATCAGTTGGGTAGAAAGAGTCACAAACGAAAGGGTTTTGCAACGTTTGAATAAAAGTTGCGAAGTAGTGAACACGGTTAAAAGGCGCAAATTGGAATACTTTGGTCATATAATGCGTCACCCAGAAAAATATGACATACTTCACCTTGTCATGCAAGGTAAAATAATGGGAAAAAGAAGTGTGGGCCGCCGTACAACTTCTTGACTTAAAAACCTACGCCAATGGTTTGGGAAAACTAGCACTGAACTATTTCGTGCGGCTATAAATAAGACAATGATTGTTAATATGCTGCACAACATGAGAGCCAACGATCGACAAGCGGTCTCGGCACCTTAAGAAGAAGAAGAAGAAACTTTGATATAAAATTTGTTTTAACCTGTACGAATTTACATTTTCACTTTTTTTTATTTTATTAGGCTATTAATAAAACTACTGAGAACAAAGAACATCGACACACGGGATATAAGAATAATAAATAATCTGTATTATGAACAAGAAGCTGTCATAAGAATAAATAATTTAAACACCAATAAAATAAAAATCAAAAGAGGAGTTAGACAGGGCTGTGTCTTGTCGCCGTCACTGTTTAATGCATACTCAGAAGAAATATTCAAAAAAGCATTAGAAGATGAAGTAGCAGGCATAAAAATAAATGGCCTACCCATATGTAAAATTAGATACGCCGATGACACAATACTAATAGCAGAAACTATTACAGATCTACAAAGAATTTTAAATAAGGTTGTTGCAACAAGTGAAGAATTTGGTCTGTCACTAAACATAAAGAAAACGAAATTCATGGTTATATCAAAGAAAAATATTAGAAACATCAATCTACACGTAAATAATAAGACGATAGAACGAGTTCAGAATTATAACTATTTAGGGACGAACATTAGTGAAACAAAAGATTATACCAAAGAAATCCGAATTAGAATAGAAAAGGCTAGAAGTGCATTCACTAATATGAAACAAATATTGTGTAGTAGAGACCTCAGCCTAGATCTTAGAAAGCGAGTACTAAAATGTTATGTAATTTCTGTTCTTTTGTATGGTGTGGAGACATGGACTCTCAATAAACAATGCCTCAAAAGATTGGAGGCATTTGAGATGTGGACGTATCGAAGAATGCTAAGAATCTCCTGGACAGAGAGAATAACCAATGAGGAAGTACTAAGGAGAATACAGAACAGCAGGGAGATACTGGATTCCATCAAAATAAGAAAACTTCAATACTTGGGTCATATAACACGTGGTGACAGATATGAACTCCTAAAATTAACTATGCAGGGAAGGATTTGGGGAAGGCGCAGCATAGGTAGGAGAAAAATGTCCTGGCTGAGAAATCTCAGAGAATGGTTTGGATGCAGCTCAACTGAACTCTTTCGGGCTGTAGTGTCAAAAGTGAGAATAGCAATGATGATTGCCAACCTTCGTCGCGGAGATGGATGGCACGTATAGAAGAAGAAGAATCACCTTTTTGAAAAATTAATATATACAGGGTGAAAGAATTGAAAAAGAAACAACATATTTTTACATAAAAAAAAACAGTAAAAACACAAATTCTGGTAAACCGATTTTTCCGGTTCAAGACCTCGATATTATTCATCAAAAAAAGAACCTATATACCAAATTTGGTTGAAATCTGACATCTCTTTCAAAAGTTATCGTGCTATTAGTCACATATGTATATTCGCCATTTTGAATGCCCGCCATTTTTGTAAAAGGAAAAATCTGGGATGGCCTCCTATCTAATTTTGAATCTTTGTATGTGTAGTATACTTGGTTCAAATTATATGCTTCTATCATTAAATGCACAATTCTTATAATATTTGCACAAATCTGCCGCACTACTAGAGAAACTAATAAACAATCAGAAATTGATTTCGACAGGTTCTATACAAATGATGAAAGGAAGTTAAATGACAAATTCAATACGGACTTAACGAACCAAAAAGTTTAACTCGTAAAGACAAAACTACATAGCTAAAGAGAAAAAATTATGATAAAGGATCAATTAACGTCGTTGAGAAAAAGCCAAGACGTAATTAAACGTTTTCTACTCGGAAAATTACGAAGAGTAGATTTATTCATGCATGAATCACTGTCGTCCGACCAATCCCGAGAGTTTTAAAAACGGCTTAATTAAAACCGGTTAGTTTTACGTTTCTGGCTTTTTTTGCTGGTATAAACACCCAACTCTTTGATCTGGAGGGGTGTTTCTTATTCAGACTTATCTCGATATTTTATGTATTATTTATTATAAACGCAGTATGATACAATAGGGAACTTGCACATTTTCTTATTACATTATATTGTTCAGTTTTGCTTATGAGATTTCTAAAATTTCACGCTTCAAAAACTCATACTGTTGGAAAAATGAAATAATAGGGCTTTTCATCGATTGTCATTTCTTTCGGGCTTCTGTCATATGTTGTCCATGTATACTATTAATATACACGGATTATACGAAATATGACAAAAGGTCGAAACAAATGACTATTGTTGAAAAGCCCTATACCCTCTGAGCTTCGCTGGTGTCGCTACTGGCGGATTACTACTTCAACTTTCACCGTTAATTTTTAAATTTATTATTTAATTGTTATCGCTTAATATTTACAACGCTAAAAAGTAATTAAATTGTAACAGATTTTTTTAAGATTTTGCTAATCATTTTGACGTTGTATTGATGAAATATTAATTTCTTACTTCGGATACTTTCACAATTATCGTGTAGATGGCGTTAAGATTAACAGATTAATTTATAATTACATATTACGGAACATTAAAAAAACGTAAATTCAGTATTTAAAACGTAAGCATATTTAAGGTAAAAATATATACCACAGCTTTGACCAACTAATATTTTTTATAATTAATGTTTTTAATTTTAATTTTAAATTAATCACTTTGACATTTATGTCAAATTTCCGGTAAACGTTTACAGACTTGCCACTAGTGGCGCTCGCGAATTTATAAATATCCCCTCTACGTACGAGCTCACAGCGTATACGCTCTGAGCTTCGCTGGTGGCGCTCCTAGCGGATTACTAATTCAATTTTAACCGGTAATTTTTAAATTTATTATTTAATTGTTATCGCTTAATATTTACAACGCAAAAAAGTAATTAAATTGTAATCGATTTTTTTAAGATTTTGCTAATCATTTTGACGTTCTATTGATAAAATATGAATTTCTTACTTCAGATACTTTCACAATTATGGTGTAGATGGCGCTAAGATTATTAGAATAATTTATAATTACATATTACGGAACAGTAAAAAAACTTAAATTCAGTATTTAAAACGTAAGTATATTTAAGGTAAAAATAAATACCACAGCTTTGACCAATTAATATTTTTTATAATTAATGTTTTTAATTTTAATTTTAAATTAATCACTTTGACATTTTTATGTCAAATTTCCGGTAAACGTTTACATACTTGCCACTACTGGCGCTCGCGAAGTTGTAAATATCCCCTCTACGTACGAGCTCACAGCGTATACCCATGAACAATCACATCAATCACTTATTTTGTATTTGCTGTCTTTTTCTATAAATAACAAACGTTAGTTATAGAAAAAGATCTTCTTGTTCTTCGTCTAGCCATTCACGTCCACATCTAAACATAAGCCTCTTCAAGTCTTCCTTTCCATTGTTTTTTGTTGTACGCTACTTGTAGCCAATTTTTCCCGGCAGTTCGTTTCAGATCATCTGTCCATCTCATAGGAGGTCTGCCTCTGGGTCTTTTGTGTTCGTATGGTCTCCAAGTTACTCTTTTTTTTTCTCTTTCTCTTTTCTCTTCTGGAGAAAAAGATAGCAAATACAAAATATCTGATTGATGTGATCGTTCATGGGTATTCTTTCATTTTTCCGACTGTAATAACTTAGAAGTACAAAGTCTTCTGTATTTTAAAATAGTTTAAACAATCCGTGACCTCACATAGTTTAACTTTACGGTTATATTTTTATTTATGGTTATATCTAGGTGTATTTTTTTCTTCTTCTTTAGTTTATTGGCCTCCACCTACTTGGGTATTTGGCCAGCTCATCGTCACGGAATAAGGGAAAATATTTATATTGTAATGACATTTATCGTATGTCATTGTAATAGTATATACCAGTTTGTTGAGATTGGAGTTTGATATAGTTTTTGAAGGAAAGGAAAGAAGGTTTACTATGGAAATAAAAGAAACACCATAAGTCTTGTTTAGAGCCATTTTCTAAAAGTACAAATTTTCTATGGATTTATAATAGTTCAAACGATCAAACGTATTTTCTACTGACGTTTATAATGTATAATTAAAAATTATATACAGAATGTAAACATATAATCATATTATGAAGTCACTACGCGTTTTGGGCTAGCTGAAATAATTTGAATTTAGAATCGTCTTTAGGGGTCAAACGGAACACAAAAACAACTTTTGTATCTTTGAGACACGCTTTAAATTATGTTTCGTTGTGATTTATAAGATTTTTTTCGAATTTAAAATTTTATACAAGTTCCCTATTGTCGAGAACAGCGGAGACGCAAAATTGGCTTGCAATGCTTTTTAAATGCATTCATTTTTTTTTCAAATTCTGGAAAACCTAGTAAACCTTTTTGAAAAATATAAAGGCAGATTGAATGCCGAAAGTCCCTTAGAATAAACAAAAGGTTTCTTTTGAATAAGATATTAGAAATTAAAAATTATACTCAATTTTCTCTTTTTCTTTTTCACCCCTGTAACTAATTCAAATAAACATTATAGAGGTTTTCAGGGACTTTTTGCAATAGCATTGCAAGCAAATTTTGCGCCTACCCACTTAAGCATAGGTTGGAAATTTACAAATTTTAATGTACATATTTTAATTTTTACATTATACAAACTGAAATTTGTTTTTGTGACACTCGTACACACCCAAATTAGTGTACAGTTCCACAAGAGCTCCTCTGATTATAAAAAAGATACAACTTTTAGGACAATTCCCATGGGACCATAACGAGAGAAAAATATGGAAACAAGATTAGGCGCGGGTCAAGATATTACTAATTAATATAACAGGCGATTCAGTGAAACGGCACAATTTGGCAACGCTGCTGGCGAAAAAATAGGAGCCGCGGGCTTGCCACGTGAAAGTTGTGAGTTGCAAATGCGTATCTAGAGAGTGGGAAATTTAGTAATCATAATCATGGAGAAGTGGTCGTGTGAACAACGCGCATTTATAATGAGCATGTTGATTCTTTAGTAAAGCTGCAATAACCTCTTCAGCTGAAATTGTACCAGAGGAGAGAATTTGTATTCCTGACACTTTTTGTATCTCTAAAAGAAATCAAATAGATCGTTGGAAAACTTATTGGTAAACTTTTTGTAACCACTCAACAACACAATATATTTATATACAACCACAAATTCCAAATTCGAGATGGTTTAAGAAATTTAGTAACATCCGTAAATATATAACAACCTTAATAAGATTGAGATTTGGTCATGCTTGTTATCCTACTCATCTTGCTAAAATCAAAATTTACAATTCAGACTTATGTGAAACATGTCAAGAACAAGGAGATCTTAATCATATCTTTTTTAACTGTTCCAAATATATTCAGCATACAGGAACTCTCTTAAGCACCTTGCAAACGCTGCAAATATTTCCTCCGTACCAAATAAATAACCTATTGGCTACTAATGACAAAAGAGTATATGATTGTCTAATCAAATTTATACATAGTACAAATGTATGTCTGTAATCAATTTTAGCCAATCTAGTTAACCTTTTTTTTACCCAATTGTTTATTTTCCCTCCTTTTCCTTATTTATAGTAATGTCTTTTAGGAATTTTTAAGAGGTTTTTTTTTCTTTTGACTATTTTGATCTATTTGCAATAGTAGGTATAGATAGACACTTTTTTATTTAGTATTAAGTAAATTAGAATAATATGTTTTTCTTTTTAATAATTTGTATTAGGTTTAATATTTTTTTTGTATTAGTATTAATTATTATCAAGTTGTATCTGGCTAAATAGCTAAGTGCTAAAGTCACAAATAAAAAAAAAAACAACGCGCATTTGCTGTAAAAGCTTATTACAAAAATGGTGAAAGTTTTGTGCGTGTACCGTCTAATAAGGCTACCAGAGTTGGGTTGGAACTTTGAAAGTAGTGGTTCAACAATACAGAAAAGAGATGGTAGTGTGAGAACTTTTCACATACCACAGAATATTAAAGCGGTAAGAAACTCCTTAGCGCAGTTTCGCATACTAAGAATTTTAACATACGATGGTTAGAACGACGATAACTATTCCAATGGTGGCTCAAGCAATCCCATGATAACTTTCACATTACACGGCTACTTTATCGAACGTTTCAACCGCTTTATAATGAGAAAGGTTCCATATGATTGCTCAAGCCACTTTTGGAATGTCATCGTGCGTTCAAGCCATCGCACGTTCAAATTCTTAGCATGTGAAACGAGGGTTACTCTTGAGTCCTCGAATATCAGTACGACAACGAAGCTTAAATCTGGGATTAAGCCATACCATTACGAGCAGAATTTTACATAAACCTATCCAGTATCATCCATCCAAAATACATATTCCCTTAATTTTCGAGACTATTCCACCCGACTAGGGTCTTGTGAACAAATGATGGAGCCTATTAATGAAGACGACAACTTATTGTATATTCCTTGGTTAAGCGATTAAGCCCAGTTTCATCTAAGTGACAAAATTTTCGTTACTGAACCGACAATAACCCGCGGAAATTACAATAAAAACTTGTATATTCAGAAAAGATAACCGTGTTTTTTGACATTTCTTGTTAGGGATCATCGAACCTTATTTTTTTGAGCATGACGATAAGCAGGCGGTATCAGTAAATTCCAATCGCTACGTGTATATGTTAAATAATTTTTTTTCTTACGGCAATCAAGAATTAATGAAATGAACACACCACCTTTCAACAGTATGGCGCAATATGTCACACATCACTAGAGTCAATTGATTTACTAAGAATATCGTTCCCCGGTCGTCTTATGAATAAAAACGGCGATATATTCTAGCCACCCCTATGAAACAACTTTCTTTGGAGATAGCTAAAGTTTAAGGTGTTTCAAAATAACTCCCTAAGAATTATCGAGGTTTTAAAAGAAATGTTACTAACGCTTACTAACAGCTTTGTACAATGGTTGGAATCTTAAATACTAGTATGTATATTCTTTAAAATTTAACAGAAAACATTGCATTCAAATTATAAAAACAACATCCAAAACCTTGTTACGCGGTTGCTTTTATCGTTGATTAAATACTCAAACTTGAATATTCAATCAACGCTTTTACTTGCTTACCATATATGTTTAAACGTGCTGAATGAGAACTTTTTCCTGCTCGATTTTCCGCTGTACACATGTATTCTCCACCATCTTCTACCATAACATGGCTGATGTTAACGTGGCTAATTACATCTCCGTGGACCGTAACATACTGTCCGATTACAAATCTGAAAAAAAAAGACATAATTAGAAACTAAAATAGAGAGAAACTAAAATGGAGTGGTCCGCGTCGGTGAAAATTTTAATATGAGTAAGCTACGTAATAAAATCATGTGGTTCACAATTTAGCTGATTTTTGTTGGAAAGAGTTTATTTAAACCGTAATTGGTAAAAAAATAATTTAATAGTTTGAATAGTTGTTGCAGATCCTTTAAGTACATCATCAATGGTACTATAGTCTCAATTATTGAGCCACGACCTTCTCCAGCTAGACCAGGACTAATCTGTAAAAAAACGTCTATTTTTGAATGTGAGAGGTGGCATTCGCATTTTTGCAGATAAAGTTAGGTGACAACTTCAACAATAATAATTGGCTTATGCTCCTTCTCAAATATGCCCGGAACATTAATAAAAAAATTAAATATTTAAAAATTTCGAAAAACATCGAATTTTTTCTGATTTCTTTGCTTATAACTTTAAAACGATTCGTTTTGGAAAAAAGTCGTAGAGAAAAAAATAAAGATAATTAAATTTTGTATGATATAATACTGATCAAAAATGTCTTAAGGTATTACCTTTTCTGTAATATAGCAATACATACAAAATAAGGGGGCAAAATACGCCTGTTGGTATTAAATGTTTCTTAACCACTTTGGTGGCATTTAGAACGCTTAGAAAATCCTTATAACTTATTAAACGGTCTAACAAATTTCGTTAAAATCGATTTAATAGATTTTGCATAATAAATTTTCAATCTAAATGTTTTTAAAAAAGTTCAAATTTTTTAAAATCTTTCGGAACAAAAAGTAGACCATTTAGAAGTTGGCTAATTTTTTTACATATAAAGAGGTGCTCTACCTATCTAATACACTTTACAGATTAAAATCGGATTATTTAAGGGGCCTCAGCAATGTTTTAAAATTATAAACAATTTTTTGGCTTATAAACAAATAGCTTTGTTTAATACTACAAGAATAAAAAACCGCTAAACGCCGTAAAAATGAGTGGCGCATACAATATTCCAGCTACAAAAGATCTGATATGAATATTACGTGGTGCGAAAATGTATTTTCATTTTGATCCAAAACAAAATTCTAGTTTTATTTTAAAAGATTTTTTCATAATATTTGCCCAGTAGTATGGCCAGTAGTATTAGAGAGATTGCTATTGAAATACTTGGGAAAACGTCAGGAAAAAAGTTTGAGGATAAAGAGACTTGGTGGTGGTCAAACGAAGTACAAGGAAAAATAAAAGAGAAGAGAAAATTATATAAAAAGTGGCAAGAAACCAGATCCGACACAGATCTTCAAAACTATATGGTGGCGAAGAAGGAAGCGAAAGTAGCAGTAGCAAAAGCCAAAGCAGGATTCCGGCCCTGATAGCGAGCAAATCTTACAGCTTTATATCGGTCCCGACAAATTTATAAATTCAAGTAGTTTACAGTTGAAATATAATATAATTTTTATACTGTTTGCAAGATAAAGTTTAAATGTGACAGTGTGTTAAAAAACCAACGATTCTGTGAGTACAAAATTACACTATTTATATCTAACCATAAAATCAGAAGTTAAAAGGCAATATTTTATCGATTTCAATCCAATTTATCGATTATCGACAACAACTTTTTGCTGATTCAAGTAATTAAGCTGCCGTCAAATTTTGTTAAGTGGACAGGTCCGGCTTCGGATCCACTGTTCCAATGCATGTAAATTTTCAACGAGACGATGGCTGAACCGGAGTTGACTACTACTTCACGAAATACACCGACTACGTCACATACCTCTTACTCTCAAGCATTAAACAGTTTTAAACATCCTTCAAAAACCAAGGTATCATAATCTCAATCATACAAGGAATACAAGTTTCTGAATATGTAAAGGCTGTTGGATCAATAGTACAGCCCAAAAATGTTATTTGGGCATCAAAAATCGCAAACTACCGCATCTTCGTCTACCTCTCGTCTAAATATATAGTTGTCCAATTTCTTAGCTCCCACAAACATGTAATTATTGACGGCAACCAAATTGAAATAAGAAGACTAATAACTCCTGCCCAGAGATTAATCATATCTAGTGTATCTCCTACTACACCTAATATCATAATTGAAGAATACCTAAAAACTATGGGTATAAAATCCATCTCCAACATGACGTTTCTACGAGTAGCCATACAAGACCCGGAATACAGCCACGTGCTTAGCTTTAGAAGGCAAATCTTCATAAGTCCTTTAGAAAATGAATCGATTCCTGACCCATTCCTAATTTATTTCGACCATACATCATATCGAATATACATTTCCATAGACGGTTTAAACTGCTTCAGACATGAAGATTCTTACTGTTCTTCTTTATCATCATTAAGTAGTCCAATTAATCAAATGGAAACTGACCATCAAGCGAACATACATAACTCTGCCAATGAAGAATATAGTCAGCTAGAAGAACAACCACGAACAGAACACGAAGAAGGTACCCAGATATTAAAGAAACCGGAACCTAACACCACACTAAATCCCAAATTAACATCACCCACAAACGACCAAACTACTTCCTCACAAACAAACAAAGAACTACAGATTTTGTCACAACCACAAATATCCCAAGATTCAATAACTGAAAGCGATAGAAATCCAACATCAAAAAATAAATTTCCGAACACAGACCCGATTGAAATAACAACTAATCCACCAATCCAAGAAACTCAGACAAACACTTTTAAAATCGACCTAGAAAATAAGACACAGCATATAAACACAGACAAAGCACAAAACAAACGCAAAATCTCCCAAATCTCTCCAACAGCTACTACATCTATAGAGGAACCTACTTTCATAACACCAAAAAATAAAGAGAATAAAATAAAATCAGATCAAAATATCGCAACAAAAAAAAACACTGGAGGAAATGCTAAGTTACACTAAAATATTATTTGACAACCCAAACTCCAAGTATCCTATAACTTACGAACAGTTATTAGACTTTTTTGAAAACTGTGAGAACGCAGCAGACCCTTTGAGTATCGCAAAAATGTACACAGAAGAGACAACAGAAGTCATAGATCTATTATCTGACATACACCCTAACCTGAAGGATCGAAAAATTAAAGTCAAATGCACTAGAATAAGAAATAATATAGTAAAGCAAGACATTCACACTGACTTAGACAGTGACGCATCTACAGACACTTATTAATACATCATCTTCAACTCTCTAATTCAATGGAAGATAAATGGGTATTATACCCATTTAGAAATGTTAAAATTATTAATTTCAAAACATAAACCTAGTTTAATATGTTTACAAGAAACCAATTTCAAAAATATCAAAACTCACAACTTAAAGAACTTCAGTTGTTTCTTTAGAAACCGAGCAAAATGATTTAAAACCACTCTTGAAACAAAAAATAATTCAAAAATGGCAACAAACTTGAAACAACACCCCATCAAGACTATACGAGTCAACAAACACCCACATCTTTGGAAACCAAGAATAAAAGACAGAAGAGAACAAGTGATACTTACCCGTCTCCGTACCGGTCATGTAAGACTTACTCATGACTACTAACTACAACGCAAAAATAAACCAGTGTGTGAAATGTGCAACAGGTAAAACATTTTTTAATCCAGTGTCCTAAATATAACAGTGAACGATGGAAGTATAACATACCCAACTCCCGAAAAGATGCCCTAGAAGAAAATAAAGATACTAAAAAAAATATTTTCGTAGGTACCTTAAAGACTGTCAAATACTTCAAAAGACCTAAAACCCACATTGTAACAAACATATCATTATTAACTTATGTATATACATTGTTTATATAAATTATTGTTACATTAACCTAAATGCGCTAATGACCCTGCTTGGTCGATGCGATATTATAATAAAAAAAGCCAAAGCAGATGCGTATTCAAACCTTGTGTCACTTGCTTGTTTTGTCCCCTTATTTTATATTTATTGCTATTTTGCAGCAAGGGTCATAAATTAAGACATTTTTAACCAATCGTATCTGATAGAAAATTTAATTATCTTAAGTTATAAGCAAAAAAGTAGAAAACAAACGAAATTTTTTGAAATGTTTCAATATTTTATTTTTTTATTAATGTTCCGGGCATATTTGAGAAGGAGCATAGGTCAATTATAATTATTGAAGTTGTCACCTAACTTTATCCGCAAATATCCGAATGCCACCTCTCACATCCACCTAAAAACAGATCCTTGCTGGTCTAAGCTTATTTTACAACTGATTTCTGTTCATCGCCAACTGTTGCCAGTTTGCTACATCGATCCTCCTCGAGCTTCCGTCCATACCATAATTGTCATTCAGTTCAGGTCTATTCCTATTCATCTTTTTTACTGCTAGTGCTATAACATTTTAGATATTTGAGTAGCAGGATTGACTGCAGGATTGAAAGTAACGAGGAAATTTCGACCAGAATAGAGCTTGCACGAAAATTCTTTATTAATTGGCGTTCTGTATTGCGAAGTAGAACTCTGTCATTGACCAAACATCTAAGAGTATTGAAGTGCTACATCTGGTTCGCTTTGTTTTTATATATTTTAAGAAAAGCCCAGATATCTGAATTTCATCTATCACCTGTTCTATGGGGTTGTTCTCAACCACTAACTTACATCTTCGCGGATCTTTTGCTATTGCCATACATTCAGTTTTGTTAGTAGAAATGTTCATATTTGGTTGGCAGCCTATTTGAAAGAATTGAAACAGCTGTCTCTGAAGATCATCTTCTGATTCGGCAATAATTTCCTGCATCGTCTGCGTAACACACCATAGCAATTCTTTTTTTGGCCATTCTATATCCGAGATTAAGAGATGTTGCTTTGTTTATAATTTTGCCATCCACATGAGTAGGTTAAACAAGAAGGGGCCCAAACTGTCGTCTTGTCTAATTCCTCCCGATGTTGGAATATTTTCAGTGAATTGATCGCCTGCTCTAACTTTGGTTACGTTGTGGTTATTTAGGTTATGGACTATCTTTGTTACGCTGGTCAGTGTTTTATTTTCTATTAGTGTATTTATAATGTCTCCCAGGCGAACCCTGTCAAATGTCTTCGTCAGATCAATGACCCAAATATACGCTGGCATGCCGAACTCTATAGCTTTTTCTATGTTTTATTATAAATACTGCGTCTGTTATAGACCACCCATTTGTAAAACCTTATTGTTCTTCAGCATAAGTGATTTTCCTTTCCAATTTGCCCTTAAAAATACCCGTGAAAAGTTTCGTCGTTGTATTTAAGAGGGTTATTCGGTTTTTTTTGTCCTTTTTTAAATATGGGGATTGTGATTCCCTTATGCCATTCCTCTGGTGTTTCTATTTCGTTTAAGATTTTGTTAAATAGTTGCGACTTTTACTGTCATAACTGTTAGTTAACTCAAAATAAAGTAAAGCGCTATTAAAGCCTAAAAAGTGATTTACATTACAACTAGTTTTATTCAATTTTGGCAATAAGAGGTAATTTTTGTCCCTAAAAAATAATAAGTGTATATCCATCCGCATAGGGGAGACGTTGAATTTATAAGGTACCTAAGTAGAGCCTATTCCCAAGATTTCATAAAAAGCCATGGATGAGGATAGAAGTCGGAGGTAACCCCAAGGTATTTTTGCTCTCATTATCTGGAGTATAAGGACTTTTGTAATAATTGGAAAGTAGAGCATAAAATAGAATTAAACTAAAATCGCCTGAAGATTATATTATATTATAATCTACAGGTAATTTTCGTTTAATTTTAGTTTCTGTTTTAATTAGTAAATTTTACATAAAACGATTACGATCTTGCCTACAGTAACCACAATTTCAAAATACTGTAATTTTTGCTTCATGTTACTAAAAGCTTACTACATTTATTCAAACACAAAAACCTTACAGTTCGGTTGTTGTTTGACCTAGTCTTGAGTTTTGCCACATGTTGCCTACGTTTACTGTTTTGTTATGGAAATCTGTGTGCGATGTCCGGCCGATATTCGAAACACGAACAATAAAATGTTGAGATGGTAAAAGCAAGAAATAAAATACTGCTGTTGGGAATGCAGTAAAGTTGGAGTTTTAAATTAATTCATTTTAAGGCTCGAACAAAGTTTTAGCAAAGGTTACAGGGCAGCGTATGTTACAGCAAAGTAAATAATTACTTACTAATGTTAGTTGTAAGATATTTTTATAATATAAAAACCCTACTCAATGTACATAAGCCATAACTTTGTATACATGGCGAACAAACGATAAAGAAACAGATCCTTTTTCAGGAATTGCGTCAATATTTTAGAACTTTAGAACAGTCGATTTTTATTTAATTTAAAGGGGTCACTTTTAAAAGGTGAAGAAAATGCTTCTTGAGTTTACATAGTTATGTGTTGAGTTTACATAGTTACAGAGTTATGTGTGCCACAGCTTGTCGAATACTCAACTGATGTCCAAAAAGTCTATTCGCTGTGAGTTTCGCCGGTAGCGTTCTTTGTCGCAGTTTGAAGCTTGTACTTTTCTGGTAAAATTGGGTTATGTGCAATATTATAAAACGAGGAAAATAGACATTTATTTAAAAAAACACAAACTGACTATTGAACGAATACAGAGAAATAATAGTAAAAGTAACTACGCTATTTTATTTGATTCATTATAATATTTAATTTATAACTTCATGTGATTGGATGACTTCTTACGCAAGAAGCCATTGAGAAAAAGAAGTTTATATGAAATTTAAAGATTACCTCTATTTTTATTCGCTGTGAGTTACCTCTCGCGGTTTGAAACTGGTAATTTTCTGGTAAAATTGTTTAAGCTAAATACACAAAAGTGCCACTAACAGCGCTGGTGAAAACTATTTAATTTCCTTTACTCATCCTCTCAAAGCAAATACTGTAATATCTCTTGTTTTCCGGGTCATTATTTATCTGTTTTCGCAAACAACTAATTGTATGGTTCCATATCCGTATGTATTTGTCAAGAGAAGCCATTATGTATAAATTTTTTAACCATTAAATTATAAACCAAATTTATAGTAACCATTGTTTTAAAAAACCTCCACTTTTGTCCAACAAGACCCTTATGATAGGAGATATTTGTCTTCTCCTATAATTTCCCATAATTCAATTCTAAAAAGCATCATTTCGTTAAAAGGCCTGGATCCCTCGTACCAAAATATTTTATTAATAGCAAGCTGAAAATGTGTTAACAGCTTAAGGGTGTCTAGTCGGACAAACTTTGATATATGGTAACACTGGAACGGGGGAAGTTTTAATTGTGGAACGTGATTTTAATTGTGGAACGTGTCATCCTGACAAGGTTATGATTGTGAAAACTAGCAGGTTGTTTTTAAGTTTAATCAATAGCAAAATTTATAATAACAAACATGATAAAATGTTTGTCCAACAAATATGTTGGGCATTTTAATAAATGTGACATGTAGAACATGCCAAGTGACTGTAATTATGTTGGCGGTAAATAGCAGTCTGATTTTGGCACAATTTATTGAAAGGGTAACAAATCAATTGAAAGTTCTGTCCGACAAAAAACATGGGCCGTTTTCGTAGTTAGAAATTCGAAACCTGTAACCTGTTCTACAATTAAAACTTCCCCTGTTTCAGTGTTCCCATACATCAAAGTTTGTCCGACTAGACACGATTAGAAAATTTGTTAATAACTGAAAATTTATTAATAGCTTAACGGTGCCTAGTCGCACAAATTTTGATGTATGGGAACACTGGAACGGGGGAAGTTTTAATTGTCGAACGTGATTTTAATTATGGAACGTCTCAACCTGACAAGTTTATGATTGTAAAAACTAGCGGGCCTGTTTCATAAAAGTGACAATTCCTGTCGGACAAGTGCCAAACAAGACTTTTGGCAAGTTTTTGTTTCATAATGTGACAAGAGTAGATTATCAGTGACAAGTAATAAGTCTTATTTTTACAAGTTTGTTTTACAATTATTGTAGGTAGGTTTTTGTTTCATCAAAAATAAATCAATGAAAAGTTGTCACTTTTTCCTAGCATTTATTTGTTTAAAGTGACAGAAACGTAATATCCTGTCACCGTCCTATTTTCTCATAAAAAATGTGGTCCAGCGACAGTGAGGACGAAGTCAACGTGGTAGTAAGTACGGCATCGACGACGGAAACGAGTATTTCTTCAAAGAGTAAATTTTACTTCTAATGCATTGAGGAGTTCAATGAAAGATTACGAATGAATTCTATAAAAATGGAGGAAGTAATAACAGAAACTGTGTAGATTTTCGTTTCGCTCCGGGCTATTGGTGGACACATTATCAAAATATTTTGCAGTTGGTTCCATTTCTGCCGTTGTTTCTTGAATTACATTCAAAACCGGTGAATCTTTTTCCAAAATCTCGTACACTAACAGATCTCTCTCCGTTTTTATTGGCAATCGCGCCTCTTCCTGTGCCTGTTTTCTGGCATTTTCCAGCTTGTCCACTGCACGCTTCCGTAAATTTTGCCAAAGTTCATCATGGCAATAGGAATATTGCTTGATTTCATTGATGAGACCCATTGCAAGTGCTATTTTTCTTACTTTACCCCAATGTTCACTTTTCAACGTCTTTATCAAAGTGGGACTAAATTTTCCAAATAAAATATCTTTCCTCTTTCTAACCTCACGCAATAACTCTACCTTTCCTAACTCGCGAGACATGACGTTTTGATATAGTTTTGACGTCAGTACAACTCTATGTGAGTCTTGGCCGCGTTTACTATTTCCCTCCATTGTTGTCGGTCCTGAGCAGCTATTTCCCATTGCTGTACTCCCATTTTGCGTAGATCGCTGCCTACTGCGTCCTTCCATCTCTTTCTTGGGCGACCAACTGACCTTTTTCCATCGGGCCTTTCCCAGAATGTGGCGTTTAGAAGTCTTTCGTCACTTGATCTTAGTACGTGACCCGCCCATCGTATTCTGTTTGATTTAATGTAGCGTACTATGTTTTCATCTCCGTATATTGTCTGGAGTTCATCATTGTGTCTTCTTCTCCATTCTCCTGTTGTCTCTTCTCTGCAAGGCCCATAGATAGTGTGCAGTAATTTTGTTGTTTCCCGCTGATTCGGAGTCCATGTTTCGCTTCAATACGTTATTGTGGGACGAATTATTGTCTTATATACTCTTATTTTTGCTGGTATTGAGAGTATTTTTGATTTAAGTAGGGTCCTTAATGAGTAATATGCCCTGTTTCCTGCAATGATCCTGGCTGCCACGTCCTTTTCATAGTTATTTTCAGATATTATGATCGTTCCCAGGTACTTGACGACCTCAAAATTGTATTCATTAATTGTTACGTTTTGTCTAACCCTTGGTCTTGGGTTCTTCATAACCATCATGCACTTGGTCTTGTCCTCGTTGACCTTAAGACCAACTTCCTTGGCTCCGTTCTCGAATAGGGTGAAAACTTCTTTTGCATCTCTGGTGGATTGTGCAATTGTGTCCACGTCATCCGCAAAGGCTCATAGTATTTTTGATTCTTGGGCGGCAAATCCGTTTGTCAGTTGTGGCTGAGCTTTCCTTACTGCATGTTCCAATGCGAAGTTAAACAGTAGGGGGGCGAGAGGATCTCCTTGTCTAAGTCCGGTGTCAACGAGGAATTCCTCCGACGTGATGCTGCCAATTCTGATTCGTGCGGAAGCGTTCACCGTGCTCACCTTTGCTAATCGTACCAGTTTTCCAGGTGCTCCCATTTCTACCATAGTCTCCCACAATGCTTCTCTGCTAACAGAATCGTAAGCTTGTTTGAAGTCCATGAAGATTTGGTGTACATCGCGGTTGAATTCCCACAATTCCCAGTTTTTTTCCAACACCTGTCGTGAGTTTGATGTTAAATAATTATTACACTTGTCGAAAACAAATGTCAAAAATATTTTTTGACCAGTGTCAACAATCATTTTATGAAACAAAAATTTTAAATACTTGTCAGACAACACTTGTAACTTGTAAACTTGTAACTTGTAAACTTGTCACTTTTATGAAACAGGCCCCTGAGGATGTTTTTAAGTTTATTCAATAGCAAACTTTATAATAACATGATCAAATGTTTCTCCGACAAATATGTTGGGCATTTTTATTAGTGCGATACGTAGAACATGCCAAGTGACAGTAATTATATTGGTGGTAAATAGCAGCTGACCAACGGCTTCGGGCGGATGAGCTGGTGAGTGGAAGGGCACTCTTTTGTCCTGGCGCTAAGAAATTGGCACCAAAGGCGAATGAATCAAGTAGATGATCAACGGCATAAGGATACAGAAGGCAAGGAGAAACCACCGTATTAAAGATCCAATTAGATATCTTTAGTACAATCATCATGGCAATGAGTACTAAAGGAAAAAAGAAACTGATCATGGGAATCGGAGCACAAGATCTGGCAGGGGAGGAACAGACAAGGACTCCCAGGTCGTTAACCGGCGAAACCCTTGTCAAACACCGAAAGAAGACAAATTAAAATTAACGAAGGCAAAGATAGGTACGTGGAATGTCAAAAGCATGTATCAGCCGGGTAAAATGCATAACATCCTCAAAGAAATGAGAAGACTGAATATAAATATACTAGGAGTAAGCGAAACATGGTGGCCTAACTCAGGATGCCTTTCGACCAAAACCGGTACCTTATATTACTCGGAAAACACTGACAACCAACATAGACGTGGAGTAGCAATTATTGTTGATACAGCAGTCAACAAGTCAATAGAGGGTTTTGTCCCAAGCTCAGAAAGAGTGATGCTACTACAAATAAGGACATCACACACGAAACTAAACTTGATTAAAGTAAATGCACCAACGACGGATGCAACAGAAGATAAAGTAGAAACATTCTACCAACAAATTGAAGATGCTCTGAAAATGACAAAGAACAGGGAAATCACGGTAGATATGGGCGATTTTAATGCAAAAGTCGGCAAGGGAAGTGCTGGAACAATAATGGGAGATCAAGGACTAAGGGAACGTAACGATAGAGGTGATCGTCTAATACAATTTTGTCAAGAACAAAATCTAATAATCACAAACACGTTCTTTAAATTACCTTTGAGACGGTTATATACATGGCGCTCATCAGCAGATAAACCGGAAAAAGTGGTAAGAAACCAAATCAATATACTGATTAAAGAGAGACGTCGTAACACCATCAAATCCGTTAAAACATATCCAGGAGCAGATGTCACATCAGACCATAACCCACTAATCGCTAATGTCACGCTTAAGCTTAAACGTATTAGAAAACCCCAAAAAACTCCAAATATAGATGTTAGCAAACTGAAAGAAGTTGATATAAAAAACAAACTTCAACAGAAAATATACGAAAACTTTGATAAATTAGATACTAACAACTACGAGGTAAACCATCAATGGGAAATACTAAAAAACTGCCTACTTGTTCCATGCAAAGAGATATTAAAAGAACCGACAAGAAAGAGAGACAACTGGATGACCAACGAGATACTCGGCATGATGGACTAATGAAGACAAGCCAAGAACAAAGACAATCACAATTACAAAATAATTAACAATGAAATCAGAAAAAAGATAAGAGAGACAAAACAAACTTATTATGAGGAAAAATGTAAAGAGATAGAAGATCTTCAGAACAAATACGATCTATTCAACCTGCATAAAAAGGTTAAAGAAATGGCAGGGCTGCAAAAAAGAAACCACAACACAACTCTTTTAGACAAAAATGGAAACACTATTAGAACGACTGACGAAAAGCTAAAACGATGGAAAGAATATATGAAAGAGCTTTTCGACGACGAAAGAGGAAACCTACAAGACATATCTTTCGAAAACAGGGAAACAAGTGTAGAAATTACAAAGGAAGAAATATTGTATGCACTAAAAAAACACCAGTAACGGAAAAAGCCCGGGGCCAGACCAACTGCCTATTGATATTCTTAAAATAATAGAAAATGAGTACATATATGTCGTCTTAAAGCTATTTAATGAAATTTATCAGTCGGGTAGCATACCCAATGAATGGTTGACCTCAACATTTATTTGTCTCCCAAAAAAGAAAAATGCTAGAGAATGCACCGACCACCGTACCATAAGCCTGATGTCTCACACACTTAAAATATTTTTAAAGATCATTCATAAACGCATTTACCAAACACTTGATATGGATATTGAAGAAACGCAATTTGGATTCCGTAGAGGCGTAGGTACCCGTGAAGCTCTTTGCATTCAACGTACTAATCAAGAGATGCTTGGACGTGAACCAGGATATGTACGTCTGTTTCATAGATTACAACAAGGCTTTCGATAAGGTACGCCACAAACAACTAATGGACGTCCTCAAAGCAAAACAAATATAATACAATGACCTTCGAATTATAACAAATCTATATTATAAACAGCAAGCACACATACGCATTAATGAACACACATCAGAAGAGTTCGAAATTAAAAGAGGAGTGCGACAGGGGTGTGTATTGTCACCACTACTATTCAATGCATACTCTGAAGAAATTATGAAAAGAGCTCTTGAGGGAGAAACAGCAGGACTAAAGGTAAATGGAAAGCAAATTAACAACATTATATATGTGGACGATACTATCATAATAGCAGACAACCTTAAAGACCTCCAAAAGCTAATGAACAAGATAGTTGAGTATGGAGAAGAATATGGATTATAAATAAACATCAAGGAAACTAAATTCATGAGGATATCAAAAACCCAAAATAATGATGAAAGCCTGACAATTAAAGGTAAAACTTTAGAACAAGTAGAAAACTATAACTATCTTGGCACAATAATTAATCACACAAACGATTACTCCAAAGAAATCAAAGTTCGAATAGAGAAAGCAAGAACAGACTTCAATAAAATGAGAAAGGTACTTTGTGCAAGAGAACTGAAAGTAGACTTGAGAGTTAGGCTGGCAAGGTGTTACATTTTCTCGACTCTGCTTAACGGGATAGAAGCATGGACTCTTAACGCATCGACTACTAAAAAGTTGGAAGCATTTGAACTGTGGGTGTATAGAAGAATCCTGAAGATATCATGGACCGAGCATACAACAAACAACGAAGTCATGAGAAAAGTCAACAAAAGACTGGAAATATTGGAAACCATCAAGACACGAAAGCTGCAGTACCTGAGGCATGTTTTTCATAATGAGAGATATCTCAGGGCAAGAGAAGTGTAGGAAGGAGACGAATTTCGTGGTTGCGTAACTTGAGCGAATGGTACGGATGCACATCAACCGAACTGTTTAGAGCAGCAGCATCTAAGATCAGAATATCCATGATGATTGCCAATGATGGCACGTGAAGAAGAAGAAAAAGCAGTCTGATTTGCATAATTTATTGATAGGGTAACAAATCAATTGAAAGTTCTGTCCGACAAAATACATGGGACGTTTTCGTAGTCTGAAGTTCGAAACCTGTAACCAATTAAAACTTGCCCTGTTTCAGTGTTCCCATGCATCAAAGTTTGTCCGACTAGAAACCGTTAAGCTAATAAAAAATTTTCAGCTTGCTATTAATAAACTTTTTTTGGTACGCGGGATCCAGGACTATCAGCTTTGGCATAAACTTTATCTCTAATATAACATGTTTCAGATACATTAAATTTTGCTTAAGTCCAAAGAATATGCGAGATAAAAATATGAGGCGCTTAGAGCAATAATGGCCTTACCCCAAAAACGAAGTTTTGAGATAAATGCAATCTTTGCATTCGCATTTACATTATGCTTATTGGATGGCGCTACAAATTTTAATTAATTAATTAAAATTAATTTTAAATTAATTTAATCCCCCCATTTTCAACTCTTTTACAGTGGCGTTATTTTTCATCTAAAAATTTTTAAAATTTAAAATAGTGATTAAATAAAGAATAACTGTCCGGAGCATCGGTATGGCGTTTATTTTTACAATAATTGCTTTTAGTTTCATCCCTGTTGGTTTGAATTTCATTATCTTAATTTAATCCCCCCATTTTCAACCCTACCTACAGTTGCGTCATTCTTGATCTTAAAATGTTTTTGTACAAGAAAACTATTTTTAAATATTTAGTATGCCGTTTATTTTTACAGTGATGGGTTTCATTTTCATCCCTATTGGTCCGAATTTCATTATCTTATATAAGTTCCCCATTTGCAACCCTATTTGCAGTTGCGTCATTATTCATCTGAAACAAGGTCTAAAATGGTGCGTATTTCAACAACGACGCAACTACCCTGTAGTGGCTCAGCACATAGTTACAGTTCTGTCGCTTTTGTATCATCTGTACACAGTATTTTAGAAGTTAATTATGCAATAAACAGGAATTGACAACATTTGCAGTTACGTCATTCTTGTTCCGGACCGGCGATAATATGTGATCTTTAAACTTTTACTTGATTTTACATCTTGGTAACGTAATACACCCAATTATATAGGTTGCTGACCCTGAGGAAAACCCCTCTAAATGGGCTCTAGACAGCAACTCGAAGATTTGCTAACAGAGTTGATATAACATATCAACTCTGTATATATTGTCCATTTAGAGAGGTTACCCTCAAAGCCAGCAACCCACATAGTTGGGAGCGCTGAGTTGCCATGATGTTAAATCAAGTAAAAGTTCAAAAGAAGTTATAAATCAGGACAAAATCAAATGAGCAATAAACTCATTCGAGCCATATAAATCACCGGGTCCGGACGGGATTTATCCAATACTTCTACAGAAGGGAAACGACCTTCTTTTCAAAAAATTGTGTAAGATACTGCAGGCTAGTTTAGGGCTGGGGTTCATACCAAAAGCATGGAGGCCGATAAGGGTGGCTTTTATACCCAAACCTGGCAAACTGCTCGATAGGCATATCAGGGATGGTGTATTGGTTGAAAGTCCGATACATCAGGGACAATATGCGTATCGAGCGGGAGTCTCGACAGAAAAGGCACTGCACCATCTTGTACAGAGATTGGAGTACGTTCTAGAAAACTAAGAGGTGATGTTGGGTGTATATCTCGATATTTCTGGTGAGTGAAGTAAAGTATCTCGGGATAATATTAGACTCAAGCCTTATTTGGAATCAGCAGATAGAAAGAATAACGAAGAGAGCGGTATCTATGTTAATGGTAGCCAGACGTACTCATGGAAAAATGTGGGGTTTGAGACCAGACATGGTATATTGGACTTAAAACATGGTAGTAAAACTTACAATTACATATGCATCAGTGGTATGGTGGCCAAAAGTGCAGCAAAAAAGTGCCATCATCAAATTAAGCAAGGTGCAAAAACTTGCTTGTCTCGGGATCACGGGGGCTATGAGGGGCACACCTACGGCAGCTATGGAGGCACTACTGGATCTCTCTCCTTTACATATAACAGTAAGAGGTGAGGCGAGAATGGGATATTATAGACTGCGAGAAAACCTGAGCAACGTACCAGTTAAATCAGGACATAGTTGAATAACGAATGCAACTAATGATGCCGATTGGATGATTATTTCTGACCATATGGCATCAAGATACAAGCCTGAAGTACCTTTTCAAGTGGACATTTGCCCACGAGACGAATGGGACATAGGAAACTCTCGACACAGACTGCAGGGTTGCACGTGGTATACAGACGGGTCTAAAACTGCAGAAGGTTCGGGCGCAGGAATATTCTGTAGTGGTGAAAATTTCAACATTTCTATTCCACTGGGAGAATATACCTCCGTATTTCAGGCAGAGCTTTTTGCAATCTTGCAGTGTGCAAGAGAAAACAACCTGAGGGCATTCGAACTGCAGCGGGTTAACATATGCACAGATAGCCAAGCAGCCATTGGGGCTCTTATAAGCCCTAAGGTGAACTCTAAGCTGATGTGGGAATGTCGACAAGAACTCGATAGACTGGCACAACATAACAGTGTTATACTGGTATGGGTTCCAGGTCATCGGGGCATATACGGTAATGAAAGAGCTGATGCACTTGCCAAGAGAGCATCAGCTACAAAATACCTGGGTCCAGAGCCGGCCGTGGGAGTGCCAAAAAGCACCGTCCGTGAACGAAAAATGCCTGGATCCGAAGCCAACACAATTCACACTGGGAGAGTGTAACCGGTCAAACACATGGCAAGATGTATATCGGACGGACATGTGCTAGTAGGGCTGAGTTACTACTGAAAACAAGCAGGAATCAGCTCAGAGTCATAACAGGTTTCCTCACTGGAGATGCGCCAGTTAAGGGTCACCTGCATACTATGGGGCTGTTTCATGGAGACTTGAGCTGCATACTCTGTAACAGAGAACCTGAAACAGTCAACCATATTTTGCATGACTGTGAGGCATTGGATCGGAGGCGGCAAACACTTTTCGGAGACATCCAAGTGACTCCAAATTTATATGGCACCCACTCACTAGAGCTGTACAAGCTGGTACAGGGTTCCAGAATTCTGGAATGGGTTTCATAACCGAATGGAAGATGTACAATAAGCCAAGTGGCTGCAGTACAACCGGTTCACAACAGACGGCTTCCAGGAAAAAAAAAAGTTCAAACAACACATAATATTAACTATAACACTGTAACATTATAATAACTTTAAAACCCTCGACAAAAAATGAACAGAAACCTTAGATTATGGTGGAGGTGGCCACGTCAGTTCTTATCGTCGCATCCACCAATTCAGAGTTTGTGGTCCGTAGGCAAATAGCCCTTTTACTTATAAAATAAATTATAATAACACCATTTAACGGATTTTCACCCGCATAGTTTAAGTGGCTAAACCAATTATTCTTTGCAAGCAGCACTGATGATGGAATTGTCGATCTGGAAACCTTCTGTGATGTAGCCCGAAAGGGTCTTTTTAAAATATAAATGTTTTTAGGTTTAGAAAAATTTTAGTTTAATTTTTTTGTCACTTATTCTAGTTCCACCTACTTCTTATCATTTGTTTCTTGTTCTAACTGTTGTGTGACACTGGTTTCTGAGTGTTTACGCACTAGAAATCGCTCACACAAAGTCGTTGTTGGGTGTTTTCAGAATTGGCCTCGTCCTCCAACATATTCTTTAGTTTTGCTCTAACATGTAATATTACGACAAGTAGTCAATTTTTATTTACCAAAAGTTTTGGCAACATCATAGTCTCGAATACGCATCGCCTTCTACATATTCTCTACTTTCTCTCTAACGTGTATTATGATAAATCGTCGATTTTTATTTAATAAACATGTTGGCAATATCCCCGTTAGATCAACCACATTCGAGCATCATTATAGCTTTGGCGATATCGGTTGACGCTACATCATCCATTATTGAATATTTTACCTTAAACGTGATGATAGTAAATCAAAACAAACCAAACGTTTACCAAAGAAAATTATGTACTAAGAACTTTGATAAATAGATAAAAGAAAGCTGTTTGAAAACTAACATAACATAATAATTAAAATGAAATAATAATAGTCTAGTCAATATTGATCTTTCTAATGGAACATCAGAAAATAAAAGATATTTCACTAATTTAAATATTATGCTTAAATGGGTATAGTGCGTAGAGCAAGTAAGCTACAGCTGGTTATAGTGAAAAAAATTTTATGCTTGGTTTTGATGTTTCGACTTCCAGTCCAGAAATCGTTATTAAATTTTTTTAAATTAAAATTTAAATAAAGGGGTTACACTCCAGTTTTTGTTGCGTCTTGTTAATCTTGCAGGCAGATAACCCCGTTTTGAGTTGCTTTACCTTGGGGACGATATCAAATTCTGATTTCTTTTGAGCTTATATGTTGCGTATTTGTGTATTGTATTTATGTATTGTATATTGTATTTATGTATTGTGTATTATGTATAATATGATAATGTATCTCTAACCGTCTAGTAATTCATTAATGTTGGTATGCATTCCTTGCTGGCTTTTTCTTTTGTGAATCTGATCTTCGAAGTCTCTATATTTGATGTTTTATGCTCGTTTATCTTGATACTTAGTGAGCTTGCGGTTCCTGTCTTTGATATTTTTTGTGTGTTTTTTGGTTTTATTTTTCCCAGAATAAATCTCAGATATTATATCTGAGATCTCAGAAAATCTCTTCTTTGTTGGTTCTATGTAAACCCTAGTTGCATGTATCTTTTATTGTGACTAACACATCCATAAAAGAAATGAGTTGTTATTGTCTTTTCCATCGTGAATGTGATTAATTCTTCTTTACTGGTGATGTCCTATACTTAGAAACGTATTTAATGCTCTTGTCCGTGAGACCAAATGGAGGACATACACATCATCTACATATCTCCACTACACAATGAATTTTTGTTTATGTTTATGCACAATATTTTGTTTGAATTCCTCCTTGAGAATATCTGCTAATAATGGACAAAATGAAAAGCCCATATCAAATCCAAAATATTGTTTGTAAATATCATTAAGTATCTGGTTAAAAGTAAATATTATCTGTGTTAGTTACTCCATTACAACAATACCATATGTATTAGTAAGGGAGGCAAGGATGCTAAATTTGCATTTACTAAATTTTGCGTTATGGAGACCTATTGTGTTGTGAAGATTATATCCTAAAACCAAAAAAGTTAAGTTCAGTTTTCCGCTTTGGTGGGGACTTTACATTTTTTAATTTAATTTTCCATTTCCAACAATCGTTTTTTCCGATTATAGCACCATCTGTCCATAATTAAAAAAAATATCTCCAATAAAAGGTATTTATTTTTACGCAAGGAATCTAAAAAAATAATAAATAAGTAAATACTTTATTTTCTTTTAGACAGACAGAGTCTGTATAGAATTTGTCAAAAGTAATACATTAAGTAAATATAACAAACAAATAAACAATTTCACTACACAAACTAACAATGAAAATACATTTAAAATTGAAGAAATTCTTCAACCGAATAAAAAATGTGTGTCATCAGAAATTCCTTTAAATTTAGTTTAAAGCTTGTCAGGCTCTTACACAATTTTATATGGGTTGGTAAACTATTATAGAGTCTTTGTCCCATTATACCCGGGGACCTGCAATATATATTTCCCCTACACATTGGGGCACGCAAGGTATCTTTATATCTAGTGTTTATGTTATGTATTTGCCCATTGGTTTTAAAATTTTCGAGGTTATTAAATATATATATATATATATATATATATATATATACAAGTCTCCAGAATATAAATACAGGCCAATGGCAATATTTTGAAATTTTGAAAGTATTGCCTACAACTTGTTTTATGAGGGATACCAGCAATAGTCCGTATTATTCTTTTTTGTGCAAAAAAGACTTCATTGATATGGGAACTTGAACCCCAAAAACAATTTCCGTATCTCAAACGAGATTCGGCTTGGGCACAATAAAGCATTATTAATTTTTTCTCCGTTAATACTTGTTTTAAAATTCGAAACAAAAACGTTACTGAGTTTAACTTTGCGGCCAGTGTATCACAATGTTTCCTCCAATTAAGACATTCATCTAAATGAAGTCCTAAGAACTTTAATGATGAAACATGTTCAATATCATTATTATTTATATTTAAGTTAATTGGGTTAATACATCGTTGCCTATTATGGAACTGCATGAAAAGTGTTTTTTGGGTGTTCAACAATAAATAGTTCTTACAGAACCAGTTATAAAGATCTGACAGTAAGCTGTTACATCTGGACTTCAAAGAAGTATCAGGTCCATTGACTATTACATTTATGTCGTCTGCAAATATCGTAAAATGTCCATCCGAGTTAACCGAGACAACATCGTTTACATAAATAAGAAAGAGAACAGGTCCTAAAATTGAGCCTTGCGGTACACCTATGTCAATATCGAGATAGTTGGATTTATGCGTCGCATTTGATAATTTTCCTTTTTCTGTTAAGCTGACGTATTGACGACGTGCAGTTAAGTATGATGTTAACCAATTTAACGCACGTCCTTGAATGCCGATATTTTTTAATTTATAAAATAAAATTTCGTGATTGACACAGTCGAAAGCCCTACTAAAATCACAAAATATCCCAACAGGACTCTCTCCAGTATCTATCAGATATGTGAGAGTATCATAAAAGGAATGCATTGCTGTATGGGTAGATTTTTTGGACTGGAAATCATGTTGGTTACTAACAATCACTTTATTCGTCTGTAAAAATGAGTTAAGTGTTTGTAGATAACTGTATTCAAAAATTTTTGAAAATACCGAAGAAATTGTTATTGGACGGTAATTATTTACTAGTTTTGGGTCACCTTTTTTATGAATTGGTAACACCTTTCCCGTTTTTATACAATCTGGAAAATTGCCATTTGAAAATGATAAATTAATTAAATATGTTAATGGCGATATTATAAAAGAAACAACCTATTTTATTAAAAACCCAGGGATTTCATCAAAGCTATGATATTTTTTGTTTTTTAGTTTTTGGTTTATTAATTTGTTTAATTCTATTGTAGTGTACGGATGTAGAAGAAAGTGGTCATCCAAAACAGTGTTGTTACAAATATATGTACTATCAGGTTTGTTTGGAATGGTCGCAATTGCATCTAATGGAGCATTTTTAAAAAATAGGTTAAATTTATTGGCTATTTCTAATGAATCTGTAATGACGTTATCCCCGTTTGAAAGTGTTATGTTACTCTCATTTTTTTTACTTTTTGAAAAATCAGATATAATTTTCCAAGCACTTTTAGAAGGATTATCTGAGGTGTTTATTATATCTTGGTAATGGCATTTTTTGGTTAAATTTAGAAGCCTTTGATGCTCTCTTTTTTATGTTTATAATAGTCACGCAACTCTGGAAATGCCCTAGATAATGCATGCAAATTTTTCAATTGATAACTTGATTGTCTCACCTCATTAATAACCCGTTTATTACTATTTAATTTGGACTTTTTATTTATAATAGGAAAATTTATGTTAAAATGATACATAAAAATATTAAATAGTATATTAAGTATGGAGAACGGTAAGGGTTTTATACCGATCGAAGACAATTGTTTGGAGGAGGAGCGGAGCGACGACTCCAATTGTTGTCTGAGATCGGTTACCCTTAACGTTCGACATGCTTATAACGTTTTTGCACGATTGATACCATTATAAATTATAAAATTAAACATTTTCGTCATATTGACTAGTTTCATTTATTTTATCAAGATAGATACTTTGGTTGTTAGGTAGTAACTAGGGTGCATAACAACAATGGAGAATTGAGTTTTTATTTAGTTGTCAATAATTTTAAGTACAATTTTGATTATTATAAATTAAAATATGAGCGAAAGTGAATTTGAAGAAATTGAACGGGCTTGGGAAGAGGGGTGTTCCGCAATTATTCCCGAAAAATCCAAAATCCGTTATCAAAATACCTACCAAAGTTTTAAAAAATGGTGCGAAGGCAAGAATTTAAGAATCGAAGGAAAGACTCTATTGGCATATTTCGTTCAAAGACATATGCAGTTGAAAGCTCCTGGAAGCCTCTGGGCAGAATATTCAATGATTAAATCCACCGTTTTTCTTTATGATGGCATTGATATTTCCAAGTTTTCAACTCTGATCGCGTATTTGAAGAGAAAAAATGTTGGATACTACTAATGTATGCGATTTTGCAGGAGTTTCTGTTAGAAGTGAAACCACAGCCCAAACAAGTGGGATTTCATTAAATAATTTAACAAATTGTACCATAAGTTTCAATATTAATAAATAATTCGTTAATTTTCTTTATTCTTTCAAAAAATAAATTAAATTAAAATTAACAGATTTTTTAACTCGACGGTAAGTGAATTACTTACTGTCGAGTTGGAGTACTTACCGTCGAGTTGGATTACTTACCGTCGAGTTGCTAGTAAATGTCACCTACTGACGTAAAATCTGTCACGGTAAACAGTCAAAATGATCAATCGTGCAAAAAAGGTATTAAAAGCAATATTTGTATCTAGGATACCATATATTTGATTCCAGTCCTCACTTGAGATGTCATTTATAAATTTATTTCTAGTAATGTCATTAAAATTTATTTTTTGATAGAAAACACTCGACTCACCCGCCCCAAAATCAAACTCAATAAGTACAGTTTGATGGTCGGACACAGTATTGTCGTTTACACAAATAACAGAGGAGTTTAAAAAATTAACAAAGACGTTATCAATCGTCGTAATTCTGGTATCCGTGACCCTAGTGGGCCATTTTATGAGATTAAAATTTACATTAAAAGAAGAAAGGACATTTTGTAGTTTGATAACATCATAATTTAAATATCTTGTATCAATATTAAAATCACCGCATACAATAATATAGGTATTAGATTTAAAAACGAAATTTAAAACCGACTGAAGATTTTCTAAAAAAGTATTAATATTGCCAGAGGGGGACCTATAACAGTTTAATATTATAACTATGTTATTTAATCTGTCTTTATATGAAATGCAAAAAAATTCTGAATGTTTATTAACACAAAACTCGTGAACATCGATTTGGTTTGATTTTATACCATTTCTAACCCATATTTCTACGCCTCCACCTCTGCAGAAGTTGTCACGGGTGTAGTTACTTACTAGATTATAACCTTCAAAGTAAACGTAGTCTACAGAGTCAATTGTCTCCCATAATTCTGTTAAACAAATTACGTTTATATTCTTAAAGTTATTAATTTCTAAAGAAATTTCACAAGCTTTTTCAACACTAATACTTTGGACATTAAGTAGCATCAGCTCAGGGTTAAACCTTACCTCTGGGATTGGAGTTTGTAATTGTTCCGAAGGTATAAAAAACTATTAACATATGCATTTTTAAGCCAGATCGATGGGTTCATGGCCTTCTTAAAATTCTCTTGATATATTCTTACTTTGAAGGATGCATAAACGGTTGGATGTTATAGATTCACATAAAACCTCTGGGAAGTGCGATTTGAGTAAATTTTCTATCGTAGCCACATCGGTAGCTGGGTCAACTCTGTATACATGCAAATCGGTGAATTTAGGGACACCCTTTATGCCGGCAGCAGCTCCCTCGGTGCTAGTACCAACAATTTGGGGTCTATTTATCTTTTTTCTTCTTTGTTTATTTCTTTTCACTTCAGTCCATTTTTCTTTAGCCTCTGTTACTGGTAGATTTATAATCTCTTAACATTTTTTCTGTGTTTCTATTTTTAAAATTCTTTTTACTTCAGTCAATTCTTCTTTAGCCTCTGTTATTTGTAGATTCATAATCTCTTGACATTTTTTCTGTGTTTCTATTTTTAAAATTTCTGTAGACAGTTGATTGTGTGTTATCTTGTTGTGGTCTTGTTTTTGTTCACAAAAGGAATTCCCATCGTGTTTGCTAGTAGTGGGTACTACAATAAATGTGGTAACAAATTTTGTTAATGTAGTTTTTGTGGCAATTTTGTCAATCTGGTTTTGTCTTGGCAAGGCCGGTTTTAAATTAGCTATCTTATCTGTATTTGAATCAATTGGCAAATGGTTAATTGTGTTTAATTTATTTAATAATTCTAGTTGACAATTCAGAATTTTTATTTTATCTTTAAGTTCGTTAATTAAATCATCTTTTTGTTTAAACATGTAGATAAATAATTTGGAATTAAACTTGGAATGGCATCATAAAAGTCGTTATCCAGTGTGTCACAGCTTTCGCACTTAAAGTCACTAACGTCAACATTTTCCTCAACATTTGCACATTTGAAGTGAAGGGTAGATTGACACAAATCACACTTCACACCTTTTACAAATTTTCTATTGCATTTACCACATTTTTGATTTAAATTTTGCGAGAGCTCTGACAATGTGTGTGTGCCAGAGGTCGCCATCTTGTTGGTACTCGATACGTGCTCGAAATGTGCAATAAAACATGGTGGCTCCTATTTAAGATTTTAAAGTAACCCCCACTCCACCTTCGAGGGGGAGGGTCATGTTTGGTGTCATTTAATAAATTTTTCAAAAATATTGAATATGTGTATTTTTCAGTATTTCGATCTGATGTTCATTTCGCGAAATATGGCGGGGTTCATATTTAAAATTTTAAATTTACCCCCACCGTTCGCCGTGGGGGTCGTGTTTGATATCGCTCGATAGATTTTTGAAACATACTGAACGCGTATTTTTTAGTTTTACGATCTGACGTTCATTTCGTAAAATATATCGCTTTTTTTTTAAACTTTGTGACTCACACATTTCCTTACGCCCGCTCAAATCGTCAGATTTTTAAAATATACACTATTTTGCATGTACTTACCTTATCGTAATCTGACAATTTCGAGTTTTTCTAAGGATATATTTTATTTTCGGACCCCCGTTAACGAAATCCCCTGTAGTAAGAGCCAATATATGGTAGGGGTACGTTTAAAGGGTACAAGGTTTCTTTCCATGTGATATTCCGACGCGCTCGAGTAACTGCAAAATTCCCCGCTTGGGCTCTCCTACTAGAAAAGTTAAAAAGCATAGGAAATAAAAACAACATCAAGAAACAATCAAATCAAATAATACATTGATTCATTCATTCTTATCAAAACCAAACCAACACACAAGATACCAACACCAAATACTCTGTGAATACAGGACCCCTAAGTGTCAGGATAAACGAGTATCAACCATACATCAACCACAGAGACTTCGATAGATCATAGATATGCAATCATGCCTGGGATAATTCAACATTACTCATGAAAGAAACAATCAAGAAAAAGAGAAAAATCGAAGAAACTCATCTGAGGAATTTAGCGGGCTCCGGATGCCAATAGAAGGTTAGCGACGCATCCTCTGTATATCCTCCTCGTCATTATTTGAGGCCCTATCTGATGATACTCTAAATATTGTTAGCTTGCTGTATCTAATATAGGTATGGTAGGTTGATTCTGTGTTCTGTCCAGAACATGCGTAGAATTCTTTTGTAGAGTTTTCCGATTTTTTAAGAATCCACGTTTCAATTGAGACTGTAGAAAAAAATATGGGCATTGACTAATGTGAGCTTAGTATTCATTGTTATTGTTCGGTATTTCCATATTTTAGTTAATTTAGCTGTTGCGGTTCAGGCCATTGCTAGTGTACGCTTTATTTCTAAGCTTTGTATATATATATATATATGATACATTATTAACCTAATAGTAGGGGAGCAAAGTATGCTAAATGTGCAGTCACTCGAGCGTTATGGAAACCTATTGGGTTGTGAAGAGTAGGTCCTAAAACCAAGTGGGCACTTGCCTTTTTTAATTTAATTTTCCATTTCCAACAATCGTTTTTCCGATTATAACGGCATCTATCCATAATTCGAAAAAATGTTTCGAATAAAAGTTACTTATTTTTTACGTAAGCAATCCAAATCTGCAATAAAAAATAGGGACTCCTATTTAAGACTTTAAAGTAATTCCCCACTTTGGTGCCATTCGATTTTTCAAAAATATTGAATAAGTGTATTTCACAGTTTTTCGATCTGATGTTCATTTCGCGAAATATCGCGGGATTCCTACTTAAAATATTAAATTTACCCCCACCCCTCTCCGTGGGACGTCGTGTTTGGTATCATTCGATAGATTTTTAAAAAATATTGGGCACATATTTTTTAGTTTTTCGATGTGTCATTCACTTCGCGAAATATCCGCTTTTTTCTTGTGAAACTTTGGGACACCCATTTCCTTACGCCCGGCTCAAATCGTTAAATTTTTGAAATATACACTATTTTGCATGTACTTAACTTACCTTATCTTAATCTGACAATTTCGAGTTTTTTTAAGGATATATTTTTTTTGGCCACCTTAACGAACTCCCCTGTGTTAAGAGTCAATATATGGTAGAGGAACATATTCAGGGTACCTGGTTTCTCCCCATATGCTAATCTGACGCGCTCGAGTAACTGCAAATATCCCTGATTAAGCTCCCCTACCATAATACATAAACACAAAGTACACAAGTGCATAACACGTAAGCTGAAACAAATAAGAATTTGATATCATCCCCAAGGTAAATCAACTCAAAATATAGCTATCTGCTTGCAATATCGAGGACGGGTAAGTTTACCTGTCAACTTGGTCAAAGCACCAACAATATAATCTCCGTATTTTTTTTATTTTTAATTTTTATGGAAATTTTTGACAGCGACTTCTGGAGTGAGAGTCGAAACATCGAAAATAAATGTAATTTTCATTACAACTCTGGTTTAATCTCATAAAAACCTTTTCAAAAAAGTGGTTTAACCTTTAACTACACGCGCTGGCGTATTTTGTACGCCAGATATAAGAAATCGACTGCAAATATATTTAAAAATTTAATTTTTGACCTTCTCTCTAACCTATCACTGGAATGTGCTTTACAATTTGGTTTTAGTTTCGTTATAATCGGCGTTCTGGGAAGATCGTAATTTACAGTTTATTATTGGTTATTTCCGGTAGTGGACAATGTACGCCACGATTATATTAATATAAGTAGTAATATAAGTACATATTTCAATTGCTTTTTAGTCATTATGGCACAAAATATATTTTTCTTTATAAACAATACTTTTTCTTCTGTAAAAAATCACATTTCAAAAAACTTTTTATTGGTTGAAGGGTTATGGGAAAAAACAAGGAATGTCACGTTATCTTTGTTTTGGGAAAATAGGGAATTTAATGTTTGTGACTACATATCTTTAAACCATTGCACTGAAGAAATAGTATTTATGTTTATTTAGTAAACTTAAAGTACACTGTATTTAATACACAAACACATTTCAACCAAATTTCTAAAGAACAGAGATAAAAAAATAAAAAATAGCTAACTACAAATAAAAACTGAAAAAAAAACTAGGACTGTCCAAACATCACGTTATATTTTACGTTACAAACATTAGTTGCACCAGCTGATAGAAAGGCTGAAAACAAAATTATGACAATAATAATAGCAATAAAAATTATAACAAAAGGAAATACATTATTTTTTTTTGATAGTTTAATGCAATGGTCGCCTGATTTTTTTGACTTTTTGAGAGCAGCCTTTTTAAAATTATAGAATGTCTGTTTCTTACGTTTGCGTAACTCATTTTGAGTTATTAATTTGCGAATTTCTGCAGCAACCTTGTCCAAATTTAATGGTTTTAATTTCGCCTGGAATTCATCACATGCTGAACATGTGTCTGATCTTGGGTAACCAAAGGACAAACGAAATTTGCTGATAATATGTAACGTAAGAAACTTTAATGGTCGGATGTTTTTCTTTGAACAAGTTTAACATTTTTGTAGTGTTCAAACTCTCTGGTAAATACTTTTTCTTAGATTCGTGTAAACTGTAATAGAATATTCTAGTTTTAAAAGACTTTATGTGGTTATATTATACTGCTTCACGCGATTCTGGATGCAACTTTCTATGCTGGGAACCATGCTTACCACGTCTGTCTTTTTTTTAGTAAGTGTTCATTTTTGCCCTTAGCTACACCACGTATTAACATGAATGCTTTAAAACACACATTCATTTCTTGAGAAACTCCATTACGCTTAATTCTAACTTTATAGACCGTGCCGTTTCTAACACTTCAGGCTTTTGAGCTATGGCTGTACAGAAGGATCCTGAAGATACCATGCACAGACAAAGTTACCAATGAAGAAGTACTACAGCTACGGAGGATGAACACAACCGCACATTTAGTCAACATCGTGAAGGGCCGTACTTAGGACTTGGGAAATCAAGGCAGATACGAGCTACTCCAATGCAGTTTACAAGGTAAAATTGAAGGAAAAGGGCCCAGAACGAAGAAGAATAATCTGCCTTGCTAACATGAGAGTATGGTATATAAAGATCTCAACACAACTATTCCATATAGCAACCAACAAAGTCATCATAGCCAGAATGATCACCAACGTTCGGATGGACTGGCACCCTAAGAAGAAGAAGAACTTTATAACAATTATAAACAAAGGAAACTAAACGATTAAACTCGCAATAAAAACGTAGTTAATTTTTGTTTTTGTTTAAGTGGACTATCCTTGTTTTTATCTTTCACGCGTGGACATTTCCAGTTTTTTTTCCTTCGCAGTACTATTTTAAATAGGCATATTTATCGGACGGTCCAAGTTATTATCTACCAGTCTACTGTAAATAGTAAATACATAAAATATCTGTTAGAAATTATCAATATCTCAATTTTTCATAAAATGTGACATTCCCTGTTTTTTTCCTTCACCCTTCAGTTATTTTATTTATCATGGAATCCAGTTATTCCATGATTCCAGTTATAATTCCCAATTGGCTTACTGTGAAGGAACTCAAGTATTCACTGATGCCGAATAAGGTTTATAACAAACAACTAAGTGTATTTTTTCAAAAAAAAAATAAACAAATCCGCTGTTTTTAAGTGTACTTTCTTGTGGCGTATAAAGTACGCCACGCGTGTTATTATGTTATAACTTGATGCGCGGGTAGTTAAAGGTTAAGAACCTCATTTCTTTTATTCCATAAAATTTATTAACATTCCTTTTAGGCAGAGGGTATGGTCGATTTTTTTATTATTTGTAATGAAATTACGTAACTCTAAGAAAATTGAAAATGTCAATTGGACCAAAATTACCGGAAATACATGTAGAATATCTCTACCTTCGACTGTGCAGCAGCTTCGCGCCAGCGGGCTTGAGCGTGGTGAGAAACAGTTTTAATCTTTTGTAAATTACTCCACGATTCAAAAACGTGTTCAGGTGTACATTACTTTACGATTTGACATACAAAAGAACAAATTGAAAATGAGTGTCGTCAAAACTTTTTAAGGCGTTTTTCCCAAAACTGCTTTTTTCAAACATTATTACGCAAAAGCTACTTTACCGGTCCACTTGAATTTTGCATATATCGTTTTATAAACATTTCCTGCGGTAACGCTGTCGAGATATTTTTTGTTTTATGCTTATTTTTTTTTCGCAATAATAAATATGTTGATATTCATCCCTTTTTACAAAAATGTTCGTTATTTTGACTTCTGAGTGATACTATAAAAATCGTTACAGCGTTGACAGCGTTACTCCGAAGAACCCATACGCTAATAAATTATTTTAAATATTTTATTAAAATCTTTTAAATCCTTTAAAAGCTTGTGATATAAAATATAGGGTGTTCCATTTAAAATTACTGAGAAATTACGTACTTGCGTTTAGACTCACCCTGTATTCAATTTAAAGAAAATTCACAATATCAATCATTTCTGAAAATTTTGACAATAAATAAGGAAATATGGCATCAATAAACCGTTGCCGTTGTGCTTATTTTTATTTATACAGGGAGTTGAACTTGTTATGATTTTCATAAAAAATTAGTTATAACTTTGTATATACCCTGTATAACATACCAAAACTTTATATTTTTGTAATGGAGAAGTTAATAAGATTCGGATATAAAATAAAATAAAATACAGGGTGTTCCATTTAAAGAAACAAAATTTTGGTCTGCACCTATGTTATCGAACACCCTGTAACATTCTAACTATTTTTTTAGTGTTAAGCTCAAAGTTGGCTACAATTTTTGTTATTAACTTTTGTCGCTATCTATTTCTATAACGGATCTACGGAGCTATACCCCACTAATCAATCATCCTGTATAGCATACAAAATATGAGTTATGTTTATAATTAATTTCGGAAAAAACTTGTGTATAAAGATGTGCATAAATCATTAAATTACGTAAAATTATAATAATGATAAAATATTTAAAAAGCAATATTTTTGTTAAAAGAAAAATGAGAGTACATAAGTAAATTATGTAGGTATATTCCGTCCGCTATAACTTTTCCCATCCGGTACGATTCATTTTCAATCAAATTAAGTCAAAACAGAAAGTGAAACGTACGCCGATGTGTGTAGTATATAGTATACAGTACACAAAATGTATATACACATCGACGTTCGTTTCAGTTTATGTTTTGACTTAATTTGATTGAAAATTCTTTGCTCAATTAGAAATCCAATGAAATCAATTAATTTGTGGTCATCTGATTGAATACAACCAATAAAACCAACATTATACTGAAAACAGATCCCATGGGCTGTTTTCACTCAATCATGTAGCTATGGATACCTACATTTCGTTTCATTTCGATTTTGACATTTCAAATATTCAATATTTCAAAATGTCACGATTTGGTTGTAATACTGATGAGAATATTAATGAAATTATCGAATCAAATGTTTGTTTAAATTAAATTAAATTAAATTTTACTGTTAAATTTTACTGTTTACAGTAAAAAATTTTCTATCCGAATAACCCTCGAACATTGATAAATGCTCAAAAATTTTTTAACAACTTTCTCAAGCTTGTTGCTTACAGGCAACAGACCTCCGCCTACGGCGTCGGTCTGTTTCCAAGCAACAAGCTTTCGAAATCTGTTATAAAATTTTTTCGAACAATTATCAATGTCCTTGGGTTATTACTACTGAAAATGAATCGTACCGCATGGGAAAAGTTATAGCGGACGGACTATATGTATATACCTCAATCTATAGAGATGTGCTTTAAACAAAAAGGAAACATTTAAAAAATTATCCTCGTTGCAAAAAACAAAAAAGTTGCGTTTACGCACCTTTGGTCGTAAATGGGCTAATCTTAAATTATGTTAATAATTTCGTGCATGTCTTTATTGCACTAATTATTAATCTATCGTTTTTGTTTTGTCTAATATAGATATTGAATCCAAATAACGAACATCTAAAATAAATGCAAACGTTTAACCTTTTGTAACATTTAGTGTTTGTGCAAAGAGAAACACGTTATGGAATAATATACATAATATAGTTATTTTGTACGTAGTTGTAGTTTATCTTTTATATCAGCCAACTTTTCTTATTTCCCTTAAATTTCCCAGAATTTCTCTGTCATATTCGCTTAAACAGTAACGCTTGTAGTTAAATAATGTAATAAACCAACAATGTTACACAAACACTCGGTTAACTTTTTAACAATATTCGGGTTTTCGTTTACAACTCGAGTGAATATTCTACGGGTTTCCCTTGTTTCTGTATACATGAGAATGTTTACGTCGTAATTAAGTCATATTTCAACTTATTGCCTCCACTAAATTACCTTATATAACAAGTTTTGGTCTACTGGGAGGTTTTCTCGTCGGAAATTTCAACTATTTTCTAATTACGTCCCAAAGCAACTATATTTTCATACACACCACTAGAAGTTTTATTGTAGATAGGAAGATATGCGATGATGGTGTGTTCCCATTGTGTTTGTGTAATGTTTTCGTCTGCCAAGACATTAAATGTGCCGTAAAATGTATACTTGTTAATACAATATAATATATATTTTGTAAATAATATCCAACAAGATGTGTGAAGTCCAAACCTTATGATATCTTCAATCAATCTATCTTATTCTTCTAACGTTACGTTAGGTTAGGTCGGAATCTTTTTCTAATTGGCGGGGTTTATTTAATTGACGGCAGTGGAAAAGTCACGTGGTCGATAAACCCAACGTCATTTGATAATCCACGCCGATTAGAGAGAATTTCTTACCTTAAAATACAAATATTTTTGTGTGTCACACTGGTCGCACAATTTTAGATTGCAGCGCGTAGTGTAGGCTACTTCCTCTGTGAAAATAAAAAAATCTTCGAGAACTTAACTTCACTTAATAAATTCTCAACTTGCAGCGACCACCGCATACTACGAGCCAAAATAAAAATAAACAAACTAGAGACGCAGAAAGCCAGAAGAAAACCAACGGCTATTGACCATAGCAGAATAAGACAAAACGCACAAGAATATAGACATACTTTAAGGGTAAACTATAAACAACAAGTAGCAAAGGAAGAGTTAGAAATTAATAAAGTTAATGAAGAAATGAAAGAAAAACTCTTAGAAGCAGGATTGAAAACTGCCAAATAACTTAGAACAAAAGAAAATAGATTAAGTAGCGGGACAGCTAAATTAATGAAAAGTAGACGAAAGCTAATAGGCGAAAACAAAAGGAACACAGTACAATACGTAGAACTAAACATAAACCAACTTATTAGGAGAAAAACAAGAGAAGATATAATAAAACCCACTGAAAATGAAATTGAGGAAGTAATTGAGAGAAATATGGGACTAAAATGTTTAAGACCAAATTTAGGGAAACCACTTCTCATTTCCATAGAGGATGAAACAGGACTGGAAGAGAAGAGAAAAGATAAGGTATGGGAAAAACTGGAAAGGTTTTATAAAGAACTATACACCTCAAAGAAAGACGCAAACCTCAACACTCAAGAATATATTAAGAAAACAATCACGAATGTAAACTCAGAAACACTACCAGAAATAGAAAATTATGAAAAAGAAGCTGAACTATCACAATTAAAGAACAATAAAGCACCGGGACTAGATCGAATCCTTGCTGAAATTCTGAACGAAGGGAAAGAAGAAATCTTGCAAACATTAAGAAATCTATTTAATCAGTGACTACTTAAAGGAGAAATACCCAACGAATGGAATGAAAGTCTTACCCTCCTGCTATTTACAAAAGGCGACAGAAAGGACATAAAAAATTACAGACCCATCTCACTGCTGTATAAACTATTCATGAGGATTATCAACAACAGGCTAACACACAAATTGGACTCATATCAACCAGTAGAGCAGGCAGGATTACGAAAAAGGTATAGCACCACTGACCATCTTCTAACAATTAGGACACTAATAGAGAAAGCTGTCGAATACCATATAGATCTGTACTTTGTCGACTACCAAAAAACTTTTGACAGTGTGGAAATGTGGGCAATAGAAAAAGATATAAACAACTGTAAAATAGATTCCAGATACAGAATCATAATACATAATATATTTAAGAAAGCAACAATAACAGTACAATTGGAAGAAACCACAAAACCTAGACCAATTAACAGAGGAGTGCGATAGGGATATGTTATTTCTCCTAAACTATTTAAATTAGCACTGGAAGATGTTTTCAAAGCAATAAAATGAACACACATGGGAATAAACATAAATGGAAAGAAACTAAACCACCTAAGATATGCAGACGATGTAGTAATAATTGCAGTTAGCAGATAGTTTTGAAGAACTACAAACCATACTAACCGAACTAACAAATGAATCTGAACAAATGGGTCTAAAAATGAATTTTACCAAAACAAAAACAATGACAAACACACAAGATAATAGAAACGTAATACCAGACGAAACCACAATAGAAGCGGTTAATGATTATATATATTTGGGACAGATAATAAAAATAAATAAGGAAAATCAAACAGCAGGGGTAAAAGAAGGGTCAAGTTAGCCTGGAAAGAATTTGGGAAATTAAAATGGGCCTTAAAGAATAAAAAATACAACAATACTTAAAAACAAGAGTGTTTGACTAGTGCGTACTTCCAATTCTCACATACGCATGCCAAACATGGGCCTTGACCAAAGCAAACATTGATAAAATATTGAAACACAAAGAGCCATGGAGAAAGCCATGCTAGGAGTAAAATTAATAGACAAAAAGCAAAACAACTGGCTAAGAAATAAAACAAAAGTCAAAGACGCAGGACAATATATAGCGAGGCTAAAATGGAGCTTCGCTGGTCATAACGCCAGACAAACGGACAATAGGTGGAATACCGCGATAAAACAATGGAGACCATAGACAGGAAAGAGAGCAAGAGGACGACCCCCGATAAGATGAGAAGATGACATTAAAAAGATCGCACTAAAAGGAGGAACGCACTGGAAACAGAAAGCACTAAACGAAAGCGAATGGGGGAAAATGGGGGAAGCCTATGTTCAAAATTGGACGAATTAAAGGGCAAACATAAGAAGAAGTCTAGGTATTATGTCTATGGATGTATCTATGGTATATACATATAATAATACCTTATTATAATATGCAATTTATGCGCTGCACTTTAAAATTGTTCCCCCCATGGGACAGAGAAAAAGGTTATAAACAAGGTAGGCATCTCTTTCTAATCGTCGGAGTTCATCTAATCCGCGGCAGTAAGAAAGTGTCGTGGTCGATAACCCCAAGTCGATTAGAAAGAGATACCTACCCTGTTTGCAAACATTTTTCTCTGTCGCACTGGGGGGGAAAAGTTTTAGACTACAGCGCGCTGTCTAGGTAGTATATGTATATGGCTTATGGGTTAAGTTAGCTTTTGGATTAGGTTCTTCTCCTTCTTGCAGTGCTTACCCGTTTCGGATGTTGGCGACCATCATGGCAATGTGTACGGCAATCTTGGTTATCTAAGGTTTTATTAAAGGTTTATTGCCGCATCTTAAGGTTGTACATATTCGTATTTGTGACGTTGACTACAAGCTATGTCGTCATCTATTAAAGCAGCGGTTCTCAACCTTTTAGCACTGGCGCCCCCTTTGAACACTGAAGATAGCTTACGCCTCCCCTTCAGTCAATAATTGGTTGGTTCAAGTTAGAACAGTGAAATTGTGAAACTGACGATGCTAACTATACGTTAGCAAAAGCTGGGATGCAAAATAAAAATCCAGATATATTTAAATAGGAAAGTTTATTTGATGTCTCATTAAAATTAACATTGTTTATTTATTTGAGAAAAAGAATAATCAAAAAATCAAATACGCATATAAAGTTGAAAGTCTTATATGAGTGTTTTTGCACTTTCAATGAGAGGGTTGGCATTGTCTGTTCTTGACAAGTTTTTCGATATTCGGTTGAAACTGTATCAGAGCACACCTCAAGTCACTTTCAACGTCCAGCCTTGAACGGTATTTTGATTTTATATACGGCAATGCAGAAAAACCAGATACGCAAAGATATGTGGATGAAAACTGGACTAATAACTTCGCAGATACTAAAGTCACTTCTGGGTAAACAGGAAAGTAGGTTAACCAAAATTCTTCCAAGTCCATGTTTGCAAAATCTGCTTTTGCTTGTGAATCACATTTTAGGTCGATTGCCTGCTCTTGAAGGTTAACTGGAAGAATGTCAACTTCGATTTGAAAAGGTCAAGATTTGAAAACTTGTCAACTGAAATTCCCAGTTTTCCGAGCTAACATCTGGAAAGTACTTTCGAATTTGATTTTTCAGTTCTTCCAAATGCCGTGATATGACGTCTTTCAAATCCGAAACTAGATGTAGTGGAAGGGTTTGAATATCATGGAGGAGGTCGTTCAGTTTAGGAAAAGAGGAAAAGTTTGGCTTGGAACTGTGAAGGCGGCGTTGCCAAAGCGATATTTTTTCTATAAACCCCTTAATTGCATCACAAGTGTTTAAGAGGTTTTTACGGCCATGAAGCTTCAGATTCAGGACATAGTGTCTCAAAAAAGTCAGACAAATAAGCCAAGTAAAAGATATTTTTATCATCCATAAATCTTCTGTGAAGATCTTCTTATTTTGAAGTCATTAACAAAATTTCAACTTCTGACTTTAAATTGAATAATATTGCAAGCATATTTCCTTTGGATAACCACCGGACTTCTGTGTGAAACAGGAGGGTTTCCTGATCACTTTCAGTTCTTGACATAGTGCCTAAAAGAGCCTAGTGTTTAATGTGCTGGATTTATGTGGTTAACTATTTTAATTGCTAAGTTTAATGTGACGTTGAGAGGTTCAGGTAAAGTCTGACTAGCTAAACCCTGTCTGTGAATAATGAAGTGAGAACCAATTATCCAAGGGTTCTTCTTTTTTGCCAATTCCATAAATCCAGATCGACATCCTGTCATGGCTTGGGCCCCATCAGTACATATGCCAATTACTTTCTCCCATGGAAGTTCATTGATTACTAAAAAATCTTCAAGAGCAGAAAATATGTCAATGGCTTTAGTTGTTGTTTCAAGAGATGTTGAAAACAATATTTCCTCCAGGAACCGTTTTCTCTCAATAAATCGACAGTAAAACAATAACTGTGCATGCTTTGAAATATCAGTTGTTTCGTCACACTGCAAAGAAAAAAACGGTGAACCTTTTAATTTTTGCAATAGTTGATTTTTCAAATCCAGAGCCATGTCATCAATTCTACGTTTTACTGTGTCGTTTGGGAGAGAAATTTTTTCTACTTTCTTACAACTGTCTTCACTAAGTACGGTACTACAAGCAGTAAGTAAACAAGGTTTAATTAGTGACTCACCAATAGTATGTGGTTTCTTGTCTTTAACTATCAAAAGTGCTATTTTGTATGATGCTTTCACAGCTTTCTCATTTTCAAGACGAAAATTTGCAGTAGAGGCAAGTTTCATACGTTTTAAGCTGCTTTTTTTGGCAATAAAAAATTCTGGGCCTTTATCTTTCAAAGAAGAATGGTTTGTAATTAAATGCCGTTCCAAACGTCCGGGGTGCATTGCATATTACTAAGAATAGCATGGCAGTTGACACACTGAGGTAAATGACTGCCGTTTTTCTCCATCAAGGTAAAACCATACTGGATATGATCGTCTGAATACAATCTTTTCTTTGGAAGTGACTTAGCCATCTGAACTGGAGCCAGGAGTGCTTGCAATACAGTGTTGGTAAATATACTTTGCGCTCCTACGATGTTGCCATACACAAGACTGTCATGTTTAACTCAGGTTGTGTGTTTGAGTAAAATGATTTTAATCACGTTTAAATAAATAAATATTTCTAAACAAAATAAAAATACGAAATACAAAATATTTTGTTTTTTAACAAAATATATATTTTTTAATTTTTTTTTCTTTGTACCTTCACGCCTCCCCTGAAATTCTCTCACGCCCCCCCAGGGGGGCGCGCCCCCCAGGTTGAAAACCACTGTATTAAAGGATCCACTTTTGGTGGTCTAGTGCCTTCTCCTCCTAGATCTTTTTCTAGTAGGATTAGGCTCTCCTTGTTAGTTCGTGTAATTAATATGCTGGTTTTATACTGACATTTTCTATGTATATGACTCTTTCACATCGTATAATATCCTGTACTTTATAGACATCATCAGAATAATCACTGACTCGACATCGACAACCATTTTTGGAACTTGGACTATTCCAGGATTCTTTTCCATTCCATCTGGTTCGTGCTTTTTTCTTCAATTTTTTATTTTTAAAGTTCTTGTCATTTTCTATTTATCGGACAGGGACGTTTCGCCGTCGCCGTTTCGCCGTCGCCATTTCGCCGTCGCCGTTTCGCCGTCGAGCCACTTCGCCGTCGGCCGTTTCGCCGTCGAGCCAGTTCGCCGTCGGCCGTTTCGTCGTCGCCATACCGGCATTGGTTAAGTTTACAAGAACGTGATAACATACTAACTTTTTTTATACTAAATGTCAGTGTAAATAAAATGCTGACGTTGGTAGTTAAACCAAGTTATATTTTCGTATTCAACTATACATTGTTTTCGTCTGAAAAATAAAGTATTTACAGTATTAAAAATATGACTATTATCAGATTCCCGGAAATAAACAATATTGAGAAAAGGGATTTCAATTTCAATTGTTTTTACTGTATCAAAAATAAAAAACTTCATTATGCAAAAGTGTTCGAAATATAATCGTTCTAAAACCATTCAAAACTTATATACAAGTAACGGCGACGGCGAAATGGCTCGACGGCGAAACGGCGACGGCGAAATGGCTCGACGGCGAAACGGCGACGGCGAAATGGCGACGGCGAAACGGCGACGGCGAAATGTCCTTGACCCCTATTTATCGTATTTATCTCAGCTTCGGTCCTTGTTATTTTTCCGACTAGCACTTTTGCTTATTTAGTTTGGCATTATTAAATTCTTTCCACATGTTCCATCCCACGTAGCAGTCCTATTTTAGCTGGAATACCAGGATTTTGTTATAATAGTTCAAAGTTTTATTGCCAAATTACAATTTTTTGTGTGCCTTTAAATTTGTGATTTACAAGATTTTTCTGTCGAACGTGACTAATAACTTTTCCTCACATTTAACAAGTGTCCAGGTTTCTGAACCCTTATGTGACCACCGGTCTTATTAATTGCGGCAGATAATGGGTTAAAGTTTTGTATATTTGGCATTTTCTTCCTTTTGCTGCGAAATCTGACCTTAGTTGCCTAATTAAGGTAAGTAACACTTATTGGCAATTAATATCCGCCTCTTTGCTTCCTATAGAACGTTGCAACTAGGGATCCTAAATATGTAAAATTGTTTGCCCTCTCAATGTTTTATTTTCCTAGTAAGGCCAATATTTTTTGCAGCTCGTTTTATTTGATTGAAAGCTTTCTTCTTGATCTTGCAATTACGTCAACTTGACCTGAAAACGCTAGAGTATTTACACCCTTTTATTTATTATTGATTATAGAGTCGCACCTCTTATTATTTTTTCATAATATTGTACAAAACGCATGAAAGAGCGTCTCCCTGACGTAGTTCCATTTTTTACATTTATTGTTTCCGTTAATTGGTTTTGTATCCGGATTTTAATTTCTACTTTCACAGCTTCTTTTATAGATAAACTCTTATAGATAAACGAGACACTAAATCCGGATGAATAAATTAAAATTAGTATAGAAATTGCAAGAGAAGCATTTATGAAACTTTACTGAGATCTATTCTAAGCAATCAACTATTTTTAATGGGAATAAGCCACAATTTTACCAAAAAAATGATTTTATTAACGTTTCGAAGCCCAAATCGGGTTTCGTTGTCAAAATACAAAATACTACTAAAATAAACAAAAATGTTGTTGCTAAGTAAAAGAAATTCTTCTAATAATTTATTTAATCTGATTAATTTATATTGGCAATTCAGACGTATACTATACATTTTAAAGTAGAAGACTTTAAAATTATATCGCCAATATTTATGAGTTGCGTTCCTGGGACGACTTTACTAAAATATAGTTCATTCGATTACATGAAATCAATCTCAACTCAAGAATATCCGTCACAAAAAAATCATAGCATGTGATCTGTCTTTATAACGACAACCAAATGCAACGATGACAGTAAAATTCTCGCGTTAGAGATTCCATAGTAAATCCAAAGGGAAAACCAGGAAAAACCTCGTGATATTATCCCAACATCGTAAGTATTTGGCCTTATATTTAATTTACTTTCAAAAAACTAATACCAAATTCTGACTTTAATATGTTTAAATTATAAATAATATTAATAATATATAGATATACAATAAGTAATACTAAAATATAAAATTTTTACTAACACGATATGTTATTGACTTACTAATCGTGGTATTTTCTTTCTATTGACTTCCTCTTTCAATATGGGTAACCACATCCTACTGCATTCTACCGAGGAATTTGCGACACAATTGGTTTCATTTAGCATAATTAGAGCCGCTTGTTTGATTTTTCTCTTTTTACTCTCTGATTCTTTCAGAACTATACTCGAATCTCTCCACTGAACTCTATGTTCATTATCCCATGCGTGTTGACATATTTGAGATCTAACAATTTCTCTATTTTTAATATAAGACTGATGTTCACTTATTCTAAGGTTTAATGATGTATGGGATATATGGGATGTGTTATAGGGGTAGTACCTTTCTATCGGAACGGCCACATCGAGCGTCATAGACGGGAGATGGTTCTTGATAACTGGTCCCCATAAGACATCCAACTCTCATTTATGGCTCCTCGTGCCACATCCCGGGCAACTGCATTGGTCTGCAGGCTAAACTAAGTGAGGGTAACCAGATATGGTGAAATCTACCGAATGATTGCCGGTATAAGCAATCCCACCACTTACTGGCCAACGGCTTCGGGCGGATGAGCTAGTATGTGGAAGGGCACTCTTTTGTCCTGAGATCGAGAAATCGGTCTTGAAGGCGGATGAACCAAGGATGGTCAACGGTGAAAGGATGCAGAAGGCAACGGGGAACCACTGCATTAAAGACTCATAGAGTACCCCTAGTTAAGTCATTACGGTGTACACAAAAAATAGTGGAAACTCTACTGATCATGGGAATCGGATACCAAGATCCGGCAGAGAGAGAAAAGCACAAGACTACAAGGCTCACTCGGTCGTAAACCTGCAAAATCCTTGTACAAAAATGCAGAAACCAACAACTTTAAGAGTTGCAACGTGGAATGTGAGAAGTTTGTTCTCTGCAGGAAAACTGGATAATGTTGAATAAGAAATGAATAGACTAAACATCGATGTTTTAGGAATCAGCGATACACAATGGCCAGGATCTGGGAAATGTTCAACACGAAATGATGGCGTATTCTATTACTCCGGAATCGACAACAACACCCATCGGTACGGAGTTGGAATCATCATTTCAAAGAAATGGAAAAATTCTCTAATTACCTGTACTCCTTACTCAGAACGCTTAATATTAATACAAATTAAAGAAAGACATAACTTAATAAATCTTATTCAAGTCTATGCACCAACATCAGATAAAGATGACGATGAAATAGAACAATTCTACAACGACTTAGAAGAAATGCTGAAAGCAATAAAAAAGCAACACATTAACATAATAATGGGCGATCTTAATGCCAAGGTCGGTCAAGGTAAGGTAGGAGAACATGTAGGAAACTATGGACTTGGAAACAGAAACGACAGAGGAGATCGATTGATTCAATTTTGCCAGAGCGAAGACTTCGTAATAACAAACACCCTTTTCAAATTACCTCCTAGGCGATTATATACATGGACATCTCCAAAACATACTAAAGAAAAAATAGTGAGAAATCAAATAGACTACATTCTGATAGCAAGGAGGTATCGTAATGCTGTTAAATGTACTAAGACGTACCCAGGAGCTGATATAGGCTCAGATCATAACCCGGTAGTTACTGTGATAGAGGCGAGACCAAAAAAGATTAGGAGACCACACAGAAAGACACTAGATTTAGATAAACTTAGAAATAAAAATATACGACAAGAAACAGGAGAAGAAATAAATGAAAACCTCAGTTCAGTGCAACAACAAATTAATGATACGGATAACGTTAACCAAAAATTAAAGTACATAAATACAGCTATATAAACAGCAGGAAAGAAACATCTGACAAAAACAACAACAAAGAACAAGGGGTGGATGACACAGGACATACTAGACTTGATGGAACAAAGAAGAAAGATGAAGAATTACCTAGACAAATACAAAGACATAAACAAACACATAAAAAAGAGAATAAAAGAAGCCAAAGAGGCGTGGATTAAAGAACAGTGTGAAGAAATGGAAACCTATGAGAAAAAGTACGATGCGTTCAATATGCACAAAAAAGTAAAGGAGATAACAGGAAGCATAAAGAAATGCGAAATAGGTAAACTTAAAGACAAAGATGGAAATCTTATTGTAGATCTAGAGAATAAAATAAAAAGATGGACAGAATACCTGAATGAATTATTTGAAGACGATAGAAACAACTTAACTCAGATAATCAATGCAACTGGGCCAGACATATTGAAAGAAGAAGTAGAATACGCAATAAGAAACGCTAAAAATGGAAAAGCAAACGGACCTGATGAAATCCCTACAGAACTGCTGAAGCTTTTGAATGATAAATCCGTAACCATAATATTGCATATATTCAATACAATATACAGTACTGGTATAATACCGCAAGAATGGTTGCTGTCTACGTTTGTCACCATACCGAAGAAAACTAAGGCAATGCAATGTGCAGATCATCGAACAATCTCCTTGATGAGTCACCTGCTTAAAATATTTCTTAGAGTCATTCACAACCGAATCTATCAAAAACTAGACATCGATATTAACGATACACAGATGGGATTCAGAAAAGGATTAGGTACAAGGGATGCTCTCTTTGCCTTGAACGTTCTAACACAGAGATGCCTAGATGTTAACCAAGAGGTACACGCCTGCTTTATAGACTTTGAAAAGGCCTTTGACAAAGTACGCCACAGTAAACTCAAAGAAATCCTGGAGAGTAAGAACATTGACACCAGAGACATACAAATAATATTAAATCTGTACTGGAATCAGCGAGCTAATATAAAAATAGAAGAACAAACATCGGACGAAATAGAAATACGTAGAGGAGTACGACAGGGTTGTATATTGTCACCGCTCTTATTTAATATCTACAGCGAACAAATATGCCAAGAAGCTCTCTCATATGCAAACGAAGGGATAATAGTCAATGGAGAAGTTATCAATAACATTCGATATGCTGACGATACTGTGATAATGGCAAGAACAGCGGAAGATCTACAACATTTAGTTGAAACTATGAATGAGATATGTAATAACTACGGCATAAGGATGAACGTCAAAAAAACCAAATATATGACCTTCAATAAGAATCCAATAAATGACACTAGTATCACAATAAACGGTACCCAACTTGAAAAAGTAAACGAATACAAATACTTGGGAACCCTTATCAATGAAACAGGTGACCAAAATCACGAGATAAAAAGACGTATTGAAATTGCCAGGTCTACTTTTATAAAAATGAAAAAATTATTTTGTAATCGTGATATTAGTATTCATCTACGAACTAGAATGTTAAAATGCTATGTATTCAGTACTTTGCTCTACGGTGTTGAGTCATGGACTTTTAAACAGAGGAATATTAAAAATCTTGAAAGCTTTGAGATGTGGTGCTACCGCCGTATACTACGAATAAGTTGGGTGGATAAAATTACAAATGAAGAAGTAATACGCAGAATAAATAACGAGCCAGAAGTTCTACGGAGTATAAAAAAGAGAAAACTTGAATACTTAGGCCACCTGATGAGAGGACAAAAGTACACATTCCTACAAAATATAATGCAAGGAAAAATCCAAGGACGAAGAAATCCAGGCCGTAGAAGAATGTCCTGGATGAGAAATTTGAGAGAGTGGTTTGGCTGTACCACTAACGAATTGTTCAAAACAGCAGTAAATAAAATTAGAATCGCCCTAATGATATCCAATCTCCGATAGGAGAGGCACTCAAAGAAGAAGAAGGTTTAATGGTCTTGATGTTTCACTTAAATAGAATTGTTCGCATTCACAAGGTATTTTATAAATGCAATTATTTGTTCTTTCTTGTTCGTTGTTAGGTTTAGTTTTAGATAGAATAGATCTCAATGTGTTTGTTGTTTTAAATGTTGTTGAAATGTTGAATTTATTTCCAATTGTTTTAAGTTTCTCGGATAGTCCTTTTATATATGGTATTGATATTTTCCTCGTATTATTTCTTGTGAATGTTGTAGGATCCCGTTCTAAGTTGTTCTGTTCCATTCAATCCAATCTTGACAATTCCTTATTTATAAACGGTAAAGGATAATCATTTTTTATTAAAACAGATGTTGACAATTGTTTTTCTTCTAAAAATGAATTTTCGTTAGAACAAGTAATTTTGGCTCTATCATATAAGGATTTAATGATTCCCTTTTTAACGTTGATGTGATTTGATTTGTAATTGAGATATCTGTTGGTGTGTGTTGGTTTTCAATACACTTGAGTCTCATATCCAGTATCCTTCTTTAAGACTTAAACATCGAGGAAAGGCAAAGTGTTATTGTATTCCTTTTCCATTGTAAATTTTATTGTCTCTTCTTGATCGTTTATAATATTCAGGAATGTATCCAACAATTCTGATCAATGAGGCCATATTGAAAACACATCACCTACATATCTCCATCATACTGTGGGCTTTAAATTTTGCTTAGAAATGATATTATTTTCGAAATCATCCATAAATATATTAGCCAATAATGGAGATAAAGAAGAGCCTATTGCTAGACCAAAATTCTGTTTGTAGAATTCATTATTTAGTTGAAAATAGGTATTATTGGTACATAATGTCAATAACTCCATTATAGCTGATAAATTTAGTCTTGTCCTAGTTGTCAATGTATTATCATCTTCTAATTTCGTTTTAATTATGTTTAAAGTTTTATCTAATGGTACATTTGTATATAAACTGTTTATGTCAAAACTTACTATAATATTATTTGGATTAAATTCAATATTTGATAATTTGTTTAAAAATGACGTTGACGGTGCAATGAAAGACTGCTCTTAAAAAAAGTAGACGTAGGTATGAATTTTTAATTGAAGACGGAAGTTTTGTTTTTAATTCCAACAAATGCTCATATTACTTTTCAATAAAAATAAAAATATAACATTGAAGTATCGTTCTAGTTCTGATTAAAAATTTATTTTATTTAATGTTGTCGATCGTCAAGGTGTACCTAATCTTAAGTGATAGGTACCTAAGTTATATCAATGTATCTAATTGGTTAAAGTAAAAGAATTTTTGTATTAAAAACGTAATTGTAAAACTTAAATAACTTTTTAAATATAAAATCTAACCTATATATTGTAAAATAATGATGACTCTTCTCACCGAAAAGTTTTCTATAATTAATGTATATAATGTATAGTAGGTATATATTAAATTAAAATAAAGAAATAAGAGGGCGGCAAAATTGTCCTCCGCCCCGGGCGGCCGACACTCACGCTACGCCACTGCTCGTGATTTACTATGGAATCTCTAACGCGAGAATTTTACTGTCATCGTTGGATTTGGTTGTCTTTTTAAAGACAGATCACATGCTATGATTTTTTTGTGACGGATATTCTTGAGTTGGGATTGATTTCATGTAATCGAATGAACTATCTTTTAGTAAAGTCGGCCCTGGAACACGACTCATAAATATTGGCGATATCATTTTAAAGTCTTCTACTTTAAAATGTTTAATATACGTCTGAATTGCCAATATAAATGAGTCAGATTAAATAAATTATTAGAAGAATTTTTTTACTTAGCAACAACATCTTTTTTTATTTTAGTAGTATTTTGTATTTTGACAACGAAACCCGATTTAGGCTTCGAAACGTTAATAAAATCATTTTTTTTTGGTAAAATTGTGGCTTATTTCCATTAAAAATAATTGATTATAAAAATGCCACAAGGAAATAGCTTCAGAACAAAACTATTCTAAGCAACTCTCAGCTGAATTTACAACTAAGAATCAAGTTCCTAAAATGTTATGTGTATCCTGTATTACTTCATGGATGTGAAACCTGGATTATAAAGGTCACCATGATGAACAAATTAGAAGCCTTCGAGATGTGGTCATATCGTAGAATGCTCAAAATATCTTGGGTTCAACGCATTTCAAACACAGAAGTCTTAAAGGGAGTAGGTCAAGGCGAAGGTGACTTAATCAAGATGATAAAAAATAGAAAACTTAAATATCTTGGGCATATAATGAGAGGTAGCAGATGTAGTATGCTGCAGTTAATACTCAAAGGAAAGATCGACGGAAAAATAACAATTGGTAAGAAGACATATTCATGGCTTCGAAACTTGCGTCAGTGGACTGGTTTATCAGCAGATGAATTATTACAGGCCGCGCAAGATCGAGAACGATATCGGCAAATTGTCACGTTACCACTCCTAAAATTTGGGCACGGTACTTAAAGAAGAAGAAGAGCTTCTTTTATCAAAACTATTAGATGTATTGGTAGATAAGATTGTCATTGTTTATCCTAAGAATTCTCGGTTTATGTTTTCATATGCGCTTTAGAAGTATATATGAACTGATAATGTGTGTTAGATGTTATTTATAATCACTTGTTTTCTCAAGGATCAGTCGTAGCCCAAATTATGTCAGGTCTATAAAGGATACGTACCTTGATGACGGTTAACGACTGAATACAATACGGACACGCCACCTTAAGCAAATTTTGCGAACTACTTCCGAAGAGGAAATCGAAACGTCATAATAAACCTAGTTTAAACAAAAATTGGTTATTCCAATAAAAATAGTCCAGTAAAAAAAATCAAAAGACAAAAGACGAAAACTTGAGTACTTGGAACATGTGATAAGAGGGCAAAAGTACTCATTATTACAACTTATTTGCTTCTTCTTCAGCCTTTAGTAATCCAACTTTGGACATAGGCCTCCCCCAATTAAATCCAGTGTTGTCTATTTTGCGCTACCTGTTTCCAGTTGTGTCCTCCAAACTTCTTTATGTCATCGGCCCATCTAATTTGTGGCCTTCCTCTACCTCTTCCTAACCACGGTCTCCATTGTTGTATTTCGTGATTCTATCTTTTATCCTTCAGTCGGGCATTGTGTCCTGCGAAGCTCCATTTTAATTTGGCAGCATGTTCTCCTGCGTATTTTTCTTTGGTTTTGCTTGTAATCTATGTATTTGTTTTTTTTTGTCTATGAGCCTCACCCCGAGCATTGAGCTTTCCTCTCTGTGCCTTTACTATTTTATCCATATTGGCCTTGGTGAGTGTCCACGTCTGTGAACCATACGTAAGTATAGGGAGGATACACTAATCGTAAACTCTGGTTCTCAAATATTGTTCCATTTTACAGTTTTCCAAATCCTGCCCACGCTAACCTTATTCTTCTAGTAATTTCGGCAGTTTGATTTTCTTTGTTAACTTTCATTATCTGTCCCAGGTAGATGTATTCGCTTACTGTTACTAAAGCTATGTCATTCAACGTTATTTTTGTAATGTTCGGTGTATTCGTCATTACTTTTGTTTCTTCCAAGTTCATCTTAAGACCTACTTTTTCCGAAGCTTGAAATAGTTTCGTCATCATGGTCTGTAATTCTTCGGAACTTGTAGCGAATATTACAATGTCGTCAGCATATCTCAAATGACTCAGTTTTCTTCCATTAACATTTATTACTTTATCTACCCAGTTAATGTCTTTAAACACGTCTTCAAGTCCCAGTGTGAACAGCTTTGGTGAAGTAACGTCTCCCTCTCCCTGGCGAACTCCTCTGTTGATTGGTATAGCTTTCGTTTTCTCATCTATTTGTGTTTTCATTGCAGCTTTTTTATAAATATTATGTATGAGCATTCTTTATCGAGAATCTATCCTGCAGTTGTTCATAGCTCTCTCTATTGCCCAAAGTTCTATGGAGTCGAATGCCTTTTCATAATTAACGAAGCTAATGTATAATTTCAAGTGATATTCATTGGCTTTCTCTATTAGCGTTCTGACTGTAAGAAGATGATCCGCTGTACTGTAACCCTTTCGGAATCCTGCCTGCTCTACCGGTAGATTGCTATCAAGCTTCGACGATAGCCTGTTAGTTATTACTCTCATAAACAGTTTGTCGACCACATAAGTCGAATGACAACAAATAGGGTAGTCAGGAGAGCGAGAGACGGTTCCCCAATAGGAAGACGATCGGTGGGAAGACCACGAAAACGATGGAACGACAACTTACTAGAGGCACATTAAAAAACAGACAGAGTCATGTCTATACAAAAAGAAGAAGAAGAAGAAGAAGAAGAAGACGATAAACAGTTTGTACATTTGGGACAATAGGGAAATTGGCCTATAGTTTTTCAGATCTCCCCTGTCTCCTTTTTTGAAGAGAATTATTGTCAAGCTTTCTTTCCAATCATCTGGGAGACTTCTCCTTTGTGAAGGCATTCGTTGAAAAGATTTTTCAATTCTTCGAGAATAATTTCACTCCTCTCCTTTAACATTTCGGCAAGTATTCCATCTGGGCCCGGAGCTTTATTGTTCTTTAGTTGTGCCATAGCTTGTTTTATTTCGAAGGATTCTATATTAGGGAGTACTTCTGAGTTGACATTTATTATCGTTTTCTTAAGATTTTCCTTTGCAATGTTATCTGGGTCTTTGTTTGAGGAATATAAATCACGGTAAAATGTTTGTGTGACTTTTAGGATTTTGTTCTTTTCTTGTTCATTGCAACTTATTATACAAGACAAAATCCGAGGAAATGTGGGAAGACGAAGAACATCCTGGCTTAAGAACTTACGGGAATGGTTCGAATGCAGTAGTGCAGAGCTATTTAGAGCGGCAGTCAACAGGGTCCACATTGCCATGATGATTTACAACCTTCGATAGAAGACGGAACTTATAGAAGAAGAATAAAAATAGTAAATTGCATTAAGATACCACACGAAAATGGTTTCAGTACAATATTAAAAAGTAATTAATAGGGGAGTGCAATTAGAACGAAAACATGCATTGTTTGGTAAAAATTCAAACAAGCTTATATTTTTCTAAAACTTTTTTTGTTAGTTTATATACATGTTAAAGTAAAAAGTTCTACTCGCGGATTTGGCCGCTAATTGTTTATTAATTGTTTAAACAATAACTTTTTTTTGTACTAACAATTATTATAAAAATATCGTTAAACTCATCATTTTACTTTGATCAAATATGTTTCTATTTTGTTTTTGATTATACTGAATCCGAATATGGCATTGCAATTTGAAAATTCTTATACAGAAGCTCTTATACAGTATGTCTGCGTAACTAGGAACCACATGGAAAACTTTTTTATTATAAATTTTACGAAAAAAAGTTATTCTTCATAAAATGCTTTGGATAGTCAAAAATCTAAAACTCAACCATCAGATATCAAATTTTATCAATTTTATACGAGTTATATCAAAAATATGAATTTCGTTAAAGAGTAAAGTACCTTTATATATCAGAATACCAAAAAATGCTATTATAAAAAGTTGTTTGAAATTAAAAACTATGTTTAAATATACAATTACATTATTCTAATCGAAAAATTTTTTTCAATTTTTTCTCAAATTACGGATACTCATCATCATTTTATTACAATTATTATGATAACTATTTTATTATCACTTTACGAAAAAAGTTATTCTTCATAAAATGCTCTCTCTGGTCTAAAATCTAAGATACAACCATCAGATATTAAACTTTTTTAATTTTAGACGAGGTATGTAAAAAACATGAATTTTTCTTAAGAGTTAAGTGCCTTTATTATTAACAATATTTTAATTAGAAAGATGTAATTGAACACTAAAACAAATTTTTTAATTCCAAACATCTTTTCTTAATAACAATTTTCGATATTGTGAAATTTAACGATAGTTAACTCTTGAGTGAAATTCATATTTTTTGACATACCTCGTATAAAATTCATTGATATTTGATGATTGCATATTAGATTATATAGGATTTTTTTTTTATTTAAATTTATTTTGCAATCTGTTGAGTGTCAACAATAAACAAAAGTAATTACATTGACTAAGGACAAGAAAGGTTTTACCCACTGGCAAAATCAAAGTACAATTTTTATAAAGTTCTGTACAAAATAATTACATTTCATAACTACTAACTCATTAGTTTAAAAGTTTACTCTAAATTGTAAGTCCAATGGTTTGAACCTCTTTAACCTACGCTGTTCTTGGGAATTGTCTAGGAGGTTAAGTGCAAACTGGTTTTCATGATCCTCCAACTTGGCAATGTAAGCAGCGCTACGTTTTGTGATGACTTCTTGTACCGTATCAGTTTTAAGGTCTCGATGAATAATTCTATTGTTGATGTACCAAGGTGCATTAGTGATGGTTCTGAGGGTTTTTGATTGGAAGCGTTGGATGATTTCGATGTTGGAGTGACTGGCTGTTCCCCATAGTTCCAACCCATATGTCCAGATTGGCATAAGTATTGCCTTATAGAGCAGCAATTTATTATCCAGAGATAGTCTTGATGAACGGCCCATTAACCAATACATAATTCTGAATTGGAGACCTAGTTGCTTTCTCTTGGTCCAGATATGTTTCCTCCATGTGAGACTTCTGTCCAAATGAATACCGAGATATTTTACCTCGTTGGCTGATAGTAATTGGTGATTGTTTAAAGTTACAGGAGGACAAGTTCCTCTTCGTGTTGTAAATGTAACTTGAATAGATTTTCCTTCATTCACTTTAATTTTCCATTTCAAAAACCAAATTTGTACTCTGTCTAGATACGCTTGAAGGATATGCGAGGCATAAATAGGGTCTGTGTGTGAGGCTAGGATTGCAGTATCGTCGGCAAATGTTCCTAGCATCATTTCTTCTGTAAGTGGTCTCTCCTCTAGTGGTTCCTGAAGAGGTGGAGGTATATCTGCGGTAAACAAGAGATACAAGGTAGGTCCCAGCACGCTACCCTGTGGTACGCCAGCTTTGATAGAATAGAGTTTGGAAATTGCATCTTGGTATTTAATAAAGTAACACCTACCTGACAAATATGACTCAAGAAGAATGTAAAAGCTGTGCGGTAATGTCTTTTTTAGCTTGTATAGAAGGCCTTCATGCCATACCTTGTCAAATGCCTGCCTAACGTCAAGAAATGCCGCTGAACAGTACCTTTTGGCCTCAAAATCAGTATTTATATGTTTTACCACTCTGTGAACTTGTTGGATTGTTGAGTGATGGGATCGAAATCCAAACTGGTGGTCTGGAATTAGATTTTTGATCCAGGGTTCGAGTTTTTTTACTAATAGTTTTTCGAAAACTTTAGACGTGATTGGCAAGAGGCTGATTGGCCTGTACGATGTAGTTTCTTCTTGAGGTTTCCCCGGTTTTAGAATGGTTATTATCTGAGACACTTTCCATTGATCAGGAAAGTAACCTAAGTTTAATATGGCATTGAATATAAACGTTATAAGTTTTATGCATTTGATAGGTAATTCTTTCAATACTTTTCCACTGATCAAATCGTACCCTGGAGATTTTTTATCGTTTAAATTATTAATAGCCAAGATGACTTCGGACGACTTAAATTTCGGAATAGGCAAACTCATTTGATATGGACTTTGAAGAAATGAGAATACGTCTACTTCCACAGGTGAATTCACTTGATTGGGAGTAAATACTTCGGAAAAATACTCTGCAAAACAACCTGCTTTCTCTTGTGCACTACAAGCCCATTCTCTGTCCGATTTTCTAATTGGAGGTGACGGTTTCTGGGGTTGTTTCAGTTTTCTCGTGGCTTTCCATAGCGAATAATCGGTATCTTTAGTGGAATCTAAATTTTCCAAGTAGTACTGAAGTGATTGGTTTTTGAGATCTTCGAAGAGCTTTTTTAATTCCCTTGATGCACTATTGAATCTACGCTTATCAGCAGGATCTCTGGTCTGTTGCCATCTTTTCCTCAGTCTTCTCTTTAGCAAAATTTTTTCTTTGACAACTTGTGGGCAGTCATTTATTATGCATTTATTTTGTATTGTTGGTGTTGCTTGCCAGGCAGCTGATTGAATATTTGTAGTTAGTTGTTCCACAGCAAGAAAAATGTCCTCTTTGGTTTTTAGTGGAATGTCTAGAGACACCTTGTTCTCCAGAATAGATCTGAATTTTGGCCAGTGTGTGCGTCTGTTATAAAGTGAGGGGGATATTTCTTTAATAAGTACCTGGGTTCCAACTGTGAATAGTATAGGCGAGTGATCAGAAGATAATTCGTAGCATGATGTAGCTTTTATATTAGACCTAGGGATGTTCTTAACTACAGCAAAATCGACCAAATCGGGGATTTTATTTCTGTCCGAGGGCCAGTATGTTGGTTCGCCGGTTGATGAATAATCCATATTATTTGACTCTATGATATTTAAGAGAACTCTACCTCTCGGAGTGATTAGTCTTGATCCCCACCTGGTATGTTTGGCATTATAGTCCCCTGCTGCTATGAAGCGGCTCCCAAGTGAATTGTAATAATCTTTAAATTGTTCGTTTGTGATAGAGTGTCGTGGGGGGCAATATAGCGCAGATACTGTAAGTGGTCCATCCCAGTCTTCAACCACAATATTGGTCGCTTGAATATGATTTGTTTGGTACTCGCCAGCATTATGATATTTTATTGTATTTCTAACTATAATAGCAGAGCCTCCATGTGCTGATCCATCTGGATAATTAGTAGTATATATAGTATAGTTTGGAATTTTAAGGTAACTTTTTTGTGTAAAGTGAGTTTCGGATACTAGCAGTATATCTATCTATTTTATGAAGGTGTAGAAAGTATTTGATTTCCTGTGTATGTTGTGATAAGCCATTGGCGTTCCATGAAGCTAGTTTTAGAAACGCCTCCATCTTAGGGTTTTTTAGCAATGAGAGCGGTTAAGAGGTTTAACATTGTGCTCATTTGTTCTACCAATTGTTTGATCATATTTTTAAGTTCGAGCATGTCAGTGGATTGTTGAAGACTGGGAGCTGTATTTGATGGTATTTGATTACCAGCGGTTGCTACCTGAGCATAGGTTACATTCGGGACTACTAAGTGTTGGTTTGATTGGACAGGCTGACTTGTTGGTTTGCTTCTCAGTTGTGGAAATGCTCTTTTTTGCAGCTCTTTGTGGACTAAGCACCCACGATAGTTTGCTGGGTGATTTCCTTCACACAGCACGCATTTCACCTGGTTGTTTCTTTCTTTGTAAGAGCACTGATCAGATCTGTGGTTACCCGCGCATTTAACACATCTTGGAGAAAGGTAGCAAAAATTTTTGGTGTGGCCGTAGCGTTGGCATTTTATGCACTGAGGTACTACACGCTTTTTATGTGGAGGTTCAAAAATTACTTTATAGTTCAACAATGAATCGATCTCATATATATCTTTGTTATTCTCGGCTTGTTTTAGTTCAACGTAGAACAGTGGTAATGGCTTTTTAGTACCTGATTGACGAATGTTATTGATATTTATGACTTCGTGCCCTACGCTTTGGATTTCCGCCTTAATTTCGTTGATATCTGTAGATGGATGTACATTTCTTAGTACAACTCTGAATAAGCGATCTTCTTTGAGTTGGTAGGTATGAAATTCAGTATTTTTGTCTTCTAGTGCTTTTGTTATGACAGAGTAGACTTCATTATTTTGAAGCAGAGATTATATAGGATGCAGAGTATTTTATAAAGAATAAATTTTTTTCGTAAAACTGATAATAAAAAAGTTATCAATAGGTTCCCAGTTACGCAGACATACTGTATAAGAGCTAAAAACAAATTTTTTTGCTGAACATTTATTATAGGCCTGGATCCCGCGTATGAAAAAAAAGTTGATTAATAGCAAGCTGAAAATTTGTTAATAGCTTAAGGGTGTCTAGTCGTATAAACTTTGATATATGGGAACACTGGAACAGGGGCAGTTTTAATTGTGAAACAGGTTAAAAATTTGGAACGGTCAGACCACGAAAACGGCACATTTATTTTGTCCGACAGAATAGACTTAAACTCTCCGAACAGAGATTAAACTCTCATGCAACAATCAGACTGCTATTTATCACCTGTCATATTTCCTGTCATTTGACATATTCTACATGTTCCACTCATTAAAACGCCCATTTGGTGACAAATAGCAGTCTGATTTTTGCATGAGAGTTTAATCTCTGTTCGGAGAGTTTAAGTCTGTTCTGTCGGACAAAATACATGTGCCGTTTTCGTGGTCTGACCGTTCCAAATTTTTAACCTGTTCCACAATTAAAACTGCCCCTGTTCCAGTGTTCCCATATATCAAAGTTAATCCGACTAGACACCCTTAAGCTATTAACAAATTTTCAGCTTGCTATTAATCAACTTTTTTTTCATACGCGGGATCCAGACCTATTATTGTTGAAGTTTATTATTAATAGCATTTTAGGTAAGTTTTCCTGAAAAAAGTTTTGATCACTTTATATAAACATTTTTTAACTGGTAGTTTTCGGTTTTTGTATTACATTTTTGTTATCTTTCTTAATTTTCTGAAAAAGAAATAGTTTATTTCATCTCTAAAGTAAAATAATTTAGTGCATTTTAAAGATTACATCCTAAGCTTTAAAAAAGTACTTATAAAACTGTAATAGATCTGTTCAAACTTGAGTAATACCGTCTTAAAGTGGTGGTAATTCTATAAAACTACGAAGATTTCAAAAATTACATTTTTAAGACGTCATATCATTTGAACTGAATTTTTGAGATTTTTTTTAATGAGACATCATTTAGTACGATGCTTGAAAGGTAAGTTGTGCAAAATTGAAGGTTTTATAAGAAAAATTGTTTTAGTTACACATTTTTAAATCATTTTTAAACAAAATTCATGTAAGGCTCAGTTTCCGCCCCCACCGTACTTATGCACATACATTTTATTTCTTTTTATTATAACCAGAAGATAGCTTAATTATTCTTCTTTTAGGTTCAATTTGTAAAATTTCATTTGATCCATTAGTTAAAGAATTACATTAAAATAACTCAACCGTGCACTTCGCCATACGCTAGTTTACAGTGCGCAAATGTTTGTGAGAAGGGTGACTTTAGCGTTATAAATAAAAAATTATAGAAGATACAGATTTAATTTTAAAAAATTCTTTATATAAGGTTTTTTTGTAACATTTTCTGAATTTTTCAATGGTCAAGTCAGTTTTGTTCTAAAATTTATATTTTCGGAGTTATTTAAAAAAACATCAAATTTCGCAGTTCATTTGTTTAATAAAAAATGAAGCACCCACTTCTCGAGTAGAACTTTTTGATATGTTGTATATTAAACATTTCTTAATGAAATTACAAAAAGTTCTATCTTGTTTGATTTTTTCCGAAGTGAAAATCTATATGCACTCCCCTATAAGACAGACATACAAAAACCATCTTTACGGCACAACCTGTATATAGGAAGGCTCCCCCCAAGGCTACCCTCCGAGATTGAGTGACAATGTGAAGATATATTTGAAAGAGATAAATGTTAATACAGCTGTCCAAACAAACGCACAGGACAAAAAGAAATGGCGAGGCTTTGTGAAGGATTTCAAAACCCTAAAGAGTTATTCGGCCAGCGAGAGTAATTAAAGTCTCAAAATGTCACTAATTATGTGCTAAGTATAATTAAGAGTAACGCATTCTGCAATCGAAAATACAGAATACATCAATAGTGAGCACATTATTTCAAAATTACTGCTTCCAAAGTTGCTTTAAGTGTATTTGTTAGACTATCTCAAAGATGCAAATCCCTAGATTCCTCATCGAAGTGCCGGAAAGTTTCCAGAGCTAGTTTTCTGAAGTTCGCGAACCCATAACTGCTTCCTAATTAACCGGAAACGAAGCTCGAAACATATGCATTCAGGCACTTTAATGATTTATTCAACTCGCTAAATCTGACTCAATGGCGCTCTGTGTAGGGGTCAACCGTTGTAGTTGCTCTGTAAAATGCTTTTTAGTTTAAATAAAATACTACACAATTACTTAAAAATAAAGCTAAAATAAAGCAGACTGTTTAAAGTAAAAACGATAACAAAAACGAAGAATCTATTAGGAATTTAAAACTGTTTTGATAGTCTAGTCGTCAGAGACTAAAATGCCGCTGAAACTGTAAAAATAAAACAAATACCTAAGCTGAATTTTGCTATTAGACCAATCAAGTTAGTAAAAAATAAGCCGTTTTTCGACATAACTGAAAAGACGAGGTTTGACAGTTGAAATGTGTAGTATGAGATATTACAAAAAGGCTACCATCTTGGGATTCATCAATTTTTTAGTGGAACATTTTTTAAATAAACAATCAAAACGTCAAACTTAGTTTTTTGCTCATAACTTAAAAACTTGTTTATTTAGAAATTTGACGTCCACAGGTAACTTTTTCAGAAAAAAAAGATACATCGAATGAGATACACCAAATTAAAATCGTTTAATAAACAAAAAAGTTATTGCAAAACGGACGACAAAATCACTGTTTTTGAATACTGTTAATAACAATTTTATTGGTTATTAAAATATGTTTAAATATTCCTAAACTTGAGGGCATTATGGTGTTTGAATGGAGTGCAAAAAAATGGTCCAGATCTGTTAAATAGTTTTTGCAAAATTTAATTTGTTTATAAAATTTTTTGAAAAACGAGCTAAGTTCTGAGGCTGGTCCAGTTAATATGGCTGAATATATCTCAATAATCAGGGACTCATTTCCTTCGCTAAGATGTATACCAATACCGTATGAAAAAAAAAGTAAAAAAAATTACATGTACGTACACAAAATTATTTGTTAATAAATAGCAGTTTTTAAGCTTACAAACAATTACAATAATTTCGTAGAAATTAGATCCAATTAAATGGCAATAAAAATACTGAAAGCTGGTTAAAATACACAACTTCTAAAAAAAAATTTTAGGTCCTACGACCCTTGGGGTCGGAGATAGCCCCTTTTTTTGAAAAAATCACTGTTACGTTAATTAACTACACTAAGATCTGAAATTAACCATTCTTTTATAAGAAAACTCAAAGTTTTTAACAAAGTTTTTTGCAAGAAAAAATGTTAAAAATTGTTTAAACAGTATTGTTATAAAGAAAGAGTATTTTGCGTTCCGACTAAAGTAAAAAAAATGATGGGCGCAGCCGAATGAGAATAAATTCGCGGACTAGCATTCGCTAGCGCTAGACCGTTGCAGCCCATTTTTAACATTGACAGTATACCGGATTTGAAGCTTAATATTATATTTATATATTTTGGTAGAAACTTGAATTTTATGAATATTATTGTGTTGCACATTTATTTAGTAAAATTATATTTTAAATAAATAAATTTAAAAAATAACAATAAAAAGGCCACAAAGTCAAAATATGCAACAGAAAAAAAGTTACGCAACCTTATAGACGAGTGGTACGTGGTAGTCCCCCAAAAAACGCTCATTTCTCGAGATATCAACCACGGTGTGGTGAATGGCTAATTTTGGTCTTACTTTATTCTTTTTATGATGCTGAAAACGAAAATGAGTTTTATTTTGAATTTTAGATGGGGAAACATTGTCAAAATCGCAATTTTACCCTAAAAGTAAAAAAAATGAAATTACGTTTTTCTTCAAATTAAAAGTTACACCACTTTTTTTCTATAAAACATATTGTGTTCTGTTCTCTAGATTTTAACTTAGAATTAATTAAACAGCTAAATTTCAAATTTTGTTACTCAACTTTTGCGACTAAACTTTGCAATTCAAGAATCTGCACCTTTTACTTCAAACAATTTATAACTTTCTTTATGGCAAGACAGAAATATTGAAGCAGGTCCCATTGTCTTCAGAAAGGTGAGAAATATATACTATAAAAATACCAGAAAAAAATATTACAATGGAACAGAGTTGTAGCAAATTAAACTAAAAAAAACATGATTTTTTTTATTTTTAGGGTAAAGTTGCGATTTTGATAATGTTCTCCCATGTAAAATTCAAAACAACCCTAATTTTAGTTTTGAGCACCATCAAAAATATAAAGCATGACCAAAATTAGTATCAGTATCTCGAGAAATAAGCTTTTTTTGGGGTGTGTCGCTCGTCTATAAAGTCACATAACATTTTTCCTATTGCATATTTTAAATTAAATTTTTTTGGAAAACTTCCTCATAAATTATATTTTATATCTGTGTTAAGTAAAATTATAAACTAAAAAGTTTGTCACCCAACTTTTTTAAGTAAACATGAAACTAACGAAATCTGACGATAAAATGTTTAAAAATTAACAACTTCTCTTTTAACGTGTTGAGTCATTTTGGACAAATCTTATTGTTATCTAAATGCTTCAAAGATAACACAGTAAAATTTTCAAAGGGAAATATTTACAGCGACCAAAAATACAGTGAGTTAAAATTGAAAAATCATCAAAATTGATTTTTCGCATTTTTGCATAAAATTTGATTTTTGAACATGTTCCACTAATTCTAGAAAAAAATTAACTCCATATTCGGATTCAGAGACCTCGAAAACATAAGGAATGACGAAAATTTGCCATTCATCTTAAAGTGGATTTTTGTGGTCGGGATAACGTAATTTTAATAGTTGCTGCCGCATGCCGGTCGCCAACCGCGCCCACTATTCAGTCAGTCGACTACGCCCGCTATTTTTTACTTTAGTCGGAACGCAAAATACTCTGTGTTTATAACACTCCTATTTAAACAATTTTTAACATTTTTTCTTACTAAAAACTTTTTTAAAAACTTTGACTTTTCTTATAAAAGATTGGTTAATTTCATTTTTTAGTGTTGTTAATTAACGTAACAGTGATATTTTCAAAAAAGGGGCTATCTCAGACCCCAAGGTTCGTAGGACCTAAAATTTTTTTTTGAAAGTTGTGTACTTTAACCAGCTTTCCGTATTTTTTATTGCCATTTAATTTGATCTAATTTCTACGAAATTATTGTAATTGTTTATAAGCTTAAAAACTGCTATTTATTAACAAATAATTTTGTGTACGTTTATGTAATTTTTTTTAGTTTTTCTTTTCATAAGCTGTTAGCATACATCTTAACGAAGGAAATGGGCCCCGGATTATTGAGATAAATTCAGCCATATTAACTGGACCAGCCTCAGAAATTAGCTCGTTTTTCAAAAAATTTTATAAACAAATTCAATTTTACGAAAACTATTTAACAGATCCGGACCATTTTTTGCACACCATTCAAACACCATAGTGCCCTCAATTTTGGGTATATTAAAACGTATTTTAACAAACAATAAAATTGTTATTAACTATATTCAAAAACAGTGATTTTGTCGTCCGTTTTGCAATAACTTTTTTTGTTTATTAACCGATTTTTATTTAGCGTATCTCATTCGATGTATCTTTTTTTTCTGAGAAAGTTACTTGTGGACGTCAAATTTCTAAATAAACAGGTTTTTAAGTTATGAGTAAAAAACTAAGTTTGACGTTTTGATTGTTTATTTAAAAAATGTTCCACTAAAAAATTGATGAATCCAAAGAAGGTAGTCTTTTTGTAATATCTCATACTACACATTTCAACTGTCAAACCTCGTCTTTTCCGTTATGTCTAGTAAAAACCTAACTTGATTGGCCTATATGCCGATATACTGGGTAATGGGAAAGTGGACTGGTTGGCCAAAGATGCAATAACAGCAGGCGGAATCCTAACTCAGATATTATCGAGAGATGCAATAAATAATGTCTTCTTATTCTTCTTCTTCTTCTTCTTCTTTTATATGAGCAGTACTACATGTTTTTCTTCAAAGGTGCCTTTCATTCTGCCCCTAAATTGTTATTCCATCTTTTCCTTGGACGTCTTATACTTCTTTTGCCTAACGGTGACTTGTCCCTGACTATTCTTACTATCCTTGATTCAGACATCCTGCTTACGTGTTGATTCCACCCTTCTTTTCTGTTCTTTACCCAGGTATTTTTATTGTCTACCCCACGTTATGCGTCTGATTTCCTCACTTCTTACCCTGTCCTGTAGTCCTTTTCAAGCAATCCTTCTTAAGATCTTCATTTCGTTGGTCTCCAGATGTTTTCGTGTTTTGTTTCTATCTGGTCTTGTTTCGGCCGTGTAAGTCATAACTGGCCTAATAAATGAGTTATATATTCGGGCCATTGTTTCCAATCTTAGGTGTTTGTTTTTCCAAATTGTGTCGTTTAGGCACCCGGCCGATCAACTGGCTTTAATTATTTGGTCATTTGCCTCTTCTTCGATATTGTTTTCGGCTGATAGATTAATTACCAGGTATTTGATAGTCACACTTTTTATATAATTTGATTGTATAACTCGAATAAATGATGTTAAAGCTATAATAAATAAAATATGGAAAAACCAATGGAACACTATATCAAGAATGTCAAAAAAATTATATTTTTCTGTACATCAAGAGCTTCCTTCGTCACCTGAATATTTACTTAAGTAAAACCTGCCAAAGTGCGATCCTATTTCTACTATCATCAGATTAAAGACTCGACACGGAAAATATGAGGCATATCTGCATAAATTAGGAATAGTTAATTTATCAGTTTGCTTTTGTAATAATGTTTCAATTATTAAAGATTTGAATCATATTTTCTTTGAATGCAAAATTAATGATAGATATATGGACCAATTATATTATAATCTACGACAAACACAAGTGTATTTTCCAATTAGTATAGAGTATCTATTAAGTTATCATGAAATGAATAAATTACTTATTAATTACCTACTTGAAAGAAACAAATATAGTCATTTAAATGAAATGGTAGAAATATGAATTTTTTTTTTGAAATGTTACTTATAAATATTTAAATTGTGAAAATTATTGTAAAAATGGATGAAACACATTCAAAAAGTTATGATAATTCTCATAGAAAACAAAGTCCCGCCAGAAGAGTCCCATAGGAAATGTTTCGCAACCCTTTCTCGAATTTTATGAGAGATTTTCGTAGGTCCGATAAACAACATTTTTAACAGTAACTGAATTGATGAGAAGGAACCCAAATTTGGAGACAGATGAGCGAAAAAGACTATATTTGGTTCTTTTTTGTAAATTTTAAAAGCAATTAGTGTTATTTAATATAATCAAAATCTAACTCTCACGTACAAGTTGTACGTATGTACAACTTTTCCACCCGTACCACGTGCCTGCTTCCCCCTCCCCCCTCGTAGTGGGACACATGGATTTATCAAGGATCTGTGTGCCGTAGTAAAATATTTACATCAAAACAATGTAGTTGAGATAATTTTAAACAAACATCTTTATTATCAGCACTTTTTGCGTAGAATCACCCCTTGTCTCAAGAACAACGCTTGAAGAGACTGGCGATTTTGAATGCCAGTTATGCGCGCAAAATCAATTTTTTAATAAAAGTTGTCTCAACTCAATGGTACACAGTTCGAATTCATCAGTCTAATAGTGCGGACATAAATTCGTGTGCTGGTATTTTTACTTTTTGCTGAGATAAGTATATTACCTGCTAATTATATTTTAATTGAAATACCTAGTATTTCAACTATTGTTTTCTATTTATATTTAAGAGTTTGGTTTTGATTTTACGATTTATATATTTTATTTACAAATATTATTTAAAAACATTTCTAATATTTTATAAACCATGGGGGAAAATACGGGCGGGAAACCGCCCGATTTAAATTTAAATAATTGTCCGAACAATACTGAAAAAGAAAATATTGATTCTAGTTATAATAATATTATTGATTTAGAAAATCGTTATAGACCAGGCGATAAAGGTCCTTATTTTGTTTTCGTGGAAAGTAAAGAAAAACATATTGGAAGGCTTTTCCCAATTAAAATTGGTCACTATATACTCCCGGAGGAGAAATTAAGTAAACAAGTGGAGGATATAAAATCGGTAGGAATAAACCGCGTAAAAGTCATATTTAAAACTATGGAATCCGCTAATTCGCTAGTAAATCATTATGTTATAAATCAAAATAACTTAGTAGCATATATCCCTAAATTTTACACCCATAAAAAAGGCATCGTCAGAATGGTTGATACGACTTTCTCCGAGGAGTATCTACTAAAAGCCATCATTTCCAATAAACAAATTGTAAGCGTTCAAAGAATGAAAAGAAAAATTATAGACTCAGACGGAAATTCCAGTTTAGTTAACAGACAAATGATTATAGTACAATTTCTGGGCAATGAAATCCCACAAAACATACAAATTAATCTTTGTAACTTTCAAGTAGAACCTTATGTACAACCGGTTGTCCAATGCTTTAAATGTTTGCGTTATGGCCATTCGGCCAGACAGTGCAAATCTAAAGAAAGCAGATGCAAAAAATGCACAGGTTTGGATCATCTGGAAGATGAGTGTCAATCAGAAAATGTTTGTATTTACTGTAGAAGCAATGAACACACTTCAATCTCCCGTAAATGCCCTATTTTCACAAAACAAAAACAAATTAAACATATTATGGCTCAGGAAAACGTTTCCTTTAAAGAAGCTGAAAATATGTATGTAAATCCTTCCTATGCCAAAATTATTACGAATAACAGGTTCTCGGTGTTAAATAATATTAACAACTTTCCACCATTGCCTGAAGTAAGGCAAACATCTTCTCAGAGTTCTTCAGCCGTATTAAGGAAACCCTTTATCAAAACAAATATTCCTACTTCCAAAAAACGAAAACCTTCCCCACTATCTCCCACTACAGAAATGTCACCAATAAAAAAAACCCCCCAATTAAAATCAAATGCTAATACTGTTCTTCCTAATCCTTATAGGGACGAATATATGAACTATAAAGAAAAGTCAGTACTTATACTATCTACATTCGTTAAACAACTTCAAAAAAGTTTTCCGTCTAGCCCAGTTTCTTTTGCAGAATCAGATATAAGAGAATTTGTTAATAATATGTTTGATACCGACAATCACACAGATGGAATGGACATTAATATTAGTGGATCTGAATCCGAATATTATTAACCTTCCCGATTCCTGACCATAATATTAAAAAAGACAAACTATATATTTTGCAGTGGAACTGCAGATCTTTAAAATCAAATAAAGCAAGTTTAATTAATTTTGTTAACAGTACAACTATTGACATCATTGTTATATCAGAACTATGGCTTAAGCCTGACGAAAGCTTTTTTTTGAAAGGGTTCAATTTAGTTAAAAAATGTAGAGTTGATGGTTATGGTGGCGTTGGTATTTTTGTAGCGCAAGGGCTCGGTTTTAAAGAGGTTAATATCATCCAGCCGTTAAACATAGATTTAGAAGTGTGCGCAATTACTTTACCTTCTATAAACTTATCAATAGTGTCTATTTACCGACCACCTGACGTGATTGTCAATTTTACCGACTGGCTACAATTATTTCAGCAGTTCAAGTCCCATACTCTTTTTTGCGGAGACTTTAATGCGCACCATGATAGGTGGGGACCTATACCTGATGATCGACATGGTAAAATTTTAGTAGATGCAATAGATCATCTAGACCGTGTTGTATTAAACGATGGTACTCCCACTAGAATTAACTCTAGTGGAAATCATTCAGCTGTTGACATAACATTAACCTCTCATTTTTTAGTTGATAAATTAACTTGGACGGTTTTAGATGACACTATGGGATCGGACCACTACCCAATAGCTATCGACATCCAAATTAAGCCTTCAAATTTTTCAATAAACCCATCCACTAAGTGGAACGACACATGCGCAGACTGGGAATTATTCCAAACACTCTTGGAAAAAGATGTTACTCAGTTACTTACTGAAAATAACACAAGTAATGCATCAACATTTTTCGAAATGATTTCCAATGCAGCGACTCGGTCTATGCCTGTTAAAAAATCTTTTACTCCCATTTCCCCAAGACCAATTTGGTGGGATCAGGAATGTAGTAAGATGGTAGAAAAACGGAAAACGGCCTTAAAAAATTATAGAATTCTGTCCAATCATAATAATTATTTAGTTTATAAAAACGTAGCTGCCCAAGCTAAACGTTTATTTAAAAACAAACAACGTTGTAGCTGGATTAACTTCCTAAATAAACTTAATAAAAATACACCACTAACTGAAATTTGGAAGTTCGTTAAAGCTGTAAATAATAAAAATTTTCATTGTCCCAAAAAACCTCTTTCAAAAAAATTAATAGAGGAAATACTAAACAAAATAGGTCCTCCTTCTGCTTCTAATTTTGTGGTTAAATCAGTTAACAAATTCCCATTTAATCATGAAGATGAATTGTCTACTTCTTTCACAATGGACGAATTGGATTTAGCGATCAAAAATAGTCGGAACACAGCTCCCGGGTTAGATGGCTTTACTTATAAAATAATTTATAACTTACCATATTCTGCTAAAAATTTTCTTTTGCAATTATTTAATGACTGGTGGAGGAAACAAAAATATTATGACTGCTTTAAAAATATTATAATTTGTCTGTTACTTAAACCTTATAAAGATCCAGAAATTCCATCATCATACCGCCCAATCTCGTTAATATCATGCGTGACCAAAACATTCGAAAGATTAATTAAGTTTAGATTAGAACATTTTGTGGAATATAGATCCCTTTTACCAAGCATTCAATATGGTTTTCGCAGAGGACGGGGAACAATAGATGCGGTGAGTCACTTAGTTTCAGATACAAATAAGTTTTTCCAGAAACCTATATACATTATGTTTATTCATAGATCTAACAGGGGCCTATGATGTAGTTGACCTAAATATTTTATCAAAAAAGATGGAAAATATTGGAATTAATAAAACTGTATGTACCAATATCTTAAGTATCTTTCATAATAGAAAAATATTTTTACGTGATCATAATAACGTATTACATGGTCCACACACAGTATGTAACGGTTTACCTCAGGGGTCTGTATTGAGCCCTATTTTATTTAATATATACACTGCAGATCTGCATACGTTAGTAGGTGATAAATTCAACATGATACAATACGCGGATGATTTATGTTTTTACTTCAGCCATGGTTCATATGAGAAATGTTTAGATGACTTAAATGAATGTATGCATTTGATAACAGGTTGGTTTAATGACATGGGATTCAGTGTTTCTCAGGATAAGACTGCCTTGGTATGTTTTACTCGTCACCGAGTTAGAACTGCTAGAGCTGCTTGTCTAGACGAGTTCACGATTCCATTCGTCGACGAATATAAGTACCTAGGTATAGTACTAGATAAAAAACTGCTTTGGACTAACCACATAAAATATATTAAAAAAAGATCCGAACACGGCATAAATCTACTAAAAGTGGTTTCCAAAAAAAAAATGGGGAGCAGATGTTACTGTATCGTATACATTCTACAAAGCATATATTCGTTCCATATTGGACTATGGTTGTACATTATACGGGGCGTCATCCAAAACGAATCTAATCACTATTGATCGTATACAATATAAGGCTTTAAAAATTTGTATGGGTCTAATGATGTCATCGCCTAACCAAGCAGTCCTTGCAGAAATACAAGAACCCCCATTAAATATACGTAGACAGTACTTAGCTGAAAAACAAATAATTAAATACAGAACATTTAATACGAGTATGATCCGAAAAATAGCTTTTATTAACACTTGTAATCTTACAACACCTTATTGGAGGATAAAAAATTCCCCTCCCTTGGCAGATGGCTTTGTTAATACCAACCATTATGAAATTTTTATATTAAATAGTCCCAAATATCCAATATTTCAATATAGTTATCAAAGTATCATATTTCGGCCAACAATTATATACCCTGAATATTCAGAAATCCCTAATTTAAATAACCTAATACTCACCACCACATTGAATGCTTTTGGAAAGGATGTAACTAAAATATTTACAGATGGGCCCAAAAGTGAGGTTGGAATAGGTGCAGCATTTTTTGTTTCACACATCAATCATGTCGAAAAATTTAAACTAGCGGATATATTCTCTATTTACAGCGCCGAGTCCTTGGCGATTAAAAAAAGCCTATTATGGTGCACGCTAAATCCAGTTCAAACTGTTTGTATTATGTCAGATTCTAAGTCCGTTTTGCAAGCTATTGAAGGACCTCCAATAAATATATATAATCAAGAATTAATTTGTGAAATAAAAAACTTATTGTACCAATTAAATCAGCAAAATAAAAAAATAATCCTCATATGGGTAAAAGGTCACAGCGGTATTATCGGTAACGAAAGGGTTGATTATGAAGCGAAAGAAGCTTGTAAATCAGATAAATTCGTAAAAATATCTTCACATACCGACTTAAGTACTAAATTAAAAAAATCTATTAAAGACAGATGGACAGAATCTTACAATAATTTTAGCAAGACATCGAAAAATCTTTATTTTCAGCTTTATCCACAACTTCCAAATAAAATACCGCATACGACTTTTGATTATATCAAAAGACATACTTCAGTTATAACTCGCTTAAAATTGAATCACGGCCGTTTTCCGGCGCACCTTCATAAATTAGGGATACTTAACTCCCCGTTATGTGACTGTGACAACATGTCCATAGGTGACATTAACCACATGTTCCTGGAGTGTCAAAAGAATAGCACAGCTATTTTTAAACTATATAATTCCTTAATAGAACACAACACACCTCTCCCTCTCAACATCGGTTCCCTGTTATCTAGCAATAATAAACTCGTCTTCGATGCTATAATAAATTTCATTAAAGAAGCTAATATCGATATTTAATCTTATATACATCTAATATAAATATGCGTATGAATAAAAATAAATTCTGTGGCTAATAGACTGCGTCTAAGGCCATCCCTTTCCTCTACACACACACAACTCAATGGTAAAAATTCGATATCTTTTAATCAGAGTGTCCTATCAAAAATGGTCAAAATTCGTTTTAACACATTCGCTGCTGACTTGTTTCTAGGGTTGTTATCCAGGAGCGGAAAAAATATACCGTACTGAAAATAAAAGTCTCACTGTCCCCGACCGGAGTCATGCGCATCTAGAAAAGGACCGCTTTGACTCCGATTAGAGTCATGTGCAGCGAATGTGTTAAAGGTGAAGAGTGCGTCTTCGTATAAATTTTTTAATTTTTCCTCAAATGAAGTCAGATTCTACAGGGTGTAACAAAAATGCAGGTCATAAATTAAATCACATATTCTGGGACCAAAAATAGTTCGATTGAGCCTAACTTACCTTAGTACAAATGGGCACATAAAAAAGTTGCAGCTCTTTGAAATTACAAAATGAAAATCGATTTTTCCAATATATCGAAAACTATTATAGGTTTTTATTGAAAATAAACATATGGAATTATAATGGCAGGAACATCTTTAAAAAAATTATAGTGAAATTTGTGCACCCCATAAAAAATTTGTGGGGGTTTTGTTCCCTTAAACCGTCCCAAAATTTTGTGTACGTTTCAATTAAATTATTATTGTGGAGCCATTAGTTAAACACAATGTTTTTAAAACTTTTTAGCCTCTTAGTGATTTTTCGATAAGCCTGTGTTTATCGAGATAACTTGAATATGTGTCGAATCCACCACATATTAATTTGTATATGGTCAAGTATGATTGAAGAGACCTGTTAATAATTTGAAAATTTATTTATAATTTACATTTTTAGGTATATTTTGAAACACGTTAAAAAGTAAGCCACATCTCGACAAAAGGGGGCTTATCGAAAAAATACTAAGAGGCAAAAAAGTTTTAAAAATACTGTATTTAACTATTGATTCCACAATGATAGTTTAATTTTTAACGTACACAAACATGTGGAGGGTTTAAAGGAACAAAACCCCATAAAATTTTTATGGGGTGTATAAATTTTACTGTAATTTTTTGTTTAATTGTTCCTGCCATAAGAATGCAACATGTCCATTTTTATTAAAAAATCTGTAATAATTTTCGAATTATTATTGTGGTACCATTAGTTAAACACAATATTTTTTAAACTTTTTTGCTTCCCAGTATTTTTTCTGTTAAGCCAATTTTTATTGAGATGCGGCTTCTTTTTTAATATGTTTACATAAAAATTTTATGGGGTTTTGTTCCTTTAAACCCTCCACATGTTTGTGTACGTTACAAATTAAACTATCATTGTGGTACCAATAGTTAAATACAGTATTTTTAAAACTTTTTTGCCTCTTAGTATTTTTTCGATAAGCCCCCTTTTGTCGAGATGTGGCTTACTTTTTAACATGTTTCAAAATATACCTAAAAATGTAAATTATAAATAAATTTGCAGATTATTAACAGGTCTCTTCAATTTTCGATATATCGGAAAAAATCGATTTTCATTTTTGTAACTTCAAAGGGCTGTAACTTTTTTTATGTGCACATTTGTATTAAGGTAGGTTAGGTTTAATCGAATTAATTTTGGTCCCATAATATGTGATTTAATTATTTATGATCTGCATTTTTGTTACACCTCGTATAAAGCTGCTTTAATAAATAAACGTTGCACGATTTTCGGCAGTTTTTATGATTCTTATGAGATCAATCAAGTTTATCACTTTCAATGACCGTCCGCTATGGAATTTCCATTTTTACAGGTTAATATGAGCCATTTTAAGTAAAATGTGCTAACTTCCACATTATACACGATCTAAAATATTTAAAGCTGCTTTTTTTTTCAATTGTTCAAGTACGTTTTTCAAAACTTGTGCACACAAAGAGTGATTTCATGCGCCTAACTGACCTTCAAAATCTCCAGTCGCTTCTAGGGTTGTTTCTGAGAGAACGGTTCATTCTGTACAAAATACGTTAATAAATATTTTTGTTCAAAATGATCTGAGATATATTTCTTGTTTGAAAATTTTTTTAAGCGTCCTTCAAACGCTCCAATAACGCAATGTAATAGTCACTGTTAATGGGTTTTTTTCTTTTCAAGATAGTTGATAAATATTATACTATGCGTATCCCAAAATACTGTTGCCATAACCTTGCCAGCCAACTGTTGCGTCTTTCCACGCTTTGGAGTCGGTTCATCACGTGCAGTCGACCCGGCAGACTGTCGATTGGACTCCGGTGTGAAATGATGGAGCCATGTTTCATCCATAGGGCTTTTCATTCACAGTCATTTGTTTCGAGCTTCTGTCAAATGTCGTATAATCCGTGTATATTAATATTACACACAGACTATACAACATATGACAGAAGCTCGAAACAAATGACAATCGATGAAAAGCCCTATTATAATATATCGACGCAAAAATTCGGCTTTAATACGATTGAAGATCTTCAAACGCTTCTCAGAATCATCAATTCGTTGTTGTTTTTGATCGATTATGAGCTCTCACGGCACCCACTTTGCAATGATCTTTCGCAGACCCAAATATTCATGCACAATATAATATACTGCACATGCCTTTGATATCTTTAGAGTCAGCTATCTCGAACAACTTCACTTTACGGCCATCCAAAATTATTTTCTGGATTTATTGATGTTTTCGTCGGTAACAGCCTCTTTGGGGCGTGCACTGCGTACATCGTCCTCGGTGCTCATTTCGCCTCGTTTAGCAAACTTAGCAAACCATTTCTTAACGGTTGATATTCCTGGTACACAGTACGAATAATGTTTATCAAGCCAAGCTTTGGCTTCACCGTATTTTTTTTCGCCAAAGAGCAATGCTTTATTAAGACATGAAATTACTTTTTATCCATTTCTTTTAAACTAACACAAGTTGCTTCACTCAAAATGCTATATCTCATAAACTAATAGTTCCACAGCTGTCAAATTTATACACGCATCTTTTAAAGGTTAAGGCTGACTAAAACTCATATTTGGATTTAATACCAGTAGTGCCATATATGTGTCAGCCTACGAAATTTCAGCCCACCTGGTATAAAGATATAATGATCGTAAATACACAGAAATATTAATATCCACCAAAATGTAATCAAATATTTCCAAAACTAAGGTGGAACTATTTATTTTCCTAACAAGTGTATAAAGTCATACTTTTCCGCACGCGACTGCAGTTTGCCGAACGACGCGAAGCGGGAGTTCGGCAAGCAGTCGAGTGCGGAAAAGAGACTTTCTGCCAGAGTTGGGAACAATATTTTTTCTACGAGTCTTTAAAAAATGACCAAATCTTAATCAATTAATTTAATTAAACCCTGTATTGCCCCTTGTAACTCCTAAGTTACATATTGAATAAGAGTCGTTAAATACTTTCTAAACCTGATATTTCCGTAAAAGTCGGTTGTTTCTATAAAGTTACAGACATCTGTCTACCACAGAACATTCCAATCCTCCGTAAGCTCATATTTTTATGCATAAGTTCTAGCAATTGTCGTGTGTTGTCATTAATAGTGTCACAGCGTTGTAAGAGGCGACTTTGATCACAATTTCAAGTACTTTCGATACTAGCTCACGAAATAAAAAAAAATAAAACTAAACGTAAGTATATTCTGACATTTATTGTAGCAAATATATGCTCTGATAATAAAATTTTAGATATTTTATGAGTAAAAAATGTTGTATATAACTTTGAAATTACAATGGTCCATAATGTATAACATAATTTTTTTTTGCAGGTAGCAACAGAAATGAAACCTATTTGTGCAAAATCATTTTATGGCAAGAAAGAACTAAATAATGTTCAAATTAGAGACATTCCTGGGTATGACTCTGAAGATTCCATTATAGAATCCGACAGTGAAGATGATGAAGTGGTACATATTTTAGAAAATGTTTGTTCGAAAGACGTAAATGTGGGAGATATGGAAGACAATAACAAGCACCAGGAAGATGATAATGAAAAAGAGGATGGCAGTGACAACGAAAATGACGTGCCCAATCATCAGGATATCACATGGAAACGAATTACCAGTCGTTCTGCACAGCCTATTCGACCTTGGAAAGCTAGTTTACCGCCAGGACCTGAAAATCCGTATACTCCAATCAAGTATTTTAGAACACTGATAGATGACAATATATTGGACAATATTGTTTATTAAACAAATCTCTATTCTACCCAAAAGAACACAGAAAAATCTTTAAATGTGGACAAGAACGAAATAAAACAGTTTTTCGGTGTATGTTTGTTTATGTCAGTGTATGGTTTACCCTCAACGAGAATGAACTGGAAAGCGTCTACTCGAATTCCAGTTGTTGCAGAAACTATGAGTCGGAATCTCTGGGAACAAATAAAAAACAATATCCACTTCAATGACAATAGTCAGATAATTCCCGGAGATAAGTTGTACAAAATCAAACCGCTTTTAGAACCAGTTATAGCAAATTTTCAGAAAATTCCAATGACAGAAAAACTATCCGTGGATGAACAAGTTATTCCTTTCAAAGGAAAACATAGTCTAAAAATGTATATAAAAAACAAACCAAAAAAGTGGGGCTATAAAGCGTTTCTCCTATGTGATACCAACGGAATTGTATATAATTTTGAACTGTATACTGGTAGAGAAGAGCATCCAGAATATTTACCAAATATTGGAGTCAGCGGAAATGTGTTTCTTAGATTGGCCACAATAATTACAAGAAATTCTTACCATAAGATATATTTTGATAACTGGTTTACAAGTGTGCAATTACAAATTGAACTGGACAAGTTGGGTATTCCTTCTGTAGGTACGGTGCGTCCTAACAGATTGAAAGGATGTAATTTCTCTACCGACAAAGATATGAAAAAGAAAGGAAGGGGCAGTTTCGAAGAACTTGTTTACAAGAAAGAAGGTATAACCCTTGGAGCAGTCAAATGGTACGACAACAAGCCAGTGCATTTACTGAGTTCGTTTGTAGGCACGTATCCTACAAGTCAAGTACAATGATGGGACAAAGCAAAGAAAGAAACCATTCTTGTGGAATGTCCTAATATTGTAACGTTTTACAATAAATGTATGGGCGGAGTGGACTTAATGGTCTCGTTGATGGCTTTGTATAGAACTAATATTCGTTCTAAAAAGTGGTACCTCCGCATTGTGTTCCATATATTTGACTTGGCAGTTGTGAATGCTTGGTTACTTTATAGAAGAGACACCCAGTTACTTGGTGCAAGAAAAAACGATGAAATAAGTCTTTTAGATTTCAAAGCACCTAAGTATTGCCGCTTGTCTTTGTCAAGCTCAAGAAGAGAGGAAGGCCCAGTCTATCTATAATAGAACAAGAAATAGAGCAGAAAAGGAAAAGAGGACTTATCGCTACTCTACCGGACAAAAAAATACGGAAAGATGGAATAGGCCATTAGCCTAAATTTTCAGAAAAGCGAGGTTGTTGCAAGAAACCGGGATGTCTAGGCGTGCCAAAAGTGTTATGTGAAAAATGTAATGTAAATTTGTGCTTTACGCCTAATTCTAATGCTTTGTGGACTTTCATAAAAATTAACTTTTTTCCCATTGTAACTTGAGAGTCACAAACCCTTTTTAAACAAAGGAAATAAAGAATTAAAAAAAATTAAAAAATGTTTTAATTTGATCCCATCCTTGAAGTATATAACACCAGAAATTTTTTTTGCAGTTAAAAAAAAATTGGGCAGTACAGGGTAATATGAAAATACATACACAAATTATTTCTTTGACAAGGTTGTCAAAACCAAACTTTCAATGTACATAAAATTAGTTAGCATGACTACGATCTTGGTTTCCATGACGATGATTCAAAACGACTGTTATTGTCTACCGATCTGACTTTCGAATATTATGTCAAAATAATTTTATTTCATCGAATTGTCGCGTTAATTTCATTAAAAGAGGAACGCAATAAGATACATTTGAAATAAAATAGTAAATAATATCTAAATATTAGTTTATTGCATGTATTATAATTATTTTAAGGCCATACTAAAATATCTAAACGCGTGCGGCAAAGTAAAACGCGCGCGGAAAAGTAAAACGCGTGCGGAAAAGTAAAACTTTATAATCTAAAACGCGTGGGCGAAAGGAGACATTTTTGCACGCCCGTAGAAAAAAAATATTTTAGTATACCAAACTTTACTTTTGCTTTTGTCATGTATGTACTCATATTTATTCAAAAAGTATCAATTTATGTACTCCCTTCCTCCTCATTCCTTGAGTAGGCGAGCGGCAGCAACCCCTGAAATTACGTTATAACGACCACGAAAATCAACTAAAAGGTGAATGACCAATTTTGGTGGTTCTTTATGTTTTCGAGGTCGCTGAATCTGAATATGAAGTCTATTTTTATCTAGAATTGGTGGAACATGTTCAAAAATCAAATTTTATGCAAAAATGCGAAAAATAAATTTTGATGATTTTTCAAATTTACCTCGCTGTATCTTTGGTAGCTGTAAATATTTCGTCTTGAAAATTTTACTGTGGGATCTTTAGAGTATTTAGATAACAACGAACTTTGTACAAAATCTTTATATAAATTAAAAGAGGAGTTGTTAATTTTTAAACATTTAGTCGTCAGATTTCGTTGGTTTCATGTTTACTTAAAAAAGTTAGGCGACAAACTTTTTAGCTTATAATTTTAGTCAACACCGGAACAAAGCATAGGTCATGAAGAAGTTTTCTGGTTGTCTTAAATTTTAAGTCAAAATATTATGCAATATGAAAAAAGTTATGTAATATGAAAAATTATGCAATATGAAAAAAATAAGACTTTATAGACGAGCGGCACACCACAAAAAACGCTTATTTCTCGAGATACTGTATTGTGTGATGACCACTGTGTGGTGAATAGCTAATTTTGTTCAAACATTATGTTTTTGATGGTGCTGAAAACGAAAATTAGGTTTATTTTGAATTTTACGTGGGGGACATTGGCAAAATCGCAATTTTACCCTAAAAATAAAAAAAAATGAGATAACATATTTTGAGTTTAATAACTGTTCGATTTTAATATTTTTTTATGAGATTTTTACAGTATATATTTCTTACCTTTCTGAAGATAATGGTACTTGTTTCAATATTTCTTTCTCATTATAATAAAAGTTATGAATTGTTTAAAGTGAAAGGTGCAGATTCCTGATTTTTAAAGTTCAATCGCAAAAGTTGAGAGACAAAATTTAAATTTAGCTTTTTAACCAAGTTTATGGTAAAATATAGGGTAAAAAGAATAAAATGTTTTATAGAGAAAAAATAATGCAACTTTTAGTTTTAAGAAAAACGCGATTTAACTTTTTTTTTATTTTTCGTTCCTCTATCTAAAATTCAAAATAAACCTTATTTTCGTTTTCAACTCCATCAGAAACATAACGATGGCTTAGTGTGAAAACCTCGTATCTCATTTTTTTTCGAAAATGACATTTTGGTGGTTTTAGTTTGAAAACTTTGTATCTCACGATTTACAACTGTTGTAAAAAAACCAAATACACCAGACTTTTTTCTACAGCCGAAAAAAGAAACCACGTATATAAATTGCCCTCTTGATTTAGTGTGAATACCACGTATATTTATAACCAAGAATTTGGCACTTAATTTGGAGTGTTTGTTTAAGAAATTCAACTTGGAGAAATATTTTTTTGTAAACAACAAAAGGTAGTCCAGCATATAGAAACATTTTATAAACCTTAAATCAAAAGATTTGTACTGTATCGACCTAGTATTTGGAGGTGTGCAATAAGCTATGAAAAATGAAAACCTCGTAAATAATCATGAACACAACCTCATTTTAGATGAAAAACACGTATATCAAGATATACGAGGTTATCATAGTTACTTGGGCAAAGGCTCTATATACTGCAAGGATATTTGCGTATTTTTCATAGTTAATATTTGTATTTTTCAATTTAACAGCAACATTAACACTTTCAGCTCTGAGCCAAGATCAAATATTTGTCTCAATGTGCTCAAATTAAAATACTTAACAGTAGTTTTTTTTTAGATTATATTATGCAAAAAATCAGTTTTTTGCCTCTCCTGTAAAATTGTAATTTAATGAGATACAAGGTTTTCACACTAAGCCATCGATAAAGTAAGACCAAAATTAGCCATTCACCACAATATGGTCAGTATTTTGAGAACTAAGAATTTTTTTTTGGAAGAGTGCCACTCGTATATAAAGTCACATAACTTTTTTCTTGACTTTAAATTTTCATCAATCATGAAATTTGATTGAAAAATCATCAAAATTTATTTTGCGCATTTTTGCATAACATTTGATTTTTAAACATGTTCCACCAATTCTAGAAAAAAATAAACTTCATATTCGGATTCAGCGACCTCGAAAACATAAAGAATAACCAAAATTTGCCATTCACGTATTATGGTCGCTTTTTCGTTTTCTAAGCCTCAAATTAGGGGTGTGCCGCTCACCTAGAACCTTTGTCAGAGCGCGGTTATACTATATTGTTAGCGTGCTGGCTCCATTAACTGCGATCCTATGCCAGCGTATTAGAAATAGTCATCTTAGTCTTCGACGCTCTACTTTTCTTTCTAAAACCAATATTTCTATAGTCCCCGTTTTTCTTGCTATTTGGCTGAAGTAATTTAGGTATACTCAGTTTACTTTTTTTAATAGCGAAGGCTTCGATATTACTTTTATCATTTTTTGAAGTTATACTACTTTAGGCGCGATTGAGATTAAGGGTGAATTTATATTGATCTGCGCGCATGCGCACACCGACAGTATGGTATTAGACGTTATACGGGCTCTGATTGGGTGTTGAAATGATCTGTCAATAATAAATAATTGTTCAATATGAAGGTAAACAAATGTATAATATATTAGTTTTATTGTTGTGAGGACAGAAACAAAAAAGTTTATAATTGTAGTGACATTTAAATAGTTTTTAAAAGCAACAGGTACGTAATAATTGTAAATGTATCATAGGTACCTACCTATTTGAACCTACCAAAATACATAGTATGTAATATTTTATTTACATAATTTGATTACCATCAAAATTTCTATCAATGTTCACCTAATATATTGTTTTCTTACTCTATGTTTTGTTGTATTTTTTCAATTCTAAATCATTTCAATTCAAAATCAAAATAATTTAATTTAATTCAAAAATGTCAAAAGCTTATCCCGTTTAGTTAGTCGATCTTCGCACATAATGACACATTGCCTCCGTGGCGAAGCGTTTAAGGCGAATTAACCCCAATATACCAACCGCGCTGATAGCTGGTTCGAATCCCAATAAAAACTTTTATTTTTTTATTTTTTTTTTATACATTTTTTGATTGTAAGTATATTTATTATATAATTTTATTTTCAGAAAATACGTATTTAGTTAAAAAAATTTCCAACAATTAATGTTCAGAAATCATTTGTGGCATTTTTACTGTGTTTGTGTGTGTTTTATTCTTTTATTATTTTGATTTTTGGCACTGTTTTAATAAAAGTGTTTGAGAAGTAGTAAGTATAAATTAGTTTAATATTTAAATAAAATATAAATAAAAAGTATATTAATTTAGTATAAATCATATAATAGAAGTATAACTTCTTACGTGCGTAAAAAATACACACACATTCTTTTTTGATCGTCCATGTTTAAGCTGCGTATGTAGCAATAGGAAAAATGAGGGCATTGATCAACCTGAGCTTAAGATTTCTGGTTATTGTTCGGTCTTTCCGTATTTTAATTAATTTAGTTATTTCGGTTCGGGCCATCGTTAGTATACGTTTGATTTCTGTTTATCAGGTGGCACAAGTATACAAATCTGTCTACTTTAAAATTCGCTATTTGATGTGCGGTAGATTACACAGGTTTACAAAAAAAAATAAATTGTGGACTATTTGAAGAAACCATATGACTAGGGGGTTTTTGGAGTCGCTGATCACGAATCCGGGGTCCGCTGATCTCTATCACATCAGGTAAAGGTCATTTCAAGGTCAAATCAAGATAAATAGACAATCGCTCTGAAAAAGTATATTAGGGGGTTTTTGGGGTCGCTGATCACGAATCCGGGGCCTGCTGACCTCTCTCACGCCTAGCTCAAGGTCATTTCAAGGTCAAATCAAGATAAATCGACACAATAGTAGGTTTTTGGGGTCTCTGACCACAAAACTGGGGCTATAACAGGGCTCAACGATCCGTTGAGCTATAACACGTCAAATAAAGGACATTTAAAGGTCAAATCAGTTTTGTGGTCAGCGACCCCAGAAAACCTCTAATATACATTTTCAGAGCAATTGTGTTCATTTATCTTGATTTGACCTTTAAGTGACCTTGAGCTGGACGTGAGAGGTCAGCGAACCGCGGATTCGTGATAAGCGACCCCAAAAAACCCCTAATATACTTTTTCAGAGCGATTGTCGATTTATCTTGATTTGACCTTGAAATGACCTTTACCTGACGTGATAGAGATCAGCGGACCCCGGATTCATGATCAGCGACCCCAAAAACCGTCTAATGTACTTTTTCCGAGCGATTGTGTCGATTTATCTTGATTTGGCCTTGAAATGACCTTGAGCTAGACGTGAGAGAGGTCAGCGGACCCCGGATTCGTGATCAGCGACTCCAAAAACCCCCTAATATACTTTTTCAGAGCGATTGTCTATTTATCTTGATTTGACCTTGAAATGTCCTTAACCTGATGTGATAGAGATCAGCGGACACCGGATTCGTGATCAGCGACCCCAAAAACCCCCTAGTCATATGGTTTCGTCAAATAGTCCACAATTTATTTTTTTTTGTAAACCTGTGTTATTTGTTCTGTCTACGATCATTATTTTCGTTTCTCGATCATTTTATTTTTTCGGTATTGATCTGAAGATTCTTTGCTTATCCGGCTTATGTAGTCTACAGATTATGAATTTCCTATAAAATATAGAGACCTTATTACATAGTGTATACATGGTACAATATCTCTTGGTAGACTTTTAATCATAAACATATTTCTTCAGAATTTTGAATACTTTTAAAGTGATCATTTATTTTGTACTTAACTTTAATGTTATTTATTTACAATTTATTTTGTACTTAACTTTAATGCAATTTTTGATTCTAAAGAATATAATCCATAGAGATAAATTCCAATAGAAGGCTTAATTTAATTTTATGGTATAAAATATTTCCTTTGCCGTATTCCCCATCGGATTTATCCGTATTCATCAAATCGAAAACCCGTACCTCACGGATTAGTACATACACCACTGACTTGCATCTCTTGCTTATACCTTGTTAACATTGGTTTATTACACCTACATTATTGAAGTGTAGTTTGCCGAACCACTAGCATTAACAGATGGAAATGCATCACTGAAATGTATCGGGAAAGTCATTTCGTATTTATATTTTGAAATTGTTAGTGATACATATTTAATGACATGCCATTATTATTGGCTATATGTTCATATTTATTTATAACTTTTTAATATTTAGAGCCAGAGTAGATTTTACCGAACGGATTGATGTATAAAATGTTTAATGCATGTGAGGGCGTATTTACGAAAAGATATAACAGTCCAGGGTAATAAGGATTTTCTCGGGACACTCAAAGATCCAGGTAGCTGATTACTTTTTTAGTTATTGTAGACCTATGGGAAGAAAACCTACCTGTTTCCTGCCTAGAGTTCGCGTCCGTTTTTTAATTATTATTAACCGTTTAGTGCAAAAATCGATTTTTTCGATTTTTTGCACTCCATTGAAAAACTAAGTAGTTGATATAAAATTACAAAATTTAGTTTTTGAGAACATTGAAAAACCCTCAAAATGCCGATTTTTGAAAGTTAAAAAGTTAATTTGTTGCTACGCAAATTGCAAAATAAGTGAAAATCGTTATTTGTTAATAACTTTTACTTAAAATACCAGAGAGCTTTAGTGTTTCACCCAAAGTTGGACATTGGGATATGTAACAAACCCTTAAAATTTGAGAGCGATCCATTAATTAGTTTAAGAGTTATTCTATTTGTTTTTCCCAGAGACCTTTATTTTGCAATAAGATAAGATAGAAAACAATGAAGATAGTGCAATTCTGAGTATGCCAAATGAAAGTAGAAGAGTGATAGTATCAAAATGTATTAAAAAAAGATAAAAAAATAATTAACATTGTCAAAAATCCTAATGCCAAATTTTTAAAATTTTGTAGTTTATAAACATTTAGAATAACTTAAATATTATCCGTAGTAACAATATTTTTATATATTCGAAAAGATAGTATTTTAACACGAATTTTCAAATAAAAAAATTTAGCCTGGGCTCATTTGGGACAAAGTTAGCCATATGTTTTTTTTGAATTCACAGCTAATTTGTTTATAACAATTAAGGAATCTCATTAACGCCGTTTTAAAGAATGGGATTTGTATTTTTTCTTAAAAAATTTGCACAAACATTATACCTTTACAGCACCCTCTACGATTTTTCAAAAATGTAGTGCAAACGATTACTAGGGGGAATCTACAAATCCAACGAGTTAAATACCGAAAAAGCAATTTCAAACGAATATAATTTGCTGTATCTCCGCATCAACTCAATGGTTTTTGATCTTTTTTTTTAATTGGTATGTAATTTTTACGTAAATTACAAATATGCAATTTGTTTATAAATTTATTAATTAATAAACAGTCTAATTTGTTTAAACAATTCTTAAAAAAATTTTTTTTACAATCTATTTCTTTAATCATTTTATCATTAATGATCACAATAAAAGTTATAGTACACTTTAATAAATAAATGATTTTTATTAGATAATTATTTATTTACAATAATTTATTTATTAAAGTATACCTTAACTTTTTCTATGATTAATAGGGATAGTATGATTAAAATCATGGGTTTTTGGGAAAAAATTGTTTTTTCAAAAATTGTTTAAACAAATTAGACGGTTCATTAATTATTAAATGTCTAGGCAAATTGCATATTTGTAATGTACAGAAAAATTACATACAAATTAAAAAAAGAACGATCAAAATATATTCAGTAGATCCCGAGATATAGAAAATTATAGTAGTTTTAAGTTCCTTTTTATAGTTTTTGAACTCGTGCATTTGTCGGCTCCCAGCTCCCCCTTCACGTACCTCGACTAGTCACCAATTAAACTACATTTTTAAAAATTCGTGTAAAATACCAGCTTTTCTAATATGTAAAATGACTTTTTCTACAAACAATATTTTTTCTACAACCGTAGCACTCCATACGAGCGTTAAAAATGCTACTTTAAGGCACTAGTGCTTTAAAATATTTTTAAGGCACTGCAGTTCGTATTGACCGTATAGGCAATTTTGATGTAATGTCAAAAAATATAAAAATGGAATGTCAGTCAAGTTCAAGTAAAAGTTTTTGTAGATATTGTCCTGTAATTACGTTTGTAGAAAAAATATTGTATGATATGCGTGTTAAAAAGTACATTTTTAAGGCACTCATGTGAATTTTCACATGCAAACTTTCACATGCGTGCCTTAAACGTATACTTTTAACACTTATATCATAAATAACTATTTAAAGTTATTCTAAATGTTTTAAACTACAAAATTTTACAAATTTGGCATTAGGATTTTTGACTATATTAGATAATCTTTTTATCGTTTTTTAGTACATATTGATGGTATGTATTAGTTTTCTACTTTCATTTGGCATACTCAGAATTGCCCTATCTTTAGGGCAATTATTTTCCCATTATTTTCTGTCTTATGTTATTGCAAAATAAAGGTCTCTGGGATAAACAATTAGAATAACCCTTAAACTAATTAATGGATCAGTCTCAAATTTTGAGGTTTTGTTAAGTACCCCAATACCCAACTTTGGGTAAAACACTAAAGTTCTAAGGTAATTCTTGTAAAAGTTATTAACAAATAACGATTGTCACTTATTTTGCAGTTTGCGTAGCAACAGATTAACTTTTTAACTTTCAAAAATCGGAATTTTGAAGGATTTTTAATGTTCTAAAAAATTAAATTTTGTAATTTTATGTCAATTGTTTAGATTTTGAATGGGGTGCAAAAAATTTAAAAAAATCGCAATTTTTGCACTAAATTGTTAATAATTAAAAAACGGACGCGAACTCTAGGCAGAAAACAGGTAGGTTTTCATCCTATAGGTATACAATAACTAAAAAAGTAGTCAGCAACCTGGATCTTTGAGTGTCCCGAACATGGTCTATTTCTAGCTTATTACCCTGGTCTATAAAGCAATACGCTAAGGGAGAGACTTTGTGACTAGCAATGAAGCTGAAGATGATATGTTAGAATTAACAGCAGCATTAGACATAGCGTAGCGATTACGACGCACGTATTTCCAGTTGGAATTAGACATATTATGCTAATAAAAGATTGATGACATCGAAATTATTAAACAAAAGAACCAAAATGACTATCTACAGAACATTAATTATCATCATCAGTGGTGCTACAGCCCTGCGAAAGAGCTTCGACCTTCCCAAGTCTATTACGCCTGTCATTCCTATCCATTGCCAACCGTTGCCAGTTTGCTGCGCCTATATTTCTCCTATCCTCATCTACACCATCCTTCCATCTAAGTTTTGGCCTACCCTTATTTCTACTTCCCACAGGTTATCACATAAGGATTCGTCTAGGAGGGTTGTTATGCTGTGGTCTTGGTAGATGTCCTGCCCATCTTAGCGTCCCTATTCTCATAAGAAATACTACGTATTTACCACCAAATTTATATTTGTATCTGTGGTATACCTCGTAGTTGTACCTCCTCCTCCAAATACCATTTTCACAGATGCCACATGCCACCGAATATTCTTCTCAGAATCCTTCGTTCAAATATAAGCAGAAGGTTTTCATCTGCCTTGGAGATGGTCCATGTCTCCGATCCATATGTCAACACTGGTTGTATAAGGGTTTATATATGGTTAATTTTGTTTTTTGGCTTAAGTTTCTGCTTCTCATATGTCTACTTAGTCCAAAATAGTATTTGTCCGCTAGGATTATCCTTCGCTTGATTTCTTTCGTCATGAAGTTCTCCTTGGTGGTCAGGGAGGGATATTTTCCAAATCAAACATTTGCTATCTTTGTCATACAACACACTGAGTCAAATAAAGACACTGACAGTTTTAAATATTTTACATGGCATCGGGAATATTTTGAGTTGTTGATTAAATAATATTAATACCGTATTTGATAAATAATTGATTTAAGAATGACTAAAATAAAAAGTTATTTATTGTTTATTATTTATGGAAGACCCAAGCAGAGAACACATCTGGATATATTCTGTGATTCAAGTACTTATTTTGTTGTTAAAGATGTTCAAAATTGTAAGCGTTTCATAGTAACAATATATTGTTAAAAAATCACTTTAACACTTTTCTTTTTTTCTCGATTGAGTATTAGTTTTTGTTGTACATATAAATTATTACAATCACTGAATACATAGTTAGTGGAAAAATTATCACATTTAATAACTGAATTAATAATTTGCAATTATAAAAATAACAGTTATCCAAGAACATTCAAAAGCCATCTCTTTAAAGTTAATGACATTCTAGTAATGTTTACATATCCATGCCAGTGTGAATTTTACTACACGTAATTTTCCGTGTAAAGACAGAAAAAGTAGGGATAGCCGTAAAATAATTGCGAATTATGTACCGATGGCCTTAAATAAGAGAGAGCGGTAAAGCCAATGTTGAAATGTTAAATAGTATTCAATGCACTGTTTAAAAAAGTACAAACAACCAAAACAAAATCAATTTATCCAGTAACTATTTTCAATCTGGTATTTTGTTAGCGGTGTTGTGTATTCTTTTAGCAAACAAATATCCTTACCTTCCATGACTTGGTAACGGGAAACCGTCTAAAGTCCACGATATCTGCGGAGTCGGATTTCCTGAAGCACTACATTTAAGAGATACAGCGGGGCCCGGTTGCAGCGTTTGTTCGATAAAACTGTACAGCAGGATTGGAGGCGCATCTGAAACAAACAGTACAAATTTTACCTACAGGTTGTAGCAAAAATATGGAGTAAATTCATTAGTTCCGAAACAGTAACTTTTTAAAACAATCTTAAAATACGGCAATTTTAATTTTTGAATGGCCGTCAAAATTATTGTTACATAATATACTGCACACTAATAAAGTCATCGACTATGTTTTAAATACAAACCGAGATCAAAGTATAACTCATTACTATTTAAACGGCATCCTAATCGGCTGTGCACAGATGTATTATTAAATTATTATTAACCCTTTCGTTCACCGTGTCTCCAATTGAGGACAACCTATTCTATAATTTTTAATATCTAGCTCCATGTACCCTTCTATACATATGTACTCTATAGTATGTATCCTTGTAACAAATTGTCCCCGATTATGGATATCCCATTCCGTCCACTGAGTACTTGTGCTGACATCTAACGGCATGTGAACAAAATATTTAATATGTTGAAATATTTCTATAGTTATATTTGGCCTAGGCCAATATTTCTTTTTGTAATACCATTAGGGTAATATTGATAAAAACCTAAATTATGATGACAATAAAAGCTATAAAGATAGTATAGTAAGATCGGTGCGTACTCTTCTATTCTGAATATTAAATATTACCTAACTATTTTTTAGGATTTATTATTCTTGTTTTGAGTATATCTTCAAATTTCTCCATTTTGTCTGTAGGATTGTAAATTAATAATAATACACATAGTTTCAAAAGTTATGCATAACCCCTTGTATTCACGATGTTTACGCTTTTATAAATGTGTATCTTTATCGCATATTTAATGGGCCTTTTTTTATAAAAAATATACCATTTTTGGTTTTTTATTTTATTTGATTACCAATTTCATTGACCTGGTTTTGCCAAGGGGTAAACATTTGAAAAATTTATTCTGGTGAAATTTTTTAAAACGTGATTAAAAATGAATCGTACTTTAATTTCAGAGTTGGACCATATAAGAATTATCGATTTAGTTGAAGAAGGCCATTCACAGCGGTTCGTGGAGGAAAGAGTGGGTGTTTCTCAGAGTGATGTCTCACGGATATGAAATAGGTTCCTGGAGACAAACTTGATACTGAATAGAGCTCGGTCTGGTAGACCCCGAGTTACCAATGATCGACATAATAGATATATCAGAATTTCCATCCGTAGAAATTTTTTTTGTCTGTACCAGCCCTCCAAAGAGAATTCAGGTATGCTACAGGAGTCAGAGTATCGTTATCTACAATAAGAAGAAGAATTTTAGACTCAGGTTTGAGGAGTCGTCGACCAATAAGAGTTCCTCCGCTACAACCTAGACATATTTTGGACCGCCTCCGGTGGGCTCAAGAACACATAGAGCTCTCCAACTCTTTGGGAATTTTGTGATTTTTTCAGACGAGACCAGAATTTCTTTAAATATTGATAACCGGTGAATTTGTGTGTGGCGAGAGCCAATAAGAGCTGCATAACTAGCCACACACGAATTCACCGGTTATCACTATTTAAACAGATTCTGGTCTCGTCTGAAAAAAGCGCAAAATTTCAAAATTGTTGGGGGAGCTGTATGTGTTCTTGAGCCCACTGGAGGCGGTCCAAAACATGTCTAAGTTGTAGCTGAGGAACTCTTATTGGTCGACGACTCCTCAAACCTGAGTCTGAAATTCTTCTTCTTATTGTAGATAACGATACTCTGACTCCTGTAGCATGCCTAAATTCTCTTTGGAGGGCTGGTACAGACATAGAAGAATTTCTACGGATGGAAATTCTAATATACCTATTCTGTCGATCTTGGTAACTCGGGGTCTACCAGACCGAGCTCTATTCAGTATCAAGTTTGTCTCCAGGAACCTATTTCATATCCGTGAGACATCACTCTGAGAAACACCCACTCTTTCCTCCACGAACCGCTGTGAATGGCCTTCTTCAACTAAATCAATAATTCTTATACGGTCCAACTCAGAAATTAAAGTACGATTCATTTTTAATCAAGTTTTAAAAAATTTCACCACAATAAATTTTTCAAATGTTTACCCCTTGGCAAAACGAGGTCAATTAAATGGGTAATCAAATAAAATAAAAAGCCAAAAATGGTATATTTTTTATAAAAAAGGCCCATTAAATATGCGATAAAGATACAGATTTATAAAAGCGTAAACATCGTGAATACAAGGGGTGATGCATAACTTTTGAAACTATGTGTATTACATTTATAATAATAAGAAAAGTCACATAAATAATAAGAGAAAAAAATACAAAATTTTTAAAGTTTGATATTGTATAAAAAATAATGATTCTTGTAGTAAGGCGCCTGACCCAAATATTATTTAATTATTTTTAAATAAATATTAAATATTCGATTTAATTTCCCAAAGCAACGGAAAACGAGTGGAAGGTTTATGCTCTTTCATTTTACTATGGTGCAGTTTATCAAATTTTAATACTTTTAAAGTTAAAACGGTCTTTTCAAAATCAGTGTTGTGGGCCTTATTGGGTACAGTAGTTCCAAAAAAGGTCCCCCAGTTGATCCAAATAAGGCCCACCTTTTTTTTTTAATTGTTATTTTATTTTGTTCACTAATTTGATACATGATTTTAGATGTTAATAAAATTGGATACTGTTAACTGTTTTTGGGGGTGTTTTATTGCAAGATATCCATTAAATAAAGGCATTTATTAAATCAGAAACATACGTTCATTCACATTTAAGAAATGTTGCAGTTTTGTAATAATCCGCAGTCTAGATATCACACTTTGGACAAACAAATGTAGGTGTTTTGTTCTGCTTGTTAATCCTAAATATTCTTCTTGTACGTTTTTAAGGCATTTGGTGCACAGCCTCATATCTGCTATTCTGTCCTCTTGGCACAAGTAGCAAAACCAGCTCTCTTCTTTTTCTCCTGAGTTTGAAACCTTAGACCGCAATCCACTTAGACCTGCTTCAAGAATATCTTTTAAGGAAGGTTGAATTTTTCCTTTATCCTTCTTTTCATTGAGGGATTTTAGTTTTATATTATGTTCTCCTTTTTTTGGTTTCGTCTGTTTCCCTTTATCACTAATAGGTTTTTTGTCTTGATTTTTATCCTTTTCAGTAAATACAGCTTTACTTACTATAACCGCTCTATAATTAAGTGACTTTGCTCGGGGCTGGACCATTTTCTTTTTTATTTTAGGTGTAGGAAGAATTTCCTGAAAGGAAGTCTCCAAAATACCTTCGTCATTACTGGAATTATCGTGAAAAGTTAAGATGTCGGAAACTGAAGTTGTACTTGAATCTGGCGAAGAATAAATCTTTCGTTTCTGACACTTTTTCTTAGAGGGGTCTCGTTCTTGTATCATTGGTGCCTGGCTGTCATCGGTCCTCGATTGAGTAGGCGAAGGAGTATTTTCTTCATTTAAGTTATCTCGCTTCGACAGTTCAGATGGAGCAAATGCTTGTTCCGGGATAACATTAGGGTCAAACGGATAGATGCCTGTGGCACGAAACCCAATTGAAACATTATGAGGTGTAGCAGCTTGAAGAAGTATCGCTTTGGTATTAATTCCCAAACCGTTTTCTCCGTCTCTTGGTTGTAGAATAAATTACTTCTTTTTCCTAATTGGTTTATTTAAAAAGACTACACTTACTAAAGCTAAGTTTAGCTTTTACGCCAGACACGTTGAGAATTAATATTGTACAAAAAAGTCCCAAATATTAATTTGGACTTAATTATGAACTATTATAATTGAAAAAGCTATCGTTTTTTTAAATATGTAACATTGACAAATATTTTATTTAGGAATTGTCACTCATTTTTTGAGATAGATTTTTTAAGAAGGCCAAAATCGTGTATTAAATGTGACATAATTTTAGGGGCGTAATAAAGCAAAGATTAGAATTTGGATTATATAATAAAGTTTCAACATTCTCCCCCGCGTTGAAGCATCCCTGCTTCAACTAAATTACACAGTAACAGAAACAGAAAAAACAAAGTGTTAGGAAGAATGTAACAAAACTAGAAATAAGCATGTTGGTCATTTTAAGGTTGAGTTTGATTTGGTAATAAAGAAAGCTTTGAAATGGATCGGATAAACTCTCCGGAAGCCGTACGGAGCTTAACCACACGGACTTTGCCCTCCTTACCAGGATATACTTCAATGATGCGCGCCAACGGCCACATCATTGGAGGTACATTATCTTCCTTGAGTAAAACTAGTTTATTTACTTGCAGGTTAGAATATTCTTCAGCCCATTTAGGCCGGTTCTGAAGGCGATTTAAGTAATCAACCGACCAACGTTTCCAAAAAACTTGTTGAATTTTAGAAATCTGCTGGAAGGTGGAAAGTCTATGTTCGTTTAAATGTGAAAGATCCTTTTCAGGATAAGCGGTGAGAGGAGACCCTATCAGAAAGTGTCCCGGTGTAAGGCAGGTTAAATCTGTAGGGTCATTAGAAACTGGACCTAAGGGCCGAGAATTTAGTATTGCCTCGATTTGACAAAGAATAGTGTTAAACTCTTCTGAAGTGAACAAAGCATTACCCACCAATCTCTTGATATGAAATTTTGCGCTTTTGATGGCGGATTCCCAGATTCCACCCCAATGCGGAGATCGAGGTGGAATGAATTTCCACTTGGTCTCATTTTGTGAAAGAAAGTCACAGATAATATTTACATTATTATTAGATTTGAAAAATTGATACAACTCATGTAGGACATTTTTTGCACCTAAAAAATTGGTGGCGTTGTCACTATAGATCACTGACGGATTTCCTCTTCTCGAGACAAAACGTTTTAAAGCGTTCAGAAAGGAGTCAGTAGACAGTCCAAGAACTAGCTCTATGTGAACTGCCTTGGTGACCATGCAAACAAAAACCGCAATGTATGATTTTATGAGTGGAGATTTACGAAGCCTTGAGGATTTTATTTGAAAGAATCCTCCGAAATCAATTCCAACTTTCTGAAATGGTCTAGAAACATTTACACGATCAGAGGGCAAACTTGCCATAATCTGTTGGCAGACTTGATTATTGAATCGAAAACACATATTGCAATTTCGAATGATTTTTTTGATCTCTCTGAGCCCATTAAGGGGCCAAAAACGTAAACGAATATTGCTCAGAACGGTTTGAGCACCAGCATGCCCGAGCCGCCTATGTTCGTACTCTAGTATGAGGGAGGTCGTATGATTATGGGGTGGCAAAAGCAAGGGATGTTTCTGTTGGTAGGGAATGGAGGCGTTACAAAGCCGTCCGCCGATCCTCAGCATTGATAATTCATCGAGAAATGGATTTAAAGATAATAATTGTTTATTTGATAGTTGCTGGTTTGCAGAAAGTTCGGAAATTTCTTTGGAAAAATTGGTTAGCTGAACTTGCCGAACTATAAAATATAGAGCTTGGTCCAATTCTTCAACAGTGAGGGGATCAGATTGTTTGTTTCCTTTTAAACAACTGACAAATCTGAGTACATATGCGATAGTACGACGTAATCGAGAAAAAGAAGAAAATTTTTGAAATAATTGTTCCCAAGGAGGTTTTGAGTTGACGTTTGTGAGTATATTAGAACGAGTTTTTCTGTGCTCTGTAATTAGCTGATCAGCTATTGGGGGTTCATCAGAGAATTCTAAAGAATGATTAAGAAGAAAAGCAGGACCGGACCACCACAACTTGTTGTCCAGAATTTCTTGGGCTGATAAACCGCGTGATAGAATGTCAGCACTGTTTTCAGCTGATTTAACGTATCGCCACTGACAATTTTGCGTCAGTCCTTGAATTTGAGCAACTCTATGCGATACGAACACTGACCATTTACTAGGGTGTGCCCTGCACCAACATAAAGCGACCAGAGAATCGGTCCACAAATTTATTGAGTCATACTCTAATTTATTTTCGAAGACTTGTAGAATTTTGTTTACAAGTTTCGCCAGCAAGAGCATAGCGCAAAGTTCTAACCTTGGAATGGTAATTGATTTAAGTGGGGCGACTCTAGATTTTGAAGATACTAAAGTAGAAGAAATATCATTGTCAGAATAAAGAACTCGAAAATAAATGCAAGCACCATAAGCCTCTATGCTTGCATCAGAAAAGCCATGAATTTCTATTTTGCTAATAGTTTTCGGACGAAAATATTGTCTAGCTATTTTTTGTTGTGAAAGCAAGGGGATATGTTCAATAAAATTGTGCCAATCTTTAAGAATGCAAGTTTCGTTTATTACGGTGTCCCAATGAAACTTTTTGAACCATAATTTTTGCATCAGTATCTTACCTTTTACTATAACAGGATTTATCAAGCCTAACGGATCATAACATTGAGCTAAGATAGAAAGTATTTTTCTTTTGGTAACTGGACCGTGCACGATTTCTTGAGGCACGGAAATACAAAGAGTATCTTCTGCTGTACTTAGCGTTACCAGGTGTCCCGATTTGCGCGGGACGTCCCGATTTTCAGGGGTCTGGGGACGCGTACCGACTTGTACCTGATCGGGACACTAAATGTCCCGATTTTCGCCCACGAAAACCAATTTCAGGAGGACTTGCAGTGAATTTTATAACTATGTTAAAAAAACAAGGCACTCCTAAAATCGGCAAAATCGAATGAAAAATATAATTTCAATAACTTAATAATTTACTGAATCTACGATTTTTTTTTGTAATTTCGTCTGATTATTATTATTATGTACGATTAAATACATATTATAGAAACAGCTTGTAGTCCAGTAAATGAACGGGAAATATGCGATACCGTGTAATTTTCAGGATCAACTCCGAATTGCATGAAAATTTAGACGGCTTGTGCCGTTGGTTGCTTTTACTCGGGGGGTGACAGTCACCCCTAGTTGGGGGGTGAAAAACCGTGCGTTTAAAATAAGTCCGGAGATGGATGAATTGACTAATTCTAAGCAATTTTAGTTCTATAGAATTTTAACTTAGTTAATACTTTAGGTATTTAAGATTGAAGATGATTATTTTTCGACAAAAAAATCACGTTCTCAGGCGATTTTCACAAATAACTCAAAAAGTTAGTATTTGATCGAAAAAAATATTCTTAGCAAAAAAATCTTAGCATAATATAAAAAAATGAAAAAAAAAAATGTGAACTCGTAAAGTCTATACCCAGCAAAAGCAAATGTAGCTCATGAAAAATACGTTCTTATTCGTCAAATTCCAAATCAAATATTTCAACGTGAAATAACCAATAAATAAATTACTTTTCGGGAAAAACCAATTAAAACTTTTTTAATAATGCTTTATTTTTATGTTTTAAAAAAGTTCCTAGCATCAAACTAAGCGAGTTATGCTCAAAATCAAGTTGACTCCTTTTTTTTTTGGTAAAAAATCGTGAAAATCTACCACTACTTAGCACCCTAAATGAAATTAATCGTTACCGCTTTACAAACAATTTACTTTACTAATGTATTTTTTACATGATTGAAAGGGCCTGAACGAGTTACTAATCACGAGTGTATGCAAAATATGAACAGCCATATTTTAACCAATTTTTGTCTTACAGAAAAACAAAATGAATCTATCATATTTATAAAAGCAAAACCTATCTACTTTTTACTCCTTGAAATTTTTAGTATCCCTAATACTTATTTGGAAAAAAGGGCGTTTTACAATATTTTAGGAAAAACTTTTTTACTGTAAATCCTTTTTTTTTCACGATTTCTTTATCAAAAAAAGGGGCCAACTTTATTTTGAGCGTAGCTCGCTTAGTTTTAATGCTAAAGGCTTTTATATAAAACAAAATTAAAGCTTTTTTTAAAAACTTTAAAAAATCTTAATAGGTTTTGCCCGAAAATTGCTTAATTTTTTGGTTATTTCAAGTTGAAAAATTCGATTTGGAATTTGACGAATAAGAACGTATTTTTGATAAGGTACATACAACTTTGCTTTTACTGGTTTTATAGACTTTCTAAACATACAATTTTTTGCTTTTTTAAAAGCTACATTTTTGCTAAGATTTTTTTTTTCGAAAAAAATTACTCGAAAAGTATTGACTTAGTTAAAAAATTATATAGAACAAAAGTCTTTTAGGGTTAGTCAGTTGATCCATTTTGGGACTTCATTTACCGCGCCTTTTTTTACCCCCGAGAACGGGTAACTGTAACTGTCACCCCCCCAAGTAAAAGCAACCAACGGTACAAGTTCAACTTTGAAGTAGACAGTAAGTAGAACCTAAAACCAGATTTTCATGCAATTCGGAGTTCTCTGAAAATTACACTCCAAAACGGTCATTAACTGGGCTATTGTTGTTTATTTGTCCCGATCTACAACCGTAAATCCCGATTTGTTTTTGCTTATGTACCGATTAAAAACAAATCGAATCTGGCAACACTAGCTGTACTCCACTTTAGCCCAAGAACTTTACTTGGGACTTCATCTATGTTTATGTCATAATCAGCTTTTTGATTTTCCGAAATGTCTTTGGAAATATTTTTAAGAAAATAATCACTATTTGAACAATATTTATGCAACTCAAACCCATGCTTATTTAAGATGGTATTTAATTGAGAGTATAAATTGAAAAGTTCGTTGTGATTATATGAACCACAAAGGCCATCGTCCATATAGAATTGATTCAGAATTGCATCAGACGCAAGAGGAAATTCTAAAAAGTTTAGACAAGCAATTTCTTTAAGAACCCTTGTTGCCAAGAACGGGGCTGAATTGGTTCCAAAAACTACAACATCGAGTTGGATACATTTAAAGTCTTCATCAGGGTTTTCTCGCCATAAAATGTTTTGAAGAAAAGTTTGTTCCGGGTTCACGAGGACCTGTCGGAACATTTTTTTAATATCTACCGTGAATACAAAAGGAAAAAGTCTAAATCTACATAGAATGTCATACAATTCTGGCTGGACCTGATATCCCTTTAAACACACGTCATTTAAGGAATACCCTGAGGAACTTTTGGCGCTGGCGTCCATGACAACGCGCGAACGCGTTGTTAAACTGGATTCTCTAACTACACCTAAGTGCGGAATAAAATATTTATTTTCAGATTTGGCATTTAGCAGAGTTAGGGGTACATAATGAGCATGTTTAAGTTCAATTAATTCATCAATAACTTTTTTATAGTCTTGATAAAAGTTGCAATTAGTTTTAAATTTATTTTCTAAAGAAATGAAACGCTTTCTGGCCATGTAATAAGAATTTCCTAACTTTAGATTTTCTGAAGGTGATTTCAGCGGCAAACTTACTTGAAATCTACCATTTTCTAAAATTTTGGTTGTAGAACGGAATAGGTTTTCAGATGCTTCATCAGCTTCTGGAAGATAGAATTTATTGGGAATTTCCTCGATTTCCCAGAATTTCTTCAAACGGCTGTCTAATTGTAATGTGGAAAGAAGTGAATTAGATTCAGTTAAAACTTCTGAACTACTGTCTGTAACAGATATATTGGATACAGTAAAATGATCAGGAACTGTACCAGCTACCACGAAACCTAAGTGAGACTCTTGTAAGACTGGAAGATTTTTGCCAAGTCTGACGAAGTTAGGTAAAATAATATCGTAATAAAGATCCAAACCAATTAGAATGTCAATTTCAGAAGGCTTAAAAAATTCGTCGTCTGCTAGAAAGAATTGTTTCGGAATATTTAATTTTTTCACTAGTATTTTTGATTGAGGGAGAGCACAAGTAATCTCGGGTAATACAACTACTGAAAAATGAAAACTTCTTCGACGATCATAATTGGAAAATATGGTTATATCTGACATTTTAGTACAAGTCGAGCCACTCCCTCCTATTCCTGATATATGTACTGACTTGTTATACGTATCTAATTGTAACTTGTTCACAAGCTTCTCTACGATAAATGAATTTTGGGATCCTGTGTCCAAAAGAATTTTCGCTATGCAGAAATTAGCGTTTTTACCAAGTAAGGTTACTTTTGCAGTACCCAGAAGAATATGACTATTTTTTACTGACTGAACAGAGTGATTCGCTGAACGATTATTTGCGGTAGGGTTATTTTCCGTAAAATTTCTCGAAGGACCTTGAAAATTTGTTATTCCTGAATTCTCCTGTACTGGTTGGATATCCAGAGAACGGGTTTGAAGATTTGAATTACTATCGAGATGAGAAGATGAATTATTACCATTTTGAACATGAGCAGTATTATCTAAATAAGAACTATTAGATGAGATTAGAGAGCTATGGTTACCTGCGTAGCTATTAGGTTGAGAATTTGAACCATTATTATATAGAGAATGTGAATGACGCTTACTACTAGTCATTGGCGGAGAATGTTGATTTTCGCCGATTTTTATGTGCATTAACGAATTGTGTGACTTGGAGCAAAAAGAACATTTTTTAGAGGATTTACACTCTTTCAAATTGTGTTTACCAAAACAATTTATACATAAATTCTTTGCCCTAATAAATTGCAATTTGGCGGAATAAGATATATCTTTAAACTCAGAGCAACTGTAAATTTTATGGCCCTCCTTGTTACAGTAGATACAAATTAATTGAAATTGGCGATTTGAAGTTGCCTCATGCATTGTCTAATGAGATGAGAAATTTTTTCTGGTAGTTTTAGGACTAGAAATTTCAACATTTTCCAGAATTACTGCACGTTTTTCTAAGAATTTTAAGAAATGATTTAAAGTAGGTATTTCATCGTGATTCCTCTCAGATTCATATGCCTTAGCCGATTGAAAATCTAACTTCTTTTTTAGAATGAATATAAGTGTTAAGTCAAATAAATTTTCGGAAGTTAAATTCAAATTTTTTAGTGACAAAATATTCTTTTGAATTGTAGTGATTAATTCTCTTAATGTGTCTGACTTACATTTAGAAATATTATTACAATCAAAAATTGCTTGCAAATAAGAATTTATTATGGCGAATTTGTTTTCGTATCTCTTCTTTAAAATATTTAACGCGATTACAAAATTTTCATTAATTATCGGTAATGAATCTATAACTTGAAGGCTTTCACCTTTTAAATAACTCTTCAAGTACACAAGTTTTTGGACATCTGTTAATGTCTCATTTTTCACTATGAGCGCATCGAAGAGCTCGATGAACGATTGAAGTCTCTAATATGACCTGAGAATTGTGAAATTTTTATATCCGGAAGACGAACTGCTATTGGAGCACTACAAGAACCCTCACTGGATGAACTAGATCTTATCTGAGAAGGTGCAGCTTTTAATTTATTAACACAAGCGGTCAAATCGCTTACAAGTTTGAAATATTGATTTTCTGTTAACTCTCTATCTTTTTCTTCTTTGCCTGTATTTGATGCAAGGAATTCGATTTCATTTTGTGCTTTTTCATAATCATGAAATATTAAATGAAGTCTACTTAATCGCGTCTCGAACTGGGTAACATCTAATTCTAACTCATCCATTTTTATTAAAGATATTGGAACACGAAAATGTCTTTGAATCACAGAATTTAATGATTTTAATGTCTTTGAATAACTGATAGCCAAATAGAATAATGAAACAAAGGGTATATAAATGGACTTATCTCACCCAGTATATCCTTTTGTTGTTGTGTCGGCAAATAATCTTGAAGAACTTTCCATAAGTTTTATGCTGGTCAAAAATCCGGCTCGATGTAGGCCAAATGAAGAAGTATCGCTTTGGTATTAATTCCCAAACCGTTTTCTCCGTCTCTTGGTTGTAGAATAAATTACTTCTTTTTCCTAATTGGTTTATTTAAAAAGACTACACTTACTAAAGCTAAGTTTAGCTTTTACGCCAGACACATTGAGAATTAATATTGTACAAAAAAGTCCCAAATATTAATTTGGACTTAATTATGAACTATTATAATTGAAAAAGCTATCGTTTTTTTAAATATGTAACATTGACAAATATTTTATTTAGGAATTGTCACTCATTTTTTGAGATAGATTTTTTAAGAAGGCCAAAATCGTGTATTAAATGTGACATAATTTTAGGGGCGTAATAAAGCAAAGATTAGAATTTGGATTATATAATAAAGTTTCAACACAGCTCTTGGCCAGACTTTGGAAAATATTTTTCCGAAAATTCTTTTATTAATCGTACGCGTTCGTTAGTTTTTGTGGTGGTCCAGTACAACAAAACCTCTTGGTCCCAATATTCTTCAAAAGGCGCAAATACAGATTTGTCCATGAGCTGTAGCTCCTGTGTAGTGTTGCTAGGAATACAAAAATGTGTAATGCCATGGAATTCAGCTGCATCAACAATACCTGCGACTAAGTGAGACTTACCTGCATCGGAAATAAATAAAACGGGACATTGTGGTTTGAACTTTGCAAAGTAGTGTACCCATTTTATAAAGGTTGATGTTGTCATTGATCCTTTCTCTGTCATTTCAATGGTCGAACCAGCTGGAAGATTATCTTGCCATTCTGGCTGCATTCTTTTTCCTTTGAAGAGAATCATTGGAGGTATAACTTGGCCCACAGCGTTAATGGGCGTTAATAAGCGACCGTATAATGTCATTTTTGAGTCCCTTCTGTTGAAACATTATTTTTTCCATTAATACTTTATGATAGAATATACAAATTTATTTAAATAAGTAAATAGATACCAAATCATTGTAAAATCGAGAAAAATGGTATTTTGAGATTCTACATAAGTAAAACACTCAAGGAAAAAAGAAAACGACTATCCGGACTTAAATGTCTAGAATGTCAGAAGCTATACACCAAGTTTCACACAAATCGGAGAACTAAGAATTTTTTGGATCGAAAATTAAGTTGTTTGAAATTGAATCATACGTATACTAAAAAAATTCATTTAAAAAAAGTTTTAAAAATGATTTAAAAAGGCTCTGGTGTATAAAGTCATCAAAACTGCCTTTAAATAAATAAACATTGCTGAAAATCTACAGGCACCAAATAAGGCTCGCGGGCCTAGTTTAGAACTCTACCGGTGGACCTTAATAGGGACAGCTTCTTTACCCGCGTCTTGTCCTGTATTTTTGTGAAAAACTATAAATACTCAAACGTTACAGTACGTTATTTTACATGTAGTCTATTATATAAATTATAGGCTATCAGATCACATATTACACAATTATTTATCACTTTTATTTCAAAACTTATCAATAAATTCATAAATGCCTGAAAATAGTAATTTGATGTGCGCCTAGCGTGTCTGGAAAAGCAACTGACATCAACATGGCGTAGTCACACTACTTAACCTCGATTTAAGTTCAGATTTAGCCAATAGATGCCAGTAGAGTCCAGAGACAAACGCCACCTTGAGAAATATTCGATTTTTTTTTAGTAAAAACAATCGATGGGCTTTATTTGGAACCGGGCCTTATTTGGGTGCGGTACCTTATTTATCTTCTATGGATGTTAGTTAACCAGTTGGTCCAGATGATCCCTAACTCTTGATCCCTGATCTAAACAAGATGTAAGTAGTTGTCATTCTAGTTCGCTGTCTAAGATTCTAAATTTTTTCTTTTATTTACAGGTTTTTAAAAGATCATCAAATTCGACATTAATGCAACAAGCGACCAAAATTGTGTATATCGCCCCCATTCAATTAGATCTTTACAAAAATATTATTTTAATTTTCATTATCTACTAGTGTATCTATGTACATTGATACTACACATTATATAAATGCTAGATCTCTTGCGAAGAGTTGAGTGGAAAAGCATTAAATCTGGTCTTTACATGAATAAAGATAAGGCGAAAATAATGGTGATAGACAGATTTAATACTACTCAACGGAGTAACCACTTTCAGAAATACAAGGTGGTAGTCGCTTCAACCATTAAGGATCTAGTATAATTAACGATGGCAACTGCGATGAAGAATTTCGGCAACGCATTTAGTCTTAGTCCAGGCTGTATCGTCGCCCCTGCTAGGTAATATATTCCGATTCGACTTTTTTGCACAAACTTACTCAAAAAGTGGCCCTTATAACAAATCCACAGGGTGCCAGGTGGTACCGTGGTCGAAAAATTCTTTCAAAAATTTTTTTAAAACAAATTCACAAAAAGATTTTTTTCACTTTAAAAAAATTGCAAAAGCAACTGACATCAACATGGCGTAGTCAGTCACACTACTTAACCTCGATTTAAGTTCAGATTTAGGCAATAGATGCCAGTAGAGTCCAGAGACAAACTTCACCTTGAGAAATATTCGATTTTTTTTTTAGTAAAAACAATCGATGGGCTTTATTTGGAACCGGGCCTTATTTGGGTCAGGTACCTTATTTATCTTCTATAGATGTTAGTTAACCAGTTGGTCCAGATGATCCCTAACTCTTGACCCCTGATCTAAACAAGATGTAAGTAGTTGTCATTCTAGTTCGCTGTCTAAGATTCTAATTTTTTTCTTTTATTTGCAGGTTTTTAAAAGATCATCAAATTTGACATTAATGCAACAAGCGACCAAAATTGTGTATATCGCCCCCATTCAATTAGATCTTTACAAAAATATTATTTTAATTTTCATTATCTACTAGTGAATCTAAGTACAATGATACTACACATTATATAAATGCTAGATCTCTTGCGAAGAGTTGAGTGGAAAACCATTAATTCTGGTCTTTACATGAATAAAGATAAGGCGAAAATATTGGTGATAGACGGATTTAATACTACTCAACGGAGTAACCACTTTCAGAAATACAAGGTAGTAGACGCTTTAACCATTAAGGATCTAGTATAATTAACGATGGCAACTGCGATGCAGAATTTCGGCAACGCATTTAGTCTTAGTCCAGGCTGTATCGTCGCCCCTGCTAGGTAATATATTCCGATTCGACTTTTTTGCACAAACTTACTCAAAAAGTGGCCCTTATAACAAATCCACAGGGTGCCAGGTGGTACCGTGGTCGAAAAATTGTTTCAAAATTTTTTTTAAAACAAATTCACAAAAAGATTTTTTCACTTTAAAAAATTTGTGTTAGATTATTTGGACCATTCGCAATAAAAAATATATCTTGTGAATTTTCTCTAAAATTGATTGTTATTGAGTTATACGCGATTTAAAATTTGAAAAATGCGAAAATGACCATTTTCAAGGCTCAATAACTCGGTTGTTTGTTTGTTTGGGTTTATATGACTGCGGACACTAAATCCATTCGCCAATTTTACTATTTTTTATTTTATTAGTCATTTTTTTGTATCTTATCCTAAAACTAATACTAATATAACAAACAATTCTACTAATAAATAATTATTTTTGTATTTTTTTTTAATAATTTTTTATATATATATATTTTTATTAATTTTTTTCCAAATGATGTTCTCAGAGTTCCACAGCAAAAACTGCAACATTCTTCTTTAGCCCTCTACTTCATTCGAAAGCTATTTTACTATGGACTGTCCAAGTTCGTCATTCATTTTTATCTACATATTTTTTTTTTATATTTTTTTTTAATTATTATATTTTTTTTTCCTATTTTTTTTTATATATCTTTTTTATATTTTTTCTTTCTTTTTTTTTTTATTATTTTTTTTTTATTTTTTTATTTTTTTTTTATTTTTTTTTTTTATTTTTTTTATTTTTTTTTATTTTTATTTTATTATTATTTTTTTTTTATATTTCTTTTCTTTTTTTTTTTTCTTTTCTTTTCTTTTCTTTTTCTTTTAACATATAACAATTTACAAGAAATACTTACTCTATATTTTACAATTACAATTTAAGCTTAATATCTAAAATATGTTTATACAATAGTCGGTATACCAACTCATTATTTTCTAATGTTAATAAATAATTTAAATTAATGGGATGGTGGACATCAGTCAAAGAATACAGTGAATTTAAAAACATATTAACTTTATTAGAGATAAGAGAACAGGTCAAAATTTTGTGTTGTAGATTGCCCAACTGTCCACAAATACATTGTGGACTATCAGCTATATTAATTTTAAATAAATATGATGGAGTAAGACAGTGGTCAAATCTCATTCTGCATATGGTTCTTATCATATCTTTTGTCGACTCCATTTTAGAAAACCAAGGTTTATCCGTTATATAGTTTCTGATTGATCTGTAGTGGTTTCCTGTATTTACGTTTTCATCAATATACCTTTCTTTCCATTCTTTCTTAATCTCTTTGAATAAATTTGATTCAATATCTTTTGGCGTACAAAGATAATGGGTTAATACTCCTTGTGTCACCGCGTTTTTAGCCAATTCATCTACCATTTCATTTCCAGTTATTCCACAGTGGCTTTTAACCCATGCCAACTTAACAGACTTTCCTTGTTGCTGAAGTTCTTTAATTTTATTTATGATATATAATTCAATGTAGTTCACTTTTGATTTAGGATTTATAGCACTAATTTTACTAAGAGAACTTTTACTGTCACTAAAAATTATAAACTTTGAATGATTTATATTAGATAAATATTTTAGTGCTTCCATTATCGCTATTAATTCAGCTGTGTATATACTCATAATAGAATTTAGTTTAAACATTTTACTAATTTTATTACTGCTATCCCAATAGGCACATCCCACACCTTCAATATTTTTTGATGCATCTGTATATAGCATACAATAATCTTTGAACATTTGTGAACTGTCGGAGATAAACACTAATTTTCTTAAAGATATAGGCAACTTGCTATAGTCCCTTAAAAAGTATACCTGAACTTGTTCCATACTATTAAAGTCAATATTATAATTTGGGTTTATGTCATATTTATAAAGTTGCTTATCATATATTGTCATTTTTGAATATAAATCTACCATATTTAGAGTTTTCTTTTTTATCCAATATTTTTCTGTCAAGTCTGCTAAAAACAGTTGATGTATTTTGGAAATTAAACTTGCCTTTTTTTCATACAATCTAACTAAAAGGTTGATGCCAAGTTTTTTTCGTCTTATATCCATCGGCATTTCACAACATTCAACTTGTAGATTATTTATCGGTGTACTTCTTAGGGCTCCTATACACAATCTAAGGGATTTATTAATGATTTTGTCTATTTTATTTAAATGACACTGTGATGCGTCACTGTATAATATTGATCCGTAGTCGAATATAGCTCTTATATTATTTTTAAATAACAACAAAGAAATATTTGGATCTGCTCCCCAACGTAAGTGTGATACGAATCGAAGAAGGTTTATTCCTTTTTCTGTTTTTTTAACTATATTGTCTATATGTTCTTTCCAGAGAAGCTGTCTATCCAGAGTAATACCCAAATATTTAACATAACTTTGTACAGGATAGGATATATTGTTTATTAAGATGTGATTGGGTATTTCTTTTCGTTTTCTTGTAAAAATACATAATTTGGTTTTGGAATCAGATATATTTAGTCCATGTAATTCACTCCATATTTTAATATGTTTGTCTCCTTCTTCAATGGATTTGACTGCATTTTCTATTTTAATGTTTTCTTGATAAATAACTATATCATCTGCAAATTGTAAAATTTTTGTTGAGTTTAAATTTTTTTCTATATCAGAAGTGTAAATTAAATATAACAAAGGGCTTAATATTCCTCCTTGAGGTAAACCACCCATCGCTACTCTTGGACCAAATGTGTTATTATTTACCGATATATAAATTTTTCTACAGTCATACAATTTTATTATTTTTTGACAGAAGCATTCTGGCAGACCTATTTGTATCATTTTGTTATATAGTATATTTAAATTAACGTTGTCGTATGCTGCTTCAACATCTAATAAAAGAGCGATTACTGAAGAATTTTTCGTAAACGCTAAATTTATATCTGTTACCAAATGACTCACAGCTTCCACAGTAGAATGATTTTTTCGAAATCCAAATTGTGTTTGTGATAATTTATTGTTTTTTTCTAGCCAACTTTCGAGCCTAAGTTTTATCATTCTTTCCAGTGTTTTTGTTATGCAGGAGCTCAATGAAATACCTCTATAAGATTCTGCTGAATCAGGATTCCGATTTGTTTTGAGAATAGGAATCACCCGGTACTCTCTCCAGTTATCTGGAATATCTTCTGATAACCATATTTGATTAAAAAAATTTAATAGTGTTTCTTTCCCTTTTTGATGTAAATTGGCCAACATAATATAATGTACATTATCTATACCTGGAGAAGTATTTTTCTTATTCTTAAGGCTTATTTCTAATTCACAGAAACTAAATGGAATTGAAAGTGGATGCATAGAGTTTTTTCTTTCCATTACATTAATTTTTGAAAATATATTATCTGGACATAATTTTCTTAAAAACTCCTCAACCCATTCTCCTTCAGTTACTGGATTTACTTGTGGTTTAAAAATGTTTTGTAATCGTTTGGCTTGATTCCACATATCTTTAATTGGTGTATTTTTGTTTAAAGTTTTACAAAAATTTCTCCATGCATTACGCTTACTCTCTAATACAACTTTTTTGGTTTTCGCTACACATTTATTATAATTTATATAATTTTGTATATTAGACTGTAGTTTATACTTGCGTAAAGCTAGTTTTTGTTCTTCTATTACCTTTTTACAATTGTCATTCCACCAAGTTTTTCTAAATCGTGGATTAGTCCCTGTTCTCTTCTCCGGTATACATATCTTACAATATTCGTTTAATTTATTTAAAAATTGTTGGTAATTTAAATTATTATCTATTTCCATGAAATTATCAGTGATAGAAGAGAAAAGAGACCAATCCGCTTTATTTATGTTCCATTGGAATTTTGTATTTACACATTCCGCTTTATTAACATTAATATTTGACTTAATAATAATAGCAAAATGATTTGATCCTAATGTCTCGTCCACAACATCCCAATCGAAAAAATGACTAATATTTGCTGAGCATATTGTAAGATCTATTGCAGATTTATTATTGCTATTCGGTCTACGCATCAAAGTTTCTTTACCATTATTTAAAATTACAAGATTACAGTCCTCAATAGCTTCTAACAGATTTTTTCCTATAGTATCTACAGTACTACAACCCCAAACATAATTGTGGCTATTAAAATCACCACCAATTATAAAAGGCTTCTCTAGACTATTAAAAAACTTTTTCCATTCATTTAGAGTGATTTTAAGATTTGGTTTTACGTATATTGAATAAATGTTTAACTTTTTTCCGGATTGAATTTTAATTGATATGCTATTGCACATTATGTCATTAATTTGGTGAAAAGTAGGACTGTTGTAAAATTTTATTAATTTTTTCAAAAGGATGGCTACTCCACCATATCCATCATCTCTATCATTCCTAAAGACATTATAACCAGTAAAGTTAATAAAATTACTTTTTTTTAACCAAGTTTCTGATATTAATCCTATATCTATTTTATTGTCATACAAGAATTTTTCTAAATAACCCTTATTTGTTTTAATTGATCTCGCATTCCATTGAAGAAATGAAACGTTAGCCATCACGAGGTAATAATAATTGTGAAATATTGTTTTTTAATAATTCCAACGTTTTTTTATCTAAATTGTGATTAATTTGATTTAATGTTGCTGAAATAAAGTTTACTATTATTTCTCCTATATTATTTTGATTATCGTTTTGTGTTTGTGTTGTGTTAGAATAAATGGGATTATTAAAATTATAACAAGGCTGACTTTGTATTCTTGGTGTTTGCAAAATTTTTCTGCGTGCCTCCATTGTTTCTTTATCTACACTACTAGAATCAATACTACTTGATCTTTTTCGTTTAGATATTGTATATTTATTTGAAGTATTTTCTTGGTCTTTACTTACTGTTGAATAACATTTTTTATATTTATTATTAGCTTCATAATATGTTATATTTTCATTACTCATAATTTTTTTAATATATTCCTGTTTTTGTCTTTCTGTACAATCTGCTCCCTTGTCAGTAGCGCTGTGTTTTCCTTTGCACAATACACAAAGTAAATTATTCGGATTGGAACAATTAGATTTGTTGTGTTCTTCGCCACATCTTTCACACCTATCTTTTCCTCTACATTGGGCACTTATATGCCCAAATCTCAAACACTTTAAACATTGGATTATTCTGGGTGTATAATTTTCCACCTCGTATATCATTTTTTCTATTATTACATTTTTTGGTATAGACTGACCTTTAAAAGTGACAATTACGGTTCCTGTTTTTACATAATTAGTATTACCATTATCTTGAATCACTTTCCGCATAATTCTTTTTACATGTAATACTTCGAATTTAATTCCAAATCTAGGTTTAATTAATGATAATAAATCATTATCTTCTATCTCTTTATCTACCAATTTTATAACACCTTTCTTTTGAGTAAAAAACGTTGGAATATATGCCTCATACTCTTTGCTTTTAAGAATTTGAGAATCAATTAATTTATTAGCACTAGCAAAATTATTTAGTTCTACCTTGATTTTATTTCTACCAACTACTGTAATTTGTGTGATATTATTTTCAATTTCAGGTACTGCACTTAAAATCAAACGGGCCGTGCCGATCCTGTGTAATCGACCAATGTTACCGTTTTTATTTTCTATGTGTACTATATAAGGTGCATTATCTCCAAATTGATATCTATGTTTTAATCTTAAATTTATTACTTTATTTAAATTTTGCTTACCTGACTTATCTGTTTGATTTAAATTTGTCAAATTTTCATCGTTATTGCAACTAAATTTGTTACTTACCTCAATAGTACTACTTGTTTGGTTTTGTTTGTTTGTTACCTTATTATTTACTCTATTGTTATTTTTATTTAATTCCTCATATTCCATCATCCCATCTCCTTCCATTTCTACATAAAATTTACCTTTATCTGGAGGTTCGGGTGGTATACCTTCCATATTATTTGTTTTCTGAAATTTAACTTCTAGGCGCTAAATTTCACACTTTCTTACAGATCACTGGTTTAGTACTTCTTTATACTACTCGTAATACTCAAAAAGTTAAGAAAAAACCTTAAAAATTAATAATTTTTAGGAGAACTTCTAAATAAACTGCCTTTCAATTTGACGTTTATTTGACATTCAAATTACTCGGTTAAAAATTATTATTATTACAGTGCGCTGGAATAAGTGTTACCTCCCTTATTAACTTATTTATTTTTAGGACATAAGCAAAACGCTCGGACAGGTCGATTTTTAAAATAATCAGAGTATATTATAGCATCAATGTTTCGAACTTTACGCCATCCCTCTTCAGGTGACAGGCATAACTTGGATTTTTTTAAATGGGAAAGTACATTATGTGATACCTCATTTAAAACCTTTTAAAATACTGATTACAAACATGTATAATACTTTAATATTTTTTAAGAGGGTAGGTGAAAAATTTCGGTAAAATGACTTTTTTAATGCATTCATTTTTTTCGAATTCTGAGAAAATTAATGAGCATTTTTGAAAAATTTAAGCGCACAATGAAAGATTATTACCAAGGGTCTAAGTCCCTTAGAATAAACAAAAAGTTTCATTTGAATGATATATTTGAAATTAAAAATGATACTAAAATTTTCTCTTTTTTCACCGCTGTAACTTATTAGCAACTTATTATAAACATAACAGAATCTTCAAGTGACCCTTTTTAGCCCTCGGTAATAATGCAATCTTTCATTCTGCGTTTAAAATTTTCAAAAATATTATTAGTTTTCTCAGGATTCGAAAAAATGAATGATGTCAAAATTATTGGACCGAAATTATACATTTTTGTAATCAGTATTTCAAAAGCTTCTAAATGATGTGTCACATGACGTACTTTCCCATTGAAAAAAATCAAAATTATAATTATCACCTGAAGAGGGATCGCGTAAAGTTCGAAACATTGATGCTATAATATACTATAAATATTTTAAAAATCGACCTGTCCGAGCGTGTTGCTTATGTGATAAAAATAAATAAGTTAAAAAGGGGGGTAACACTTATTCTATCGCACTGTATGAAAGTCGGAAAGTCACCAAATCAAAGTTTAAGGCGCCCCATACAAGGTCCTGAAGAAATGGTTGCCATTATTTTATTACTTAGCTGTTATTTTTAATTATTAACAATGAGGGCTAGAGCGTATTGAAGCGGCCGTCAATGTGAGTGCGAGTAAGATGGACCATTGGACGGCCGGAATGGTGCATCTCTTTCGCAATCACCATTAACGGCCGCCTAATACGCACTTACAACTCAGTGTTAATAATTAAAAATAACCGCTTAGTAATACAATAATGACACACATTTCTTCAGGATCTTATAGGGGGGATGTTAGTCTTTGATTTTGTGACTTTCTGACTTTCATAGTAATAAATATTAACCGAGTTATTAAGCCTTGAAAATGGCTATTTTAACGTTTTTCAAATTTTAAATTAAAATCAGGTTTAAAGAAAAATCACAAGAGACCTTTTTTGTAGTCTCCAGAATTTTTGGCTCAGAATGATTCAAATGATCTAAAAAAATATTAATTGAAGTAAAAAAAATATTTTTATGAATTTGTTTAAAAGCAATTTTTTAAACAATTTTTCGACCACGGTACCCCCTGGCACCCTGTGCATTTGTTAAGAGGAACTCTTTTTGAGCAAGTTTGTGCAAAAAAATCGAATCGAAATAATTTGCCTAACGGGGGCGATGATACATCCTGGACTAATTGGTATGGCAAAAAATGCGATGAGTCGGCTAACTCAAGTATGTAAAGGCAGATCTTTCTCTCAAAAAAATCAAAATCAGACTGGTGAATACACTTATATTCTCTCAATATTTCTATACGGGGAGATCGCCAAAAATTGATGCCTTTCAGATGTGGTGGTTAAGAAAATTACTACGCATACCTTGGACAGCTTATGGGACAAATGCTTCTATTCTTAACCCGGGAACAGTCGCGCTCTCTTCTGCCACGTAAGCAGTCGCGCGTTAGATTTTATCTAACAATACGAATAATTTTTATTTTGTAATATTTTTATTTACTTGTTATGTTAAAAATATCTATTTCTAACAATTTTAAAGCTAATTGGACGGGATTCTGCAGAAAGAATCCAAATCACACTTTGTTAAAACTGAGATAATATTAGCCCAAAACTTTACGATAAAATTTAAAATTATCAATTAAAAATAATCATGGTATTAAAATCGTCAATATATGCATTAGATTTGATTTAACCCATACTGTTTGATTCAAGAAAACAGTTGTTTTTAAAAAAAAATCCACTTTTGTGGCTTGGTTCCCTTCTGCAAAACAACTTAAGTGAATTCAAAGTTAACAAACATTTATTTTCCATTATAAAGTTACATAATCAGGCATATTATCTAAAAAGTAACTACTTCTTGGACTCAGACGAGAATACTCATCTGAGTTATAGCCATCAAAAACATCTGCGAACTGCGGTCTAAAAAGTACGTTGTATAAACAAACTAATCTAATTCAACTACAACTATTATCCTACGCATTTTAAATACAAAAACATGTTATGTGTGGCTTCAGATTTTAATTAAATATTATAAATAATATATACCTCTACACCATCGTTATTAAAACTGTTTTCGTGTCGAATTTCTGATGTATTTTAAAGAAAATTCCACACCTGTAATTTTGAACCAATCAAAATACGTTATTTTGACAGATCACCACATGGCAACGGAGGTATTTTATCGGAAATTTTTTGCTCGTGGGGTACCCAACAGCGAATTATAGTGGAAATTTTTAGACGTTTACAATAACAGAACATTTTTGACAGACTGGTTTTTATTTGTTTACATAATTTAGTTTTGATTCATTTTCTATCACTTGTAGTTACTCAAAACTTATGTAAAATTGAAGAATATACTATTTTCTATCTTGAAATGGTATTCCCATGCAACTACAATGAGTAGAAATTACGAATTTGAAAGCCTAAATAATTGCTGACAAAGCTATGGCGCGCTATTAATCTGTTCATGCAGCTTTGGATTTTCAAATGCAAATTTGGTGTGGAATTTTCTTACCGAATACCACGCGAAGTCAAATTAATATCCGGAAATTTTTTTTGATCATGAATATTTTTAGAAAATTTTCAAAATATTCATGATCTTAAAAAAATTTTCGGAAATAATTTGACCCCTAGTGGTATTACTAGTGAAAATTTTTTGCTCAATTAGAAATCCAATGAAATCAATTAATTTGTGGTCATCTGATTGAATACAACCAATAAAACCAACATTATACTGAAAACAGATCCCATGGGCTGTTTTCACTCAATCATGTAGCTATGGATACCTACATTTCGTTTCATCTCGATTTTGACATTTCAAATATTCAATATTTCAAAATGTCACGATTTGGTTGTAATACTGATGAGAATATTAATGAAATTATCGAATCAAATATACCAAAGAATACTGTTTACAGTAAAAAATTTGTATGGAAAGCGTTTATGGACTTTTGCAATGATAGAAAATATGAATTAGATGGAAATCGGACGGTGGAAGAATTGTTAATTGCACATTTAAATAAATTGTTTCTGCTCTGTATTTTTTTTCATAACCAGCAAAAAATTTTCTATCCGAATAACCCTCGAACATTGATAAATGCTCAAAAATGTTTTAACAACTTTCTCAAGCTTGTTGCTTACAAGCAACAAGCTTTCGAAATCTGTTATAAAATTTTTTCGAACAATTATCAATGTCCTTGGGTTATTACTACTGATAATTATAAAATTCGTTTGCCTCTACAACTTTCCATCGTTTACAGAAATAACTATTTTTACGACTAACAAGCGATTACAACTGTGTAAAACTAAATTAAAACCCTTCACCACCCACATTAAACAAATCAAATAATACTAAACTATCACCAAACTTTTCATGTGTAACGGTTACTAGACACTAAAATATGCATTAAGCGTTTTGTATAAAATGACCAACCCACATGGATATATTCTGCATTCTGCAGAACGCTGTCATGCTGCAACGATAATGTTGGTTGGTTCTTTCGCTCATAGAGGAATATATCGTATGTGGCTTGGTTCTTTTATGCACAAGTATCTACGGGGTATTTTACAACCTATGAGACTTTTAATAGGAAAAATACATATTTGTGGTTTGGTTCCTTTCTGCAGAATCCCGTCCAATTGGTTTTACCAAAGCCCTAAATTCTAAAAAAAAAATCTTCCTCTAGGCACTTACGAGTAGAAAGTTATGTTGCAAAATTTTTCATCAACTTATCACGGAAAAAGATTAAATGTTAGATTTTTTCTAACGGCGCGACGGCTCCCGGGCTAACCAACTTGACATTAACCAAAGGCTGTCGACAATATGTCTACAGAGAATTCTAAAGATATTTGGTCACGTGACAGATTTAGAGAGATTTGTCATTTCTTGAAACGTTCCGAAGAGAAGACCAAGAGGACTTCATCATCTAGATCTAGATGGTTCGATCAAATTCAGAATCCAGTGGAGCGAAACTCCACTCATTCAGCGAAACAAGGACCTCATCAGGACAACCATGATGTCTTTGACAACAAGTCATTTTATTTAATGTAACCGAGCGTTTAAAAAGAGATTCATAAAATAATTCAAAGATATACCAAAGTAACCAAAGTCATTATGCAGAGAATTTTTTACGTCTTAATAATAACCTCCGCTTTACAGCCCTATGTGAGTCCTAGCCCGCTCAAAGATGTTCCTTCCTCCAGTCTTGCCTTCCTTCTAGTCTTGACTTTCTCTTCCACTCGCATTTTTCTATATCTCTCATACTATTGTCGATGTTACTAACCCTTAACTACTGACATGTGGTCTTCCACAACCCGCCGAAAAAAAATTTTGTTTTATAAAAAATTCGTAGAAAATCATCTGTGTACCTTCATGTGGTGTATAGGGTGGCCGGAAAGTCCCTTTACATTAATGAATTGCTGTTGTTGTACTACAAAGGGAAAAACCAATAAGACAATTTTGTTTGTAAGTTATTTATTACTTATTTATTTATCCAAACATGTAAAATCCAAACAAGTAAAAAGTAAAACATGATCGACTCATGGAAATCCTAAAAAATAAAAACCTAGATGAAAGAGATTTAAGACTAATAACACACCTCTATTACAATCAGCGAGCAATAGTAAGAATTGAAAAAGAAACATCTGAAGAAATGGAAATAAAGAGAGGAGTCAGGCAAGGCTGCATACTATCACCTCTATTATTTAACGCTTATTCTGAAGAGGTAATGCGAGAAACTCTGGAAGATGAAACAGTCGGCATAAGAGTAAATGGAGTCTTAGTTAACAACATCAGATATGCAGATGATACAGTAATAATAGCCGATAGTTTACAAGACCTGCAAAGACTCATGAGTAAAATAGTAAGGTGTAGTAGGGAGTACGGACTCTCTCTCAATATCAAAAAGACGAAGTTTATGAAAATTAGTAAAAACAACCATAATACTAACGAAATCTTGATAGTAGAGGCCAGCAGATCGAAAGAGTAAAAAAGTACACTTACCTAGGAACACTTATAACAGAAAATAATGACTACACTGCAGAAATAAAAGTCAGAATCGAAAAAGCACGTTCTAATTTTATAAAAATGAAAAAGGTCCTATGTAGCAAAGATTTAACATTAGCTCTTAAAGTACGCCTAACAAAATGTTACGTCTACAGTGTTCTATCCTATGGAGTGGAATCATGGACGTTAAGTGTAGAGACAATGAGACGACTGAACACCTTTGAAATGTGGACCTATAGAAAAATTATGAGGGTTTCCTGGGTAGATAGAGTTACAAACAATGAAGTACTGAGGAGAATAGGTAAAGAAAAGGAAGTTGAACTTACAATTAAAGAAAAGAAGCTACAGTATCTCGGACATGTGATGCGGGGCGAGAAGTATGGTATCCTACGACTCATAATGCAGGGAAAGATAGATGGCAGAAGAAGCATCGGAAGAAGACGAATTTCATGGTTGAAGAACCTGAGAGAGTGGTTTGGATGCAGCTCGAAACAACTATTTAGAGCTACTGCCTCAAAAATTAAAATAGCTATGATGATTGCCAACCTCCGTAGCGGAGATGGCACCTGAAGAAGAAGATTTATCCAAAACATCGGTATGCATACCTTCATTGTCACAACACAACTTAATACGACGCCATGTTCATATACTCATTTGTCTCAGCACGTGCGGTATCACTGACGTAAAAGTTTGACAAACTCCGTTTCACAAGTCCTCATTTGAAACATATCTGCATTTTCTAATCTCCTCTTTAATGAAACCACACAATATATTGCCCACTGCTCAGCGTCGTCAAATCTGGACTTTTTAGATGACAAGGAATTTTCATACGTTTGCGAACGGCGAGGGCAAAATGCGCCGAGGCGCTATCTTGTTGAATGTAAACAAGACCTTAACTTCTAAATCCTTTCGCATGTGATCTTGCACTGTTGACCGTGCAATACGAAACTCTTCAGATCGTTTCCGCGTCGACTTCATCGGTGAACGTTCAGTGGAGTCCTCAATGTCACCACGTGTTTTCGAGTTCTTGGTCTTCCACTTTTTTGTGCGGCGAGAACGGTTCCCAATTAAAAAGTCTTCTTCTCCCATGACAGCAAAGTTGGTCTAGATGATGATGATTTTTCAAAACGAACAACAAAATCATTTATAATATCGGCCACTGTTTTGTTGTCATGACGACGTTCGTCTATCTAGACTACAGCGACCAAACGCTTTTTAATAACTGTATACTCACCTGTGTCCGCCATTATGTTTCAATCGCACCTATTGTTGTCTCTTTGCATGACCAGACAGGTGCCCTTCATGATGCGCATGCGCAGGAACGGTAACAAATATTAGCGCGGTATTGAAACATTATTATTTTTAATATAAAGGGACTTTCCGGCCACCCTATATAATAATTGTACCTGCTCCCAACTTCTGCAGTTTTAGTATGGTTTAGGCTTTTAGCTACGTTGACGTAAATGTTTCTTGCAGTATCATGTACCGCATGTTTACGTTTCTATAGTTAAAAGCTGTCCATTCAGTATTCTTTCGCTATTACTATGGCAGAAAGTTCATCCAGTTGTTCTACTGTCAAGAGCTTTCAACATTATTTTACTATTTTTTAGTTACCAATGCTACTATTTTTTTTTTTTTTTTTATTTACAATTTGCTTCAACCACAAGGGTTATTAGCAATGAACTGTATTTACATCAAATTACAAAATTTAGGTATATTAAATTTGGTTAATGAGTCCTATAGTACGTAAAAAATTAAGAGTCTTACATGAATTACTTTCACTTAAACAATCTTTAATTGTAGTTGGTAACTGTTGATGTTGCCGTTCTATAACGTAGAGGGGACAGTCTATTATTATATGTTGCACTGTTAGTTCACTATCACACACATAACACATCGGAGGGGCTTCCTTCTTTAATAAAAAGTCGTGGGTGATCTTCGTATGACCAAGTCGCAATCTGGACATGAGTACTTGGTCTCTTCTCTTTGTAGGATGTTTCGACGGTGATATACTTTGTTTGATTGTTCTTAATGTAGAGTTTGATTCGTTCCAATTTGTTTGCCATTTTGTCATGATCTTGTTTTTAAAATATTGCTTTAGATCAGTATGAACGCAAGTAGTTATGATGTCTGTTAAGGGATTCTCACTCGCATTTTTTGCTAATGTGTCAGCTTTATCATTTCCACTTATCTCGCAATGTGATGGTACCCAGAGGAACTGAACTAATCTTTGATTTTGTTGGCATATCAAGAGTTCCGCCTTAATTAAGAGGAGGATAGGATGTTTGGGGTATACCCGCCTCAAGGCCGTTAATGCACTTAGGGAATCGCTAATGATTATTGAGAATTTGATGTCATGTGTGTTAACAAACTTTAATGACTGGAGGATAGCAAAGAGTTCAGCTGAGAATATGGAGGTTTGGGGAGGGAGCTGGTAGGAACTGTTATAGTTATCTGTTGTGAAAGCCGCTCCTACTCCATTTGCAGATCTGGATGCATCGGTATAAATATGGATGTGATCATTAAAACCATTTAATATCTCTAATAATCTCTGATTGAAGATTTTTGCTGGTGTGTCACCTTTCTTGAATGCAGATAGGTTTGTATTACAAGCAGGGAGAGCAATTGTCCATGGTAATATGTGTTGGCTGACTTTAAAAGTATTGTAAGTGTGTGGAATTATTGTGTCTAAGCTCTGTAACGTTGCTCTCACTCGATGATAAAACGGAGGATCCAATCTTTTCCCACAATTAAATGTCGATGGAAATCTATCTGTAAATGTGTTTTTATAAACAGGTACATGTGGGTTAGTTGATACTCTTAAGGCATACATGAGGCTAAGGTATTCTCTCCTGAGTTGAAGGGATGGTTCGCCTGATTCAACATACATACATTCAACTGAGCTTGTGTAGTGTGCTCCCAGTGCAATTCTAATTGCTGAATTATGAACTGTGTCTAGCACTTTCAATAGTGAACCTTTGGCTGAGTTGTAGGCAACAGCAGCATAATCTAGTTTTGAACGAATTAGGGTTTTGTATACAGTCATAAGAGTTTGGAAATCGGCACCCCATTGTTTATGAGAGATACTTTTCATTAAGTTAAGGCCGTTTTGAACTGACAGACGGAGAGAGTGGATGTGGTCTTGCCAAGATAGTCGGCTATCCAGTTTTACTCCCAAGAAGTTGATCGATTCTGAATACTTTATTGGTAAATTTTTTAGGAAGAGTTTCGGTGGATTTACTTGTTTCTTTGGAGTTTTACTGAAGATCATTGCTTTCGTTTTAGTGGGTGAAAATTCTAGGCCAGTAGTATTCGACCAATTCTCTAGTTTGTAAATGGCTTGCTGTATATGGGTCGTCATTGTTGATATATTTTTACCACGACAGAATATAACAAGATCATCAGCAAATAGACGGGCTTTGACTAATGGGCTAAGTGACTTAGCGATGTCATTGATGGCAATAAGGAAAAGTGCAACACTAAGAGTAGACCCTTGAGGAATACCGTTTAATTGGATTTTAGAGTCTGAAAGAAAGTTGTCTATTCGAACATTGAAGTTTCGCCTATATAAAAAATTATTAATAAACTTGATAATATTTCCTTTAATCGACCAACTTGACAGGATTCTTATGATATCTGATCTCCAGATTGTATCATATGCACGCGTTATATCAAAAAATACAGCCAGACATTCTTGACCACATCCAAATGACTCATGAATTACAGATTCAATATCCACTATGTTGTCTAATGTAGATCTGGACTCTCTAAATCCACTTTGTATAGGGCTAAGTAGCTGTCGATCTTCTAGGTACCACATTAGTCGGTTGCTTGCCATTTTTTCAAGTACTTTGCACATATTAGATGTTAGGGAGATTGGTCGGTAAGACTCTGGGTCCGATTTATTCTTGCCCTGTTTAAGAACTGGTACAATAATGGAATCGTACCAATCAATGGGGAAACATTATTTGTCCAAATGAAATTATAAAGATCCAAAAGATATTGTTTTCCTTCCGTTGGCATAGCTTTTAAAAATGTCGTAGGGATGTTGTCAGGCCCTGGGCTAGTGTCTTTAACTTTGTTTAAAGTTTCTAACAGTTCATCCATCGTAAATATGGCATTTAGAGGTAAATTATTGTGGTCATCAAGATTTATACATGCATTATTAAATTTATTTTTATGGGCTAGGAAACTTGTAGATAGATTTTCGTCACTGCTATGTTGTTGGTATACGTTTGCTAGTACGGAGGCTATTTCTTGCTTAGTTGAATAAATATGGTTATGATGTTCTAGGTAATGAATGGTGTTAAATGATTTTTTCCCGTACATTCTGCTTATCATTTGCCAAACCTCAGAAGTCGGGGTAGATGAATTTAAAGATGATACATAATTTTTCCAGGCTTCTCTCTTACTCTTCTTTAAGGTGTATCTACAATACGCCCTTAATCTTTTGAATTCTAGCTGGTTATTTAAAGTTGGGTGCCTTCTTAATTTATAAAACGCCTTTTTTGACTCTTTAATTGCTGCTTCGCAGTGGGAATTCCACCACGGGACTGGAGCACGTTTTTTTGGAAATTTTGAATAACCTATGGACTCGTGAGCTATTGACGTTAAAAACTGTACGAGATAGAGTACTTTGGAGTTAATATCAATGTCTGTATCAAAGGGCTGAACCAACTGAGAAATTTTTTGTGAAATTAAAGAGGAATATAGAGACCAATCTGCATTTTTCAGACACCATTTATTGGATGGAATTGATGAGGAGATATGGTTATTGTTCGTAATTAGGATACGAAAATGATCGCTTCCATGCAAATGGGATGTCACATCCCACGACAGAGTTGGTTGTAAGACAGGTTCACAGAGGGATAAATCTATTGGGGATCCATTGCCGGTGGAAATATTGAACCTTGTGATTCTTCCATCGTTAAGGATATTCATATTAGAATCTGTAACAATTTGTTCGATTTTACGTCCCAAGGAATCTGTTTTTTTACCTCCCCAAAGTATATTGTGGGCATAAAATCGCCTAATATAATACGCGGTTCTGGAATTTGATTGAAGAGTTCAGTTATTTCTTTTATGGACGGGTCTAAGTTCGGAGGAAAATAAATATTACATATATTGACTTTGTGGGGGCCTTTTATAGATACTGCTGTTGCCTCCAACTCAGTTCTTAAACGTATTACTTCGGTATTAAATGAGTTATGGACATATATTACTACTCCCCCACTTGTATGGCTAGCAGTTATTCTGTTCTTATAGTACGGAGTATAGTTTCTTAAATTATGACAGTTATCTTCTTTGAAGTGGGTTTCTTGTAGGCATATGACAGATGGTTTAAACTTAGCTATAATTAATTTAAGTTCTTCTAAATGGGTGTAATACCCATTTAGGTTCCATTGCAGTATACAGTTGAATGTTGTATTAAATTTCAGCAGAGGCGTCGCTGCTGTATTCACTGTGATCAGTAGAGAAAGCGGATAATAATAGCTGTTTATTAATCTTAGTTTTTAATCTTGTACAGCGACTTTTCAGATACTTGGGAGTTAATGCTGGATGGATTTTGGTTAAAAAATTGAGTAGTCCTTCGATATCTTCTGTATACGTTTTTGCAATGCTGAGAGGATCTGCAGAGCCGTATGCATTTTCAAAGAAATCAATTAGTTCTTCCTGGGTTAAATATCCGTTGTCAGAATTATCTTGGAAAAAAGAACTAGTGCATTTAATAAGATCTTCTGCTAAAGTCTTATTATCTTCAGGAATAGTTTTTGCTTTCTTAGATTTACGCAGAGGTTCTTTAAATGGGTTCTGGTCTACTGATGTTGAAGGAGACGTTATTTCTGACACCGCTCGTTTAGACGATTGAGTGTCAGAGGGTGTAGGAGGTTGATTTTGGCTGTGATTATTCATTTCAACATTATCTGGCTGGATAGGTGTTTGAATGGGATTTGAATCAAATAGAGAAGTATTGGTTGTTTCTTTTGATTGTGGACTGGTGGATTGTTGCGAAGATTGTGAAGGATGGATAGTTGGCTGAGCATCTGTTATGATAGGGTGGCAATTTTGGATATAATTTGGTTGAGCAGTAGGTGATGAATTTTCGATAGATGTTTGAGTGTTTGTATTTTTTTTGCACTGAGAGGCTAGATGACCTTGTTCTTTACAAATGTAACAAGACTGTTTTTCAAGTGAAAAATAAATTCGATAATTGATTTGTTCATAGTTAATTAATATAGACTCAGGAATATTTTCCAGATTTTTAGGAGAAATGTAAGTATAGCGTCGGAAACTCAAGATATGCTTAAATAAAGAGTTAGTTGTACCTATTCTTAGAAAATCCAATGGAGTTATTTGATGAATTGCAAAATTTTGTAGTTGAGTCTCTATAATACTGTGAGGTATTGTTACTGTGAGGTTAAGAAACCAGTTTCGAATCCCCAATGCTACTATTTTGCAATTCAGTTCTAAAGGATTTTGTAAGAAGCTCCACTATTTTTTTTAATATTATGCATGCGTTCATAATTTTCTTGAAACTATAAAGTTTGCTTTATTTAAATCAGGAGGATCATTTGTCCTACCAAAAAAAGTTCTATAAGAAGGTTTAGGTCTATGAAGAAGGTTTCTTATTAGGTTGTTTTACATCTTTAACATTATGTGATCTACAATGTGAACAATTATTTAAACTAACTTACCCCCCAATTGAAGTTCGGCAGCAGCTTGGGCGGTATCACCTTCCGCTCTTCGTACGACACATTGATACATTCCTCGATCTTCTCTTCCGATATTATTTACGATGAGCGTCTCACTAGAGCCCCTTCCGGTACTAGGAAGTTGTCGACCATCTTTGTACCATGTTACTAAGTGTGGACCGCCGCTTTGAGAAGAGACTACGCATCTGAAAATAATGCATCAATTTGAAAATATGAAACTATTTTCTTCCATGATATCAGCTACATATTTAGTGTAAATCAATTATGTTTTAAAAAAATAAAAAAATACCACGTTTTTGTAAAAGGTATATTTTAAAATATCCTAAATAAGGGTCACAATACACAACGTTTTCGGATTAATAAATCCATCATCAGTGTTTAAAAGCCCTAAAATTCAGTATAACCTAACTAATTGAGATAAAACTTAAAAAATTGACAGAGGTTTAAAAAAAACAAGAGGCCATACTTACAAAAATTGCATGCCTGAGCCACCAAAATTTATTGGGTAAAGACCCTTTAAATGTAAACGATTTAGTTGTTTTACATATGTATATAAAATTCATGTGATGTCAAAGATATGCCTGGATGTTACCCAGGGCAAGACAGGACTCTTCGCACGTGGTTGGATTTTTTTTTTTGGAGAAAACCTCACATATTGGATTTCAATGGCCAACTGACAACTGAATTCATCAGAAATCCAAAATGACATTAAGAACTGTCAATGTAACCTAGTTATATCATTACTTCAGCCACAACGTTTAAAGATTATTTTAATATTTATTAAGATAAAAAACAGTATCAAATTTACATAATATGGCCTTTGCCATTATTTGTCTAATTGTATTGATTTCATACCACTAATATAACATCTATTGGTATTGTTGACTGCATAACTTTTGGCAACGTAAACATTTTATTTTCCTATTTGAATACTCAATTAATGGATTATTTCAAGGAAAACTTTTTTCATCTTTTTTCGAACAACTTTAACTTCAACATAATATGTAAAGATACTGTTTTTATCTAAAATATTAAAATAATCTTTAAACGTTGTGGCTGAAGTAATGATATAACTAGGTTACATTCTTCTTCTTCTTCTTCTTATAATAGGCCTCTTGGCCTGTTCCTTACCGATTTTGAGCTGGTATTCGTAGCTGTGATGTTGACTACCAGCTATCTCCCCACCTTTTAAAGGGCCTTCCTATTGGTCTCTTGCCTGTTGGCTTCGAATCCCTGGCTACAAGAGCGCCCATATAAAAATTTTTAGGGGGGGACAAACGTATTTAAAAAAAAAATACGTTTGTCTATATATGTATATACAATACAAATTTAATTTTTTCTTCTTTCCCAAAAAGCTAGGGGGGCCACGGCCCCCTAGCCCTAGGCCCATGGGTATGGGCGCCTATGCCTAGCTATACGGGCTATTATTCTCTCGCTGTCCATTCTCGTCAGATGCTGATTCCACTCTCGTCGTCTCTGTCTTCCCCACCGTACTATATCTTGTATGTTACAGAGATCTCTTAATCTGTCGTTCGGTATTCTGTCTCTCAGTGTTTTCCCAGTTATTGACCTCAGCGTTCTCATTTCTGATGTTCTCAGTATCCTCTTGGTTTCTGCTGTGTCACATCTTGTTTCTATCGCGTACGTCATGATCGGTCTTACACATGATTTGTATATGCGTACTTTCCCTTACAGCCTCATATCTTTGTTTCTCCAAATGACATCCCTCAGACATCCTAACACGTAATTGGCTTTATTTGCTTGCTTTCGGACGCTCTCTTTAACATCTCCATAACTAAATATTTCGATTTATGGTATACAGACAGCTACAGGAAGTTTATTTTCCTCGTGGATTTTAATTATGTTTTTAATTGAAAATGCTTTATATTTCAGGTTAATGTTTCCACTTAGGAAATCGTTATTGACACACACATTAAAACATTTTTTTGTTACTTGATAATACCTATCAAAATCTATTAATTTATGATGAACACTAATAATTTATAATAATTTATTATTGGACAGAATTAAACACATGATGAACAATCTTACTACACGTTTGGAAGTTAAAATCGTTGGAAAATAACCTTGAAAATATCTCTCAGAAAAAATGACAGCATCTGATTTGCCTTTAAAAAGACAACAGCACAAAATTATGACAGCAAAATTATTCCGTTAGTAATGTTATTGTAAATAATGAAATATCCCTAGTAATGTCCTAAAATGCATCATCATCATTAGCCTCTCTCTATCCACTGCTGGACATAGGCATCCCCTGTTTGTCTCCAAAGTGTTCTATGTTGTTCTTTCTGTATCCAATTTTTGTTGTCTTTCGTAAGTTGTGTTGGTGGTCTTCATCTGCTACGTTTATCGGCTCTTGGTATCCATTCAACTAGCTTGCGAGTCCATCTTCCGTCCTTCATTCTGGCACCGTATCCAGGCCCATTTCCATTTTAAGTTACAGCCTCTTTCAATGATGTTTATGACATTGGTCTTAGCTCGTATATTTTCGTTTTTAATCCTGTTTTGCAGAGTGGCCCCTATTATTGATCGCTCCATTCTTCTTTGCGCTACTCTTAGTTTTTGTGCGTTTTTTTTTGTGAGCGATAAGGTTTCTGCACCATAGGTCATCACCGGTTGCACGTATTGGTCGAAAACATATTTTTCTTCATATTAACTGCATAATGTAAACGAATAAATAAAAATGCATATGTTAATGTAAATGAATAAATAAAAAATGTGGTTGTTCTTACATCTAGTTGAATTCTAATATAAACACCTTCTTCTTCTTCTTCTTCCTGTATATAAGCAATTTAGCTTTTACTTTTAATGGAAAGTTGTTGCCTTCACGGAAGATTGTCACCCTATTAGGCCAGGATAATAAGACAAAAATATACCCTGTTCGTGACACTTCAGCAGCCAGGGTACTGAAGCGTTTTTTCGACAGGTAATACCTATAAAAACAAATAATTATAACTATTTCCTGCGTAGGATCTGGCGGCCATTTTAATTTATAAACAATTAACTGTCAAAAAATGGCATTTTCCCCTTTTTTCAAATCAACGGAAAACAGTGAAACTTATGATTCTTTTAGTACAAATATCTTCTAGTTATATTGTTAATGTTAATATATAATTGCGAAAAAAGGTCGGAATTGCAAAAAAAATATTTTCTCAATAACTGTTGTAAAAATTAGTGTACAGCTTTGAAATTTTTGTCAAATGAGGGTTGTTTGGTGCTTAATATGTGATATAAATTTTAAAGCGATTCATTCAATTGTTTAAATTTTATTCAAATTGTTTATCCCAGAGAACATTTTTTGCAATAACATAAGTCAGAAAAAAATGGCCTTAGAAGCATTCCACAGGTGTCAAATGAAAGAGCATGAGCTACATTCTCAACATGGTTTAAAAAAGTGAATAAAAAATGCATTTATTAGTAATAAATAATTATGCAAAAGTATCGTCAATTTTTCTTTATAAACTTTTTGAATAACTTTTTCCAAAAAAATTAACTTTTTTACCCTGTTTTAAGTGCACAACTACCAAGTAATGTTATCTATATCATAATTGATAAAAAATTGTAATAAATATGTATAATTTCTTATATAACAAAATAAAAAGTTTTTAAGGAAATATTTACGATACATTTGCATAATTATTTATTACTAATAAATGCATTTTTATTCACTTTTTTTAAACCAAATTGAAAATATAGCTCATGCTCTTTCATTTGATATCTGTGGACTGGTTCGAACGTCATTTTCTTCTGACTTATGTTATTGCAAAAAAATGCTCTCTGAGATAAACAATTTGAATAAAATATAAAGAATTAAATGAATCGCTTTGAAATCTTTATCACATATTAAGCACCAAAGAACCCTCATTTGACAAAAATTTCAAAGCTGTACACTAATTTTTACAACAGTTATTGCGAAAATATTTTTTTTGCAATTCCGACCTTTTTCGCAATTATATTAACAATAAATGAGTATATCAAACTTAGTAATACGTCATTTTAAAGCTTTTTCCATAATCTCGAAGATATTTGTACTAAAAAAACCATAAGTTTCCCTGTTTTCCATTTTTTGAAAAAAAAAAGTGAAAAATTCCATTTTTTGACAGTTAATTGTTTATAAATAAAAATGGCCGCCAGATCCTACGCACGAAATAGTTAAAATTTGCTCTTATAGGTATTACCTGTCGAAAAAACGCTTCAGTACCCTGGCTGTTCGAGTGTCACGGAAAAAACCTTATTATCCTGGACTATATCTCTTGCGCGGTCGGCCAATACTTCTTCTACCAGTTGGTGATTTGTCCCTTGCTATATTAACAACTCTGGTGTACCTGCGCTATTCTACTGATGTGAATGTTACAATCTTTTTTTCTGTCTAGTGGCCACTCATTTATACTGTGTACATTACAGATTGTTCTGTTTTCGCTACTCCTTATTCGGTCTCGCAGCGTGTTTCTTGTTGATTTTTATTTCTGCTATTTCAACGATAGTTTTAAATATCTCCGTATAAGCATTACAAGGGTGCTCGGTATAAATTCGAATATAATATAATTCGAATATAAATTAGAATGCCTATATTCAAACTATGTGAAATAGTTTTTGAATTGTGGAGTGTTTTATTGATAGCTAATAAATACATACAATCGACGTAATTCAACTGGCTTACGTAGTATTTGATATGAATTTACAAGAGCTCAACCATAATTTAAAATCTCACAAACAAAACATTGATTAATCAAAAAGTATATTGTGTTGAACTTTATATAACTCGTACCTTTGTACCTAGGTGATTACACAAATATAATTCGAATTGTGAATTATTGAAATTAAATTTAGCAAATAATCCCAAAATACCGGATGGTAAATATTTTTTTATTTCATAAAACACACATTGTTTTATTTCACTATAATGTTCAGTTTAGTTTAGAAATAAGATTTCCAAAATTTCACGCCTTAAAACCTCATAATAACTTAGAAGTACAAATAATTTAAAATCTTCTATGCATTTAAATCATTTCAAACGATCGAAAACACTTGTGACGTCACCTCATTTATATTTTCTACTGATGCTTATGGTGTCTCATTTAAAATTATATACAATTTTGTTTACTTTGTCAGTGCAAAACGTAAACATATAATCATATGACGTCACGACGCGTTTTGGGCTAACTGCTATAATTTGAATTTAGAATCGTCTTTACAAAAGAAAAAAACAACTTCTTTTTCTTTGATATATATTTTAAATTATGTTCTGTTGTGATTTATAACATTTTTTCGAATTTAAAATTTTATGCAAGTTCCCTCTTGTAATAAACTCGTTATAAGTATGTTGTAAAATTTAATTTTCGGTATTTCATTGCCCCACTTTTGTTATACATTTCTGTGGTCGTTTGACAAAAGCTGATATGTCCACTTTTGTGATTTGCACTTTTTTTTGCCAGTTGATAGTGTGCGATTATAGGCTCTATCTGCCCAAAGCATATAAATGTCCAGTGTACTGTGAAGTGTAGTTTACCCTCCATTTTAAAATCTGGATATGTTCCCGTGACAACGTTTGCCAAAAGCTTATAATATGTACCCTTGTCAGTTGTAAGTCATAAAATATCGCGCATGCCAAAAGCAGATATGTACACTTGAAGTGGATTTATCAGCTTTTGGCAGACATTTTTTTCTAAATTTCTTGAACTTATCTTGGTTTTTAGGAGCAGTATTTGTTTATTTTGTATAAAGATTTTGTTTTAAAAATGTTTAACTCTATTATGTTGGCAATCTTTTTTTATTTAGGAAGCTTAGATTATAATATAGATTTTGAAGAAATAAAAAAAGACACTGAATAGGAATATATGTAAACATAAACACTCACTGAAGGTAGGGCTACGTTTTATACGGAGTTACAAACTTTAAGGGGTGCACAAAAACTGCATGAAAAATTATGACAGTTTGCAAATGCTTCGTTTACGAGATCCAGGGTGTTGAATTTTTTTACGAACTGACGATTTATTTAATGCTCAAAAACCCGTTGAGATATGCACATGAAATCTGGTAGGTTTTAAGATGTAGTTATTGCGCATTTTTTTGACATAAAATTAAGAATTTTATATTCACCATTGCCGCGCAGACGGGTAACGATCTGAATTAAAAAAAATACTTACATAAATGAGATATATCAAATAAAAAATAATTTTTGACTTCCTCGTTCAATTTGTGACAAAATATCTATCTTCATTTTTTTATATACTACGCGCCATTTTCATGAAACTTAATATTTACAAAGTGTTCGACATAGTTTATATTATTATTAGGCTATTGATAATGTTTAAAATAAGAGAGCTAAAAGAAACTACAACGTTAATGGGATTTTATTATCTCGTATGGTCAGTGGACCTCTAAATTTGAAAAACCCGTGGAGTGCTACCATTTAAATGGATGCGTTTTTGAAAAAGGGGTGAATTAGTCCCTAAGCACAGGGTGAATTACGGTGAGTTCTATGCACTTTTAGTACAAACACGTCCACAAGAAAATTGTTTCAGGTTAAATTTACTATCGAAATATCACATTTTAAAGTCAATTTTTTACAAAAATATACTCAAAAGAATAACAAGAAAAAAATACACAAAAGAAAGCAATTTTGTTTTTGGCCCCATAACTTTTTTCCACAGGGATATATCGCACCCTCAGTGCAAGACTGCAGTAAGTCAAAATAAGTAAGTTTCGAGATAAAGACGATTTTGTTTATTTTCGTGCTAATATCGGCGAAATCAGACAAAAGTTTTAAGAAAAATTAACATTTGATTATGATTTTGCATGCTTTTCAGCCTATATTACATTACCTAAAGATATAAATTTAAATAAAATAATATTAATGCAAAAAAATTAGGAATTTCAAAGTTACAACACTTTTGCAGGGAAAAAATTGTTAATCACTACACATTTAGTATTAGAATTTCAATGTTACAACAGTTTTGCACGGAGAAAATTGTAAAAAGTGTAAACACATTTATTTTTACAGTAAAACCTGTGTTACCGGCCACCTGCCAACATCGGCCACCTGTACTAACAGCCAGTTTAAAAATTCCCCAAACCAATTATGTAAATCTAGACTACAAAAACTGGCAATACCGGCCACCTTTCTATATCGGCCAATAGTTCTTTCATTTTTAGTGGCCGTTGCTGACAGGTTTTACCGTAGTTGTTGTCCTCTTCTCGTACATCACCTTGTGCCAAAATATTTTTATAAAAACTATGGTGGGCTTCTGGTATCATACCCGAATGGCATAAGTATACCAAATCTTTCTTTTTGGTTATTTGAATTTTTGGCTGTTCTTTGGCAAGTTTTCTGAGAATAGATATTTTTGACCTCTCAGTATTGTCAACACACAAGTTATAAGATAACTGTTTTTCCTTTCATGAGAAAAAATACTTATTGGTCGTAAATAATTAGTCTTAATTTATGTGGTTTTAATCCAATCTAACAAATAAATGGTCAAACGACATCGCACACATCTTATGGAAAATAAATATAATATCACACAAAGGACATAAAATTTACATGAATAGATTGGTCTCGAAAATCTTTGTTTATTGTCTCAGCCGTTAATGGATTACGTAGACGCGCTGTATATTAAAATTAAACACCACAGATATAGATATTAAAATAACAAATATCTTACTTTTTTCATTGCTTGTTATTGCTTGTTATCGAATCCGTTGCAATGTTCCGTGCAAAACTGTTGTAACTCTGTTACATTAGAGTTACAACAGTTTTGCACGGAAATTATGATCAAAAACGCAAAATAGTTAAACTGTTGTTGTAATATTTAGCCCATTAAGCATTTGAAAGTTACTAAAGTTTTACAGGGGATAGATATGCATGTTTACAATTGAATTCCATGATTACTCCATTTTCATAAAATTTTGAGTTACTGCAGTCTTGCACTGAGGGTGCGATATGTATAGGCATTGCTTGAGCGAAAAAGAACTGCCATCCTTCCTAGTTAAAATGACGTATGGTAGAGGTCTCTAGAGTTTACAGTTTTCGAAATAGGATTTTTCAAATTTCGCCGCTTACAGCATTTTTGGGCCATTTTCCACATTATTTCGCAAACATGGTTCTGTAATTTTTTTCTACGCATTTCTAGTTATATGTAATGGTCCACTTAGTGGAAAGAGAAGTCAATTACCTTTAAAATAGTATATTGTATAAGGTTGTACGACTATTTTTAAGCCAGTTAAGCTTTTTCAAGATTTTATACTTTTATGATTTTTGATATTTTTTATGATTATTTTTAGAATTTTTCATTATGACATTTTTTCCTGTACATTCAGGTATATAATATATTGTGAAATAAAAAAGCATATTCTCTCTACTTTAAAATGGTGTATTGCAAAAAAATTCTAGGACTATTTTTAAACAAGATATTCGTAGGGATATCCAAGGGTATCCGTAATTTTTATTTTTTTCAATTAGAAGAATATAATGCCATATTATAATATAATTTTTAATTCCAAATAACTTTTATTAACAACTTTTTTCGATATTTTGAAATATAAAGCTACTTTACTCTTGAGCGAAATTCATATTTTTTAACCTACCTCGTACACTATTGACAAAATTTTAAATCTGATGATTGCATCTTAGGTGTTAGACTATGCAGAACATTTTATAAAGAATGTGTAACTTTTTTTCATAAAGTTAATAATAAAAAAGTTTTCCATATGGTTCCTGCTTAGTGGGACCTATTGCATGGGTATGTGACATTTTGACAAAGCATATTATCTTGTTTAAAAATAGTCCTAGAATTTTTTACAATACACAGTTTTAACGTAAATAAAGTAAGTTTTTTTTTATTGCACAAAAAAAGTTATAATGAGAAATTTAAAAATAATCGTAAAATATAATATAAAAAGTCATTAAAAGTATACAACTTTGAAAAACTATATCTTGCTTAAAAATAGACACACAGCCTTTAACGATAGACCGTTTTAAAGATAATTGACTTTTCTTTCTATTACATGTAACATTGCATATACCTAAAGCTGCGTAGAATAAAGTTACAGAACAATGTTTGCGAAGTAACAAGGAAAATGTCCCAAAATAGCTGGAGTGGCGAAATTTGAAAAATCGTAATTTGAAAATTATAAATAACAGGGACTTATACCAAACGTCACTTTAAAGAAAAAAGATGGTAGTTTTTTTCTGTGAAGCAATGCCTATACATATATCCCCAATGAAAAAAGTTTTGGGACAAAAAACAAAATTTCTATCTTTCGTGTTTTTTTCTTGCTTTTCGTTTAAATATATTTTTGTTAAAAAAAAATATTTTTAACCTTAAAATCTGATATTTCGATAGTAAATTTAACCTGAAACAATTTCTCTGTAGACATGCTTGCACCAAATGTGCATAGAACTCACCCTAATTCGCCCTGTTCCTAGGGACTAATTCACCCTTTTCTCAAAAACGCACCCCTTTAAATGGTAGCACTCCGCGGTTTTTTCATACTGAGAGGTCCATTGACTATATGAAATAAAAAAACCCCGTTAACGTTGTAGTTCCTTTATAAAATACATAATCAATAGCCTATATTATGAATGTATAGAAACGTATTTCGAATAGTTGTAAAAGTTAATATATTTTATTTTTTGCATAAAAACGGCGGATCGTATGAAAAAAGAGAAGATAGATCTTTTGTCACAAATTGAAGGAGGAATTCAAAAATGATATCTTAAAATGATATTTTAATTTAAAATATCTCAGTAGCGTACTTTTTTATTTAAACAAATTTAGACCATTACACGTATGCGCGCCAATGTTGAATAAAAAATTATTAGTTGTATATCAAAAAATGCGCAATAACTACCTCTTAAAGCCCACCAAATTTTATTACAATGTTGCCAGTAGTTTATTTAAAAAACGTTTGCCAAAAGCTGATATGTGCACCAAAAGATCCGTAAATTTTTTGCATTTTGCAAAACTAACAGAAAATTCTTACGAAATTTGTAGCTAGGTTATACATATTATGTAAACTCATATGGATAGCTGTAAGAAAATTAAACTCAATACCAAATATGATATTTCTAAAACTGTGATTTAATGGACGTCGTAGAAAGTTGAATTTGCTCTCCTGAAAAATATCAAAAATGGACGTATCAGCTTTTGGCAAACGACCACTTATGTGTATCTGTATTATAGTTCATTTACGGTTAAAACGGTCAAAATATTGCACCCGTGCATTTTTACCATTTAGTAAAACACCTTTTCCTTTTTATGGAACTTTAAAACTCTTTAACCTATTATCCTAGATGCCTTTCCTAGAAGTACGGGAAAAGTGATTAAAGTCTTTTATAAAATATTAAAATCCATAGGAAACTTTAATAAACCTAAAGTGATAGCTCTTCGAGGAGTGGAGACAGACTTACTAAAATAATGCATGTTCGTTTTGAGGAATAATAAAGATTGTATGAAGAAATAAAATGTTTTTCGAATTTGCTTAAACTTTCAGTTAAAATTTTGCGTTGTGTATATTTTTATTATACAGTGCGGTGGAATAAGTGTTGCCCCCCCCCCCTGTTAACTTGTTTATTTTAAGAATATAAGCAAAACGCTCGAACAGGTCGATTTTTAAACTAACCATAGTATATTATAGCATAAACGTTTCGAACTTTACGCGATCCCTCTTCAGGTGACAGCCATAACTTTGATTTTTTTTTTAATGGTAAAGTACGTCATGTGACACCTGGGGGTGAAAAAATATTCGTCCAAAGAAGGTCAGGAAATGGATAAACTGGCTAATTTTAAGTAACTTTTGCTCTATAGAGTTTTTTCACTAAGTCAATACTTTTCGAGTTATTTGGTAGTGAATATGTTCATTTTTTCAACAAAATAACCACGCTCTTAGACGGTTTTTCGCAAATAACTCAAATAGTAAGTATTTTGTCGAAAAAACATACTTAACAAAAATATAGCCTGTAAAAAATTTAAAAAAAATGGTGTATACATCACGTCTTTACACATAGTAGAAGCAGAGTTATAGCTAATGAAAAATAGGTTCATATTCGTCAAATTCCAAATGGAATACTTTAACGTGAAATAACCAAAAATGAGGCACATTTCGGGAAAAACTTATTGCAACTTATTTCAAGTGTTTAAAAAAAGCTTCATTTTTGTTTTGTAAAAAAAATTTCTAGCATCAAAATTAAACAAGTTACGCTCAAAATAAAGTTAGTCCCTTTTGGTTTTGGTAAAAAAATCGAGAAAATCACCCCCTAATTAGTATCTTAAATGAACTTAATCGTTACGACTTCACAAGTTTCTTGACTCGTGTATATATTGTTTTTATGATCTGTAAGTTTCATCGGTTCAAAGTCCTTACTATTGAAAGGGCTGTAGTTAAAAATGGTTGAACGGGTCACTGATCACGAATATATGCAAATTTAGAAACACCAAATCTTAATCAATTTTTGTCTAACAGAAAAACAAAAAAATACATGATAATCAGAAAAGCAAATCTGACTTTTTTTGTTTTTCGAGATTTTTGGTATCTCTAACAATTTTTAACCTATTTCGAAAAAAAGCATATTTTTCAAAATTTAAATTTTTAAAAATTTTACTTTGAGACCAAATTTTTTCAAAAATAAGCACTTTAAATCGATGAAACTTACAGATCATATAAACACAACATAAGTAAAATAATTTGTGGAGCGGTAACGATTAATTTCATTTAAGTTGCTAATTAGGGGTTGGTCTTCCTGATTCTTTTTTTTGCAAAAACAAAAGGGACCAACTTTATTTTGAGCGTAACTTGCTTAAATTTAATGTTAGAAACTTTTTGTAAAAACAGAAATAAAGATTTTTTTAAATACTTTAAAAAAGTTATAATGGGTTTTCCCCAAAAAGTGCTTAATTTTTTCGATATTTCACGTCGAAATATTCTGTTTGAAATTTGGTGAATATGAATCTATTTTTCATTGGCTATAACTCTAGGTCTACGAGATCCAGAGACCTAACGCGTACACCATTTTTTTTACTTTTTTATAAGCTATATTTTTGCTACGAACGTTTTTTCGACAGAATACTTACTTTTTGAATTATTTGCGAAAAACCGTCTAAAAATGTGGTTATTTTGATGAAAAATGAACATATTCACTTGCAAATAACTCGAAAAGTATTGACTTGGCGAAAAAGCTCTATAGAACAAAAGTTACTTAAAATTAGTTAGTTTACCCATTTCCGGACTTATTTTGGACATATATTTTTTCACCCCCAACAGGGGGTAAAAGTCACCCCCAGGGCAAAAGCACACATCGGCACAATATCACTTTTTTCTTTGACATGTAAGCTATACGCATGCCAAATTTCATGTCAATCCAAGCGGTTCTTTAAAATTTAGAGCAAAAACAGTGAAAGAATGGACTAACAATCAAAGCACCTTTCCATATACAAGTGCAGAGGAAAGGGGAATGATGGGGCAAGCGTTATGAGTGGTGTATATCCAGGCGTATTATACGGCTGTATATTTATAATAAAGGCGCATAACTGACATTGAAAAAATAGCTTCCTATGTTCATTGACATTCATTGTGTATCCCATAATCTGAACCTAGTGTTGAATGATGCCGTTGCTGATGTACATGATTTGGTTTTTGTAGGATATAATTTTCTCCTCCTTTTTTTAATGCAAGTATTAAAATACATTGGAACCCCGTTAACTCGGATTACTCGGGACCGCGGCCGATCCGGGTTATCGAAAATCCGGGTTAGCCGGAGAAAATGGTAAAAATTAATAAAATATGGTATGCTTACAGATAAACTCCGTTATAATTGTCACACAGACACTGGTAAACCACGTTCGCATTCCACACAAAACCACACATACAAAGCGTCGTCAAGAGTCTCATTCTTAGCTTTATTAGCTTTGCACCGATTGTCCAAACTGTCTTTTGTTATCATTTAAAAAAAATTCTTCGATTTTAGTTCTATTTTTCTTCCAATCCGATACTGTAGATGTACCGACACCATATAATGCTGCAAGATTCGCCTTTATCAATTCTACTTAATGCTTCTAGTTTCTTTTCCATTGTCACCACAACATTTTTACGTTTTGTTGCCCTTATAGACAAAAAAACACGCAAACACAAAATCTGAATAGATTTACGAACGATTACAGAACGGAAGCGAACAATACGACTTTACTACACACAATACCGTCTCTGATGTTATGTTATTTAATAACAGTGATGACTAAGACCATTGTTAAAAAAAGAATTTTAATAGTCTTTTCTAAACAATGCTAAGACAGTTTCAAATAAATAAAGGATACTACAGGTGCCTGTTGTTTTCGATAACACGACAATGAATGTGGTGTGCCATGAGTCATTTTTACTATGGTATATGTAGTTCAAATTACACAAATACCCATTATCTCTCAAATATTATATTACATACATTTTTATTGTTAAAATGTTTGTCTGATAAAAATCGGTCCGGGTTAGCCGGAGTTCCGGGTTATCGGGGGCCGACTTATCGGGGTTCCACTGTATAGGATGTAGTATGTACTACGACTTTGGATTTATCGTGTTTGAAAACACTTAAAAGGGTATGTGAAACCCGGTGGTCATCCAGACATGATGCTGTTATGGCTTTGCGTCGAGCTTTCCGATAAGTAATGAAATCTTTAACGAAAATTTCATTGCTATCTACAACATGATAAAAAATTAGAAGCTAAGCATTATTAGAGCATATGCATAATTTTGAATTTGTCGTTAACATTACTGTTCAATCTAAAATACTTAACTTTATTAATCTAACATCAAAACTTTTACAATCTGAAACGGCAGAGTTAACGGTCTCCCTTCACTAGTGGGGTATTATACCGAAATTTAAAAGTAAACGGATAAAACGTATAAAAAATTTTACGATGAGCTCAGCTGAGACGAAATAGTTATTAAGTTATTTATGTATCAAGGGCATTAAATAGAAGTTTATACCCTAAGGGCGACAAGCTTATAAACTCGAGGGCCTCTTGCCCGAGAGTTTATAATTATGTCGCCCGAGGCTATAAACATCTAATAATCAGTGGCGGCGCCTGGTGTAAAGTATTGGGGGTGCACACATAATATTAAGATATAAAAAACCCTTGAGGCCCTATTTCCCTAGATAGAATTTTTTGAGTGTCGTCAATTTGAAAAAATCAAAGGACCTTTTTAATAATTATGATAAATAATGTATTGTATTGACTTAAAATTATAATTTAATGTTTAAATGTTACAAGCAAGTTTTGTAACGAAAGTCAAGTCGCCTGTTATTTTTTTAGATAAATTCTTCAATAACCAATTCAGTAAAATTTGAAATTTCTTGAATCATTTTTTTTATTGAAAACATTGCGACTGCTGTTAGTCAATCCTAGCCCATAGCCATTTTAAGAAAAGTTTTGGTTTTGATACGTTTCAGTGCAGAGAAACAGTCTGTTTCTGCAGTTGTCGCTGGCCTCGTAACAAGTAATTAAAGAATTCCAATTATTTTAGAAAAATCATCTTTTAAATTATTTTCAATCAAAAATTTACTTAAGTGAACTGCCCCGGATTGTTAAAATCGGATCTTCTATTTTGTTGTTTATGATTATTCTTCTCCAAATATGTAGGAAACACGGAAAGCGGTAAAAAGTATACACAATCAGTAAGTTTTTTCACACATCTCCATGTTAAATGATCATTTATAATCCCGACCTTTGCACTTTGGTACATTCGTACTTAAGAAATTTGGTTTAGATATTTTTAATTTTTCTTCTAAATATAAAGAACAAAAATTTATATGATGTTAAATATTCCACGCTAACATTCACATCCATAAGTCCCTCATTCTTAATATTGTTCCGAAATTCGAACTTCCCAAAAGCAAAATTTAAATTTACATATCCGCCGTGCACGTTAAAAATACCATAAGATCACTGTAAGATCACAGTCAATTTGTGCTCTTGTGGACATCTAAACTTGTGGGCTATAGCGGAAAGCGGGGTGTGTGGTGAGTTGTATTTTGCCCGATGATAAGTCATTGGTATAGGAGCCACTGTGAGAGCTGTGAACGAAAGGTTCTACCTAAGGCCTCGCATCCGTGAAGTTTCCTGGTCGAAATAGAATAAAAATAATTAAATATTACCTATTATGTACTTATAAACTCCCTGGATTTGTGGTTTGTGATTTAATTTAGTGTATAGTTAGATTAAAATGTTATTTATAGAATGATAAATTTTACATAGGAATGTTTGTTTGAAAATAATTTAGGGGGTTCACGTGCACATGTGCACTTATGGAGAAACCGCCACTGCTAATAATGCACGTGGTGCATACAAAACTTTATGTCATTACCGGTTCATTGCATCAATTAAAATTTTAATTTTATTTTATATTAATTAGAAGTAATATTGTATCATAGCAGGTATTTAGTACCCTTGCTAGGAAAGTGATGTTGGTTAGCAATTTGTTATTAAATAAATACAGTTTTCCTATGTGACATTGTCAAAAAACTCAGAACGCAAGAGAAATTCGATATTTCTCAAGAAATAGTTAAATAAGCCAAAAAAAAATCGACTGAGAATCTGTTACCGAAAAAATCCAAAGAAAAGTACGACAAGGAATACGCTAAATTTCAACAATGGATGGCAGAAAATAATACTAGATTAAATGAAATGTTTGATTTTTGTTGTTTCCTATTGCAATCATTTCTTTATGCCCGCGCGGCATAAAGTATATCATTATGTGGTTCGTAACTAAATAATAAATACACAATATTAAACCGTTATGACATAAAAATAATTTGTATCAAAAAAAGGTTTGAAGTTAATGAAAAATGGTATACATTTTTATTTTTATTAGTATTACTCCTATAGAGTAACTAGGTCCATTTTCCGCTGGAACTTTACCACGCTGCAGACGGGGGTTGTGAATTGCATAGTGTAGAATTCCTTCCCCTTAGTCTTCACTGCAGCATCCATGTGCTTGCATATTGTAGAAGCCTTGGAGGTTGTCACCAGGAAATGGGCCAATAAAGTTTTTCAATTAAAAATCTTTTAAAAATATTTAATTTACAAATATTTTTATTAGGTTGAAAAACTTAGTCTTTTATTTAGCAGATGCCGCTAGGCACCTACTACCATCTCGTCAGTTGCGGTGGGAGATGGATATGTCGAAGATTTTTACCTAGGTCAGAGAAAAGCAGCCTATGCAGTCTCTGATGAACCTCTAAAAAGAGTTGAAATCGTCGATAAGAGTGCTGGCTGCACTCTCTGATCTGAGTAAAAATTAAGACAGTTTTGGTTTCGCACCGCAACTGAATGAATAAAAATTGTATACATTTTTATTTTTATTAGTATTACTCCTATAGAGTAACTAAGTCCATTTTCCGCTGAAACTTTACCACGCTGCAGACGGGGGTTGTGAATTGCATAGTGTAGAATTCCTTCCCCTTAGTCTACACTGCAGCATCCATGTGCTTGCATATTGTAGAAGCCCTGGAGGTTGTCACCAGGAAATGGGCCAATAAAGTTTTTCAATTAAAAAGCTTTTAAAAATATTTAATTTACAAATATTTTTATTAGGTTGAAAAACTTAGTCTTTTATTTAGCAGATGCCGCTAGGCACCTACTACCATCTCGTCAGTTGCGGTGGGAGATGGATATGTCAAAGATTTTTACCTAGGCCAGAGAAAAGCAGCCTATGCAGTCTCTGATGAACCTCTAAAAAGAGGTGAAATCGTCGATAAGAGTGCTGGCTGCACTCTCTGATCTGAGTAAAAATTAAGACAGTTTTGGTTTCGCACCGCAACTGAATGAATAAAAACGGTATACATTTTTATTTTTATTAGTATTACTCCTATAGAGTAACTAGGTCCATTTTCCGCTGGAACTTTAGCACGCTGCAGACGGTGGTTGTGAATTGCATAGTGTAGAATTCCTTCCCCTTAGTCTTCACTGCAGCATCCATGTGCTTTCATATTGTAGAAGCCTTGGAGGTTGTCACCAGGAAATGGGCCAATAAAGTTGTTCAATTAAAAATCTTTTAAAAATATTTAATTTACAAATATTTTTATTAGGTTGAAAAACTTAGTCTAATATTTAGCAGATGCCGCTAGGCACCTACTACCATCTCGTCAGTTGCGGTGGGAGATGGATATGTCGAAGATTTTTACCTAGGCCAGAGAAAAGCAGCCTATGCAGTCTCTGATGAACCTCTAAAAAGAGGTGAAATCGTCGATAAGAGTGCTGGCTGCACTCTCTGATCTGAGTAAAAATTAAGACAGTTTTGGTTTCGCACCGCAACTGAATGAATAAAAATGGTATACATTTTTATTTTTATTAGTATTACTCCTATAGAGTAACTAGGTCCATTTTCCGCTGAAACTTTACCACGCTGCAGACGGGGGTTGTGAATTGCATAGTGTAGAATTCCTTCCCCTTAGTCTTCACTGCAGCATCCATGTGCTGGCATATTGTAGAAGCCTTGGAGGTTGTCACCAGGAAATGGGCCAATAAAGTTTTTCAATTAAAAATCTTTTAAAAATATTTAATTTACAAATATTTTTATTAGGTTGAAAAACTTAGTCTAATATTTAGCAGATGCCGCTAGGCACCTACTACCATCTCGTCAGTTGCGGTGGGAGATGGATATGTCGAAGATTTTTACCTAGGCCAGAGAAAAGCAGCCTATGCAGTCTCTGATGAACCTCTAAAAACAGGTGAAATCGTCGATAAGAGTGCTGGCTGCACTCTCTGATCTGAGTAAAAATTAAGACAGTTTTGGTTTCGCACCGCAACTGAATGGATAAAAACGGTATACATTTTTATTTTTATTAGTATTACTCCTATAGAGTAACTAGGTCCATTTTCCGCTGGAACTTTACCACGCTGCAGACGGGGGTTGTGAATTGCACAGTGTAGAATTCCTTCCCCTTAGTCTTCACTGCAGCATCCATGTGCTTGCATATTGTAGAAGCCTTGGAGGTTGTCACCAGGAAATGGGCCAATAAAGTTTTTCAATTAAAAATCTTTTAAAAATATTTAATTTACAAATATTTTTATTAGGTTGAAAAACTTAGTCTTTTAATGTTTTCAATGTAAATTTAGATATAATAGTGCAACAACTTACTCACAGGTTTGTCGGATTAAGATATATGTACTTATAATAAGTTTTCATGTCTATTCCCAAAAATATATTAACAATAACTGATAAAGACTTATTAAAGAAATGTCAAATATTGTCATTTACACATATTTTAGTAATTATACTGTTATTAGCTGTCGTTATGTTTATAATAAGGGGCCCCACAAAAATTGTCGCGGGGAGGCCCCCCAATCTTCAGCTACGCCACTGTATACAGCATATACAGATGGTCTAAATTGACGCATGTATGTACCAAAAATTTAGTATAAAATTCCAAGCAAAACTTATAAACTTCACCGTAATATCATGCTATTAGTTGCTATATGTATATTCTACACTATCTATAATTGAAAAAAGTAGTCTGTTTTAATCAGTTTTTTAAGAGATTAAAAGTCCCGGCGAAAATATACATTTTCCTAATGAATTCGAAGATTTTTTAGTCCAAAACTAATTTTGCCGTAGCCATAGCCAACCACCGCACCCGTTGGATTTACCTAGAAATAATTTCCCTTTATTAGTTTACCTGAATTCTGCGCTTCCGCCCATATGAACGCTCAGCAGAGGCGGTGAAATTTCGACGTGCAACGTCGTAGAAACTATTAGGCGCAGTTCAGCACTGGATTCGCCTCCTGCATTTGAAGCCGAACACCGGTAGACGCCACCTGGAATTAGATAAATACAGATTATGCTGAATTAAAAGAGTTTTAAATTTCTTAAAGAAGTTTTCCGTCATATTAATACACTAACAGACAAAAATATTGCATTTTTATTTTGAAATATTGCATATTTTATTTTGAAATATTGCTTCTTTTATTTTGAAATATTGCATATTTTATTTTGAGTGTGTTTTTTAAGTATGTATATTTTTTTCTTTTTGAAAAGTTTTGTACTTTTATTGCTAAATAAGTTATGCTTCAATATGCAGTAAGTTGTATAATGAAGAGCTACAACAAATTTGTAGAAAAATCAATAAAATACTCTGATTGTGCTTATAACATTTAATTAGAAAAAGAAACAAAAACGACAATAGAATACTTTTTACGGCAACATTTTAGCAATTTAGTAATTCATATTTCCTCCTCAAGTTCTCTTGACAGCCTGCACCCTTCTAGTATATACCTAATTTAAACGTAAAGAAGATAAAGCTTATGATCATTAGCATGAAAAAGATAACAGAAGGTCAACTCTACATCAACCAAACCCCTTTAGAAATAGTGACGCACTAAAACCATATATACAAGCTGTCCCAAAATAGTGGAACGGTCGAATATTTCGCGAACTAAACATCGGATCGAAAAACTGAAAAATACGTGATCAATCACTTTCAAAAATCTATCCAATGACACCAAACACCATCCCCCCTAAACCCCCTGGGGGTGGGGTGGGGGTAACTTTAAAATCTTAAATGGAAACCCCCAGTTTTTCTTGCAGATTTTAATTCGTTACGTAAAAGTAAGTAACTTTTATTTAAAACATTTTTTCGAACTGTGGATAGATGGCGCTATAATTGGGAAAAACGATTTTTCCTGATACCATAGGTAAATTATAGAAACGGTCTAGTATCTCACGAAATGTACTTCCAAATGAGAAACTAAAAACAGATTTTTAATCTTTTTCGAAATCCTTTCGAATAACACCAAAAGTGACCCTCCAACCAACCCCCTGGAGGTGGGGTGGGGGGTAACTTTAAAATCTTAAATAGCAACCCCACTTTTTATTACAGATTCGGATCCGTCATGAAAAATTAAGCAACATTTATTCGAAACATTTTTTAGAATAATTGTTAATAGATGGCGCTTTAATTGGAAAAATACGATTTATTAGCGCCATCTATCAAGAATTAAAAAAAATGTTTCGAATAAATGTTGCTTAATTTTTTATGACAAATTCGAATCTGCAATAAAAAGTGGGGGTTGCTATTTAAGATTTTAAAGTTACCCCCCACCCCACCTCCAGGGGGTGGGATGGAAGGTCATGTTTGGTGTTATTCGATAGGTTTCCGAAAAAGATTAAAAATCTGTTTTTTGGTTTCTCATGTAGAAGTGTATTTCGTGAGATATTAAACCGTTTCTATAATTTACCTATGGTATCAGGATAAATCGTTTTTCCCAATTATAGCGCCATCTATCCACAGTTCGAAAAAAATGTCTTGAATAAAAGTTGCCTACTTTTACGTAACGAATCCAAATTTGCAAGAAAAACTGGGGGTTTCCATTTAAGATTTTAAAGTTACCCCCTACCCCATCTCAAGGGGGTGTAGTGAGGATTGGTGTTTAGTGTCATTGCATAGATTTTTAGAAATTATTGAACACGTATTTTTCAGTTTTTCGATCCAATGTTTAGTTCGCGAAATATTCGACCGTTCCGCTACTTTTGGGACACCCTATATAACCGGTTCTATAGCGTTCTACGCCTTCCGGTACCCAATCGCCAAGCCTGTCGATCTAGCCAGTCATTTTCTTGAAGATTTCTTTCTGACATGGCTTTTGTAATTCCTTGTTTCCAGGAGGTCGGTGGCCTTCCTCTTTTCCGTTTTTCTGGCGGTATCCATCTCATTGTAATTTTTGGTAATCTTTCATCTCCCATTCGTTGGACGTGTCCATACCAAGTAAGTTGGTTTCGTTGTACCTCGTCCACTATTGTTTTCTGCTTACCTACTTTTTCTCTGATCTGTTCATTTCGAACATGGTCCCATCTCGATATTCTGGCAGATCTTCTAAAAAAATTCATTTCAGTAGTAAGCAGCTTATTTTCGGATTTTTTTGTCATTTGCCACACTTCGGAGCCATACGTTAAAATTCGTTTCAGAATAGCGTCGTACATCCTCATTTTTGTATTTAAATTTATGTTATGTTGCCATAAGACAGGGTTAGGGCTCTAGTAACCTTTCTAGCCTTCGTCACTCTATCATCTATACTGGGTTCCGTTCTTCTACTATTTGTTAATTTAATCCCTAGATATATACTCTGTACAACCTCTGATGTAGTCACTTCCGTCACGATCTAGGTCCTCCTGTTGTATTTGGTTACCGATGTGTAGATATTGTGTTTTCCTTATGTTTACCTCTAAACCCCATTTTATGTATTCTTCCATCAATTTTCTGGTCATATATTCTAAGTCTTCCTTATCTTGGGCAACTACCACCTGGTCGTCCGAGTAGTTCACTAAAACCATGTCGGCACTATAATAAATGAATAATGCATCAACAACCAAGAGATAAGAGCGCGTAAATCTCGAAAGTTGAAATACTTTGGATATATTATGCGAAATAAATTCAGATATGCCCTCCTACAAGCCATCCTGCAAGAAAAATATTTGGAAAGCGAGGTCCAGGAAGAAGAAGAACATCCTAGTTAAAGAAAATTAGAACCTGGTTCAACAAAACATCTGTGCAGCTTTTTTGCGTTGCTGCAGATAAAATAAAGATTGCCATGATTATCGCCACCATTCGTCAAGGATAGGAACATCAAGAAGGATCCTTCTAGTCACGCTTCGTAGAAGATCTTGTGTGTATTGAGGAAATCGATTCCTTTCCTCCTGTGCAGCAATTCTTAATTCTGCAATTGAGTTTGGAACTGAATGTCTTGCTAACATGTTCTATAGGGTTTGCATTCGTACTCATTGGTGGCCAGTCTAGAGCCTCAATCCCAACACCTCAAGATATTGCATACCTGTTACTGCGTCATATGCACGGGCATTATCATGCATTCGAGATTCGAAATAGCAGTTTCAAGTAAAGTTAAACAGCATAAAGGACAATACACAACCCCGCCTTACTTTAGTTATACTAAAATTTCTGGAGGTTCGATCGTCGATCTTAATTTTTCGATGTTAATCTGAGTATTTTATCAACACAGATATTGTTGTATAAGCAACATTTGACTATGATCTACGTAATCAAAAGCATTTTCTAAATCAACACAGTATAGAAAAACATCTTTTGATTGGTAGTAATATTTCGGTAACAGTACTTGTAGAGAGAACAAATTACCCCCATTCCGGGTCTGACTCCAAATTGGCCATTTCTCACTTCTTTTTCCCTTATGAATTTTTATGTACAATCCTATTCTTAATAGTTTTAAGTAAATTCGTATGAACATTTTAAGCAAGGAATGAGGAGCATCCAATGATGCTCTGCTTATACGTTTATTTGTTGTATTAAATCTTGTGGCCACGTTCGCTGGAGTCTTCTGATTATTGGTCCATTCTGGTAGAGATGTTCAATAAGTTCATTGTCATGTTTTCTTGTTCAATTGTCAACTGTATTTCGTCTCTTACGAAGGGAATATTCAGATCATTGTGAATTGTGAGATTACCGACATACCAGAGAGCGCCAGTAATTGATCTAAGGACTTTCGATTGAAATCGCTTCAGAGTACTTGGATCATAAAACTTATTAATCGAAAATCTGCGCGTTGTCTGAAATTAGTTTGTTTTAGCAAAGGAAAAAGATATATCCTAAACATTTTTCTGTTACCCTTACCCTTCAATTACTAATAGATCAAGATTATCATTTTCTATCAATTTAAGGTCTTCGGGGTAAATTTTGCCATGTCCGGGGCGCATATTTACAGATGCTTGCGTGTGTAGACACCAGGGTGTTGAAATCAGTTAGGGTTTGGAAAAACAGTACATTTACACATGCTAGCGCGTGTTGACACCACGGTGTTGAAATCAGTTAGGGTTTGGAAAAACAGTACGTTTACAGACGCTAGCGTGTGTTGACACTAGGGTGTTGAAATCAGTTAGGGTTTGGAAAGACAGTACAGTTACAAATACTAGCAGATTTGGACACCAGAGTGTTGAATCCAGCTAGCTTTTTTAGTACATAATTAATATACATGCATAAATGCTAACGGCTATTGACTTTGATTTTATATACCTACTGCTGTGGAAAAATATTTAAGTGATTTAGGTATTAGTAAATAATTAAACGTTGTTGGGATATAAACAATAATATATTAACACAAAAGAACAACATAAAAAATAATGTTGCTCTCAAGCTATTTGCTTGTGGAATTTTTATAATTAACTTTTTAGATGGGAAATAAGCCACAATTAAATTGAAAAAAATAATTTTATTAACGTTTCGATGCCCAAATCGGGTGTCGTTGTCAAAATAAAAAATACTACTACAGGGTGTTTGGTAAAGAATGGGCCATAGCTTAACCTCAGGTTCCTGAGGTTAAAATAGGCCGATTTAAGCTAACTTACCTTAGTACAAAGTTTATAATAACCGAGATAGAGGGTGTCAAAGTTAAACTTTTTTTTTATTTATTATTGAATATTTCCTGACAGGCATGAGATATCAACACGAAATTTGGTATGTGGGGGTTTTTCGGGACGAGAAAACTAAATTCCCTACCAAAAGTTATATGTTTCCCAGAGGGCGCCACATACGCCTTTCAGCACTAATTTAATACGTTCAATTTTTTTTATCCGTCACTCCGTATAATTTTGACATTAAAATTTGTATTCCTCTATTAGTTTTACTTAAAAAAGGTATACCTCTATCATCTCCCTAAACTCAACCGTTTACGAGATAAAGCATTTTAAATCTGCGGTGCAATATAATTTTTAGCATATCATTGTAGTTACATCAGAAAAATAACTTAAAACCATAAAATTATCCAAAAATGTATCGCAAATTTCTTCAAATGGAATTTGCGATGCAATGCCATAAATTTTGAGAACTGGCACAATTATTATGGTTTTAACTTATTTTTCGGGTGTAACTACAATGATATGCTAAAAATGATGGTGTATCGCAGATTTAAAATGCGTTTATCTCGAAAACGGTTGAGTTTAGAGATATGAAAGAAGTATAGCTTTTTTAAGTAAAACTAATAGGGGAATACAAATTTTAATGTCAAAATTATACGGAGTGACGGATAAAAAAAATTTAACGTAATAAATAAGTGCTGAAAGGCGTATGTGGCGCCCTCTGGGCAATTCATAATTTTGGTAGGGAATTTAGTTTTCTCGACCCAAAAAACCCCACATACCAAATTTCATGTTGTTATCTCATATCTGTCAGGAAATATTCAATAATAAAAAAAAAGTTTAATTTTGACACCCTGTATCTCGGTTATTATAAACTTTGTACTAAGGTAAGTTAGCTTAAATCGCCCTATTTTAACCTCAGGAACCTGAGGTTAAGCTATGGCCCATTCTTTACCAAACACCCTGTATATTAAATAAAAATGTTGTTGCTTAGTAAAAAATTCTACTAATAATTTTTTTAATCTGACTCATTTATATTGGCAATTCATACATGTTATACATATTATTATTTTAAAGTATTATTTACATATTATTTTAAAGTATTTTTTACTAAACAACAACATTTTTGTTTAAGTTAGTAGTACGTATTTTGTATTTTGACAACGACACCCGATTTGGGCGTCGAACCGTTAATAAAATTATTTTTTTTAAATTTAATTGTAGCTTATTTCCCATCTAAATAGTTAATTATAAAAATGCCACAAGCACATAGCTTCAGAACAACATTATTTTTTATGTTAATATATTATTGTTTATATCCCAACAACGTTTAATTATTTATTAATACCTAAATCACTTAAATATTTTTCCACAACAGTAGGTATATAAAATCAAAGTCAATAGCCGTTAGCATCTATGCATATATAACCACTAAAAAAGCTAGCTGGTTTCAACACTCTGGTGTCCAAATCTGTTAGTATTTGTAAATGTACTGTTCTTACAAGCCCTACCTGATTTCAACACCCTAGTGTCAACACACGCTAGCGTCTGTAAACGTACTGTTTTTCCAAACCCTAACTGGTTTCAACACCGTGGTGTCATCACGCGCTAGCATCTGTAAATGTACCGTTTCTCCAAACCCTAACTGATTTCAACACCCTGGTGTCTACACACGCAAGCATCTGTAAATATGCGTCCGGGGCTATTGTTGGTTTTTAATAACTGTTTAGTGGCATATTCAATCTCGACTTTTAGAACTGGTGGGCTTTCAAACATGGACTCTCGGAATTACAAGTATGAGACGTATAAAAGACTTTGACATGTGGGTTTTTCGAAGGATGCTGAAGATCTCTTGGACAGAGCATGTGACCCATAACTAGGTCGTGAGAAGAATGGGGACTGAGAGAGAACTCAGATGAGTCTCAAATGGACGAGCGGGCAGGTGCTGGAGTGTATGGTGGTGGAGTCGGATTTGAGTCTAGCCAGACTCTCGGCTCTCATGCGTCAGTCTTTCAGGCCGAGATCTTTACGATTCTGGTATGTTCTCAAGAAATTACAGACAAGGCTTGCTCAGGCAGGAGCATCTCTATCTGCTCTGACAGCTAGGCAGCGCTAAGGGCATTGGAAGCGCCCAAAATCAGCTCTAAGCTGGTTCTTGAGTGCAGGAGACCACTGGATAATGTTGCTCTGATCAACAGGGTTAGGTTGGTATGGGTACCGGGATACATAGGTGTAGAAGGCAAGACGGGGCTCGGCCACTCTGCCTGTACCCTTCAGTACTGGTGGGGGTAGTCTCATAGAGCTTCTTTTGAGGAGGTTCCAGGACACGTGGGCCAGTTATGGAGGTTTGAGACAGACCAGGCTCCACATAGTGAGGCCATCCAAGTCTCAAAGCCCAACTGCTTTAGATCGTAGAAAATGCTCCCTGGTGGTCAATATGCTCACCGGCCACTGTAGACTTCGACGGCACCTTCATCTGATTAGACTGGCGGATGACTCACGGTGCCGTCTGCGTAATGAGAAGGAGGAAACCTCCTCACATGTACTCTGGGAATGCCCGGCATTGACTTATCAGAGGTGGCAGATCCCGGGATCGGCATTATGCAGCCGAGCCAGGTGAGGAAGTTGCCTTTTAAGAGACTTGTGGCTTTCTGTGAAGCCACAAGGTTTCTGGGGGATTAGACGTTTGAGGTGACATCGGCAGGAGGAGCTCAGATTTGCAAACCCTGCTGATCCTAACAGACATGTTAGCCCGGTGCAGCCTAGGCTCCAGAAACACCGAACAGCAGATTCTTATGGACCTGGACCGTAAGATAGGGGTGATACAATGGACCCGCTGTAGGTGGTCTAGGTGTCTGAAGGGTTCACGAATGAGCCCTGCCTCAATGTGCCATAACCATGACCAAGAAAAAGCTCCTTAATATTGTAAAACACAGAAAAACAGCTAGGACATATTTACAGAGGAGAAATATACAACTTTTTATGACTCATAATGGACTGGAAAGTGAAAGGAAGAAGAAGTACAGGAAGAAAAAAATGCTCCTGGCTGAAGAACGTTAGAGACTGGACAGGTATGGATACACATTCAATACTAAGAACAGCTCAAGATAAAGGGCAATTTGCTATAGGTATAGCCAACCTTCAGTAATGGAGAAGGCACCTTAAGAAGAAGAAGGGCTTGCATTAGAATTATTTTTCTTAATGTCTATTCTTTCATACCGGAACAGCTCTTTATAAACTTTTCCCATTTTTGTATTTTATATTTGGTGTTATCAATGAACTATCCGTTAGCTTGCCTTTCTCAAGTGATGCGTCTAAATTTTGTAGCCTTTAATTAAAAAAGTTGAGCTAGCAGTCTAGCTGAGGCTAGAGCTGTTTGTAATAATTTGTAGTACGTTATTTAAAGGTAAAATATTGCAAAACCTCTAGATTTTAAAGAACCTCTTGGATTGACATGAAATTTGGCATACACATAGCTAACAAGTCAAAGAAAAAAAGTAATATTGTGCCGATGTGTGCTTTTGCCCTAGGGGTGAGTTTCACCCTCTTTTGGGGGTGAAAAATATATGTTCGAAATAAGTCCGGAAATGGATAAAACGACTAATTCTAAGCAACTTTTATTCTATAAAGTTTTTTCACCAAGTTAATACTTTTCGAGGTATTTGCGAGTGAATATGTTAATTTTTCTACAAAATAACCACGTTTTAAGACGGTTTTTCACAAATAACTCAAAAAGTAAGTGTTTGGTCGAAAAAAAATTCTAATCACAAATATAGCACGTGAAAAAGTTAAAAACATGGTGTATATATTAGGTCACTATGCCTAGTAAAAGCAGAGTTATAGCTAATGAAAAATAGGTTCATATTCGTCAAATTCCAAATCGAATATTTTAACGTGCCATAACCAAAAAACGAAGCACTTTTTTGGGGAAAATTGGTTTCAACTTTTTTAAAGTGTTTAAAAGTTGCTTATTTTTGTTTTTTAAAAAAAAATTTTAGCATAAAAAGTATACAAGTTACGCTCAAAATAAAGTTGGTCCCTTTTTTGGTAAGAAAACGGAAAAATCACCCCCTAATTAGCATTTCAAATGAACTTAATTGTTACCACTTCACAAGTTTTTTATTCGCGTATGTATTGATCATATGATTTGTTAGTTTTATCGGTTCAAAGTCCTTATTTTTGTAAGAGCTGCAGTTAAAAGGGCTTGAACGAGTCACTTATCACGAGTGTATGCAAATTAGAAACTACGAATCTTAACCAATTTTTGTCTTACAGAAAAATAAAAAAAGTACAAAATATTCAGAAAAGTGAAGCCGATTTTTTTATTGTTTAAGATTTTTGGTATCTCTAACAGATTGTAAGTTATTTTGAAAAAGCATTTTTTTCAAAATTAAAATTTTTTAAGATGTTAGTTTAAAACCAAATTTTTTCAAAAATAAGCCCTTTGAATCGATGAAACTTACAGATCATATAAAAACAACATAAGTAAAGTAACTTTTGAAGCGGTAACGATTAATTTCATTTAAGTTGCTAATTGGGGGGTGATCTTCCTGATTTTTTTTTTGCCAAAACAAAAGGGACCAACTTTATTTTGAGCGTAACTTGCTTATATTTGATGCTAGAAATTTCTTTTATAAAAACAGAAATAAAGCTTTCTTTAAACACTTTAAAAAGGTTGTTAAAAGTTCTGTAAAAAAGAATGCTTCATTATTTGGATATTTCACAATGAATTATTCTATTTGTAATTTTTCGAAAATGAACCTATTTTTCATTAGCTATAACTCTGCTTTTGCTAGGTATAGGCTATTGATTATGTACTATAGAAAGGAACTACAACGTTAACGGAGTTTTATTAAAAAACCGCGGAGTGCTACCATTTAAAGGGGTGCGTTTTTGAGAAATGGGTGAATTAGTCCCTGGGCACAGGTTACATTAGGGTGAGTTCTATGCACTTTTGGTACAAACATGTCTACATAAAAATTGTTCCTGGTTAAATTTCCTATCTAAATATAACTTTTTAAAGTCAAGGTTACTTTTTTTTACAAACATATATTCAAAAGAAAAAGCACAAAGAAACCCAAAAGAAAGAAATTTTGTTATTTGTCCCATAACTTTTGTCCACGGGGATATAGGTATAGACATTGCTTCATAGAAAAAAAAACTTACATATTTTCTCTTTAAAATGATGTTTGGTAGAGGTCATTAGGATTTACAGTTTTCGAAATATGATTTTTCAAAATTCGCCACTCACAGCAATTTTGGGCACTTTTCCTTGTTATTTCGCAAATATTGTTCTGTAACTTCTTTTACGTAACTTTAGGTATATGCAATGGTACATGTAAGAGGAACAGAAATCAATTACCTTTAAAATGGTCTACTGTATAATGTTGTACGACTTCTTTTAAAGAGGTTATCTTTTTCAAGACTTTTAACGAGTTTTTATATTTTTACGATTATTTTTAAATTTCCCATTATAACTTTTTTTTCTATATGGTATATATTATATAATAAAAAAGAAAGCTTATTCTGTTTACTTTAAAATGGTGTATTATAAAAAATTCTAGGGTTATTTTTGAATAAGATATGCTTTTTCAAATGGTAATAGTAATAAGTACTTAAAACGATTTTTGATTTTAGGATTATTTTTTAAATTCCCCATTATAACTTTTTTATGTGATTGTGTGTTATGATTGAATCTTATTTTTTATAGGTAATACTTTTGATCCACTTGACTCGGCTGGGCAAACTTGAAAATATGTATTAATTCCAATATTTACTGTCAAAGCTCCTGCACCACAAGCTTTGCTTGAAAAAATAGCATGTAAATGTACCAAAGGATGTACAAAAAACTGCGGTTGTAGGAAGATAGGAATTAGTTGTTCAATATTCTGCAAAGGGTGCATGTGCATGGGTACTAATTGTGGGAACTCTAAGATAACTGAGGTGTCAGAGGAAGATATTGAAGCTAATGCTAACGAAGAGATGGACTTTGATTTTGAAATTTTTTTAAATGTCAACGTTTAAATAATTTTAACTAAAGTGATGTTTTTTAAGACTAATGTTTTTGTAATTTTTGTAAAAGAAATATTTTAAATAATACAGGTAAAAAAATATCAAAGAATCACTCGGTTTCCATTATGTATTTAAATATAGATGATACACCATTTTAAAGAACAGAAAGTAAGCCCTCTTTGTTGCGCAATATATAGATAGTATGTATATTCATGTACAAGAAAAAAAGTTATAATGAGAAATCTCAAAAATAATCGTAAAAAATGTAAAAAATAATATTTTTTTATATTGGGTATTATATAATATATAATATATTATATAATAATTTTGTTTTATTTTTATATTATATTATAAAAAAATCGTTAAAAGTATACAACCTTGAAAAACCACAATCTCTTTAAAAAAAAGTCGTACAACGTTATACAGTAGACGATTTTAAAGGTAATTGATTTCTATTCCTATTACGTGTACCATTTCATATACCTAAAGTTACGTAGAAAAAAGTTACAGAACAATATTTGCGAAATAACAAGGAAAATTGCCCAAAATTGCTGTGAGTGGGCGAATTTTGAAAAATCATATTTCGAAAACTGTAAATCGTAATGACCTCTACAAAACATCATTTTAAAGAGAAAATATGTAAGTTTTTTTTCTGTGAAGCAATGTCTATACCTATATCCCCGTGGACAAAAGTTATGGGACAAAAAACAAAATTTCTTTCTTTTGGGTTTCTTTGTGCTTTTTCTTTTGAATATATTTTTGTAAAAAAAAGTATCTTTGACTTTAAAAAGTTATATTTAGATAGGAAATTTAACCAGAAACAATTTTTATGTAGACGTATTTGTATCAAAAGTGCATAGAACTCACCCTAATGTAACCTGTGCCCAGGGACTAATTCACCCATTTCTCAAAAACGCACCCCTTTAAATGGTAGCACTCCGCGGTTTTTTCATATATAGATGTCCATTGACCATATCAAATAATAAAACCCCATTAACGTTGTAGTTCCTTTTAGCTACCTTATTTTGAATATAATCACTAGCCTAGTATAGAGACCTAATATATTCACCGTTTTTTTCACTTTTTTATAGGCTATAGTTTTGCTAGTAATATTTTTTTCTACGAAATGCTTACGTTTTGAGTTATTTGCGAAAAACCGTCTAAAAACGTGGTTATTTTGATGAAAAATGAACATTTTCACTTGCAAATAACTCAAAAAGTATTGATTTGGTGAAAAAACTCTATAGAACAAAAGTTGCTTAAAATTAGTCAGTTTATCCATTTCGGAGCTTATCTTGGACATATATTTTTTCACCAACGAGATGGGGTGAAAGTCACCCCCAGGGCAAAAGCACACATCGGCACCATATCACTTTTTTTCTTTAACATGTTAGCTATGCCTATGCCAAATATCGTGTCAATCCAAGCGGTTCTTTAAAATTTACAGCAAAAACCGTGAAGGAATGTACTATTGATCATTATCTGCATTCTAAATATCATAAATATATTATGATGTTGCATGCATATCTGAATTTTCACTTTAATAATTTGCAGATTCTAATAAACATCGCTGAAGGTTTTTATTTTCAATATGGAGAATGCAATATGGGCCATTAAAGGAATGATTATGATCTAAAAGGTGAAGTGCGTACATAAAATTTGTTTTTCTATTATTAAAAGCCCTTTTGTATTTTGCTATACGCTAACATTTCTATCAGGATTGGGGTACAACAATGGCAAATCGAAGCGCAAGATCGCAGACGATGGAGGGCCATAGTGGATGCGGCGAAGACTCACCCCGAGTTGTAAAGCCAGTCAAGAAGAAGAAGAACATTTCTACCCGTTTGACCGATGTAGGTTTTCAGCACTCAACACATCTAAGTTTGTATAAAATAATGAAATAATGAAATAAAATTTATAGTTATTATTTTCTTCTTAGGAAAAGCAAACTTACCGTCCTCGGTATTAACTGCTTCAATTGCTAATACAGGTCCCAATTGGCGAACTCTAGGACCAGGAATAATAAGGCTTGGCTCTAGACCTGCATGGTTGTACCACCTAAAACCAAACAAAAATAGAAAGTATAGGGTTTTACAGTGTTTTTTATTGTTATTTTGTTTTTATACATCCCTTTCATACATGTTTGTATACCAGAATCATTTAAAAGTAATATTTTTCTATTCTCATACAATAATATAAAGGCCATTCCACGAATATACGACTGTTTTGGATTATAGCGACAACGAATAATTTAGTGTGCAACATAAGACGTAGGTACGAAAGTAAATGGCTGTAATAATTATTCCAATAAACAACAATGTAAATTACAATTTATTTTCTTTCTTCATATTTTGCACAGTAAAATATTCGTTGTCGAGATAATCCAAAACAGTCGTATATTCGTGGAATAGGGTATATCAATTATTATGATTTCACCAGCTGTATCATAATGAACTTCATTATGATAGATTTTCAATACGATACAGATTTTTAACCAATAGAATCGCGATGAAGGTGGCACACGCGCAGTGCCCAATGGCGAGTCAAACACATAAGATTTGACAGTTCTCAATATGTAAACACACTGACAAACATTCTTAATTTGTTTGCCTTACAAAATTAATAAATTTAAATATATTTTTTGTTGTGAATAATCATAGAAAAAATCGTGTATACAACTTGCATTTATTTATCATTATGAAGCTCGTAATCTATACGAAACTCGCCGCTAGGCGGCTCGTTTTATATCCCCCATACTCGCTTCATAATGACCATCATTAAATGCTCGTTGCATAATATATTATTATCTGTAACGGTGCGTTCATAACGGAGATCATCGGATCATCGTAAAGCATAGTATCCTACTCTTCAGTTTCGTGAACGCTCGCATTTAAGATAATGCATTTTATTTTACCTGGCGTTCGATATTATACTAGGGAGCGAGGGTCGGCGCCTCGTTGTGAGCGCCCACTAAGATGTCAATATGTTTGGAATATTTTTGTATCAATCCAATGAAATCTGCATGAGAGACAAATGGGTTGATGAGGAATATGTAAGGCTCGTGAAGGATATAAAGGAAGCATACACTGAAATTAAGACTTCGTATTGAAGTTTTTTAATGACGATTGGATTGCATCAGGGCTCATCACTTAATCCTAATGGCTTGATTACACGTGACGAGTACAGTGGCGAGACAGCAAACTGTTACTAGGCCGAGACAGTGGTGAGGGTGAGGGTGAGAGATACTTTATACGCATTTGTCAATTTTTGAATTTGGAGGCGAGTCAGTTCAGTTTCGATTCACAAAAACAAGGAGTAGTGTCCTTATGGCTTGATTACACGTAACGAGTACAGTGGCGAGACAGCAAACTGTTACTAGGCCGAGACAGTGGTGAGGGCGAGAGATGGTTTATACGTATTTGTCAATTTTTGAATTTGGAGGCCAGTCAGTTCAGTTTTGATTCACAAAAACAAGGAGTAGTGGATCGTAAAGCTAACATTAAAAATATACCAACGGCTTATACCACTGCTGATACAAGAATTTACCGATATATTATGAGAAGGAGATAAGCGTCTTTGGTCTATAGACAATGGATTTAAGAAGACCAAATCTCGCTGCTCCCGATTTCTTCTATTCATTGATTTTTTTATTTCTTGTCTATATGTCGAATTTAAATTTTTTATTTTATTTGACTTCTTCAGTTTTAAAACCAACAATATTTATTTCTTCTATAATCGATACATATTAGACAAGGCGAAAACGGCGGGTTCGAAGGGAAAAATATTCCCATGAGATTTTTTTTGCATAATCACATTCGTGAGACATCCCAGAATAAGGTTCAAGAAGTCGCCCAAGTGAAAAGTGGGCCAATTGTTTTTAACATTTTTTTTTAATCAAATTGCAAGAATCAATATTTTTGGCCCGAACAATTTTTTCCTTAATTTTTTGGACCATTCTGGACAAAAAAGGTCTCTTATAATTTTTCTCTAAAGTTGATCGTTTTCGACTTATAAGCAATTTAAAATTGAAAAAAACGAAAAATGGCGATTTTCAAGGCTTAATAACTCGGTTAAAAGTTATTATTATGAAAGTCAATGTATGACTAAATCAAAGTTTGAAGCCCCCCCTATAAGATCCTGAAGAAATTTTTGTCATTATTTTATTACTAAGCTGCTATTTTTAAGTAATAATAATAAGCGCCATGCCCGTGTGCGGGGCTGTAAATGCTGAGTGCGAGAGAGAAGCTATTTCAGCAGTCCAATTGTGCATCTTACTCGCACTCACATTTACAGCAGCGTCAATACGATACAACCACTTATTGTTATTAATTAAAAATAACAGCTTAGTAGTAAATTAATGACACAGATTTCTTCAGGATCATGTAACGGCGACTTTAAACTTTGATTTAGTCAGTTTCTGACTTTGAAAATAATAATTTTTGACCGAGTTATTAAGCCATAAAAATGGCCATTTTCGCGTTTTTCAAATTTTAACTTGTTTATAACTCGAAAAAGATCAACTTTAGAGAAAAATTATAAGAAGCCCTTTTTTGTCCAGAATGGTCCAAAAAACCTAAAAAAATAGTCCGGGCCAAAATATTGATTTTTGCAATTTGATTAAAAAAAATTGTTAAAAAAAAATTGGCCCACTTTTCTCGTGGGCGATTTCTTGAACCTTATTCTGAGATGTCTCACGAATGTGATTATGCAAAAATATCTCATGGGAATATTTTTCCCAACGAACCCGCCGTTTCCGCCTTGTCTATATGCTGCATCACGTTTTTGTTTATTTTTATATTCCAAAGATTTGAAATTTCATAATAACGGGTGTAACTTAACTATACAATTGAACCAAACTTTATTGTCCTATCTGAGTTCCATTTGTTAGCTATTTTTAAGAATCACAAATCACATTGATTAACAGAAGTCGTCTCCTTTGATGAAGTGGTAATATGCACAGTTACACAGCGAGCTTTGTTTACACATACCTATTGGATTGGCGAGTATACAATTGAAGGGTGGGAGGTCGAGGACTCGGCCTAGTAAATAAAACAAGATCTGAGTGACTGTCTCACCATATGACTGGGTCGAGTGCTCGGCCATGTACTCGTTGGTATGTTTATACCAAACGAGCACTCGGCCGAGAACACTGTCTCGCTACAATACTCGTTACATGTAATCAAGGTTTATCTGTTTAATCTTGTAATGGATATATTGAGAGAGTTAAGGCTAGGTTAAGGTAAGAGACACAACACAACTATATGCAGCTTTTCCGCGCTGCTGCAGATAAAAAGAGTGCCATGATGATCGCCAACATTCGTCACGGATAAGCACATCAAGAAGATGAAGGTAAGAGAGAGGACTCCTTGGCCAATGCTCTTTGCGGATGATGTCCTATTAATGGAGGAGAGCAGACACATTTTGGATAAGAAGACGGGTGGTTGGAGAGTAAATCTAGGATCACTCTCCATAAAAGTAATTCACGCCTTCAGCCCGACGGTTGTGCATTAGGTTAATATGTTAATTCCACAGGTCATTCCATGGACTTTAAGAATACCATAATTCATAAATCAACACCAAAAAAGTTGTTCCACATCCTACCAGACTGAAAACAATGGGAACCTTCTCTGGTAACACCTCCGAAGCTTCTACAATTTGCAAGCCATAACGGATGCTGAGACTAAGGAAGATGAGGGAATTTTACAATTTATAATTCACGTCCCATCTGCTCAGCGCGGTAAAGTTCCAACGAGAATGGTTCCCTTCGTACTCCAATTAGAGTTAACATCTAAATCAAAAATAGATAACCATTTTCAATTTCGTTGCAACACAAAACTACAGCCGCATCATTATTACAGTTCAATCAGAGAGTGCAGCAAGCACCTCTACCGGTTTCGAAACTGATTAGTGTCTCATCAGGAGGGACATATGCTGCTCTCTCTGACCCAACTAGGACAAACCCCGGCATGCAGTACTATGATTGGAGTACGAAGGGAACCATTCTCGTTGGGACTTTTCCACGCTGAGCAGATGGGACGTGAATTATAAATTTTAAAATTCCCTCATCTTCCTTAGTCTCAGCATCCGTTATGGCTTGCAAATTGTAGAAGCCTCGGATGTGCTACCAGAGAAGGTTCCCATGGTTTTCAGTATGGTAGGATGTAGAACATTTTTTGGTGTTGTTTTATGCGCTATTAGATTGAAAACTTAGTCTTTTGCTAGCAGTTGCCGCTAGGGCATCCCTGCCATTTCGTTCGTTGCAATCCGTAACTGCACGCCGGGGATTGTCCTGGTTGGGTCAGAGAGAGCAGCATATGTGCCTCCTGATGAGAGACTAATAAGTTTCCAAACCGGTAGAGGTACTTGCTGAACTCTCTGATTGAACTGGAATAATGAAGCGGCTGTAGTTTCGTGTTGCAACGAAATTGAAAATGGGTATTCATTTTTGAATACCATAATTTTTCATCAAGAAAATAACAAATTCGAGAGGGAATTTATCGAAATATCATACATCTTCCTTCATGTTTCCTCTAACAATGTTAAAGGTGATATAAAGAATCTGATCGATTATATCATATTTTACTCAGATCAGCTACAAGCCATAATATGTCGAGTTTACATAATCACAACTTTACTGAAAACACTTAGAATCAACAATATGTATTAAGTAAATATAAGTATAATAGTCCGGGATCCCGGGCCCATTTCCGTAACTTCATTTTGACGAGATGCCCAACTTTTGTCCTTACAAAAATTTTGTTTGTGGTAGCTAACAGGGGTAGCAGGGTTGAAATATGTTAATTTAACTATTTTTAAAAATTTATTACTAACTGGGTTATAAAACTAAGTTTTTTTGTTAGTTTTTAAGATAATTATCTAAATTATCCGAAAAAATATGTGTCCTACAAAATGCAAGGTTTTATCAAAGAATACATCTATCATTAAGGAAGTCATGCAAAATGATTACTAACCATCTAATTTTTTTTGTTGGTTGGTTAATAATAATTTAACACCCACATTGTCGTACAAATGGTGTGGAACGTTGTCCTGGTCCTACGTTCAAAAGTTGTTAATACCACAAGACCATTTTTTTTTATTAGTAACTGTAGGACAAAAGTTTCATCCAAATGAAACCTAAAAGAAAACAGGTATGTATCGCAAGTCCGACGAGAATTGTCATGTGTGCAAAAAATGTGATAAAAATGCCTATGCGCGTATACTCGTTGCTAAAATACTGTAAACAGCGCTGTGAGCATGCGTACTTATACCAGTGTAACTCAGCTCTAATAGCAGAAAATAAATTGATTTTTCATTTCATGAATTTCAAATATGTATTTAATTGGAGGACCGGAATAACGGATCATGGAATTTTTAGGACAACGTGGGTGTTTAATTATACAAATAACGAGCGATCCACAATTATTGGGATCAAAGCTAGCCGTGCAAATAATTACGTATATCTTGTTATTCTTTTTCTCATGATCATCTTTCAGTGCGTCACAGTTATTCAATTTCTTTCTAACGCATTAAATTGTACGTGACAGAAAAAAGGCACGTCGGTGATTACATTTCGTCGGTGACATTTATAACATTTATTCTAGTTATTCTAGTTGTTGATAGATGGCGCCATAATAAAAAAATATTTTTTTTTAATTAGATAATAATATTACAAATATAATCTGTATAATTTATAAGACTATACAAATCAAAGAAAATACCATTTTATAAATGCAAGAAACACATTTAATTTGTTTTTATTCCAAATTGAAAAAAATAAAATGTGACAACTGTCAGATTTAACTAAAATATCATGTTAGAATAAATGTCATAAATGTGTATTATCACGGACTTACCCTTTTTCCTATCATTTGTTACGCACTGAAAAATGCTGATGAAAAGGGCAATATATCATTGGTTTTCAATTAATTTTGATTAACATTATAAAACATAAAAAATCAGTCGAAACCTTTAACACAGAACTTTAATCAAAAATAAAAAGAATAATTAACAAAACTATAAGTAACAATAATAAATAAAATCAAAAAAGATGCTGTATATGTCCACCACCAACATCTTTACATAACCTAACTTTTCTTGTTAAGTTGACGTACACTGCAAAGTTGACGTAAACTGGAAAGTATATCTGAATTAAGAATAGACATGCACTGTATAGCCATCTCTGTTGCTCAGAGCCACCTATGGTGACAACAATTTTGGATCACACGTTATTAACAAATCAATAGACAAAAAATCAAGTGGATAGTAATTATTTTTCCACCTACCTCTACCGAAAGTATACTTTTCCGGACCTGATTGTAGGGTGCAAAGTTGTACTTTTCCCCCCTAGGGAGGAAAAATAAAAGTTACCTCATGGTATTTCATTCATGAAATATAACTTATTGACGCCCTGTACAATATCTATTTTCTATTACGTAAGTATCTATACATTTTAACGTTTATTTATAAAACACCCTGTATTTTGCAGCATGGTAAAAAACAGTAAATTGTTATTTTGATTTAACAATGTTTACATTAATAATTTGACATATTTGACAGTTGACAGTTATATTGTACCTACTTGTTAGTTTTAATTTTAATAAATTTTGTTGGTTAGTTACATAAATAAATTAAGTAAAAATGAAAAATGACTTGTTATTAATTTGAGGAAGGTGGAAAAACCATATGTATAACATGGAAGTAAAGTGCCTTTTCCTCCCTTGAATGATTACTGCCCTCCGCTACGCGTCGGGCAGTAAACTTCATTCTCGGGAGGAAAAGTAGCACTTTCCTCCCTTGTTATAAAAACAGCTATTTCATGACCTCGTTCAGGATACAGGTTGAAAAGGAGGGGCTTTTTGACAAATCCTTGCTTTTTGCAGGACAAATATTTTTCGGCTAATTTAGACAATTATCTTGAGAACTAACAAAAAAACCAGTGAGCAATAAAATTTTGAGAATCATCAAATTAACATACTTCATCCCTGATACCCCTGATAGCTACCACAAACGAAAATTTTCGTACAGGAAATTGTTGGACGTCTCATCAAAGCGAAGCTATTCACGAAGATTCAGCTTGATAGTAATAATTATGTTTACATCAAATATTTTACTACAACTTTTGAACACAGGACCAGGATAACGTACCACGCAATTTGTAGGACAATATGGGTGTTAAATTATTATATAAATATTAACTAATCAACAGAAAAAAATCAGATGGTTGGTAATTATTTTTCATGATCTCGTTTATCATACACTTTGGAATGGGGGACTCTTTGATAAGACCTTGCATTTTATGGGACAAATATTTTTTCGGCTAATTGAGATAATTATCTCGAGAATTAACAAAAATCAAAATAACCCAGTTTGTAATAAGTTTTTGAGAATCGTCAAGTCAACAAATTTCACCCTTGCTACCCCTGTTAGCTGCCACACACGGAAATTTTTGTAAGGAAAAACGTTGGTCTCGTCAAAATGAAGATACTCACGAAAAATTAGCTTGTTAGTAATAAAAGATGAAAATAGGCCTGGGATCCCGGACTATAATAAAAATAAGTAAATAAGGCTTTTAAAAATGTCTCTCTAATTTTTAAATATTATCATAGTGATCAATTTCAGTTTTAGAGATTAAATTTGTTCCAAACTACGGTACTGTATAATTCACTTAATTTAAAGACAAGATAATATATTACAGTAACTTAAAGTTTGTGGTAAAATATATTGACTAATTGAAGCTCATTTAAAAAACTCGGATGAGTGCTACAAGAAAAATCAGTCAAATTTTTCAAACGAGTTTTGCTCACATTTCCACTTTATTATTTTCCAGTGCAATACTAAACTAAATAAATAGCTCTTCCGCTGTCGCATTTCTTTTGTCTTCCCACCAACGGAAATATCTGCTCAACTCAAATTTCTCTCATTTTTTTTTCGCCATTTTTTTTTTTATTTAACCTCTTAATTTATTTACAATCTTCAAAACAATCATGGAGAAAATGATTTTGTAACCAGTTTCTTTTAGGGTATTAAAATCGTAGATCACTAGGTGTATTCCGTGTAAGTCTGCGTCTAAATGGTTGTTACATCAGATTTCTCGCTAATATGTTGGGATATTGTGTCAATCTGTCTTCATATTTCTGAGTAAAGATACCTATTTCTTCTTTTTCCGCTGCAATTTTTAGTTTGTGTGTAATAATATTATTTTTGTAACATACCCTGGGGCATTTGTGATAACTCAAAGAACCTTTTACTGGAACCTCTACTAGATTTCAATGTTAAAGTTTTATGCAGTACCCCACAGAGTGATTAAATAACTCCATATTGGCATCATGATTATTTTGAAGATAAGGGTATTTTATTATTGATTAAAAGTGATGATTTGTGAAGGTGAAAGTGTGAACGTTTTTTGAGTTTCATAAAAATGTGTGTTTTCCAGTTTAATTTTTGGTCAAAATGCATTTCAACGTATTTGATATGTTTCTTGCTGTTTTAGTTGCTGATTGTTGATATATACAGGCGGACAGTGACCTTTGCAATTTGTAAAGGTATTATGAACCGACTTTGTTTTATTTGTTTGAAAACGCCACCGTTTTAGCCAAGTTTGCATTTTGTTGAGGCTGGTTTGCAGAAGTTGAGAAGCTATCGGTGGATACTGATATACTGACGTCACTGCTGTGTCAGCTGATTCTGTAGCTGTCATGGTTTGAACATTTATTGGTAAGTCCATTGTGTAAAACACTGGCCCCAAGACACTGCCCTGTCGAACTCCGGATTCAACTAGAAATAGTGGCGTGCGCTTATCTCTATGTTGTACAAAAAAGTATCGGTCAGGTAGGAAGAATTTTAGGATTAGGAAATGAGTAAGAGGAAGCAATTTTTGAAGTTATACTTCTTTAGGCGCGATTGAGAGAAAAATTTCATAATTCTGCGCGCATGCGCACACAGACAGTATGGCGTTTAGTTGCTAAAATCTTTTTAGTTATGTATAAATATATCAGTGCAAGAAAAGGTGTGAGAAGAATATATTAGTGTTTTTAGTAAATATATTTATTATAATTTTTGTGTCTTTGGATTTGTCTTCCTCAGGAGTAAGATGAGTATTATTAAATCATTTTATTGTATATTTCTTCACCTTGTCTGATTGTTACCGTGAATTGTCATTAGGTATACGTCCGAACCGATACAGACACAGTCCTCGTAGCGTATTTGGTATAGCATTTAGTCGAGGCATTGAAGGATTGAAGTGTCTATTTTTCGAATATTTTGTATAAATGTACCTATTTATTACAAATGTTTCTTCTAAAATTTAGGAATATATTAATTTTATAATACATTTAAGTATGTAGTAATTTTCTTTACAATTTTTACTTACCTATTTGTTTTTGTTTATATCTAATATCGCCCGTGTCTAGCAAGTGTCTGCGTGAGCTAGCGGTATGGGTATTTAGTTACGGACGTGTTAGTACTTGGTTCGATACCCCATAAGTAAATTTTTTTGGTTATTATTAATGGTTATTGACATCTTAGAATATTATATGGACTTAAAAATGATTAAAAATAATTAAAATAATTAATCAGGATGTTGCCCAACTATTTACCGAGTTGCAAATTTATAATAATTGCCTATTTCAAAATGCACTTTTAAAATGCATTTTTCTTATTCACAAATACAATTTCAGATTTCTTATTCATTACATTAGTTCACAAAATTACCTGACATTCTCACGAATCCAACGCACCAAACTGCATTAAAATCCGTCTTACTGCGCCAAAAATCGACAGTAAGGCCTTTTTTGTGCTTCAATGCCTCGACTAATTCGGCCAGAGATCGAAAGGTCTTGAGTTTGAATCCAGTGCAATCTTATACTTTTTTTTTAATTTTTTTGAAAGCGATAAGCACAAAATTAGTTTGGTGTTCAAAAAAATTAAAACAAACTGTTTAAAGTATATTTATTTTTAAGAAATCATATAATAGAAGTATAACTTCTTACGTGCGTACAAAGTACACACACATCCTTTTTTTTATTTGTATGGAAGGCCATACTTTATGGAATGCTTGCGAGATGTCTAGAAAGGAGGCAGTACAGTACATTTTGTCTTCCAATGCTCGATTCACAGTTCTGTATATCCGATGAACCTTCTTCTATGGTCGCATGTTGGGATATGAATCTAAACTGGTGGGCTTGGATTAGTTCTTGATCTGATAGGAGTGGTTGTATTCTTGAGAATATCAGTTTCTTTAAGATCTTTGACATTATCAGAAGCAAATTTAAAAGTCGATATGATTTTTCATCTTCCAGAGGCTTACCTGGTTTGGGAATTAGTATAATTTTTGCGACCTTCCAGAAAAGAGGGAAATATGCAGTTATTTATTATCTAGTAACTAGCAAATAGTGAGTTTTTAGTAACTTTTTGAGGTGTAAATTAGGTTTTAAACAATTTCTCTCTCTATTTTTAAATATCACAGTGATCAATTTCATATTCAGAGATTAATTTTGCTCCAAACTACGGTATTGAGTGACCCACTTAATTTAAAAATAAGATATATTACAGAAACTTAAAGTTTGTGGTAAAATATATTGACTAATTGAAACTCATTTAAAAAACTCGGATGAGTGCTACAAGAAAAATCAGTCAAATTTTTCAAACGAGTTTTGCTCACATTTCCACTTTATTATTTTCCAGTGCAATACTAAACTTAATAAATAGCTCTTCCGCTGTCGCATTTCTTTTGTTTTTCTCTAATTTTTTTCGCCATTTTTTTTAACCTCTTAATTTATTTACAATCTTTAAAACAAGGTGCCATAAGTAAATGTTGTGACTATTAATTTAGTGTAAGTATGATGGAGAAAATTATTTTGTAACCATTTTCTTTTAGGGTGCATACATAATTAAAATCGTTGATCACTGGTTGTATTCCATCTAAGTGTGCGTCTAACTGGTTGTTTCATCAGATTTCTCGCTAATATGTTGGGATATTGTGTCAATCTGTCTTCATATTTCTTAACAAAAATATTTATTTCTTCTTTTTCCGCTGCAATTTTTAGGTCGTGTGTAATAATATTATTTTTGTAACATACCATGCGGCATTTGTGATAACTCAAAGAACCTTTGACTGGAACCTCTACTAGATTTTAATGTTGGAGTTTGATGCAGTACCCCACAGAGGGATTCCATAACTCCATATTGGCAACAGGATTATTTTGTAGACAAGGGTACTTTATTATTGACTAAAGGTGATGATTTGTGAAGGTGAAAGTGTGAACGATTTTTGCGTTTCATAAAAATGTGTGTTTTCCAGTTTAATTTTTGGTCAAAATGCATTTCAACGTATTTGATATGTTTCTTGCTGTTTTAGTTGCTGGTTGTTGATATATACAGGCGAACAGTGACCTTTGCAGTTTGTAAAGGTATTATGAACCGACTTTGTTTTATTTGTTTGAAAACGGCTCCGTTTCAGCCAAGTTTGCATTGTGTTGAGGCTGGTTTGCAGAAGTTGAGAAGCTATCGGTGGTTACGGCGGCAGTACAGTACATTTTGTCTTCCAATGCTCGATTCACAGTTCTGTATATCCGATGAACCTTCTTCTATGGTCGCATACTGGGTATGAATCTAAACTGGTGGGCTTAGATTAGTTCTTGATCTGATAGGAGTGGTTGAATTCTTGAGAATATCAGTTTCTTTAAGATCTTTGACATTAGCCGCAGCAAATTTATGAGTCGATATGAAGTACAATTTTTGCGACTTTCCAAAAGAGAGGGAAATATGCAGTTATTTATTATCTAGTAACTGGCAAATAGTGAGTATTTAGTAACTTTTTGAGGTGTAAATTAGGTTTTAAACAATTTCTCTCTGTTTGTAAATATCATAGTGATCAATTTTATATTCAGAGATTAAATTTGCTCCAAACTACGGAATTGAGTAACCCACTTAATTTAAAAATAAGATACACTACAGAAACTTAAAGTTTGTGGTAAAATATATTGACTAATTGAAGCTCATTTAAAAAACTCGGATGAGTGCTACAAGAAAAATCAGTCCAATTTTTCAAACGAGTTTTGCTCACATTTCCACTTTATTATTTCCAGTGCAATACTACATTAAATAAATAGTTTTTCCGCTGTCGCATTTCTTTTGTCTTCCCACCAACGGAAATATCTGCTCAACTCAAATTTCTCCCATTTTTTTTCGCCATTTTTTTTATTTAACCTCTTAATTTATTTACAATCTTTAAAACAAGGTGCCATAAGTAAATGTTGTGACTACTTAGTGTAAGTCTGATGGAGAAAATTATTTTGTAACCATTTTCTTTTAGGGTGCATACATAATTAAAATCGTAGATCACTGGTTGTATTCCGTCTAAGTCTGCGTCTAACTGGTTGTTTCATCAGATTTCTCGCTAATATGTTGGGATACTGTGTCAATCTGTCTTCATATTCCTTAGCAAAAATACTTTTTCGTCTTTTTCCGTTGCAATTTTTAGGTCGTGAGTAATAATATTATTTTTGTAACATACCATGGGGCATTTGTGATAACTTAAAGAACCTTTGACTGGAACCTCTACTAGATTTCAATGTTGGAGTTTGATGCAGTACCCCACAGCGGGATTCCATAACTCCATATTGGCAACAGGATTATTTTGTAGACAAGGGTACTTTATTATTGATTAAAAGTGATGATTTGTGAAGGTGAAAGTGTGAACGATTTTTGCGTTTCATAAAAATGTGTGTTTTCCAGTTTAATTTTTGGTCAAAGTGCATTTCAACGTATTTGATATGTTTCTTGCTGTTTTAGTTGCTGGTTGTTGATATATACAGGCGAACAGTGACCTTTGCACTTTGTAAAGGTATTATGAACCGACTTTGTTTTATTTGTTTGAAAACGGCTCCGTTTCAGCCAAGTTTGCATTGTGTTGAGGCTGGTTTGAAGAAGTTGAGAAGCTATCGGTGGTTACTGATATACTGACGTCACTGCTGTGTCAGCTGATTCTGTAGCTGTCATGGTTTGAACATTTATTGGTAAGTCCACTGTGTAAAACACTGACCCCAAGACACTGCCCTGTGGTACTCCGGATTCAACTAGAAATAGTGTCTTGCGCTCATCTCTATGTTGTACAAAAAGTATCGGTCAGGTAGGAAGAATTTTAGCATTAGGAAATGAATAAGAATAAGCAATTTTTTATTTGTATAGAAGGCCATACCTTATGGAATGCTTGCGAAATGTCTAGAAAGGCGGCAGTACAGTACATTTTGTCTTCCAATGCTCGATTCACAGTTCTGTATATCCGATGAACCTTCTTCTATGGTCGCATGCTGGGTATGAATCTAAACTGGTGGGCTCAGATTAGTTCTTGATCTGATAGGAGTGGTTGAATTCTTGAGAATATCAGTTTCTTTAAGATCTTTGACATTAGCCGCAGCAAATTTATGAGTCGATATGAAGTATAATTTTTGCGACTTTCCAAAAGAGAGGGAAATATGCAGTTATTTATTATCTAGTAACTAGCAAATAGTGAGTTTTAGTAACTTTTAGAGGTGTAAATTAGGTTTTAAACAATTTCTCTCTGTTTTTAAATATCATAGTGATCAATTTTATATTCAGAGATTAAATTTGCTCCAAACTACGGAATTGAGTAACCCACTTAATTTAAAAATAAGATATATTGCAGAAACTTAAAGTTTGTGGTAAAATATATTGACTAATTGAAGCTCATTTAAAAAACTCGGATGATAGTCCTGTCGCCAGGGGGGGTACAACGGCCTCGTTAATTCAGATGGACTTACCCAAATTTTTTTTATGTATTTTGACCCGTAGAACACGAATTTTTTGGGTAACAGTTGATCCGGATGTCGATAAGATTTTTATAGACCAAGAACTTGAGGAATCAAATAACAGCGATTTTTGGCAAAACAAAACAATATTTTGTATTTTTTGGGTCATTTTAAGCAAAAAATATTTCTACAAGTTTTTTAGTAGGATGCACAGTTTTCGAGATAAACGCGGTTGAACTTTCAAAAAATCGAAAAACTGCAATTTTTAAACCCGAATAACTTTTGATTAAAAAATAAAATAGCAATTCTGCTTAGCGCCTTTGAAAGTTCAAGTCAAATTATGTCGGTTTTGATTATTTGCATTGCTAAAAATTTATTGTGTTATTGCTAAACAAAGCTACAAACAACTAGTGCGTGAGTGATGTTTCTATGATTTCTCATTTAAAATCGAACGAGTAGGTAGAATAGGTACTAGTGCAATCAAGACTATTTCTACGTTACATGCGTTAAAACGCATGTAAAAGCACGGGAAACCCTACGTGTTTATAGCTTTGTTAAACAATAAAAAAATAAATTTTTACCAATGCAAATAATCAAAACCGATATAATTTGACTTAAACTTTCAAATGCGGTAAGCAGACTTGCTATTTTATTTTTTAATCAAAAGTTATTCGGGTTCAAAAATTGCAATTTTTCGATTTTTTTAAAGTTCAACCGCGTTTATCTCGAAAACTGTGCATCCTACGAAAAAACTTGTAGAAATATTTTTTACTTAAAATGGCCCAAAAAATACAAAATATTGTTTTGTTTTGCCAAAAATCGCTGTTATTTGATTCCTCAAGTTCTTGGTCTATAACAATCTTATCGACATCCGGATCAACTGTTACCCAAAAAATTCGTGTTCTACGGGTCAAAATACATAAAAAAAACTTGAGTAAGTCCATCTGAATTAACGAGGCCGTTGTACCCCCCCTGGCGACAGGACTATGAGTGCTACAAGAAAAATCAGTCAAATTTTTCAAACGAGTTTTACTCACATTTCCACTTTATTATTTTCCAGTGCAATACTAAACTAAATAAATAGCTTTTCCGCTGTCGCATTTCTTTTGTCTTCCCACCAACGGAAATATCTGCTCAACTCAAATTTCTCTCATTTTTTTTCGCCATTTTTTTTATTTAACCTCTTAATTTATTTACAATCTTTAAAACAAGGTGCCATAAGTAAATGTTTTGACTACTTAGTGTAAGTATGATGGAGAAAATTATTTTGTAACCATTTTCTTTTAGAGTGAATACATAATAGAAATCGTAGATCACTGGTTGTATGCCGTCTAAGTCTGCGTCTAACTGGTTGTTTCATCAGATTTCTCGCTAATATGTTGGGATATTGTGTCAATCTGTCTTCATATTTCTTATCAAAAATACTTATTTCTTCTTTTTCCGCTGCAATTTTTAGGTCGTGAGTAATAATTTTATTTTTGTAACATACCATGGGGCATTTGTGATAACTCAAAGAACCTTTGACTGGAACCTCTACTAGATTTCAATGTTGGAGTTTGATGCAGTATCCCACAGAGGGATTCCATAACTCCATATTGGCAACAGGATTATTTTGTAGACAAGGGTACTTTATTATTGATTAAAAGTGATGATTTGTGAAGGTGAAAGTGTGAACGTTTTTTGAGTTTCATAAAAATGTGTGTTTTCCAATTTAATTTTTGGTCGCTCTTTTAGTTGCTGGTTGTTGATGTATACAGGCGGACAGTGGCCTTTGCAGTTTGTAAAGGTATTATGAACCATCATCATCATCGTCGTCATCATCAGCCTCTCTCAATCCACTGCTGGACATGGGCCTCCCCTGTTTGTCTCCAAAACGTTCTATTTTGTGCTTGCTGTACCCAGTTTTTTGTTGTCCTTCGTAAGTCATCTTGCCCTCGTGTTGGTGGTCTTCATCTGCTACGTTTATCGGCTCTTGGTCTCCATTCAACTAGTTTACGAGTCCATCTTCCGTCCTTCATTCTGGCAAAGTGTCCAGCCCATTTCCATTTTAAGTTACAGCTTCTTTCAATGACGTCTATGACTTTGGTCTTAGCTCGTAGATCTTCGTTTCTAGTCCTGTCTCGCAGAGTGGCCCCTATCATTGATCGCTCCATTCTTCTCTGCACTACTCTTAGCTTTTGTGCGTTTTTCTTTGTGAGCGATAATGTTTCTGCACCATAGGTCATCACCGGTAGCACCACGCATTGGTCGAAAACTTTTTTCTTCATATTAGTTGGAATGTCACTTTTAAAAAGGTTCCTAAGAGCTCCGTATGCTGCCCATCCTTGTATTATTCTTCTGGATACTTCGGTTGTTTGATTGTCCTTACCTATCTTAATTTCGTGACCTAGATATATATATTTGTCTACCAGTTCTATTTGTTCATTTTGTATTTCAAAGTGTTTATTTGGTACTAATTTGTTTTTGTTATATTCATTTTTAAGCCTATTTTATGACAGGCTGTACTAAGTTCTTCCAACATTTTCTTTGTTTGTCCCAAATCGTCTGCAACCAGGACTATATCGTCTGCGTAGCTTAGGTGGTGTAGCATCTCTCCGTCCATATTTATTCCTTTGTCACCCCATTCTACGGTTTTGATCGCTTTTTCTAGAGCCGATATGAAAAGGTTAGGTGATAAAGTATCACCTTGTCGGATACCTCTTTGGATTTTTATTTGGTTGCTGTTAGCGTGTAGTTGTATCGAGCTTGTCGCATTTTTATATATATTACATATTAGCCTCGAATATCGACTATCAATGCGGCTCTCGTTTAGTGCTTCTATAACACTGTCGAGTTCTACTGAGTCGAATGCTTTGTGGAAATCTACAAATGTTAAAACTAAGGGCTTGTTATATTCTATGGATTTTTCGATGAGTTGTTTTATTGTTTGGATATGATCGTTGGTTCCAAAGTTTGCTCTGAATCCAGCTTGTTCTCTACTTTGATATAGGTCTAATTTCTTGTCTAATCTTGTGGTAATTACTCTCGTGATAAAGTTTATAAAGATGGTTTAACAGACTGATCGGTCGGTAATTTTCCAGATCAGTTTTTTATCCTTTTTTGCGCTGAAGAATTTTTTGGCTCTACATTCAGATGGTATGGATTTCTTTGTCAAACATAGATTAAAGAGATCTTTTATTTTTCTCATTAGAGGTTCACCGCCATTCTTCACAGCCTCGATCACTATTCCATCGTCACCTGGTGATTTATTGGATTTCATTTTATTCATCGCTTGTCTAATTTCACTGAGAGGTATTTCTGGCATGAGTTCAGAGCCTTGATTTAATATTGTTTTGTTTATTGCATCCTTTAGCTGTGTTTGGTTCATCCGTCTGCTTTTATAAAGTTCTCCATAGAAGTCTTCTACTATTGTTAAACCTCCTCTCTATTTATTGTTATGTCGCCCTTTTTGTTTTTTAAATTAATGATCTGGCTTTTTCCATTATTTAGTTTTCTTCGCAGACTTTTTAGGCCTTTATTATTTTCTATGGTTTGTTCGATTTTTAGTGTACTGTACTTTCTATGAACTATTGTACTATTATGAACCGACTTTGTTTTATTTGTTTGAAAACGGCTCCGTTTTAGCCAAGTTTGCATTGTGTTGAGGCTGGTTTGCAGAAGTTGAGAAGCTATCGGTGGTTACTAATATACTGACGTTAGTGCTGTGTCAGCTGATTCTGCAGCTGTCATGGTTTGAACATTTATTGGTAAGTCCACTGTGTAAAACATTGGCCCCAAGACACTGATCTGTGGAACTCCGGATTCAAGTAGAAATAGTGACGTGCGCTCATCTCTATGTTGTACCAAAACGTAACGGTCAGGTAGGAAGAAATATTAGGAAATGAGTAAGAGGAAGCAATTTTTTTTATTTGTGTAGAAGGCCATACTTTATGGAATGCTTGCGAGATGTCTAGAAAGGCGGCAGTACAGTACATTTTGTCTTCCAGTGCTCGATTCACAGTTCTGTATATCCGATGAACCTTCTTCTATGGTCGCATGTTGTGTATGAATCTAAACTGGTGGGCTTGGATTAGTTCTTGATCTGATAGGAGTCGTTGAATTCTTGAGAATATCAGTTTCTTTAAGATCTTTGACATTATCCGCAGCAAATTTATAAGTCGATATAATTTTTCATCTTCCAGAGGCTTACCTGGTTTGGGAATTAGTATAATTTTTGCGACCTTCCAGAAAAGAAGGAAATATGCAGTTATTTATTATCTAGTAACTAGCAAATAGTGAGTTTTTAGTAACTTTTTGAGGTGTAAATTAGGTTTTAAACAATTTCTCTCTCTTTTTTTTTTAAATATCATAGTGATCAATTTGAATAACCCACTTAATTTAAAAATAAGATATATTACAGAAACTTGAAGTTTGTGGTGAAATATATTGACTAATTGAAGCTCATTTAAAAAACTCGGATGAGTGCTACAAGAAAAATCAGTCAAATTTTTCAAACGAGTTTTGCTCACATTTCCACTTTATTATTTTCCAGTGCAATACTAAACTAAATAAATAACTCTTCCGCTGTCGCATTTCTTTTGTCTTCCCACCAACGGAAATATCTGCTCAACTCAAATTTCTCTCATTTTTTTTTTTCGCCATCTAATTAAAGCTTTTTATTTACCTACTTTGATGCGTATCTGCTGTGGAATTTTTAATTAAGACTTCAAAAACATTTCGCGTATAGAGATTTATGATTTAGTACAAGGCCTCTTTCGTACTATGTTATTTCGGTATGCTGACTCCCGATTCAATAAATGAAACCGAACTTTCTAAAATATATTTCTAGTTTCTAACAATTTTTGATTCTTTTCAAACTGTAATCAAACATAAGGACAATAGCTTTTCGTAACATATCGCAAATCAGTATATTATGAAGCATACGTTTCTTGTTTCATAATAGTTTAAAATTGCACCAAATACTAATTATTATTGTATTCATAATCTAGCGTCAAAAGTCCACTGCTGAACATATACCTCTTCCTCGTGTTTCCACCCTCGTTTATCTTGCGCCTCTCTCATCCAGTTTTAATTTATCCTTCTTAAATCGTCATTAAATGTTGTAGGGGTCAACCGACACTTCTCTTGTCTTTCCTTGGTCTCTATTACAATAACCTCTTTGTCCATTGCCCATCTGTCATTCTGGCTATGTTTCCTGCCCATCTCCGTTTTAGTCTAGATATTCTGTCGCTGAAGTCAATCACCTTGGTCCTTCTCCTGACCTCTTCGTTTTTTATTCTGTGTGAAGATTATACTTCCTATCATCATTATTAAGATCTAAGTTGTTACTGAAAGGAAAATATAAATGATGAATGCATATGTCATTTATTCGCCAGTTGTTACGTATGGAAGCGAAACATGAATTTTACATCAGCGGTAAATAAATAAGCTCCTAGTATTTGAAAGGAAGGTTCTCAGAATGTTATTTGGCCCTCAAAGAGCTAAGGTGGCAGACATATGATGTTTCAGAAAGTTCCCTTAGGGCAGATGTAAGAAGGCTATTCAATAAAGCCAAATTCAACCAGGAGTGGGCCATTTATAGAGAAAAACTAACGCAATATAATAAGGAGATCCGAAAAGCCAAAAGAGACTTGTGGCGAAAGTTCTGCGAGAAAGTCAAACAGGCTCCCACATGCTCCAGAATCCACAAGGTCCTGGCTAAGGATGGTATTGCGAATCAGGTCGGCCTCTTTAAGAAAGAGGACGAAACGTTTGTGGAAACCCTGGAGGAAAGCTTAATAATGCTCACCAGGGTACATTTCCCCGGCTCATCTACTGACAATAATCCTCCGGTAGAGGTAGCTCATCCCGGAAGGCCTACTAAGGCTGCCTGGAAATTAGCTACCGACATCACGAAACCGGAAAAAGTCAGGTGGGCGATCAATAAATTCCAGCCATACAAATCACCTGGAATGGAGGGGATTTATCCAGCCTTCCTACAGAAGGGACAGGATGTGATTGTCTCGCATCTAACAAAGATATTTAAAGTTAGTTTGGCAAAGAGGATAAAATATTCCAACTGCATGGCGAAGGGTGAAAGTCACATATATCCCCAAGGTTGCATACCAATATGCATACCAGCCAGGAAAGTCAACTGACTTGGCGCTGGATGATCTTAACATACTGCTCTCAAAGTCGCTAGATGACAAAGAGATAGCGGTGGCGATGTCTCTGGACATGGAGGGAGCGTTTAATAACGTCTCCTTCGAGTCTGTAACGGAAGCTCTTAAAAGGAGAGGAGTTCCTGCCTTCATATGTGAGTAGAAAAAGGCGACCATAGCAAACATGGTGTCCTCGTTAGGTGAAGCCACCATTGAAGCGAAGGCAGAAAGCGGCTGCCCACACGGAGGAGTTCTATCCTCATTACTGTGGGCTACGCTTATGGACGACCTACTTAACACGCTGTCTAAGGGGGTTTTTACTGTCTGAGTTATGCGGACGATTTGGTAATTGTAGTTCGAGGAGGCTTTACCAAAATAGTTTCAGAGAGACTTCAAGTCGCTCTGAGGATGGTGGACAGCTGATGTGAGGAAGAAGACCTGAAGGTTAACCCTCAAAAAATATCCGTTGTTTCCTTCACCAGGAAAAGAGCGCTGCAAGGATTACAGCCACTAGCGCTTAAGGGAGTAGAAATCCCATTCACAAGTCAGGCCAAGTACTTAGGTATAATATTGGACCAGAGGCTGACATGGAACGCACACATTCAAAAAGTCACACAGAAGGCCACTATGGCCCTGAACAAATGTATACGAATGTATGGTAAGAATTGGGGGTTAAATCCTAAAATGAACCTCTGGTTATACACAAGGGTTATAAGGCCCATGATAACTTACGTCCGGGGCGATTCGATTGCTCAATAGCACACAAAGGCTTGCATGCTTGAGTGTTACAGGAGTCATTAGAACAGACGTGATAGAAGTTCTGCTAAACCTACCACCTCTGCCTATATACATACAGAGTGAAGCCAGATCAACAGTACATCGGTTATTCCAGAGCCAAGCTCCAATAAGTATGATACAGGGAGTTGATAACTTAAGATTATACCAGGACATAAAGGCAGACCCCGTTCTAGGAATGCCTGTAGACCGAATGGCTACGAGGTATAGCTTTAACAAAAATTTTCAAATTACAATACCAAAAAGAGAGGACTGGGAAACTGGTCCGCCGATAACGGCAAACTCAATATGGTATACGGACGGCTCCAAAACCGATATAGGTACAGGGGATGGAATATATGGCATAAAACCAAGGACGGAAGTCCGGGTATGTCTAAGAACATACGCAACCGCATTTCAAGCCGTAGTAGCTGCTATACAAAGGTGCGCTATGGAACAAATCAGCCGGAATCTAGATAACTACTCCATCGTTATCTATTCGGATAGTCAAGCGGCTCTAAAGGCTCTCAGTTTGGTACAGGTCGACTCATGGCTTTTATATGTATAATACTGTTTGAATGTCCTCTCACAGGTGGGAAGTCGAAACAGGTTGACACTTGCCTGAGTGCCGGGACATAAGGGTCATCGTGGTAACAAGAAGGCCGATAATTTGGCCCGAGAAGGAGCATCTACGCCACTGTTTGGTCCCGAACCATTCTTTGAAATCGCAAATAAGATAGATATAGCAGCTATACAGAAATTGGTGCAACAGAAGTACCTTGAATGGTGGAACAACTCCCCAGGACAGATATTAATGAAAATTTACTCTTTCAAATAAAAAGTTATTTAAAAAGTTACATAAAATTTTATTTTTTGTTAATAAAAACAACCCGTAATTCTATCTGTTAACGCTTTTTTAGTAGGAATGTATATGCTTTTTTTTTCATCTAAATTTATATTTCATCCGTTAATTTGATCAACAGGTAAATGTATTGTATAAAAAGACTGTTGTGCTGTTAGCGACTCAGCTCAAATTACTTTTTTATGACGCAACTCTGAAAGCTAAAAATTATTTGAGCTGAAAAGTAGCAGGGTGAAAATATGAGCAAGATAACTATTAAAGTCAGCCCTAAGTCAGAGTCGGTCACTACATCAAAATCTGGAAGGTCTAATTCAAACAGGGATAAGTCCTGCTTTAGCCGACTGTGTTACTTGGCCAACACAATCACCAGTTAAAAAAAAGGAAGAAGTAGAAGAAGTATGAAGCTTCCACATGCAGTAGGTGCAGGAGCTTGGGTTGAATACTGAAAGAAAAAAGATAAAGAAAAAATACAAAACGAACAAAAAAATAGGCTTAAAAAGGAAACCGAAAAAGAAGAGTTACAAAAAAGACAGGCAATAATACAAGTAACGGATAGAGAAAAAATATGAAGAAATGAAAGAAGCTATTAGAAGAGCCTTCATCATCATCATCTGAAGAGGAAGGCGAATTTATGGACACACAGGACGATTCATTGGACGATGCAGAATTTTCCGACCTTCTACAATCGAAAGTTCCCTCTCCAAACCTAGAAGAACTTCTTAAAGATCCTGAAGGAGGAAACTTTGCTTTGGTAAAATTTCCTACAGAAGGTGGAGGCAAAGAAGCATATTATGTATGTCAAGTTGTAAAATAAAGTAAAACGAAGAAATTGAAATTTTTTGTTTAAGAAAATGTCACAAATGTGAAAACAAATTCTTCTTCCCCAATGTCCCTGATAAAGCTGTATTTGAAAAAGGTAAAGTTGTATATATATATATTAAAACCAACTCTCATAAGTGGTACGAAGTGTCAACAGTCAACTGTTGTATTTGAAGTAAATCTCAAGAACTATAATATTCGGTGGACTAGTGTAGGTACAGTGTAAAATTGACAACAGTTCTGTAGTGCATTATTTTATAAATTTTTACTCTAAATAAATGTTTATCGATTTATCGGGTTAGTTTTAATAAAACAATTTTCACCTCCGAGAAGGGGTAGAATCCACCCCCAGAAGTTGGCACTAGGTATATCAACTTTATTTCTTGAGGTATCCTCTAAACACTCACCAATTTTCATGAAAATTGATGGAGTTTTAACGAAATCGAAGGCGAAAACCTTCAGTAACTATTTATTGAAATCATTGAAATAATTTACCCTTTATTATTTGATATCAATGAAAATTCACTCTTTCAAATAAAAAGTTAATTTGAAAAGTTATAAAAATTTTTATTTTTTGTTAATAAAAACAACCCGTAACTATATCTGTTACCGCTTTTTTAGTAGGGGTGTGTATTGTATATGCTTTTTTTTCATCTAAATTTATATTTCGTCCGTTTATTTGATCAACAGGGAAATGTATTGTATAAAAAGACTGTTGTACTGTTAGCGACTCAGCTCAAATTACTTTTTTATGACGTAACTCTGAAAGCTAAAAATTATTTGAGCTGGAAAGTAGCAGAGGGGAAATATGAGCAAGATAACTTTGAAATATTTGCCCGTTTTTTTTACAGCACTCATCCAAGCTTTTAAAACGAGCGGCAATTAGTCAATATTTTTTTTCACGAATACTTTGCTTTACAAAATATATTTTATCAAGGTAAATAAGGCTTAAATTTTTAATATATAGCTAACGATTTCGAGTTGCAATTTTGAGAGGAGGGTAAAGATTTTATTAGCATTTTCAGATTTCGATCCAAAGCTCGTCGAAAAATAAATACCATTTTTTTTTGTTATATTCTCAAATAAACGACAAAATAATATAAAGGAATTTTGATCTTCATTGTATCAGCTTAAATTGCTTTTTTCGTACATACATATACATAGTATACCAGGGCTGAAGTCTTGGAAAATGGTAAAAAGTGAAAAACAATAGTAACAGGATGAGAATCCATTTGAAAAAGAAGAAAATATAACAAATATCAAAGGAAAAATAATTTACGAACGATATGATGTCGGGAATCGGAAGGTGGTGGGTTTTAAAGTGTAAAAACGATTTATGGCAAATTCAAATTCTGGCAAAACTACAAGATATATAAAAAAAATTACATAGCGAAATTATAGGTAATACAAAGATGTACAACTTTTGTAACGACACTTTTATTACATAACCTCAAAATTTTTAAGTTTTTTATTTTTATCTTTTTTCACGGAATTTGGTGACCTTTTTACATCCTAAACACACTGTAAATATGTATTTTTCCCCTTATTTTTATTTACTTAATCAAAAAAGCACCCAAATATTCAATCCAAAATTCTGATGTCTACTGCTATTATATTTACATATAATATTAGTATGGTATTATAATGTCTATGGTTGAGAACATGTTTAATTGTTGCATTACATTATATTATTATGGAAGTTATTAACGGAATTTGGGTTTAAGATAGAAAAAAGATTCACCAAGACGTGGACGTAGGGAAAATTATAATATTGCAGTAATAGCCAAATAAAATAAAATAAAATCAAACTGTAATTCCGTACAGGTTGGAATAAATTTTTTATCAAAGCTTAGGTCGAAACAAAAGATATATTGTTTAAATAATAAAAAATTGGTAATTTTTGCACAAAATTTTCTTTTTTAACTGCTGCAGTAATTCATGTTTTTATTAAGGTTTTCTCAATTTTTTTCTGCAAAGATGAATAAACGATCGTTTATATATGATTTACTAAACTAAATTTGACTCTTAATTTATTTAAATAATTATTGTAAATCAGAATTGAAAAACAAATTTCCAAAACAAAATTATTTGCATTATAAATAAGCACTATAAAACATTTTATTTTACAGAGAAAGTTGCCTTGTAGTACCAATATAAAGTATAAAAAAATTTGTTGATAAATATAAAGTAGTTTATGAAATATTTAATTTGTTTATTAAAAATTACAATTTTGCCAATTGCAAAAACGCATTTGTTGCCGATAGAGTATAGAAGTTTTTAAGGTCTCATTGTTTTAGATTTTATGCATATTTTCGATAAATGCATTGACAAATCAAAATTTCGATTAAACTCCGCTTCTAAATTGACGTTTGAAAATTGTTGTAATTTGTTTTTTTAATATCATCACAGGGATTAAAAATTTTAAAATTATTTTTTGATCTTCGTGTTACTGGTAATTTTTAACACATTCACATATTTGCAAAAAAAAAAATTTCTAGAGCCGTTTTTTACCGAGATAGCTTTTTTAAGTTTAAAGATTTATAATTTGTTTATTTATCAATATTAATATTTAAAAGTGCGTAAGTACATCTATCAACCCTACTACTCAACAATGCCATTTACATGTAGAGTAAAAATTATAGAATGTTTTAAAAAATAATGATTTTCGTAGCGAACTTAAATGAAAACTTTTTGCATGTAGAGAGGTAACAGTAGTTGTTTGCAATATCTTCGTTGTGTTAAATGAAAACTTTTTGCATGTAGAGAGGTAACAGTAGTTGTTTGCAATATCTTCGTTAATAATGGGCCAATTTCAATGGCCCAATTTTTTTTAGTTTAGGGTAGCATATAAAAATATTAACATATAAATGACCCTTTTACAATAAATTTTCATCAATTAATAAATTGTTATATACAATAGATCTAATTCTTAAATAAAAATTGGCAAAAAAGATAACCCCAAAATAGTAATAAAATAAATATTTTTCAATAAAAGAATTATATTACAGAATTAGCATTAAATTTGTTAAAGAAACGACACAAACTTTTTTCTTTGTAAGTATAATAATAAAATAATATTTTACATATCAATTTATTTTATATAATAATATATATTATATATGTATTTTACATTTAATTTGAGAATTTTTGCCAATGATTTGTACAAAGAATAAATTTTTTATATTTCTTTAACAAAAGTGTAATTTTATTAAATTTTTAAAATTAATTTGGTTTGAATAGGTACTGTTTTGTGGCTATCTTTGATGCCAACTTTAATTTATCACAATATTAGAGAAAAAAAAATTTGAAAAAATTTTTTTTTGAAACAAATTAATGAATATTTATTGCAAAAAAAGTCATGTAGATTTTGATATGCTACCCCAAATTAAAAAAGACATTGAAATTGGCCCATTATTAACGGAGATATTGCAAATTACTACTCCGCCAATTTTCAGGCAAAAAGTTTTCATTTAAGGTCGCTACGAAAATCATTATTTTTTATAACAATCTACAATTTTTACTATATCTATAAATGGCATTGTTAAGTAGTAGGGTTGATAGATGTACTTACGCACTTTTAATTGTTAATATTGATAAAAAATAAACAAATTAGGAATTTTTAAATTTGGAAAAGCTAACTCGGCAAAAAAGAGTTCTAGCAAAAAAGTTTTCTTCTGTAAATGTGGGGGAAAAATTACCGGGAACACGAATATCGAAAAATATTTTCAAATTTTTAATCCAGGCGATGTTATTAAAAAACAAGTTTTAAACAAACTACAACAATGACTTTCAAACGCCATTTTGGAGGGGAGTTTAATTAAAATTTTTATTTGGCAATGCATTTATCGAAAACATACTTAAAAGCAAAAACCTTGGACCTTAAAAACTTGTATACTCTATCGGCAACAACCGCGTTTTTGCAATTGAAAAAATGGTAATTTTTAATAAACAAATTAAATATGGCATAAACTACTCAATATTTATCAACCATTTTTTTTATACTTTATACTGGTACTACCGTGCAACTTTTTGTGTAAAACAAAATGTTTTGTGGTGCTTATTTATAATGCAAATAATTATTTTTTGAAATTTGTTTTTTAATTTTGATTTACAATTATTTACATAAATTAAGGGTCAAATTTAATTTAGTAAGTCTTATATCAAAGACTGTTTCTTTAGATTTGCAGAAAAAAATTGTAAAAACCTTAATAAAAACACGACTTGCCTCAGCAGTTAAAAAAGTAAATTTTGTGCAAAAATTACCAATTTTTAATTATTTTAAAAATGATCCCCTCATATGAATTATATAGGGTGAGTCAAATAAAGGGCCTATTAGAAATATCTCGAGTACTAAAATAAAGAAAATTGTGAAAATTGAAATATAGGGGTTTTGAGGTGTGAACTATTTAATGAAAATATTTTGGTCTCTTTGCTACTTCCGGTTATACCGGAAGTTGATTGTAACTTCGTTTTTTTAATAGGACACCCTATATATTTTGACGTTTTTGGATTCTCCTCGATATTTTATTTCTTAAAATATAAGGTTTTGTAATATTATACAGGGTAGATTAAAAGATAATTACGCTTTTTTATTAATTTCGTAGCAAAATTGACGCCCTGTAGAATTGTAGTAGTTTTACATAAAAATCCCTTTATATGTTCAAATGATTTTTAATATGGTCTACTATTGTTACCAATTATTAGTATAGATAAATTTTAAATTTTAGTATACAGGGTGGGTCGAAACTCGGAATGCGTATTTTCTGAGTTTTCTTAAATGAAACACAATATATTTTAGTATTGTAATGAAATGGTATTTTATGGTACTTTTTAATTTCTTAAGCATTCCCTATACCCAACTGCTTTAATTTTAGTCCTGGGTAATAAGGCGTTTTCCCATGACACTCGAGCAGCCAGGGTACTAAAGCGTTTTTTCGACAGGTAATACCTATAAGAGCAAATTGTAACTATTTTCTGCGTAGGATCTGGCGGCCATTTTTATTTATAAACAATTAAGTGTCAAAAAATGGCATTTTTCCTTTTTTTTTTCAAATTAATGGAAAATAGTGAAACTTATGGTTTTTTAATACAAATATCTTTGAGATTATGGAAAAAGCTTTAAAATGACGTATTACAAAGATTGATATACTCATATTGTTAATATAATTGCGAAAAAAGTCGGAATTGCAAAAAAAATTAATTTTGCAATATCTATTTTAAAAATTAGTGTGCAGCTTTGAAATTTTTGTCAAATAAGGGTCCTTTTGTGCTTAATATGTGATAAAAATTTCAAAGCGATTCGTTCAATTGTTTAAATTTTATTCAAATTGTTTATCTCAGAGAGCATTTTTTGCAATAACATAAGTCAGAAAAAAATGACGTTAGAACCATTCCACAGGTGTCAAATTAAAGAGCATGAGCTATATTTTCAACTTGGTTTAAAAAAAGCGAATAAAAGATGCATTTATTAGTAATAAATAATTATGCAAAAGTATCGTAAATCTTTCCTTATAAACTTTTTATTTTGTTATATAATGTGTGTGTGTGTGTTCACAAAGAGGGGATGGCATTAGATAAACTTTTTGCCACATATATTTGAAAGTTGAAGATTGAAGATGTCATATTAAATTTTTATTTTAGAATCTTTAAGAAATTGTATGATAATATCATTAATAGTTTTGGTATTGAAGCTTAGTAGATGTGAAATATTCAGCGGTAAACTTACATTCCGCTCCTGAAGTCTAGCAATTAGTGCTTTCGTATGGTTTTTATTAAGTTCACAATTAAAGATTATATGATTTAAATCTGCAGTAGAGTAGTTATCACATGAACAGAGAGAGTTGATACGCATTCCTATTTTAGCTAAATGTGCAGGAAAATTGCCATGGTTTAATCTTAAGCGACTTAGGGATGTGGAATAAAACCGAGTAACGTGATAATCAAATATATGTGGGATATTTTGCGGAAGTTGTGGGTATATGTAAGTATATGGATTCCTCGAAGTTTGTACAAACTTAAGCCAAATAGTTTCCCATTTCTTTCTTAATTTTTTATGCAATTCTGGAATGTAATCGCTGGAGATTGTTAAATCTACTATTTCATTTAAAGTTGCCGAATTCTTTGCCATTTCATCCACTATCTCATTTTCTTTGATTCCAGCATGTCCTTTTACCCAGATAAAGACCAAGTCACTACTATTATTTTTAAATCGAGCGATTGTCTTTCTAATATGGCATAACAACTCATTGTTGTGTTTTTTGGTTATTGGTTGTGATATTGCCTCAAGAGCAGATAAAGAATCTGATAGTATAACCGTGTCTCCAAAGTTCTGTTCAACCGCGTAAGTTAGGGCTCTTTCAATAGCATAAAGTTCGGCAGTGAAGATAGATGTACATTTAGGTAGTCTAAAAGAATTACCACTTTTTATATTAGAAACATAATAAGCGCTACCTACACTATTACATGTTTTTGAACCATCTGTATAGATGTATTTATAATTAGAAAATTCAGATAAGATTAATTTTATAATTTTATTGTTTTGGCATGGTAAGTTTCTATATGTAGGTTTTATGATCTTTGGAAAGATTGCGATTTCCTCAATAGAAAGGTTATATATGGGTAATATTTGTTTAGTGTTAATGCTAAAGTTGTTAGTTTCTAGATAAGCATCTGTAAGAGGGGGAGAAGTTTTAATTCTCCAATAAGAATTTGTTAAGTTATATTCAGTGAGACTGTTAATTTTACTTAATAATTTATGTGAGTCTAAAGTCCTGGTCTTTAATAGAAACTTATTAGACAAGAATTCTCTTCTAAGGTTTAGAGGAGGTTCCTGCGCTTCTGCTAGAATTGCAGCACATGGCGTTGACTTAAGCGCACTAATACATATACGTATTGCCTTATACTGAATATGATCGATTTTTGATAAATTAGATTTTGACGATGAACCATATAAAAAGCATCCATAATCAATGATTGACCGAATATACGATTTATAGAACATTAATGCTATCTTTGGGTCGGCACCCCATCTAGCTTTACATATGCAACGAAGCATGTTTAAACCTTTTTCGCATTTGTTGATAATGTGATTCACATGGAGTGTCCAGGTTAGTTTTTTGTCCAAAACCACGCCCAGATACTTATGGTGAGAGGATACATTTATATCAACATTACTTAAATTTATACTGGTAGGGGAACTTAACCTATGTCTAGTGAAAAAGGTGATGCTAGATTTTTCAGGGGATAACGTGAAATTAAAAGCCATAGACCATCTTTTTATACATTGCATTATCAGTTCCAAATCGCATAAACACTCATTATATGATTTACGGCTGCTGTATATACAGAAATCGTCTGCATACTGAATAATTTTAATTGTATTATTTGTTTCATTTAACATGTCATGCAATTCTGCAGTATAGATATTAAAAAGTACTGGACTTAGGACTGAACCTTGCGGAATTCCGACTGATAATAATCGAGGGCCGTAAATGTGATTTTCTGAATCTCGAATGAAAACTTCTCTGTCCCTATACAAATCTGTGATTCTTTGTGCGAATTTATAATTTAGACCGTATTTTATGAGCTGAACAGTTAAAATATCAATATCCAGAGTATCATAAGCCCCTTTAATATCTAAAAACAAGCATGCCGTTATAAGATTAACGGAAAGTGCATTCTGAATGTCGGAAACTAATTGAGCTAATGCTTCAGAGGTGCCTTTGCCTCTGCGATATCCAAACTGATTAATAGGTAATAAACAATTACTTTCAAAATGCAGTTCCATTCTTAATTTGATAATTCTCTCAAATGTTTTTGTAATGCATGATATTAATGAAATTGGTCTGTAAGAGTTAGGTAGACTTAAATTTTTGTTGGGTTTAGCAAGTAAGCAAATTACAGTTTTTTTTAAACTTTTTTCATATAATCCTTGCAACCACCAACTATTAAAAATATTTAAAAGAATTCCTTTAGCAATTTCAGGCAAGTATTCAATCATTTTATATGTAATGCTATCAAAACCCGGTGCTGTACTTTTAGATTGTTTGATTGCTAATCGTAATTCCTCCAAACTGATAGGCATATAAAATGATTCATTGCATGCTACATTACTATTGAATTTACTGAAGTCGATTTTATTTGATGCAAATTTGGGAATAAAAAACTCAAAAAAATCGTCCACCATATCAGCTGATATACTGTCCGATCCCGTTGAGTCTTTGTTTGATATTTTTTTTATAAATTGCCAAATTTTAGTAGGGTGCGTGTTTTTATTAATATTGCTTATGAAAGATATCCAGCTATCTCGAGCTTTTTTAGAAAATAGTAATTTAGTTTGACTAGCTACATTTTGATATTGACAATAGTTTGTATAGTTTGAGACACGTTTATACTGGTTCAGGGCTTCTTTTCTGCGACGAAACATATCATAGCATTCGGTATCCCACCATATTGGACGTTGAGTTACTTGTTGTCTTGCTCTTTTTAGGGGAATAGTTGCGGATGCTGCCTCTGAGACCTTTTCCATAAAAATAGAGAAGCTTAGTAGATTGGAGTTTAGATTTTGGTTTGTACTAATTAACGAATTTTCCAGTATAGTGGAGTATGCAGACCAATCAGCTAATTTATCATTCCATTTAGATGCTGGATTTTTATTTATTATAACTCTATCCCTAATAATTTCAAATTTGATTAAGCAATGATCTGAACCTAACGCATCTGGTACGACATCCCATACACAACAATCACTAGCCAAACTAGCAGAGCAAAATGTAATGTCTACCGCCGAAGGTAGCTCTTCTGGACGAGAAATTCTAGTTGGTTTACCATTATTGAGAACAACATAGTTATTGTCATCTAAGGCTTCTACTAATTGATTACCACAAGCTTTATTAATATGAGATCCCCAAAGTGTATGATGGCTGTTAAAATCGCCACAGAAAATAACAGGAGAATTAAATTGCCGAAAGATATTTGACCAATCTGATTTAGAAACATTTAATTTAGGTGGTTTATACACCGATACTAGTATGATATTTAAGGACGGAAATTTAACTGCGCAAAGTTCTAAATCTTTTTTATATGCAAAAGTAATAGGAAAATTTATAAATTTAATGTCTTGGCGAACTGCAATGGCAACACCACCAAAGCCATTTGCACGATCCTGTCGGATAATCTTATACCCTTTTAGTTTAAAAGAATGGTTTGGTTTTTTGAAGGTTTCTGATAAAGCTATAATATCTACAGGATCATTGTGTAAAAAATTTAATAAACTTGGATGGTTTTTAGAGAAAGAACGAATATTCCATTGGATAACTTTAATGTTTTTACTATTGGGTGTACTTATCTTATTAGTGGATTGAATCATCAGAACAAGATTCAATATCGATTTCTGGAATTAGATTTGAAGGACTTAATATAGAGGAGATCATATTTCTAATATTTTCTTCTAAATTGTAATTTGTTTCGGATGAATCTGAATTAACTACGTGTTTAACTACGGTTATTATCTGACTTGTTAGTTTTTCCTTATATTGGATAAAGTCATCTCTGTGAGGATTTGGTATGATGGGATTATGTGAAGATTTGGTTTTTTTTGATTGAAAATGGGAAGAAGTAGGCAGAGACGGAGAAATAGGTGGAGACTCCGGAGCAGATGGCTTACGTTTTTTCACTTGTCTTTTGGGTGAAGTATTTCGAACAATGGGTTTACGTAGCAAAAAGCTAGAATTTGGAGTTTGGGACGTACTGGGGAGTGGCAGAGAGGGAAAATTAGTGGAATTATTAAGAACAGAAAATCTATTATTTGTAGAAATCTTGGCATAAGATGGATTATCATGCAATCTTTCAGCTTCCTTAAATGTAATATTTTCCCTGGCCATGAGTTGTTTGATATTTTTTTGTTTCTTATATACTGGACAATCTCTGGATGTAGAGCAGTGCTCATTATTTTGGCAATAAATGCAGAATTTTTCGCAAGAAGAGTCTGAAGTATGATTTAGGCTAGAACAGTTTCGACAGTGAGTAGATTTGGTTTTACATTGCTTGGCAGAATGCCCATATCGCAGGCAATTAAAACATTGAACAACGGGGAATATATATGGTTCTACAGAGAAATTGCATAAATTAATTGTTATATTTTGAGGAAGTTCATTTCCTACAAATTGAACAATAACCATTTGTCTGTTTACATATGAAATATTCCCGTCTTTATCTGTTACCTTTCGTTTCATGCGTTGAACTTGAACCACCTCTTTATTAGATATTATGGCATTTTTTAAATATTCCTCAGAAAAGTATGTGTCAATATTCCTCAACACACCCTTCTTGTGTGTAAAAAATTTGGGTATATACGCTACTAAGTTATTATTAGACATAATTTTATTGTTAACTAGATAATTAGCTTTTTCATAAGACTTAAAAATAACTTTAACGCGATTAAGACCAATCGATTTGATATCAAGAACATCGGATTTTATATAATTGTCAGTCAACAAAACGTGACCAATCCGGATTGGGAAAATTCTTCCCAAATGCTTATCAGTACTCTCAATATATACAAAATATGGACCTTTATCCTCGGTTCTATATCTATTATTTAAATCTATAAAATTATTTACATACCTATCCTCCTCTGCGTCCTTATTTTCGGGTGGCGAAGTGCCACCCGAGGTCTCATTCATTATATATTTTTTTAATCACTTACCTAACCTACCTATTATAAACAATAAAGAAAATTACCAAAAGGAACACTAATTAACACAATAACACACAATACACCGAGAACTGCTCGTTTGTATCGTTAAAATCAAACTATTAAACTGCGGAGAATAAAAATTCGTGTCCACACTTTGACAGTTATTTTGACGTTTTATTTGTTATATAAGAAATTATATATATTTATTACAATTTTTTATCAATTATGATATAAATAACTTTACTTGGTAACTGTGTACTTAAAACAGGGTAAAAAAGTTAAGTTTTTTGGAAAAAGTTATCCAAAAAGTTTATAAGGAAAGATTTACGATACTTTTGCATAATTATTTATTACTAATAAATGCATTTTTTATCCGCTTTTTTTAAACCAAGTTGAAAGTATAGTTTATGCTTTTCCATTTGACACCTGTAGAATGGTTCTAACGTCATTTTTTTCTGACTTATATTACTGCAAAAAAATGCTCTCTGAGATAAACAACTCTAATAAAATTTAAACAATTGAATGAATCGCTTTGAAATTTTTATCACATATCACCAAAGAACCCTCATTTGACAAAAATTTCAAAGCTGTACACTAATTTTTACAACAGTTATTGCGAAAATATTTTTTTTTGCAATTCCGACCTTTTTTCACAATTATATTAACAATAAATGAGTATATCAAACTTTGTAATATGTCCTTTTAAAGCTTTTTCCATAATGTCAAAGATATTTGTACTAAAAAAATCATAAGTTTCACTGTTTTCCATTGATTTGAAAAGGGAAAAATGCCATTTTTTGACAGTTAATTGTTTATAAATAAAAATGGCCGCCAGATCCTACGCAGGAAATAGTTACAATTTGTTTCTATAGGTATTACTTGTCGAAAAAACGCTTCAGTACCCTGACTGCTGAAGTGTCACGAACAGGGTATATTTTTGTCTTATTACCCTGGCCTATTTGTGCTTAATTGTTAATCGCACCAACAGTTTTAACTACGTAGATATTTTGATAGCTCAACTATTATTGCAAATTTTAAGTATCAGTCTCGATTAGTATGTATTTATTTCCGAAAAATGATTTGTGATTGAATATTTTTACGGCCCACCTAATAAAATTTCAGGTATTTTGTGTTGCAATTAATGTTTGGCTTGAATCACCAATAACTGACAAATTGAAGCAGTTAGGTATAGGAATTGCTTAAGAAATTCAAAAGTATCCTAAAATAACATTTCATTACAATAATAAAATCCAAATAATTCCATTTAAGAAAACTCAGAAAATACTCATTCTGAGTTTCGACCAACCCTGTATACAAAAACGGAAAATGTTAACTATACCAATAATTCTTAACATAGTAGACTATATTAAAAATCGTTTGAACATAAACAGAGTTTATTATGTCAAACTAATACAATTCTAGAGGGTGTGAATTTTGCTACGAAATTAATAAAAAAACGTAATTATCTTTTAACCTACCCTATATAATATTACAAAAACTTATATTTTAAGAAAGAAGGAATCAAGGAGAATCCAAAAATCTAAAAATATACAGGGTGTTCCATTTAAAAAAACGAAGTTACAACCAACTTCCGGTATAACCGGAAGTAGCAAAGAGACCAAAATATTTTCATTAAATAGTTCACACCTCAAACCCCCTGTATTCCGATTTTCATAATTTTCTTACCTTGAGTTCTCGAGATATTTCTAATAGGCCCTTTATCTGCCTCACCCTGTATACTTTCTTGAAAATATCTTTTGTCTTGACCTAAAGTTTGATAAAAAATTTATTCCAACCTGTATGGAATTAGATTTTATTGTTTTATATGTTTTGTAATTTTATTTGATCGGGCTATAAACAGAACATTATTTTTAAGAAATTACATTGTAGAGTAGTCTAGTAAAATAAAATTACGCTAGAAGTCCGGTCCTTAACATGGTAACACAAACTGTGTTTACATTTCAGTCCAGAAAAATTATCGTTTTCATAGTAATTTGTATCCAAATAAACCTGAAAATAAGCAAAAAGTAATAGTATATAGCGCAGTTACCTTACGGAATAAAACTGAGTTTTTATTATTTTATTTATTCAAAGCATTACAAAGCATACCGTTTGTAAGGTTAGGTGACGGCCGAAAGGCCAGTTATCAGAACCAGTTCTGGTTCTACAACTGGTTCATAATTACTAATAAGTTTGCCAAATGATACCAGATCCAGCCTAACTAATTTGCCAACAATCATGACTGAAGATCAACAACCCCAAAACAAAACCTCATATTTAGCTGTGCTTAACAATACTTCAATTCAGTTCCCTTCAAAGCTTCAAGCAATTTTATTTAATTCGCTACCTGATACTAAAATAGAAGAGTACTTAATAGCACTTGGTGAAGTTGTTCATCCACGGAATATTTTATTTTCATCAAGACTATCAAATAGCAGAATATGTATTTATCTGTCCAGCGAATCCTTGGTGGAAAAATTTATGTCGGGTCCAGCAGAAATAACAATTAAAGGCGAAAATCTAAAAGCACGAAAATTGATAACACCGAACGAAAGACTGTTACTATCGGGTGTTTGCCCTTCTATTCCACATATTCTAATAGAAAATGAGTTAACCAAATTGGGTCTTAAATTAATGTCACCTTTAACCTTCCTTAGAATTGGTAGTCAACTTCCAGAATTTCAATACGTCCTTAGTTTTAGAAGACAAACTTATATTCAACGACTTGTAGATATAGACCTTCTTTCTTAATTTCATATGAACAAACTTCGTATCGCATATTTTTAAGTTTATATATACCTTCATGTTTTGTCTGTAAGAAGACAGGTCACATTGCAGCAAATTGTTCAAATCATTATCAACAAAATAATTCCTCTCATATCCAACACCAACCACAAAAACCAATAAAACAACAACCACAAGAATCCCCCCAGTCTAATCCATCACTTTTAGAAATGGAACCAGATCATCCAGTCAGTAATTCTAGTGCCGAACCTTCACTTAACTAACAAACAGATACTAATTCAATACCACCTCCCGTATTATTTATGGAAACTAATTATATATCTAAGGATCAGTCAACGACCAATAAGAGAACAATTTTGCAAAATGCACTAAATTATTAAACAAAATCCAAAAAAATGTTAGACGATCCCGCTTATCAAGATAGTGATTGTTCGACAAATTCAGCTCCAGAAGTAAACTAAAATCTTCGATTCGATACTACAATGGAATGTTAACGGGTTTTATCCTCGTCTAGAAATGCTTAAACATTTATGTTCAATAATCTCACCCTCAATAATATTTTTAGAAGAAACAAACTTTAAAGAACATCATAGTTATGACATGAAGAATTATTCATGTTTTTTTAAAAATCGAGACAACGCAAATATCGCTAGTGGAGGAGTTGTTACGTATGTTAACAAAAAATATGAATCGGAAGCATTAGTAATCAATAGTAATTTAGAAGTAGTAGGAGTATCAGTGTCCTTTCCCCAAAAAATTAATATCTGTAATATTTATATTCCACCTGACTTACCTATCACAGAAGCAGATATTTCAGATGTATTAGATCAGATTTCCGCTCCCAGCATAATCGTTGGTGATTTTAACAGCCATAATCCAATATGGGGATCTCTTGGAGTAAATTCCAAGGGAAAAATTTTTGAAAACCTAATTACATCAAAAAACCCAAACTTGCTGAATGATGGACAATCAACAAGATATAATATTCATACAGGTACTTCATCAGCTATCGACCTGTCATTATGTGATCCTGTACTGTCAGCAAAGTTATCATGGGATGTAATTCCGTTTTTATTTGGAAGTGATCATTATCCTATTAAAGTCTCTTTAACAGTAATTATGAAGATACTAATACAACCCCAATTCGAAAATGGAATCTAAAGAAAGCCGATTGGTATTTATTCAAAAAGTATATTCAACAGAACTGCCATACCTTAAAAGAAGTCACCAAAAATCATCATATAAATGAACTTTTGAATTCGTTCATATCATTAATCCATCTTGCCGGTGAAAATCATATAGGTAAAACACAAACTCTACATAAAAGAAATTCATTTCCATGGTGGAACGCAGAGTGTACTGACATAATAAAGAAATATAAAAAATCCTTTAACAAATTTAAACGTCACAAAACACTTGAAATTACTACAGAATATAAGAAATTACGTCTTCAAGCTAGATATATAACTAAAAAGAACAGAAGAAATCTTGGCAAGAATTTATGTCTTCTATTAATTCCACTATGCCTATAAGCACCGTATGGGAAAAATATCTGGAAGTATTACCTAAAAAAGATTCCATTTCTATGCAATAACAAACAGATAGTAACATCTAATAACGAAATAGCAGATTTATTAGCAAAACAATTTGAAATGAACTCCAGCAATAACAACTTTTCTAAAGAATTTATTAATACCAAGATGATTTCGGAAAATAAATTAATAGATTTTAATTGCATTGAAGATAATCCCCTTAATAAAACATTTACCATGGAAGTGCTTAATCATTCTTTAAGTACCAGCAAAAAACCGGTACCAGGACCAGACGATATTCCTGTTAGTTTCTTACAAAATCAACTAGATAAAGAAAAACAATATCTTCTTAACCTATACAACAGAATTTGGACCAATAATGAATTTCCCACAAAATGGACGCAGGCGATAATAGTTCCATTACTAAAACCAAATAAACCACGAACTGATCCCGAATCCTATAGGCCAATTTCGCTTACCAATACAATATGTAAAATCTTGGAGAAAATGGTGAACAATAGACTAAGGTGGTTTTTCAAAAATAATAAATTAATAATCAATGAACAAAGCGGCTTTCGTAGGAACAGATCCACTATAGATAATTTAATTGACCTAGAATCCGAGATAAATGAATCGTTTGCAATTGGACAGGAATGTCTTGCGGTTTTTTTCGATATAACAAAAGCGTTTGACATGGCTTGGAGATACGAAATTCTTAACACACTAAGTCATTGGAGCGTCAAAGGTAACATGCTATATTTCATTTTTCATTTTCTTAGTAAGAGACAATTTAAGGTTAAGATAAATGGTACACTATCCAGCACTAAAGACCAAACAAATGGAACACCTCAAGGATCTGTTATTAGTTCAACACTATTCTTAGTAGCAATAAACAAAATCTTAGAAAACTTTTCAAAACTTGTTAAAGCAAGATTATACGCTGACGACTTGGTTATATATTCAAGAGGAAAAATATCCTTTCTATACAGAAAAACTCACAATGTGCATTAAATCACCTTTAAAACTGGTTGAAAACTGTTATTTTCAAAATAACGGCTGTCTACAACTCCAGATCTTCAGTTATATGGAAACAACTTAACTTATGTGGAACACTTAAAATTTCTAGGAATGATCTTTGACAAAAAACTATCTTGGAAGAACCACATTATGCACGTTAAACAATCTTGTCAATCTGGTTTCAATTTAATGCGTACACTGTGCAATCATAATTGGGGCTCAGATTGTAAAAGTTTGATTTTTATTTACAAATCTCTAGTACGATCCAAACTCGATTATGGATCAGTTGTATACTCATCTGCAAAGAAGACACATCTTGCTCAACTAGAAATCTTACAAAATACAGCATTAAGAATAGCCACGGGAGCATTCTGTACTAGCCCCATCAATAGTTTACAGTGTTTAACCGGAGAACCACCTTTAAATTTCCGAAGAATATACTTTTCATTAACATACGCCTCATCCATATATGCAATAAAATTTCATCCCACTTTCCATCACACTATTGCAGAACGTTTCAAAGAAACTTATGTAAATAAAAAAAGAACGAACCCTCCCTCTTACGAGAGAATCAGAAGATATCTCTCTCTCTCTATAATATTCAATTCCCAAAATTTTTTGATCAGACAAATACAGTTACTCCTCCCCCATGGACCTTTCCTCCTGCAATATGTGATCTAACTCTTTCTAAATACAATAAGCTTGACACCACCCCATGCAACAATTATTCAATCTTTTCTCAACATACTTGCTTCTTTCCCAGATCATTGTCATAATTACACAGATTCATCTAAGACTGCTGATGGTGTGGGATCGGCAGTTGTAGATTCAAACACTATATTACAGTTCAAATTATCTTCCTCTTGCAGTATTTACTCTGGAGAACTATATTCAATTCTGCAAGCCCTCATTCACATTCGTACTCAAAAAATTCCAAAATTTGTCATAATTACCGACTCTCTCAGTGCGTTACATACGATAGAACAGTTATATACAAGTAATCCTATAAGTATTTTAATAAAAGAACAATTACATTTACTAAAGAACACGATGCAGCAAGTAGGCTTTATATAGGTTTCATCCCACATTGGACTTCAAGGAAACGAAAAAGCAGATTTTCATGCCAGAGAAGCAATACACAGTGCGTCTTCAGTGTTAGTGAACTTAGTGCCTGTTTCCGATTACAAATCATTCGTTAAAAAAAAAGTGGTAAACAAATGGGAAAACGAATGGAATCTTTCGCAATCAACTCTACCCACAATAAAGCCCTCAATTGAACCTTGGTGTGAGATAGACTTGAATCGCCAGCTATTTGTGAAGCTAAATCGTTTACGCATAGGGCATAGCAGACTTACTCACAACTACCGAATCTCTAAATCAAATCGCCCTATTTGTGACCTGTGTAATTGCGACATCAATGTAACACATATATTAATAGAGTGTCCCAAATACATTAGTGAAAGACAAAAACACTTAATACCTATCAGTGTAAAAGTAGTCTTAGGACCACACTCTAAGTTTACACATTTGTTTAATTATTTGAAAGACATTAAAGTTTTAAACAAACTATAACCACTGTTAACATTTTGTAAACCCCATTCTTGTAAATTATGTTAGTGTTACCTAAATGTGAACTTATGTAATAATCAAAATGCTATTAGATTTAAGTAACCATGTATCTATGATAGTACAGCTAATAACCCAAAGTGGTTGATGCTGTCAACAATAAAATAAAAAAAAATACGCTACATGTAAATCAAAATGTAAAATCGTACAGGTTGAAACAAATTTTATATCAAAGTTTAGGTGGGCACAAAAGATATTTTCAAAAAAGTGTCCAAATCATATAAGGGGATCATTGTTTAAATAATTAAAAAGGGGTAATTTTTGCACAATATTTACTTTTTTAACTGCTGAGGAAATTTACATTTCAATGAAGGTCTTTTGGATTTTTTTCTGCAAATCTGAAGGATAAATTTTTATCAAAGATTTACTAAATTTGACGCCCTATTTATTTAAATAAATATATATAAAATTTAAAAATCAAATTTCCAAAAAAATTATTTTTTGCGTTTTAAACAAGCACTAGAACTTGTTTTATTTAACAGGAGAATTTGCGCTATGTTACCAAGTATTAAGAAAAAAAAATTGGTTGAAAAATATTTAATAATTTATGAGATATTCCCTAGTAGTTGTAGCGGTATGACTTTCGAAAACATCGAATTTGATCATAAGCGGGTGTATAAAAAATATCTTACACTGAGTATTTTATTTCTGCACATAATGCCTACATAATATTTAAAATAATCTCAGAGTTATTTAATAATCCCTCCGCTACTGATCGGCCATAAAAAATATCACTATATGCATATTTCGTTTTTAATTTTTAAGCATAAATAAAAATGTAATATGCCGCCAAGTTGAATTTGAGGGTAATACGATACTTTTATCGATCACGGTTTTAAGTAACATTATTCATTTTTCACCTTATTTTTCTAATAATGTGGTATTGTAAAGGCATAACTTTAATTATAAATTTCGTATCGCCGCTTATTTAGTCTTCCAAAAGTTATCAGAATTTAATGACAAAGACAACGCCGTTTTCACTCGGGGTTTTGGCTATGCTAATATTTTTATTTATAACAATAAATTGTACTTAGGTACCATCCGTATTCATTTCAGATACATCCATCTAGCAAACAAAAACAAGTAAAAATAAACAACTGGCAGTGTGTCACGCGTCCCACAACCCAAGAAAACTGTACGCCTAAACGTCCCCAATCGAGACCTGCGAACGCATTCACTGATCGTAGGATGGGTTCAATTTGCGGTCTCTCGCTTATAAGCGTGCTTCACAAAACTGTCCACGCAGTTCGCCGGTGCAGGTTGTGTCTCGCAGTTTATTCTACTTTCAAGAGCTTTTAACATTATTTTACTAAACTTACGTGCATAGAAATCGGCCCACTTAAAAATTTAGTCAATTTTTATATCTCATATTTCCTAAACCTGTTAGCCAATTTAAGTGATTTTATGAACATGCTATAGCCTGATTCTTTAACAATACTACTATAATAATATTGTTGGTAAGCAGGTGAATTTTCATTGAATACCGGGTGTATCAATCAAACTGTGTTTTTTTCTCAAAGTTCGCATCACCCTGTGGAATATTCTAGCATTTATAAAATACTGAAACTAGAACCCAACTATAGCCTCAGGTTTTCTTAATATTCTTTTTTTAATCATTCGTTTATGTGGATAATAAAAAAGTTAGGTACTTTAACAACTAGACATGTTTTTATCAATACACGGTGTTTCTAAATAAGCGCGACAAACTTTAAGGGATAAATATGCATGAAAAAATAATGACAGTTGGCTTTATAAACGTATGTCCGCAAATGTTTCGTTTCCGAGATACGGGATGTTGATTTTTTTCTTACAAACTGACGATTTATTTTATTGCTATAAAACCGGTTGAGATATGCCAATCAAATTTTGTGGGTTTTAAGACGTATTTATTGCACATTTTTTGACATACAATTAAGAATTTAATATTCACCATTAGCGCGCATACGTGTAATATGACCGATCGTATTACCCGTATGCACGCTAATGGTGAATAATAAAATTCTTAGTTTTATGTCAAAAAATCAGCAATAACTATGTCTTTAAACCTACCGAATTTCATTTGCATTGCATATCTCAACTGGTTTTAAAGCAATAAATAAATCGTCAGTTTGTAAGAAAAAATTCAACATCACGTATCTCGGAAAAGAAACATTTGCGGACATACGTTTATAAAGCCAACTGTCAATATTTTTTCATGCAGAATTACCCCTTAAAGTTTGTCGCACCTATTTAAAAACACCGTGTCTTGATAAAGAACCTGTCTAGTTGTTAAAGTATCTAACTTTTTATTATCCAACATAAACGAATGAATCAATAAGCGGAATGTTAAGAAAACCTGATGCTATAGTTGGGTTTTAATTTCAGTATTTTATAAATGCTAGAATATTCCACAGGGTGATGCAAAATTTGAGAAAAAACACAGTTTGATTGGTACACCCGGTATACAATGAAAATTTACCTGGTTAGCAACAATGTTATTACAGTGGTATTGTTAAAGAATCAGGCTATAACATGTTTAAAAAATCACTTAAATCGGCCAACAGGTTTAGGAAACATGAGATATCAAAAATAACCAAATTTTTAAGTGGGCCGATTTCTGTGCACGTAAGTTTATTTTTTGAGTATCAATAAAGTTTTTTTGTAGCTCGTTTATAAAGGATTTTGTAAGAACCTCCACCATTTTTTTAATATGCATATTATTAGGGTGCATCGAAAAAATAAAAATTGGAAATGTTATATCAAATAGCGTGAAAAAGTTGCTAGTGTTATTTTTCAGCATATTAGTATTTTAAATTTTTTTCTAAGCGAATTTTCTGCTCCCCCAACGACCTTGAATTTTATTAAATATCAGATTTTAATGGAAATTTCAATTTATATTATTTGGAATAAAATATGTGCTAACTCGATCTAAGATCAAATAAAGAAAACTTAAAATGTTGTCAATTACAAATTTAAACGATATTTAAAGTTTTATTTGTTTTTCAGTCTCCCCAACCCCTTTGAAATGTCCTATTTCATGAGTCCGTGCGTATAATTTTCACTTATGTTTGGTGCGATGCCTTACTTTGTTATTATTGTTGTTTGTAAATTAAAGATTTTTAAAACAGATAAACCAGGACCATGGGAAATAAAATCAAGATGTGCTGTGGACCGCCTCATTTTTGAACAACCACCAAATATACCTGGAAATGTTTTACCGAAATACAAACAAGCGATGAAGTTTTTTGCTTGCAAGAGGATAAAAAAGTCAGCAAAAAAGAGCCAGAATTTTTTGGTATTGCCGAACATGTTGCAATTAAATTGGAGGAAATATGGAAAAATGCTTTAATTCCAATAATTTAACATACAAGAATTAGTCAGCTTTTAAAAGCCTATCATGACAAATATATGAAACTTATGAAACCATTTAAGAACCGGCAAAACAGTCAATTTTACAAAAATTAAATTCAATGCTTTAAGAACAACAGTAAAACTACACTTTTCGATCTTACAGCATGCAAATGTGACACTCTGATTAATTGTCTTTGTAGCAAATCTCAAAAAGTGGCTCTGGATGAGCGCGAATTTCTATTAAATCTAAGAGGTCCCAGAAAAATGGTGATAAGCTCGATTAATAGGGAAAACAAAAACAAATATAATCAGAGAAATCAACGGTAAAAGAAGAAAGTTACCGACGCAAAGACAAAACTTTAGCTCAAGTAAAAAACAGTACCAAGTTTTATGGTCAATCGATCGTGGAAGAACACATAACACTTGTGCATGAGCCAGGGTGCAAATATTTCGGATATGGGTATCCGCTGTCTGGTATATCAGAAAGTATCAAATCCAGCTATTGCATGTGAAGAAATAGTCGTAAATACTGGCGTTAAGGATAATGTAATACGGCTGTTAGAAGAACATCTTAAAAAACCGCTTCAGTGGTTTGTATGTCTGCGACATTAAAATGATCTACCCCTTGGACATCAAAAGAAGTTTGCCAGTGATCAAATCAAAAAACGTGAGGGTCTTCAAACTTTCTCCTATAAAAATTTTGATTTAAACCACTACTTTGATTTAATTAACTAACAAGAATATCACCTTACAGAACCACCTATGTTCTCTAGATTTTCGAGTGACAATCTGCGAGATTTTATTAAGAATCCTAACTAGACCCTTTTAAATTTAAGATTGAGAAATATCACTAACAAATAATAAACAATGTGTAGAACGATGTGTCAAGTTTGTGACACAAGCTTCTCTAGTAGTTTGTGGAGCGTATTCGAGGGATGGATTTATAAAAACTCGAATTGATTCCAGAAAAACTATGCCTCACTTTAATTCTAAGTCGGAAGACATCTTCGAATAGAATGCTTTTACCATATTTTTTTGTAATATTTATATGCCTAATTTTGTACTCTGCTTTATATTTATTTTAGTATTAAAAAACTTGAGTGACGTTAGGGAGACGTATAAGCGAGGCTATTTTGTTATAAAAAGAATGTTTTAGTATACTTTTCTTAAGTAAAATTATTAATTGCCTTGTGAAACCAGAAAATATTTTCCAATTTAAACCGAATTTATTTATTCAAGTTCTATAAGGTATAACATTTCCCTTACAAAAGAAATTCGCATATTAATGTATTTTTTCTAATTTTTAGTTGCCGTGGGGGGCAGAAAATATTTTTTTATTTCAACGCAATTTTACTAAAATACTAAATAGTGTGTTAGGCAACTTTTGTGAGCTATTACATTTTCGTTTTGAAATAAAAAAAATTTTTTCGTCTGTTAACATTTTTTCAAAATTTTTAATTGTCTTGAGGGGCAGAAGATATTTTCCAATTTCGAAAAAATTTTACCAAAATACTTAACAGTTGATTGGGCAACTTTTGTGAGGTATTACTTTTCCATCGCAGAAAAAAGAATTTTTTTCGCCGTTTTCGATGGACCCTAATGCATATGCATACGTTCATAAATTTCTTGAAACATAAAGTTTATTTTATTTGGAGTAGAATTTTATTCGCAGAATTTTATTCGCAGAATTTTATTCTACAGCAATGTGAAGAATCATTCAATAACGTAGTTGATCTAAAAAACAAATACAGTGATATAAGACAAATTCAGATTGAAAACAAAGGAGAATAGACAATAGGCAACAGCATTACATACCTTATGTCAGAGTATATATGTCTTGAAACATCCACTTCAGTAGTTAAGGAATAAATACGGCGTAAAAAATCAAATATTTTCAATATCAGTTTTTATTTTTTATAAGTTACGTCAATGTTTATATTCAAATTTTGTGTCGTTAGATAAACTGTGAACAGGATCCGGATGACGAGAGAAATGAGAAGTAAAAAAGGTAAATTAGAAAACGCGCATCATACCACAATATGCTGCGAAGTTAAGCCCCGAAATGATGAGTGATAGCGACGTTTATATTATGACCTGCTCTAAATCCCTTAGCGAGCGAAAGCGTGTATTATTCTTCATTTGTGGCCGAAATTATAATATAACGTGGATAGTGGGTTTACAAAATAATTACCAAGTTTTATTAAAAACCGTAAAATATAAATGGCAGCATCATCATTTTACACAATCAAATATTCTAAAGGGTGATTCATTATTGGAGTAAAGCTCCGTAGATCCGTTATAGTAATAAATAGCGATAAAAGTTAATAACAAAAATTGTAGCCAACTTTGAGTTTCACATTACAAAATTAGTTAGAATGTTACACGGTGTTCGATAACATAGTGGCAGACCAACCTTATGTTTTTTAAATGAAACACCCTGTATTTTATTTTATATTCGAAATCTTCTTAACTTCTCCATTACAAAAATATAAAAGTTTATTTGTTATACAGGGTATTTACAAAGTATTTAGGCTTAAAATTATTTATAACTTTGTAAATACCATGTATAACATAACAAACCTTTATATTTTTGTAATGGAGAAGTTACGAAGATTTCGAATATAAAATAAAATACAGGGTGTTCCATTTAAAAAACATAAGTTTGGTCTGCCACTGTGTTATCGAACACCCTGTAACATTCTAATTAATTCTGAAATATGAAGCTCAAAATTGGCTAAAATTTTTGTTATTAACTTTTATTGCTATCTAATACTATAACGGATCTACGGAGCTTTGCCCCACTAATCAGTCACCCTGTATATAACTTAAAGGGGAGCAAATATTTTATGTAATTTAAATGTATAATGCAAGATATTTTCCTCTTTGAACAGATCGCACCCTGACTTCGTTAGTGCCATAACCCTAAAAAAATAGAAAATCATTTTCTGGCCTAACACATTCCTTTAGGCGTTGTCTTCATTGTGAAATAATGTCATATAATTTAGTTATCTTAAAATCTAGATATTGCGCCTATGTTATTACCTTTTCTAGTTTTGGCGCTACCAGCATTAGCAAGCCCGCCACAAACCATTTTGCGTCACACTGTGGTCGAGAGTTGATGTGTGGTATGTACCGTTCATTTCTGAATATTGCCCTAAATGTGACAATGCATTTGTTTGCCAAGAAAAATTACTCAAGTAACACCTTTGTTAGTGCCATAACTTGTGATAAGGCGGGTTGATACGCCCTAATTCTCGAATATTGAATATGGATGCCTTAGGAATAGCGCCTTATCATATTTAAGGCTGAATTTCAGGGTAAAGCAATGTCAATAACTAAAAATAACTACTAGAATTAGATAGATACTTTTTCTTCTTCTTTAAATACCGTGCCCAAATTTTTAGACGTGGGTAGCTTCCATAACAATTTGCCGATATCGTTCTCGATCTTGTGCGGCATGTAACAATTGATCTGCTGATAAGCCAGGCCATTGACGAAGGTTTCGGAGCCATGAATATTTCTTTCGACCAATTCCTTTTTTTCCGTCGATCTTTCCATTGAATATTAACTACAGCATCCTGTATCTGCTACCTCTCATTATATGCCCCAGATATTCAAGTTTTCTCTTTTTTATCATCTTCATTAAGTCACCTTCGCCTTGACCTACTCTGTTTAAGACTTCTCGGTTTGAAATGCGTTGAACCCAAGATATTCTGAGCATTCTACGATACGACCACATCTCAAAGGCTTCTAATTTGTTCATCATGTTAACCTTCATGATCCAGGTTTCACATCCATATTAGGTCTGGATCCCGTGTATGAAAAAAAAGTTTATTAATAGCAAGCTGAAAATTTGTTAATAGCTTAAGGGTGTCTAGTCGGATAAACTTTGATATATGGGAATACTGGAACAGGGGCAGTTTTAATTGTGGAACAGGTTAAAAATTTGGAACGGTCACACCACGAAAACGGCACATTTATTTTGTCCGACAGAACAGACTTAAACTCTTCGAACAGAGATTAAACTCTCATGCAAAAATCAGACTGCTATTTTTCAGCAAATGGGCGTTTTAATGAGTGGAACATCTAGAATATGTCAAATGAAAGGAATTATGACAGGTTATAACTAGCAGTCTGATTTTTGCATGAGAGTTTAATCTCTGTTCGAAGAGTTTAAGTCTGTTCTGTCGGACAAAATAAATATGCCGTTTTCGTGGTGTGACCGTTCCAAATTTTTAATCTGTTCCACAATTAAAACTGCCCCTGTTTCAGTGTTCCCATATATCAAAGTTTATCCGACTAGACACCCTTAAGCTATTAACAAATTTTCAGCTTGCTATTAATCAACTTTTTTTTCATACGCGGGATCCAGACCTATATAGTAATACAGGATACACATAACATTTTAGGAACTTGATTCTTAGTTGTAAATTCAGCTGAGAGTTGCTCAGAATAGATCTAAGTTTCATAAATGCTCCTCTTGCAATTTCTATACTAGTTTTAATTTCTTCATCCGGATTTAGTGTCTCGGTTATCCAACATCCTAGGTATTTAAAATGCTTAACTTTTGTTATTGATTCATCACTGACAATTAGTTGCATAGAGCCGACGTCTTGTTTACTAACCACAAGTAACTTTGTCTTTGTTGCATTTATGTTAAGTCCGTTATTGGAGCATTCTCTAGTGACTCGATCAATAAGGAATTGAAGATCTTCGATATTTTCAGCCATGATCGCGGTGTCGTCTGCATATCTGATGTTGTTAATAGTTTCTCACCCGATTCGAACTCCACATTGTCCTTCCAAGGCTTCATTAAAAATTATTTCTGAGTATACGTTAAACAAAGTTGGGGATAACACACAACTCTGTCTGACACCTCTTTGAATGCAAATTTTGTCTGTTTCTTTGCCGTCTACCAGAATAGAAGCTTCTTGATTCCAATATAGATGTTGTAAAAGTCTCAGATCTTTATCATCTATTCCAATCATTTCTAGATATTCAAACAACCTATCATGTTGAACTCTATCAAACGCCTTCTCAAAATCTATAAAGCAGACCTAAATTGGTTTCTGTACTTCCCATGATCGTTGAAGTAATGTTAACATTGAGAACAAAGCTTCCCTTGTTCCCAATCCTTCTCGGAAACCGAATTGTTTGTTTCCCATTGTCTCTTCACATTTCTGCTTGATTCTATTAAGAATTATCTTAAGAAGGAGCTTGAGAGAGTGGCTCATGAGACTAATTAGTCTAAAGTCTTTACATGATGATGTATTAGGTTTTTTTGGGAGTGGAATAAATGTAGACTCCAACCATATCTGTGGCACCATTCCAGTCTCGTATATATGGTTATAAATGTTTGTTAATTGTGAGACATTATCGTCATCCAGAAGTTTGAGCCAGTCTGATAATATTTGGTCAAGGCCTGGAGATTTCCCATTTTTGCTCTGTTTGATGGCTTTCTCTACTTCCGCTTTTAAAATACTAGGACCAGTATTCGTTTACTTTGTGGTGTTAAGTGGTGGCCTCGTATCCAGGAAGAGCTCTTTTATATAGTTAGTCCATTCTTCCTTTTTTTCATCGAAGTGGAGAATTATGTTACCTTTGGAGTTTCTCATAAAGTGAGGAGTTCTTTTTCTCTGAGTGTAGGTAATTTCTTTAAGCTTTTTATGTATATTAAACTCGTCATGTTTTCTTTGTAATTCTTCCATTTCACGACATCTTTGTTCCATCCAGTCCTCTATACCGAATCTCGTCTTTGTTTTTCCGATTTCTTCTTTATTGAATAAGGTCTAGTATTTTATCGGTCATCCAATCCTTTTTCTTTATTGGGTTTTTTTCTGGTTTCAAAACTTCGTGTGCTATGGTGACCATGGCGGAATTCATGATATCTAGATTTTGACCGATATTTTCTTGTTCAGATCTTTCTAAACAGTGTAGATAGCTATAGTCTGTTCGCTAAACTCAGACGCAACTTTCTAGATATTTTAGTCGGCAATTTTCCCAATTTTAGTAAAATTGGCAAAAAATAATTACTAAATAGTTAATAATCACTAAATAGTTAGTAATTTTGCCAATTTTTGCAAAATTGGCAAAAAACAAAAAAAATATCGACTAAAATATCTAGCCAGTTGCGTCTGAGTTTAGCGAACCGACTATACACACATTATCAACTTGAGTGAAGAATTTGGTTAACTTAGATAGTGAAGTTACAGAGAAAAAGTGAGGAGTTTATATAAAATCTTTTTTTGCTCTCCTGAAAAGTTATTAGAGAAAAAATATATTTACCTAGAGACTAGAGTAATATAGTTCGTCTAACATACTTACCGTTGCACGTCATTATCTAGTTAGAGATCTAAGTTGACATAGTTGCCAAAGTTTAAAAAAATCCTGAATTCATTTTAAATCAAATAGATCACATAATTATTGCGAACGTGGATTATACAACAAAACAAATTAATATTCAATGTAAATAAACAAAAACATTAGAAATAGAAAACAAGAATTAAGTCATAGATATTCTTACCTTAAAGTAAATAATCAAAACAATAAATATAATAAAACAAATACTCAGAATAAAGAATAAAAGCAAATCTAGTGTCAATACGGCAACTGTCAAATAAATGTTACCAATTTATGATAATGTCACCTTCGTTCGATTACAGTTACAGTGTGTTCCGAACAAATGTGCTTCATAAAAACGCTTTATAATCGATTTATACAAATTAAATAAATCATATTATTGTGTATTTCTTTAAGTTAACATTAATAGAAATCTTCAAATATTATTTATACGCGGATGTAATAAAATGTGTCTAGTGGCTGTAATTCCAGTGTCCTCGGCAAAATGATTCTAAAAAAGAACACACCTACCGCCTAAATATTTTGTGTTGGTATCATGTGACGTCACGGGCTATGACGCGGATGACGTGCAACGGTAAGTATATTAGACGAAGTATATATGTATAATCTATTTCAGACTACTATCTCTACCATACATAGAATAGAATAGAATAGAATACTTTATTTGTCCTGCAAGATCATTTACATGATATAGGATACGTCAGTTTAAAATACAAATATATGCATATATAAAATATCACTTAAAAATTATTATAAGATAAAATACAAACAGTACATAAAATATTTATTTACATCACCCATATATTCGCTTACACTATAGAAACAATTTTGCAATAGGTACGATTTTAGTTTGCCTCGAAATTTATTTGGGTTTATTTCAGACCTAATACCATTGGGAAGATGATTGAAAAGTCTTATACCCATATAATACTGGGATTTTTCGTATCGTCCAGTATTATGTTTTGGTAGTCTTATAAAGTCATTTTGTCTAGGGGGGTACTGATGATAATAAGAGTTTGAATGAAACATAGTTATATTAGATTTTACATACAGTATACATTTAAAAATATAAATAGAAGGTACTGTTAAAATGTTATATTTTTTAAAATATTGTCGACATGAAAACCTGTATGGCAAATTGAAAATTAATCTAATTATCCTTTTCTGAGAGACAAATACTCTTGTAGCACTCACAGCACTACCCCAAAGATTTATATTACAGGCCAAGTGAGAATACACAATTGCATAATAAATATTCAATACTTGTTCTAAGTGTAAAAAAACTTTTTAATTGTAAAATTGCGTAATAGCTACTATTTATTTTCTTGCAAACGTGATTAATTTGAGATTCCCAGCTCATATAACTATCTAGATACAAACCCAAAAGTTTAGTGGTAGTTGTCGAATGAACCATGCTATCATTTACTTTGATAGAGAACTGATGACTTGAGTTAGATCTATAGTAGAATTGCATGCTAGTGGTCTTTTTAGCATTAACAACCAAAGCATTCTTTTTACACCATCCTGTAAAGTCTTCTGATATAACATTTAGTAAGACAGTTAATTCCTCAACACTTGAAGCAGATGTAGCAATAGTTGTGTCATCTGCATACATAAATATGTTATTTGATCTGACATATTTGGGCATATCATTAACATAGCATATGAATATTAAAGGTCAGACGTTGATGCTGATGATGTCCTACTAGGTGACTGTCGTTGGATTGAGAGGGGCGGCAGCAGACGTAAATGCAGATGACAGGCCTAGGTCTGGGTGAATATTGAAAGACTCAAAAGGAGCGGCGACCGCTGTATGTTCTCTAGGTTGAGCAATATTTTCAGCATCAGTGTGTAACGGTTTTAAAAATTTACCTATAAAAATTTTAAGCCTTTTTGTTTCAATCTCCTTCTCTGCCCTCTTTTTCCTGTACTGACTACCAGAAAGACGTTTTCTACCATCCATTACTGCACGTATACAATTATTTTTTTAATAACACTAAACACTTAATAATATCCTGGGAGGGGTAGTTCTGAACCCACAATTCTTATGCGAGGAAGAAAAAGGCGGTGTTGTCGATTTCCCGTCGAATGAACCTTGCAATTGATATTGTTTGAGTTATTCTCGTTTTTACAGTTGCATTTTTGCCGCTCATGTTCATAATATTCATTTTTTATAATATTAAAAACATAATTTATTATTTTTTAATTTAAAAAATTGGATGTGTTCTAAAATTTGCCGCCCCTAAATTTTCCGCCCTGGGCAGCCGCCCAATTCGCCCACCCCTGGGGCCAGGCCTGGATTCAGTGCTTGGCTGCGTGGAAACACAACATGTAATTTCATCGTCATTTAGAAAAGTAACAAAGTTGGAACTTTTCGCACATCCTACATGAAAGTAGTTGTCACAATTACTGCACTTTATACCATTCACTAGATTTCTTTTACACTTTTTACACATTTTATTTTTGGGAGCTCCATCATATGCGATTGTACCGCTTGCTGCCATGTTGTCGAATATATAATAGCAATATTGCTGTATTATGCAATAATCTTACTTCAGGTTGCACTGTCATTTCGATTGTATACGAATTTCTTCCAGATCTTCTAATCTTGTGCCATCACCATTGCTTCTCTCCATGTAACTACTTTTTGTCAAGTTGTATGGTTCCCTAGGTCTTCCATACTCTCCCTTTTCTCTTGTGCTTTAGTTGCCCACATGTTGTTGACAGGTATTTTATTTTATAGTCACTGCAGATGACTCTTTTTTCTGGCTTTTTTTCAACATATTCTGCCATCATAGTCGAAGAGATAGAAGCGGATTTTGTGCGTGATAAGTAATATGGAAAAACTATACGGATATATCGGATATATGTTGAATTAGTTCTGTACATGACTTTCAACAACGGGCGGAAACCAGAGTGGAGGACGAGGGTAGTTATAAGGGGTAAAATCGCGGTTTTTATTATTTTTTTTTGTGACGCTCATGATCGAAATAATGCACCAAAATTTAGAAATAAGTAGGTCATGATGTAACTAAGTAAAATATCCAGCGGCGGAACGCTGCGTGACCGACAAAGGTGTGGGGGCAGGGGTGAATATAAAAATTATAAGGGGTTTTTTGTGAGGCACGTGATTGAGATAGTACACCAAAATTTGGGAATAAGTAGACCATGACATAGCTAAGTAAAATCCCCAGAGCCGGAAACCAGAGTGGTGGGCGAGGGTAGTTATAAGAGGTAAAAGTCGCGGTATTTATTATTTTTTTGTGACGCGCATGATGGAAATAGTGCACCAAAATTTGGAAATAAGTAGGTTATGGTGTAACTAAGTAACTAAGTAAACTTTCCAGGGGCGGAAACCTGCTTGGGGTACAAAGGCGTAGGCAGGGGTGAGTATAAAAATATAAGGGGTTTTTTTTGCCGTTCGTGATCGACATAGTACACCAAAATTTGGGAATACGTAGGTCATGACGTAACTAAGTAAAATCCCAGAGCCGGAAACCAGAGTTGTGGATGAGGGTAGTTTTAAGTGGGCAAAGTCGCAGTTTGTATTTTTTTGTGTGACGCAGCACAAGATTTATCCCCCACTCAGCGTTCCGCTCCTGGAGATTTTACTTAATTATGTCATGATCTACTTATTCTCAAATTGTAGTGCACTATCTCGATCACAAACGGCAAACAAAAACCCTTATATTTTTATGCTCACCCCTGCCTACCACCCCTTTGTACCACAAGCAGCGTTCCGCCCCTGGAGATTTTACTTAGTTACGTCATGACCTACGTATTCCCAAATTTTGGTGTACTATCTCCATCATGAGCGTCACAAAAAAAATAATAAAAACAGCGACTTTGGCCTTATAACTACCCTCGTCCCCCACTCTGGTTTCCGGCTCTGGGGATTTTACTTAGTTACGTCATGTTCTACTTATTCCCGCTATCTCGACCATGAACGTCACAAAACCCCCTTATATTTTTTATATTCATCCCTGCGCCACCCCCTTGTCGGCCACACAGCGTTCCTCCACTGGAGATTTTACTTAGTTACATCATGATAAAATCTGCGACTTTGACCCCTTATATCTACCCTCGTCCCCCACTCTGGCTTCCGCCCGTTTTGAAAAGTCATGTACAAAACTAGTTCAACATATTCCCGTATAGTTTTCCATATCAAGCATTCCGTATCACGCGCAAAATCCGCTCCCAGCTCTTAGACTGTCACTCTATTTTTAATTCATGTCATATAGCACTGCTTCTTGCCCGATCACTTCGTGTCGCTACCTGTACCCTTCGTAAATATCTCATTTCTGCCACCTTCATTTTACTTTGCTGTTACTTATTTAGTACCCTGTTCTTAAAACCAAATTAATTGATAAGTGGATTTATAAAAAAATATGAAGATATCTAATTCCTTATAGAAAGTATTTCTTTACGAAAATGAATAACATTTGGCAAAAAAATTGTATTACAGCCATTGGTTGAGTATTTTAGGTAGCAGATTCTTGTAATCAACGAGTTTTCTACGGGGGTAAGAACAATACATTAAATGATAACATAGGGTTCTTCTATATGGCTTATGTCATCCATTGAGCCACATTTTATCTAGATATATTCTGAGATATATTATATATCTGAATATTCGAATATCGCTTAAACACTGCCCTCCCCAATGTATTAATTCAATAAATGATGGATCCGACCACCTACTAGGGAATAGCTATTTGTATAACAAGGGAGGAAAGTGCTACTTTTCCTCCCGAGAATGAAGTTTACTGCCCGACGCGTAGCGGAGGGCAGTAATCATTCAAGGGAGGAAAAGGCACTTTACTCCCATGTTATACATATGGTTTTTCCACCTTCCTCAAATTAATAACAAGTCATTTTTCATTTCTACTTAATTTATTTATGTAACTAACCAACAAAATTTATTAAAACTAAAACTAGCAAGTAGGTACAATATAACTGTCAACTGTCAAATATAAGTAAAATTATTAATGTAAACATTGTTAAATCAAAATAACAATTTACTGTTTTTTACCATTTTGCAAAATACTGGGTGTTTTATAAATAAACGTTAAAATGTATAGATACTTACGTAATAGAAAATAGATATTGTACAGGGCGTCAATAAGTTATATTTCATAAATGACGTCACTTTTACTTTTCCTCCCTAGGGAGGAAAAATATTTTCCTCCCTAGGGAGGAAAAGTATAACTTTGCTCCCTACAATCAGGTCCGGAAAAGTATACTTTCGGTAGAGGTAGGTGGAAATAGCTATTTGTATAACAAGGGAGGAAAGTGTTACTTTTCCTCCCGAGAATGAAGTTTACTGCCCGACGCGTAGCGGAGGGCAGTAATCATTCAAGGGAGGAAAAGGCACTTTACTCCCATGTTATACATATGGTTTTTCCACCTTCCTCAAATAACAAGTCATTTTTTCATTTTTACTTAATTTATTTATGTAACTAACCAACAAAATTTATTAGAACTAAAACTAACAAGTAGGTACAATATAACTGTCAACTGTCAAATATAAGTCAAATTATTAATGTAAACATTGTTAAATCAAAATAAAAATTTACTGTTTTTTACCAGTCTGCAAAATACAGGATGTTTTATAAATAAACGTTAATATGTATAGATACTTCGTAATAGAAAATAGATATTGTACAGGGCGTCAATAAGTTATATTTCATGAATGAAATACCATTACGTCACTTTTACTTTTCCTCCCTAGGGAGGAAAAATATTTTCCTCCCTAGGGAGGAAAAGTACAACTTTGCTCCCTACAATCAGGTCCGGAAAAGTATACTTTCGGTAGAGGTAGGTGGAAAAATTTATTTTCTCTAACAATAAAACAATGAATGCTGATGATACAGTACTAATAGCAGAAAATTATAAACGTCAAAATTCATAGTAAACAAGATATTAAAGACATGCCGTATTGTTTATCCTTGTTTAACTTATTGTGATTTCTGTGGACAATCGGCTTAATTTTGCGATACTAGTTTCTGCGAGTAAAAAAGGGACCTAGTATAAAAAGTAATTCGTGAATAATTTCATGCATGGGAAAAGATATAATAGAAGAACTACATACAGTGTGTCCAATTAAGTCGGCATCATATGGGAAACTCTTTTTCCACCTACCTCTACCGAAAGTATACTTTTCCGGACCTGATTGTAGGGAGCAAAGTTGTACTTTTCCTCCCTAGGGAGGAAAATATTTTTCCTCCCTAGGGAGGAAAAGTAAAAGTGACGTCATGATATTTCATTCATGAAATATAACTTATTGACGCCCTGTATAAGATCTATTTTCTATTACGAAGTATCTATACATTTTAACGTTTATTTATAAAACATCCTGTATTTTGCAGAATGGTAAAAAACAGTAAATTGTTATTTTGATTTAACAATGTTTACATTAATAATTTGACTTATATTTGACAGTTGACAGTTATATTGTACCTACTTGTTGTTTTGGTTCTAATAAATTTTGTTGGTTAGTTACATAAACAAATTAAGTAAAAATGAAAAAATGACTGTTATTTGAGGAAGGTGGAAAACCCATATGTATAACATGGGAGTAAAGTGCCTTTTCCTCCCTTGAATGATTACTGCCCTCCGCTACGCGTCGGGCAGTAAACTTCATTCTCGGGAGGAAACGTTACACTTTCCTCCCTTGTTATACAAATAGCTATTATTCTTAGTTTTACGAAAAAAGTTATTCTTTATAAAAAAGTTGTGCATGGTCTAAAACTTAAAATACAACCATCAGTTATCATTTTTTTAAACCGTATACGAGGTATGTCAAAACATATGTATTTTACTCAAGAGTAAAGTAGCTTTATTTTTCACAATATTGAAAATTGTTATAATAAAAAATGTTTGGAATTAAGAACTATATTCTAATGTGCAATTTCTTCCTTCTAATTAAAAAATAATATATTTTTTTAATTTATGGATAACCAACATTATTTTCAGTAATTTCAATTATGATAACTCTTTTATTATTAATTTTACGAAAAAAAGTTATTCTTTGTAAAATAGTCTGCATGGTCAAAAACCTTAAATACAACCACCTAATATCAAATTTGATCAATTTTATACAAGGTATGTCAAAAAAAAATGTATTTCGATCAATAATAAAGTACCTTTATAGCTCAGAACATTTCAATAAGAAGGATGCAATAATTACATATTGGAACATCGTTTTTAGTTCTAAACAAGTTTACATAATCACAATTTTCAATATTGTGAAAAATAACGGTATTTTATTTAAGTACTCTTGAGCGAATTCATATTTTTTTATTTACCTCATATAAAATTGACAAAATTTGATATAAGATGGTTGTATTTTAGGTTTTAGACCATGCAGAACATTTTATAACAAATAACTGTTTTTCGTAAAATTAATAATAAAAGATTTATCAATAATTAAAATAACTGGAAATAATGTTGGTTAAAAAAATTTTAAAATTTTTTTTCTATTAGAAGGATGAAATTTCATATTAGAATAAATTTAATATAGTTCTTAATTCCAAACAACTTTCCATTATTTCATTATAACAATTTTCAATATTGTGAAAAATAAAGCTACTTTACTCTTGAGTAAAATTCATATTTTTTGACATACCTCGTATACGGCTTAAAAAAATTGATAACTGATGGTTGTATTTTAAGTTGTAGACCATGCACAACTTTTTATAAAGAATAACTTTTTTTCATAAAATTAAAAATAAAAAAGTTTCCCATACGATGCCGACTTAATTGGATAAGATAGCTTAAGGCCTTTATTTTAAATATACAAAATTTTAAATTGGTCATTAAAACAATAATTATGATTTAGGAGGTGAAGTGCGTACGTAGAATATGTTTTTCTATTATTGAAAGCCTTTTTGTCTTTATTATAGGTTTGTTGAGGTTTCTAACAGTTTGGCTGATCTGTGGAGCTTACCAAAAGAGCCAAAAGAAAAAACACTAACTCAGTGTCGTATACACACTTGCATGTGGCGACTGTCCACAAACTTCTTCTTCTTCTTCTTCAGCCTGTGTTCGTCCACTGCTGGACATAGGCCTCTTCCATAAGTATAGAAATCGATGGAAGCAAATGGAAGAGGCCTATGTCCACAAACTTATGGTCAAACTGGTAGAACTTTTAACAAACGTATAGCAGAACACAAAAGGGCGATCAATGATAGAAAATCAGATTTTCCGGATCATAATCATTATTTTAATGACCAACATAAATTCTCCATATTCAAAATAAAGGTTTTAGGCTATCCTTATTAAAATATATAGGTATAAATTAATAAATTAAAAAATACAGATATAATTCTGAATGACAAAAAAATCCCATTTCTCAACTTATTCAGTTAAAAACCATAAAGTGTAGACGCATAGTGAAATTGCATTACTAGATAAAGGGACGCGCTTAAGGCTAATTTTCACAGATCCGATATCCGAAGACACGAAATACGAAATTTTTTCGTACGATTATATTTGATTGTCGTATCCGAAATTTTTTGACATTTGTGTAATATGTCAGATTATTCCATGGATTGATATTTGATACAAATGTTTGCTGTTGGATATTGAACAGTAACAGATAGATAGTTTTATTTCGATTTTATTCTTATTATTGTTTGGATCATCATGGATTCGTCAAATTATCTGTTTGAAGAGGATAAAAATGTGAGTTATTGTCAGAAGTACCATCACATCCACTTATAATTAACTGTTTTTAATGGGAAATAAGCCACAATTTTACTAAAAAATAAAATCATTTTTTTATTAAAATTATGGCTTATTTCTCATTAAAAATAGTTAATTACAAAAATGCCACAAGAAAATAGTTTCAGAACAACATCCATTTATAATTACGATTTTGTTGTTCCATTTCAATATATCAAAAACATAAACACTTCACAAACGTAAGGTTATCAAGACGTTCAAGATATGTTCAAGATAGAATGTCAACAGTGTCAAAATTCATCCGATTTTCGTGCAAAAGTTAAAATAATTTTAACTTCTTCCGATGACTTTTTAATTTCGTACGAATACCCAACTGTCACTTTTTAGCCAATGAAATTCTCTGAAATTTCTATCGTATCATCGTACCGTCGGACATCGGATCTGTGAAAATCCACCTTTAGACCCATCCATAAATATTGTAACCTTAGAGTATGGAAAAATTTTTACCCTCTCCCTGGAGTGACCGCAACGAGAACGAAACTGAAGCCAAAACCAAGTTAGAACCAAACACGAGTGCCAGTGGCGTATCCCGTAGGCCAGAAGAAACTATATAAAACTATATAAAACTACATAATTAAATAATATTGCTCGTAGGTTTAGTTCAATTTTCTATTTTTATTAATTACACAATATTAAGCATGGCTTACATAGAAATATTTAAACAAATAACAGTATTTTAGTATGTTGAACTTTTATACCCACTCAAAATAAAACAGGATTAGGAATTAGGGGATGTGACGAAAGCAAACTTTTTGAATTATTGATTTATGATAGATATCTTTATTTCACATAGGTCGCAAAATTTCGGCTCCAATACTATATTTAAATGGGATTTATTTTTTCGAATTCTGAGAAAAAAGTTATAGGGGTGAAAAACTAAGAGACAATTTAGTGTGATTTTTATTTTCAAAGATCTCATCCAAAAGAAACTTTTTATTTATTCTGAGGGACTTTCAGCCCTCGGTAATAATTTAGTCTTTCATTCTGCGTTTAAATTTTTCAAAAGTATTACTTTTTTCAGTATAGGGCTTTTCATTCACAGTCATTTGTTTCGAGCTTCTGTCATGTGTCACATAATATTAATATATCTACGACATACGTTATTGGTATATAACAATGATACAAACTAGAGACGTATGACGTAGATATATTAATATTATGTGACACATGACAGAAGCTCGAAACAAATGGCAATCGATGAAAAGCCCTATAGGGCTTTTTATTCACAGTTATTTGTTTCGAGCTTTTGTCATATGTGTCACATAAAATTAATATATCTACGACATACGTTATTGGTATATAACAATAATACAAACCAAAGACGTATGACGTAGATATATTAATATTATGTGACACATGACAGAAGCTAGAAACAAATGGCAATCGATGAAAAGCCCTATAGGGCTTTTTATTCACAGTCATTTGTTTCGAGCTTCTGTCATGTGTCACATAATATTAATATATCTACGACATACGTTATTGGTATATAACAATAATACAAACCAAAGACGTATGACGTAGATATATTAATATTATGTGACACATGACAGAAGCTCGAAACAAATGACAATCTATGAAAAGCCCTATTGGAAAAAAATTAACACCATGTCAGTGGTAATATTTTCCAAATTGAATATTCGCTATCTTTGTCGTACAACGCACTCAGTCGAACAGAATGTGCTGACAAGACAGCGGCAATTTTAGATATTTGACACGGCTTTAGGAATAATAATAACGTTTCATCCAAAATTATTGTCACCATAGGTGGCTCTCAACGACAGAGATAGATATACAGTGCATGTCTGTTCTTAATTCAGATATACTACTTTCCAGTTTACGTCAACTTTGCAGTGCACGTCAACTTAACAAGAAAAGTTAGGTTATGTAGAGATGTTGGTGGTGGACATATACAGCATCCTGTTTGATTTTTTTTATTATTGTTACTTATAATTGTGTTAATTATTTTTATTTTAGAATAAAGTTCTGTGTTAAAGGTTTTGACTGATTTTTTATGTTTTATAACGTTAATCAAAATTAATTGATAAAAATTCAGATTAAAACAAGACATACGTAATTTTTTGCATGGCTAGCTTTGATACAATAATTGTGTATCGCTCGTTATCTTGAGTTGTTTATTAAATAATATTGATAGTGTATTGGCTAAATAATTTAAGACGTGAAATTAATAAAAAAGTTATTTATTGTTTATTATTTATGGAAGATCCCAAGCAGAGACTACACCAGGATATATATTGTGATATAAGCATTTTGTTGTTAAAGATATTCAAAATTTATCTAAGCGTTCCATAGTAACAATATATTATTAAAAAATCACTTTTCCTCTTTTCTCGATTAAGTATTATCTTTTATGGCATATTATATAAATTATTATAATCACTGAATACATAGTTAGTGAAAAATTATCATATTAATTAATTGAATTAATAATTTAAGCGATGATACAAGTAACAGTTATCCAAGAACATTCAAAAGTCATCTCAAGATAATGGTGACAATGTCATTGTCAAGTAATGTTTATGTACGTATCCATACCAGTGAAAACTTTACTACATATAATTTGCCGTGTAAAAAAAAGAAAAAGTAGAGACAGTTGTAAAATATTTGCGCCTGTGCTCTTAAATAATTTTTTTACATATAAACAAAATAAAATCAAGCAATAAAATGTTTAACAACAAAAAAAGTCAATAATATGTAATAAAAATATACGCTATTAATTCCATTTTCGAAGTTGCCACAATATATTTTATAATTTCATTTATTTCGTACCGTTTCGTACCTACACCACTGGTAAAACGGTGATTTTTTATGTTACTTTTAATTTTATATGTAAATTTTTCTCATTTTATAACTTAACCATGTAATTTTAATTATGTAATAAGGTACATTGAAGTGTTAATTTTCAAATTATTAACCGTTTAAGAGGCAATATCTAAGAATATAGGAGTATTTATTGAATTTTCATCTACGCACACATAACAGAAATATTTATTTACCTGTAAAATGTAATTCTCACTTATTTCCTGCTGCTGTCGCTGTTACAACCGTAAGCCGAACACATCACCACTATAAAGAGTTAAAAAAATTGCTAGTTTTCACTCAGAAATCGCACAAAAATCACTAATAAAACAAGTGATGTCAAATCTCAATGAGAACCAACCGTATTAAAATAAGGATTCAACTTTCGTTCGAAGAACAGATTGCGTGTTAGATCTCCAGAGAGGGTAAAAAATTTTGCATACTCTAAGATTGTAACTGTAAAAATCTATACTTCAAAAATTTCTTTCAATACAAAACAAAATCTATTCATGAAGTAATACTCTTTACGTCAATTTGATGTTTCCTTAACCCCAGTTCAAAAATTCTATCATACAATACACCCCCTGGAGTGAAAGGTTCGGACCTACACAATGAAAGGATTAACGTGATTAAGATTGTAAATTTTTAAATAAAACAAATTTAACAAATAATGTATAGCGATATATTTTAGTACATATTTGCAGAAGAAGACAAGCAAGAATATACAGGGAGTCAATCAAAAACATGGACTGGTAATAAAAGATAAGGAAAATCTAAAATTTAATATATTTATGTTCTCACGGAAACAAAAAAAATGGTAAAAAAGTGCAAGAAGAGTAGTTTCAATTCTTATAAAGAAAAAAATTATATAACTTTTTAAAATATATAACTGACTGGGAAACAATTGATGAAAATTTTATTAAAATGAACTCGATAGGATACAGAAGATGTTAAGAGTTCAAGAAAAATTATCAATACCGGTAATTCCAGGAAAACACAGAATGCATCAGTACAATAATTTATTATCAGAAGAAAGAGAAGAATATAAGATGGCACCAGAAGAACACGTCGACATACCAGAAGAAGGAGTAGAGGTGACCAAAAGCATCCTAAGGAACGCCGTAATGTGATTAAAAAATAAAAGAGCATCTCCTATCCTGAAGTATAGACGCCGAACTCTTTATACACTCTATACCTACGTAGCACCAGCACCGAAAAACTAGTTCGACTGATTACAAAAACTGTTAATATATATGTGTATAAATGTATACCGGCAAGCGAAATCTATAAATTAAAAAAAAATGGAGATTTAATTTAAAGAAAATGGTGATGACGTCGTCATACGAAGGTGGTTCACTCTGTGAACATATTCACTCTGTGTTCATATTACATTATAATTTGATAAAATAATAAATTAAAATCAAAAATAGACCTGTTACGGTAATTTCTAATAATGTTGTTTATTTAGCTAATAATGAGTTCATGCGTTACTTCATGGACCCACTCATTTTTGCCACCCTGAACCAATTTAAAGCAACGAATGTATTATTATACATTTTTGGAATCAGCTCAGCAAGCGAAATCTATAGATTGAAAAAAATTGGGGTTGCGTTTAAAAAAATGGTGATGACGTCACCATACGAAGGTGGTTCACCCCGTGTATTAGATTATAACTTGAAAAAATTGAAAATTAAAATTAAAAATCGACCTGTTTCGGTAATTTCTAATAATGTTGTTTATTTAGCTAATAATGAATGTATGCGTTACTTTATGGACCCACTCATTTTTGCCACCCTGTACCAATATGAAGCAACGTGTTTGGAATCAGCCCAGCAAGCGAAATCTGTAAATTGAAAAAAAATATGGGGTTTAGTTTAAAAAAGGTGATGACGTCATCATACGAAGGTGGTTCACCCTGTATATTAGATTATAATGTGAAAAAATAAAAAATTAAAATCAAAAATCGACCTGTTTCGGTAATTTCTAATAATGTGGTTTGTTTAGCTAATAATGAATTTATGCGTTACTTTATGGACGCACAAAGGTATATATTATAAGAATTTGTGTAGCATCACGATCAGAAAGATCGATAAAATACAATTAGTCGGAGAGATAGAAGCGGATTTTGTGCGTGATAAGTAATATGGAAAAACTATACGGGGATATGTTGAATTAGTTGTGTACATGACTTTCACCAACGACCGGAAACCGGAGTTGGGGCCGAGGGTAGTTATAAGGGGTCAAAGTCGCGGATTTTATTATTTTTTTTATGACGCTCATGATAGAGGTAGTGCACCAAAATTTGGGAATAAGTAGATCATGACGTAACTAAGTAAAATGTCTAGGGGCCGAACGCTGCGTGGCCGACAAAGGGGTGGGGGTAGGGGTGAATATAAAAAATATAAAGGGTTTTTTGCGACGTTCGTGATTGAGATAGTGGACCAAAATTTGGGAATAAGTAGATCATGATATTACTAAGTAAAATCCCCAGAGCCGGAAACCAAAGTTGGGGATGAGGGTAGTTATAAGGGGTCAAATTCGACGTTTTTATTATTTTTTTTGTGACGCTCATGATCGAGAGAGTGCACCAAAATTTGGGAATAAGTAGGTCATGACGTAACTAAGTAAAATCTCCAGGGGTGGCACGCTTCGTGGCCGACAAAGGGGTGAGGCAGGGGTGAATACAAAAAATATAAGGGTTTTTTTTGCTACGTTCCTGATTGAGAGAGTGCACCAGAATTTGGGAATAAGTAGACCATGACATAACTAAGTAAAATCCCTAGAGCCGGAAACCAGAGTTGGGCATGAGCTAAGTTATAAGGGGTCAAAATCGCCGTTTTTATTATTTTTTTTGTGATGCTCATGATCGAGATAGTGCACCAAAATTTGGGAATAAGTAGGTCATGAGGTAACTAAGTACAATCCCCAGGGGTGGAACGCTGCGTGGCCGATAAAGGGTTGGGGGTAGGTGTGAATATAAAAAATATAAGGGGTTTTCTGCGACGTGCTAGATTGAAATAGTGCACCAAAATTTGGGAATAAGTAGACCATGACTTAGCTAAGTAAAATTCCCAGAGACCGGAAACCAGAGTTGGGGATGAGGGTAGTTTTAAGGGGTCAAAGTCGCAGTGTGTATTATTTTTTGTGACCCGGCACAACATTTGTCCCCCACGCAGCGTTCCGCCCCTGGAGATTTTACATAGTAATGTCATGATCTACTTATTCCCAAATTTTGGTGCACTATCTCGATCACGGACGACAAAAAAACCCCATCTATTTTTATACTCACCACTGCCTACCACCCGTTTGTACCCCAAGCAGCGTTCCGCCCCTGAAGATTTTACTTAGTTACGTCATAACCTACTTACTCCCAAATTTTGGTGCACTATCTCCATCATGAGCGCCACAAAAAAAAAATAATAAAAACCGCGATTTTACCCCTTATAACTACCCTCGTCCGCCACTGTGGTTTCCGCCTCTGGGGATATTACTTAGTTATGTCATGGTCTACTTATTCCCAAATTTTGGTGCACTGTCTCAATCACGAACGTCGCACTAAATCCCTTACATTTTTTTATATTCACCCCTGCCTCACCCCTTTGTCGGCCACGCAGCGTTCCACTCCTGGAAATTTTACTTAGTTACGTCATGACCTACTTATTCCCAAATTTTGGCGCGCTATCTTGATCATGAGCGCCACAAAAAAAAATAATAAAAAACGGAACTTTGACCCCTTATAACTACCTTCCTTCCCCACTCTGGTTTCCGGCTCTGGGGATTTTAATTATTTATGTCATGGTCTAGTTATACCCAAATTTTGGTGCACTATCTTAATCACGAACGTCGCAAAAAACCCCTTATATTTTTTATATTCACCCCTACCTCCACCCCTTTTTCGGCTACGCAGCGTTGAGTCCCTAGAGATTTTACTTAGGTACGTTATGACCTACTTATTCCCAAATTTTGGTGAACTATCTAGATCATGAGCGTCATAAAAAAAATAATAAAAAGCGCGATTTTGACCCCTTATAACTACCCTCGGCCCCAACTCTGGTTTCCGGCCGTTGGTCAAAGTCATGTACACAACTAATTCAACATATTCCCGTATAGTTTTTCCATATTACTTATCACGCACAAAATCCGCTCCCAGCTCTTAGACTAAATTATATAACATAGAATTATGTGTAAATAATAAATAAGCTTTGTCTATTTACAAGATACCCCCTACCGAGAGGGTTTCTGTACCTGTTATGGAGAATTCTCACGACGAGGTCGAGGCGCGTGTTGAAGCGAGATTCAAGTGGGTCCTAATTTAAACGTCGGCAAAGAGAGATATAATATATATAATAGTGGAAAAGAAAGAGAACGCAGATACCCTACAAGATGGTAAAATTAGTAATATTTACACTTTGTGATAAAATGTCCCGAATATGTCCCGAAGAATACAGGCAACCAAAAAGTTGACCGCTCTCAGTGGTGGAGATAAAAATATTAGTTGGTTTTTTTAATTCTCACAATGATAAAAATTAGAACAAAACGTAGTTTGACCATAAAATTACCACGCCACTGATCATACCCTCGGCTGACGAGACATCCACACTATCTACAGGCTAATAAATTTTAGCATTTGGTGTTATTTTAAGGGTCATAAATACCAAATTTTGACAGAAATTTCTCTATCTCTTCTTACGTTTAATCTTTTTCACGTTGGGTTGAATTCCGTCTTCAGTTTTTATCTTTTTCTGTTAAATTTTTTTATTTCACTCATAATGTCGCAACACGCTCTGTCAGTTTTCCTCTTTAGTTGGCTTGCTGACTACTCGATATCGACAACAAGGACGGCCTGTGACCACTGAGCGAGATCAATTTTAGCAGAACTCTGAGATTTTTTAAAAGTTTAAACAAAATAGGTGCTTTGTGTTACACTTTATGTGACGTATCTAGTGACGTATTTGCATTTAAATTTTTTTACGTTAATTTTAAACAAGAAAAAAATTAAAAAACATATTGTTTAAACAATTTAATAATTTAACAACAAATAGAGCACTAGAACTTTTAATTTCTTTCATATAAAAAATAATTTTCTTAATATATGTCATGGCTTTTGCGTTATGTTATTTAAACTTTTACATTGAAATTTAGATATTCCCAGAATCGCGAGGAACGGCCTTAAGTTATCCGCTGTTTTATTGTCAGGTATTGTCTGTTATTCATCGATTGTAGATTATAGAAACCATTTCTCTATTTTTGGGTAACACTGTATTATATTATGTTTTCATAAGATTAAATTCACACACTATACGGTTGAATTACCATAAAGTTTTTATATTTATTTGACGAATCCGCAGCTTTAAATTTTTGTTCCGACAAACTGCATTACACGCTTAATTCGTTTTTTATGTACTCATACCATATCAAATTTGAACAAAGTTCATCATATGCGTTTACTGATCGCTTCCATAACGCGACAGCGCACGCTTTGGAATCGCCATTCCATACACGCTCTGATCGCGCTGTTGTGTGTAAATAAGTAAACAACAGAGAGATGGAAAATTCCGCCCCACGGTTATAATGGCTGTTAAAGAGGTATTGCATGCGATTACTCATGTAATAGAAATGTATGTTTGTAGGGCACTCATGTTCGAAATGAAATTCCGAATGAAAGTTCAGAAAAAAGCTATTGGGAGATGTGAAAAAGCGACCTGTAGAGATTTTAAGTTTAAGTGCTTTAATGACTGTATTGGAATTTTCATGGTTTTTATTAGAAGAATCGTTAGGATCGAATGCATTGATAATATTGAGTTACAGCCATTCATATAAAGCTGATACTTAATAATATGTAGATTTAGTCGGAGATGAGGCAAAGTTTCCTAGAAACCGATGTGTCACTCGTAATAAATTCCACTATTACTCTATAACAAATCCGTACGAGATAATTATTATGATAAGTCAAACTGGGAGATTATTAAACCTTTAGACAGGTTATTATTTACCCATTGACCTATTTTACTTAAAAACGTATCTTTCAACATATATTATGTCAACAATTATTATGGTACTTTCATGACTGAGCTCATTCTCATCATAACGTGTTTTAGTCCAGAGAAATAAGAATTTTCTCAGGACACTCAAAGATCCAGGTAGCTGACTACTTTTTTAGTTATTGCAGACCTATAGAAAGAAAACCTACCTGTTTCCTGCCTAGAGTTCGCGTCTATTTTTTAATTATTAACAATTTAGTGCAAAAAACGCGAATTTTTCTATTTTTTGCACCCCATTAATTGACATAAAATTAAAAAAATTTGATTTTTTAGAGAACATTAAAAAAGCTTCAAAATACAGATTTTTGAATGTTAAAGAGACAACTTATTGCTTCGCAAATTGCAAAATAAATAAAAATCGATTTTTGTTAATACTCTTACTAAATTTAACCTATTTTCAGAGAATTTTAGGGTTTCACCCAAAGTTGGGTATTTTGGTACTTAAACGCTAAAAATGTGAGACCGATTTTATTTTAAAAATTTTAGAATTTAGTTTAAAAATTATTCTATTTGTTTATCCCAGAGATCTTTATTTTGCAATAACATAGACAGAAAATAATGAAGATAGGGCAATTCTAAGTATGCCATATGAAAGTAGAAGAGGGGTAGTATCAAAATGTATTAAAAAAAGATAAAAAAATTAATTAATGTTGCCAAAAATCCTAATGCCAAATTTTTGAAATTTTGTAGTTTATAAAAATTTAGAATAACTTACTATTACCTGTAGAAAAAATCTTTTTATATATTCGAAAAGCTAGTATTTTAACAAGAATTTTTAAATAAGGAAATTTAGCCTGGGTTCATTTGGGACAAAGTTAGCATGTGTTTTTTTTAATTCACAGTTAATTTGTTTATAATAACTAAGGAATCTCATTAATGCCATCTTAAAGAATGGGATTTGAATTTTTTGCTAAGAAATTTGTACAAACATTGTATCTTCACAGCACCCTCTACGATTTTTCAAAAATGTAGTTCAAACGGTTACTAGGGGAAACCTACAAATCCACCGAGTTAAAATACCGAAAAAGCAATTTCAAGCTAATACAATTTTCTGTATCTCCGGATAAACTCAATGCATTTTGATCTTTCTTTTTTTAATGTGTATGTAATTTCTACGTACATTACAAATATGCAATTTGTTTATAAATTTATTAATTAATAAACAGTCTAATTTGTTTAAACAATTATTCCTAAAAAAATATTTTTTTTACAAAAATTTATTTTTTTAATCATATTATATATCATTAATGATCATATAAAAAAGTTAAAGTACAATTTAATAAATATATTATTTTCATTAAATAATTATTTATTGAAGATAATTTATTTATAAAAGTATAACATAACTTTTTCTATGATTAATAATGATAGTATGATTAAAAACATGGCTTTTTGGGACCAAATAATTTATTTAAAAATTGTTTAACAAATTAGACTCTTTATTAATTAATAAATGGCTAGACAAATGGAATATTTGTAATGTCTAGAAAAAATATATTCAATAGATCCCGAGATATAGAAAATGATATTAGTTTTGCGTTGCCTTTTTAGTTTTTGACCTCGTGCATTTGTCAACTCCCGGCTCCCCCTTCACTTAGGTACCACGACTAGTCACCAATTGAACTACATTTTCAAAAATTTGTGTAAAATTCCAGCATTTTGAATAGGTATGTAAAATGATTTTTTATAGGGCAATATTTTTAAAGTTATTCAAAATGTTTATAAACTACAAAATTTAAAAAATTTGGCATTGGGATTTTTGACTATAATAGATAGTTTTTTATCTTTTTTTAGTACATTTTGATAGTATCACTTTTCTACTTTCATTTGGCATATGCAGTAGGGTGGTTCGAAAAAAACTGTTTTTCTTATTTCAGATCGCTATAGTGCGCAAAAGTTGCCATTGGTATAGACTTGAAAAAAGAACTAATTATTATTATTTTATTAATTTGTCTTCCGGTCGCGCAATGCCATCGAAATTAGCAAAAATTGTGAAAATCCTTAATTTTACAAAAACTATTTTGAACAGACCAGATGGTTTTAATTGCGTTCCTATACCATGAATTAACTACTAAAAGTATGTAAAAGCAATATAAATGCACTTATTATACATTTGTTTCATATCTTCCGGTCGCGCAACGTAATACAAAATGAGTAAAATTAGTAATTTTTGCAAAATTTCAAAGTTTGACTGTTTAGTACAATTTAATCATACGACTTTTAGATATGCTATAGTTTAATTCAATTACAATAATATATTTAAAATCCAAACATCTAAGATACATTTTGATATTCAAGTGGAATTAGGTCGCGCAGCTTCGTCAAAAACAGCAGACTACCGAGAGGCGAGGCGAAAGTAAGGAATGCCAGCGAAGCTCGCGCAGCCACAAATAGAGACATGTGGGAAGACCTCTACAATGGAGTATTTGTCTTCTCCATTACAACGAACTGCCATTCCGCCACCTTTTCCAACACTTAGATGGAAATACCACAGGCACTATAGGATATCCGGACCAGTGATGTGAGTTGTAAAATTACATAACTTACGTTACATAAATTACACGTAACTTACGGTAATATTACATGATACCCGTAACTTAATGTAATTTATGTAATTTTTGGAATTTACGTAATTTATGAAATTTAACGTAACTTATGATAAATTTACATAAATTACCGTAATTTATGTAATTACTGGTAAAATTACATATATTATGGCAACTTATGCGCGCGCAATTGTCGTAAGTGCGGTGCGCCGGTGCCGGCGCGCGCGAACCAGTGGGTGCTATTACGCTCGTCGCTCGTTAGTCGTTCCTTAGTCTGAGTCAGGCAGGTTATGTTTACATTTCTGTTATTGTATGTGTAATGTGTATGTATAAGTTAGTTTTCGACTGTTCTTTCTCTATTCATTCACGCAGCGTTGGTTACTTTACATTTATTTATAAGGAAGCACAGAAACTATAAGGTAAGAAATATATTATTTCTACAAACAGCAAAACACGTGCCGGTGATGTCCATAGCAACCTTAGATTGGGAAACACAGGGGCGGGCCTATCGCATATCGACTGTACGTTAAATCTAACGCGCGTCATTTTATATGTGGCTACAGTACTTAATTCTGAATTCGGTTTACCAAGTTTTATTCGATTTTTTAGATTAGTTTACTGTACAATAACTATAAGAATGATAGGAGCAACGGGGTACTTGTGCATGTAGCATGTGTAATTGAATTACACTGACATAACTTACTAAATAAAAAATTTTGATAACGTTGAGGGCAAAATAATGTAGTTGTCCGATCCAGTATTCTGCTTATTCGAATTTCATTAAATTGTTACACAGATTCAATTTTAATCTTTCTTCTATTTAAGGATGCCTAACAATTTTTTATGCCCTCGTGCCCATCAAATACTTTGAAAAATAATGTTTTTTCCCTTCTTAATGTTTAAGTCTACCTGAATATTTTTTTTAGGTCATAAAACATGGTGAAACGTAAGACAGATATCTGGCTTTATTTTGAAGTGTTACCTGCGGGTTCTTCTAATCAAAAGACCATAAATGTGAGGTGTAAATTTTGCAAGAGTGTACATGCAAAAAATGCTACAAGAATGAAATCTCATCTTCAACAATGCACTTATGTGCCGCATATGATAAAACTTAAATTCAATATTTTAACTCCAAAGTCAAAGGGGAATCACTCTAAATTTCCATTTGAAACATCCATGAAAAAGATCACATCGGCAAAATTGGATAACGATAACACTGATGCTGCTTGTACATCATCAACGGTTTCCACAGCATCAACATCTGCTTCTGATAACATTCATGTGGAAACACCTGTTTGCACAAAAATCAACAGAATACAATCATTTTGTGATCGAATGACACACGAACAAAATAACGAATTGAATATTTTGCTTGCTAGAGCTATTTACACCAGTTCAGCACCACATTCAATTACCGAGAATGAAGATTGGAAATTGTTTTTTAAAAAAATTAGACCTTCATACACCTTACCATCGAGATATATGTTATCAAATCGTCTCCTGACCGAAGAGTACGAGCGAGTTGAAGTTCAAGTTAATGATAAAATTAAGCAAGCTGACAATTTATCATTGCAATGCGATGGTTGGTCCAACTTGCGAAATGAAAGTGTAATTAATTTCATTGTTACAACACCCGAACCGTTATTTGTCAAATCAGTACTAACAAAAGCAGAGAAGCATACCGCAGAATATATAACAAAATTAATGGTTGAAGTTCTGGAGGAGTATGGACCTAAAAAATTTTTCGCTATTGTGACTGATAACGCAAAGAATATGAGGAAGGCTGTGAGACAATGTGAAGAGATGTATCCCCATCTTGTATCATACGGCTGTTTAGCGCACACATTACATTTATTGTGCAGCGATATTTTGAAATTATCTTCAATAGAGACACATTTGTCACATATTATACATATCGTTAAAACTATTAACCAGTGTCAAGTACTGAGAGCTCAATTCACAGAAATAAGAAATGAGATGAAGTGTGGAGTGTCTCTTAGCCTACCTGTAAAAACAAGATGGGGTTCACATGTAAAATGTCTTCAAGATCTGACTAAATGCAAGTCCGTCCTACAACGTCTAGCAATATCTCCAGATAAAACAATTCAAGATAGAATACGCAGCGCAAAAGCAAATTTACTTGATGAAGGATTCTGGATAAATTCTAGCGCTCTTGTTGAATTGCTTAAGCCAATTACTGAAGCAATAACACGTCTTGAAGGAGATTCTTCGTCAATTCATTTGGTTTGTGAAACTTTCGCGAAAATCGGTAGTAACATATCTACTCATTTAGAATGCGTGAAACTAACGGATTGCGAAAAAACAGAAGCGATGGATAAATTTATATCAAGGAAGGAATACGCCCTTCAACCGATCCATTTTGCCGCAGACTTACTAAACCCTCGGTCTGTTGGTGCAAATTTATCATCAGCCGAAAGGATTGAAGCGATGAAATACATTACTACTATGTCAACCACGACCACGATAGAGATTGGTGATGAAGGAGTGTCAAAGATTACTGAGGATTTAGGAAACTATTTAGCTAAAACAGACTTTTTTGGCGAAACATTTTTATGGAACATACTCGATAATGTCTCTTTGGTTACATGGTGGAAAGGATTTTGTGGACATTCATGCCTCTCCAAAGTTGCAGTCAGGATATTGACAATGCCGTGCAATTCTGCGGCAACAGAGAGAAGCTTTAGCTCCCAGAGCAGCATTCATACGAAGAGAAGAAATCGCCTAACAACTCAAAGGGCAGCAAATTTAAATTATATACAATATAATTCAAAATTGCTGAAACGTTCACGACAACATCACATACAAAGTCAATATCCTATAGAAGAGACTGTACAGAACAACGTTTCGATAGAAGGTAGAAACTTACAGAAGGAGATAGAAGTAATTGAAAACCATATTTCCGAAGAGGAAGAATTAGACGAGGTAATTTTAAATTTAGGCATTTTTTAGATATGTGATATGTGCATGTGATATATGCAGTTTGCTTCTTTTCCGATTTTCCAATGCATTCCACCGTTTTCGAATAAAAAATTATAAATCTTATGTTTTCAGACAATATCATCATGGCATTCAAATACAACAGGAAATGGAAATTCCGACGATGATTTTAATTTTGCTGACTTTGCAATGACCGATGATGAAATTGATCAAAGAATGGAAACTAGGGAACAGAGACCAGCACGCATTTTGAGACAAAGCAAAGTGAACATTTTAGAAAACGTCTTAATGAAATCGGTAAATTAGTGTAAACACATACATATTTATTGTTTATATTCCAAAATTATCAATTTCAGGGTAAAGGCACAGAACAACCCCAAAAAAAAACGGAAGTCGAGAAGGATACTTCAGATGCCGAAAACAAGGTAGTTAGATCTGTATATATTATATTATAAACCCATTATTTTTACTCTCTATGTTTACACTTTCCTATTTAATTTCAGGATGCAGTTCTGGATTTGCCGGAGATAAAAAAAATTACACAAGGCTCATTGGAAGAGCAAACAATTGAAACTTCGACGTTTTATAACAAGAAGGTCTCCAGTTGTCTGCGAAAAAGGAAGTTGTGATTTATAAAAGCCGCTTAAAACAAAACTAAAGAACCTATGTTTTCATTTCTTTATTATTTGTATGTATTTCTTATCCACTTTTCTTTATTTCATAAGTATGTAGTTACTTTGTGTTTATTATATTCAATATGAATGCAAACAATTGATTTTTTAATACAATGAACATAAATTACATAAGTTACATAAATTACATCTGGTTTGTAATTTTTGGGTAATTTTACACGTGTAACTTACAATTTCTGAAATTACACGTAATTTCACATCGCTAATCCGGACCGATTGGAAAAGCCCTACCTGATTGTGAAAGAGTACCAGTTGTTGTTGATTTTAATCGTTGGCATCGCTGAGCGGTGCAATAATGTGGTTCTAATATAGTCGTCTCTGGAACTGTGTCCACACACTTTACTTGAAGCTACGGTCACTAGCTTAACGCATCTTTCAACTGCCTGTGTATGGCATGGCAAAATATCTATACTCATAATACGCTTGAAGTCATTGCTCACATACTGTTTTATCTCTTCATTAGTCAATGTTCTTAGCAGTAAAGGGGAGTCAGTGTACTGGTGTTCCATTTGATAATTTCTTAATACTATTTAGCTTCAAAGTTTAAGTTTGGTGGTTTAAAGATTCTGATAGAGTCACTTTCAGATATTGCTTGCTTTTCCTTCATGATACGCCTAAAGCCCAGCTCTAGGATATGGTTTCTGTCATCAGTTACCATAGCCAAAAGTAAATTTTCGGGATGGGCAAAGTAAGTATTCCGTTGTAAAATGGGATCAACAACTTGAAGAGGCTCTTCTGGTAAGTACCCTGAATATTCAATGATTTTGTAATCATGTCTAGGCCCATCTGTGAATTTGTGGTTTATTTTTGTGACAAACCACATAGGCATATTATAACATTTGAGAATGAATGTGGCAATCTCTCTCAGATTTTCAGAAGGGTTGGACACACTGATGTAAAAACGCAAAACTCGGTTTGCAGTAGTAAGCCATCTTGAATGTGACGTTGGAATAGGATCACGTACCCACTACAAATTCTTCGAAACAATGAGTCTTTCACAATCGGGTAGGGCCTTTCCAATCGGTCCGGAATATCCTATTGGGCCTGTTGTAATTTATAAAATATAAATATAATATAAATAACTTTGAAATTTTGCAAAAACTACTAATTTTACTCATTTTGTATTATGTTGCGCGACCGGAAGATATGAAACAAATGTATAATAAGTGCATTTGTATTGATTTTACATACTTTTAGTAGTTAATTCATGGTATAGGAACGCAATTAAAACCATCTCTCCTGTTAAAAAAATATATGAAAAATTAAAGTTTTTCACAATTTTTGCTAACTTCGATGGCATTGCGCGAACGGAAGACAAATTAATAAAAAAATAATAATTAGTGCTTTTTCAAAGTCTATACCAATGGCAACTTTTGCGCACTATAGCGATCTGAAATAAAAGAAAACTTTTTTTTCGAACCACCCTAATATGCAGATTTGCTCTATCTTCATTATTTTCTGTCTTATGCTATTGCAAAATAAAGGTCTCTGCGATAAACAAATAGAATAAATTTTAAACTAATTAATCGAACGATCTAAAATTTTGAAGGTTTGTTAAATACCCCAATACCCAACTTTAGGTGAAACACTACAGTTCTAAGGTAGTTTTAGTAAAACTTATTAACAAATAACGATTTTCACTTATTTTGCAGTTGGCGTAGCACCAAATTAACTTTTTAACTTTCAAAAATCGGCATTTCGAAGGTTTTTCAATGTTCTAAAAAATTTAATTTTGTAATTTTATGTTAATTATTTAGCTTCTGAATGAGGTGCAAAAAATCGAAAACATCTCAATTTTTGCACTAAAATGTTAATAATTAAATAATGGACATGAACTCCAGGGAAGAAACAGGTAGGTTTTCTTCCTATAGGTCTACAATAACTAAAAAAGTAGTCAGCTACCTGGATCTTTGAGTGTCCCGAACATGGTCTATTTCTAGCTTATTTCCCTGGAGTATTTATCCAAGGTGACAAATTCGTTCGATAGCTAGAACACTAGAACTAATTGTGTTCAAGTTTTTGATTTCTGAAAATTATTTAAAAATTATCGCTATGACAGGTTATTGATTTTGTACTTCTTTTTGTTATACAGGGCGTTCAATTTGTTATAATTTGGATTGGAATTTGGTTATAACTTTTTAAATGTTCTGTATAACACAAACCAACTATATTTTTTAACAAGGGAATGCAGTAGATTAAAATTAAAAATTAAATACAGGGTGCTTTAAAAACGTGTATTTGATGCGGTATGTGTTATGGAGGACCCTGTATATTTTAAAATAGTATCTATTGTAAATAGAATTTTGTAAAAAGTAGTGGGATCTCCTATTTTGTAAATTGTATTATTTTGATATCTCCTATTAAGTTTATGACGGACCTACACAAAAATTTTTCAGAACAGAATACCTACAGATACAAAAATTAAATACAAAACAATAGAACAGGTTTGTATAATATAACTAAATTGGTATATTCAAAAGCTGTATTTGACAACAGTTTGTATTAAATCTGGATAATAAAACATGCTTTTTATTTTTTATAGTACTTACATTTGACACAAATTTGGCATACACATAGCTAACAAGTCAACGAAAAAAAGTGATATTGTGCAGATGTGTGCTTCTGCATGGGGTTAATTTTACCCCTTCTCGGGTGTAAAAAAATATACGTCCAAAATATGTTCGGCATTCGATAAACTGACTAATTCTAAGTAACTTTTTTTTCATAGAGTTTTTTCACCAAGTCAATACTTTTCAAGTAATTTTCGAGTGAATATGTTCACTTTTCAACAAACTAACCACGTTTTTAGACGGTTTTTCGCAAATAACTGAAAAAGTAAATATTTTGTGAAAAAAAAAAAATTCTTAGCAAAAATATAGCCTATAAAAAAGTGACAAAAATGGTTCATGTATTAGATATTTAGACCTCGTAGAAGCAGAGTTATCGCTAATGAAAAATAGGTTTATAATCGTCAAATCCCAAATCAAATATTTTAATGTGGAATAACCAAAAAATTAAGCACTTTTTGGGGAAAAATCATTACCACTTTTTTAATAGACTGTTTAAAAAAGGTTTATTTTGTTTTTTAAAAAATTTCTAGTATCAAAAGTAAATAAGTTACGCTCAAAATAAAGCTGGTCCGTTTTTTGTTGGTAAAAAAAATCGGAAAAATCACCCTTAATTAGCATCTCAAATGAACTTATTCTTTACCGTTTCACAAGTTTCTTTACTGGTGTATGTATTGTTTATGTGATCTGTTAGTTTCATCGTTTCAAAGTTCTTATCTTTGAAAGGGTTGTAGTTGAAAAGGCTTGAACGAGTCACTAATCACGAGTGTATGCAAATTTAGAAACACAAAATCTTAAACAAACTTTGTCTTACAGAAAAACAAAAAAATACAAGATATTCAAAAAAGCAAAGCCGACTTTTTTTATTGTTTGACGTTTTTGGTACCTCTAATAATTTTTAAGTTATTCTGAAAAAAGAACATTTTTTCAAAATTAAAAATTTTAAAAATTTTACTTTAAAACCAATTTTTTTCAAAAATAATTACGTTAAATCGATGAAACTTACAGATCATATAAACACAACATAAATAAAATAACTTGTGAAGCGGTAACGATTAATTTCATTTAAGTTGCTAATAAGGGGATGATTTTCCCAATTTTTTTTGCCCAAACAAATGGTACCAAATGTGTTTTGAGAGTAACCTGCTTACATTTGATGATATACTAAATTTACATTCAAGATGCAGTAGAAATAAACAAACCAGGACACGTTAAATGTTACTAGGAGCACTCCCGAATCATAATTTACAATGTATTAACTTTGGAAATCATGATTTGGGATTTACGATGTATATACATTGTAAATTATGATTCAGGAGTTGCTCCTAGTAGCTCCTAGTTACATGTCCTGGTTTGTTTATTTCTACTGCATCTTGATTGTAAATTTAGTATAGAATTCCTTTTTATAAAAACAGAAATAAATTTTTTAAACTCTTTAAACCAGTTGTATTGAGTTTTCTCCAAAAAGTGCTTCATTTTTTGGTTATTTCACGTTAAAATATTCTATTTGGAATTTGGCGAATATGAACCTATATTTCTTTGGCTATAACTCTGCTTCTACTATCCTTACAGACTGTATACATACACAATTTTTTTCACTTGGTCAGATGCAATATTTTTGCTAAGAATATTTTTTTCGATAAAATACTTTTTGAATTATTTTCGAAAAATTGTCTAAAAACGTGTTTGCTTTGTTGAAAAGTGAACATATTCATTCGCAAATAACTCGAAAAGTATTAACTTAGTGAAAAAACTATAGAGAATAAAAGTTGCTTTTGCTTAGAATTAGCCAGTTTATCGAATTGCGGACTTATTTTGAATTTATCGTTTTCAACCCCGAGAAGGGGCCAAATTCAGCCCCAGGGCAAAAGCACACATCGGCACAATATAATTTTTTTTCTTTGACATGTTAGCTAGGCGTATGCCATATTTCATATCAATCCAAATGGTCTTTAAAAGTTACAGCAAAAACCGTCAAAGGGCGTACTATTTGTAAATTAAGCGTTATCTAAAAATATTGATAACTTAAATTAATCTGGAATGAAATTTGTTTTCTTGTGGCATGTTTAGTTAAATAATTTGTTTATATGAGATTAACTTGCTTGACTTACTTGGCTTCAATCTTGTAGTCCAAGCCATTCTTTTAATTGATAATACTTTGATTGAGATGTTTGTATCCACAGGGTAATATCAAATTCCCATTGCTCTTTAAATGTATCATATGTTTATCTATTGTGTGTTGTATATGTATGTATTATGTACCTATAATTGTCGATGATGTATTTTTGACACTTTTATTTACCCGATAATGTTGGTATCTCCTTGTTGCTGACTTCTTTTTTTAGTATTGGCAACCAGAGCTTTCTAGATTCGGCTGATCAGTAGGCTACTCATAAAAATGCATTTTAGGACGAAAAATCATACAAACAAGGGTTTTCACAAAAAGTGATTACCCCGCATCATTTAAAAAAGGAAATTTCACGAGATTGAAGAAAGGGGGCAACAAAATACCAAAAGTAATCAAGGCATGCACACAAAAAGTGATTTAAAGATGACAATACGATATATACAGGGCTTACCAAAAAAATCAAAAGGATAGGAAAGAATTACATCACATTCACATTGAAAACAACTTATATTATTCGGTGCAGACCCAAATCTATCAATACATAAGAGATATCAAAGAACTGCATCTATAAAATACCCTGTGAATTCAATAATTTTTACGTGGAGGAAACAGCAAGACCCACTGAGTATCAGGATAAACTAGCATAGAGCATACATCAAAAACAGAGGCTTCGACAAGACACAGATATACAAATATGTTTGGTACAATGAGCACAGAGTACTTATGACGGAAAGATGCATCAATAATCATAAGAGAAACAGACATAACAGAAAAATATATATCAAACCCCTCAGCAGAACATAGGAAACTCTGGAAATTCTAAAAGAAGAAGTTAGCAACAAGAACATACCAAGATTTGCAGATTAATAGAAAGTCAGGGATACATCATCTACATCTACATAATACAGAAAGATGCAATACACAAACACATGAAACAATCAGAATTTTTGATATCATCCTCAGGTTGCAAAAATTACCTTCAGAATTATCAACTAAAGGATGGCTATATGCCTACAAGATCAAGATTGAATAAGTCACTCGTTAATTTGGAAAACATGACCGTCCAATAATTTTAGTCATAACATCTATCTAATTTAAAATGACCATTTTTGACAAGATTGCCGGAGTGGAAATCCAAACGTCAAACAACGATTATAAAATGTTATTTTTCATTACAGTTAATTGTGATTTGGTCACTTATAAATATAATATTTAATGTGGAAATAGTTATTTTCCTAACTAGTGCGGAAAGTGATACTTTCTCGCACGAGACTGCCGTTGACCCGAACGACACTTTCAGCATGAGTTAGGAACAATATTTTTTCTAGGGCCGTACGTTTGAAAAAAGCCACAAAAATAGTTATATTAATTTTTATTTAGAAGTGAAAATACACAAATTAATTCTTTGACATGGTTGTCAAAACCAAACTTTCAATATAATGGGTTACTACCACGACGATATTGGTTTCCATGACGACGATTCAAAACCATTGTAATTGTCTACTGATCTGACTTTTATATATTATGTCAAAATAATTTTATTTTATCGAATTATCAGTAGTAATTGCACAAGAGCTCTAAAGTTCTATATTAATTTTAGAAATCAAGTGCAATTTGTTATGAATAAAACTGTTCAAAACCAAAATTTTATTGTAATTTATTTATGTAAGTACAAATTAATACTGTTAAACACACAGTTGATATAAAATATTTTACGGTTGAAAGTCATCACTTTTATAACTTTTAAGACATTAATTGTCATTAATGTCACTGAATGTGTTTTTTCATAGCAACGAAGGGCATCTGACGTAATATACTTAACGACGGGATATTATCAAACATTATCACCTTAATTTGCATTTCTGTAGCTTTCTATTGGTCAGAATCTCGTATGAATGAAATAATCGCGCTAATATCATTAAAACATAAACACAATAAGATAAATTTGAAACAAATTAGTAAATAATATCTAAATATTAGCTTATTGCATGTATTATAATATATATAATAGGTATTTTACTTTCCCGCGTGCCGTGCGGGAAAATTTACTTTCACGCACGCCGTGCGGGAAAGTGCAACTTTCGGAAACGAAATGCGTGCGTGAAAGTGGCTCATTTAGCCCGGCCGTAGAAAAAATTTTTGTCCTACGCGGTAAAAATACTATCAAAATTGAGCCACAGATAAAGATGTATTACATGTATAGTGTGATTGGACTAGTAGTGCATGAAATCGAATCATCTCTAAGAGAAGGAAAAATTTAAATATATGAGAGCGTTCAATTATTTTACCTGTATTCTGGTGCTGGACATCCTTGAGCTATACATATTAATGCGGCTCCTTCGTCTTGCGCTACAGTGACTGCTCCTGAATTTTCCACAATCACCGGAGATACAATGCCTCGATGTTCTGTAACAAGGACAAAGTCGTAAATGACTAAAGAGGTTTCCAGGAGTATTCTGAGCACAAAGAAATACCGCATATTTTTCATTTTTTATAAGTTAATCTGAGAGAAATAACTTATAAGGCCAACATTATTTTCTTTCTCTTGTATTTAGTGCTGAAGAAAATTATGCGGTACCTTCAATTTCACTACTTCTGCTTCATTAAAAATACCTTAGTTCATTAAAAAAACCAAAAATATTAATGTCTTCCATATAAAAAGACAACTAATAGGTCAGTAAATCAACGTAAAATACGGCTATATCATGTAATTTTCCCTGTCACCACCGAGTTGCATGAAAAGTTGGATTTAGTTTTCTCTTACCCTCCACTTCACTTTTGGATTCCCCGTACCAAATAAAAGATTATTCATAGCAAGCTGAAAATATGTTCATAGTTTAACGGTGTCGAGTCGGACACACTTTGATGTATGGGAACACTGAAACACGGGAATCTTTAATTGTGGAACATGATAAATGTGTCATCCTGACAAGTTTATGATTGTAAAAAACAGCAGGCAGTTTTTAAGTTTATTCAGTAGCTCAAGCAATATACAATAGGCATTATATAACATATGAAAAAATATTTGTCCGACAAAAATGTTGGGCATTTTAACCAGTCCGACACTTATAGAACATGTCAAATGACAGGAATTATGTTGGTGATAAATAGAAGTCTGATTTTTGCATGAGATTTAAGTCAATTGGAAGGTTTGTCCGACAAAATTCTGTCCGACGTTCGAAACTGTATATCTCAAAGGTTTAAAACGTCGGACTACGAAAACTTCCCATGAATTTTATTAGACAGAACTTCCAGTTGATTTTTTTAGCCTTTCATTAAACTCTCAGGCAAAAATCAGACTAATATTTATCACCAACATAATTCCTGTCATTTGACATGTTCTACGTGTCGGACTGGTCAAAATGCCTAACATTTTTGTTGAACAAACATTTGATCATAAATTATATAATGTTGGCTATTGTTGGAACAAAATTAGAAACAGCCTGCTATTTTTCACAATCATAAACTTGTCCAGATGATACGCTTATCATGTTCCACAATTAAAGATTCTCGTGTTCCAGTGTTCCCATACATCAAAGTTTATCCGACTCGACACCGTTAAGCTACGAGTAAATTTTCAGCGTGCTATTAATAATTTTTTATTTGATACGCGAGATCCAGGACTATTGGGGGTGAAATTGAAAGCAAAATAATTAAAAACTGAATTTGATGTAAAACAGGTCACAAAAGAGCCTCAACCTGCAAAACTTATCAAAGGTACTCTTTTGTGGCGCGTTTTACTTCAAATTGGAAACTTCAACTTCAACTATGGAAAAATCTTTCAAAATATAACTATAATATTATTTTTTCTGCAGCTGTCCCGACAATTAAACTTTCGGTAGGTATGATTTATTAAATCGAAAGTACCATTTTACCCAACTCTTACCGAAAGTTGCTACTTTAGGACTAATTTTTTCACTTTCGGGACGCTTTTTTTACTTTCGGGACGATTTTGGGTAGCTAGGTAACGGCTTTGACAATAACATCAACTTTGTATTTTATTATGACAACGCTTGTCATTTAAGATGCGTGTGTGTTTTCGCTAAGTTTTTTGTTTTTCAATTTCAAGAAATGAAATTCTGCAGTGAATACAAATACTACACCGGGTATCCCAAAGAATACACCGGGCACTGTCTACGAAGGAGCTCAGCCACTTTACTCGCTGATAGTGGTGGTACTATAACCAACTTGAAAAGACACGGAGGATGGAAATCAACTAATGTAGCAGAGGGATACGTAGAAAATTTTTAAGAAATAAAATTCACATAGCTTCACAGATTGAAAATGGCCGCAACCAAATTAATATCTCAAAAAATAGTAAAATACTGACACGTCTAACACTAATCTCAATACTGCCACTTCTGCTAATATTCCTAACAATATCAATGTAAATAATTGTTATAATTGTGTTATTAATATTCATAAGTAGATTTTTCTAATGTTGAATTCACGACAGTAACTTTAAAGTGTTTATTAAAACTTCATAAATAAAGTTTATCCGTATATTCTTTTTAACATACCAGACGGCTGCAGAAAAAATATTGTACGTAACATGATCCAAAAGTGATTTTACGAGACTCGCAGGATTCCAGGACTCGCCTACGGCTCGCCCAGGAAACTTCCTACTCGTCTCGTAAAATATCACTTTCGAAACTTGTTACGTAAATTACTATTCCATCAAAATAAAAATCCATTTTTGGGCCATGTAATATTCGTATTATATCAGCTCTTTTGTAGCTGTAATATTGTGTGCCCCACTCAATTTTACAGTGGTTAGCGGTTTTTTATTTTCGTATCAGGAATTTTCCAAAGTTTTTTTATAAACTAAATGTATGAACTTGAATGTAATGTTTCTCGATTACACGTTAAACGTTATAAATGGTCGCATTATTGCCTAAATGTTGTTCTGAAGCTATTTTCTTGTGGCATTTTTACAATTTTAACTATTTATAATGGGAAATAAGCCACAATATTATTAAAAAGTGATTTTTATTAACGTTTCGACGCCCAAATCGGGTGCCGTTGTCAAAATACAAAATACTACTAACATAAATAAAAATGTTGTTGCTTAGTAAAAAAAATTCTTCTAATAATTTATTTAATTTGACTCAAAAATATTGGCAATATCATTTTAAAGTCTTCTACTTTAAAATGTAACATATGTATCTGAATTGCCGATATAAATGAGTCAAATTAAATAAATTATTAGAAGAATTTTTTTTACTAAGCAACAACATTTTTATTTATGTTAGTAGTATTTTGTATTTTGACAACGGCACCCGATTTGGGCGTCGAAACGTTAATAAAAATCACTTTTTAATAATATTGTGGCTTATTTCCCATTATAAATAGTTAAAATTGCCTAAATGCTCTATAGGCTATTGATTATGTACTGTAGAAAGGAACTACAACGTTAACGGGGTTTTATTATTTCATATGGTCAATGGATCTCTATATATGAAAAAACCGCGGAGTGCTACCATTTGCAGGGGTGCGTTTTTGAGAAATGGGTGAATTAGTCCCTGGGCACAGGTTACATTAGGGTGAGTTCTATGCACTTTTGGTACAAACACGTCTACATAAAAATTATTCCTGGTTAAATTTCCTATCTAAATATCACTTTTTTAAGTCAAAGATACTTTTTTTTACAAAAATATATTCAAAAGAAAAAGCACAAAGAAACCCAAAAGAAAGAAATTTTGTTCTTTGTCTCGTAACTTCTGTCTACGGGGATATAGGTATAGATATTGTTTCACAGAAAAAAAACTTACATCTTTTTTCTTAAAAATGCTGCTTCGTAGAGGTCATTGCGATGTACAGTTTTCGAAATATGATTTTTCAAAGTTTGCCACTCACAGCAATTTTGGGCAATTTTCCTTGTTATATCGCACATATTGTTCTGTAACTTTTTTCTACGTAACTTTAGGTATATGCAATGGTACATATAATAGGAAAAAAAATGAATTACCTTTAAAATGGTCTACTGCATAACGTTGTGCGACTTTTTTAAAGAGTGTCAGTGCATCCTAACGTGTTGGCCAGCCGCCTAAACGTGCCCGATGTCAACGAAGTGCGTAGGCTTGGACGCCTGCTGCCTGCCGACCTGTCTACAAGACTCAGATAAGTTTTAGCTTTTAAGGACATATAGACACCAATAAGTACTGTCACTGACAAAAAACAATAAATTTAAATTTAGTTAGTTCTTTAAAGGAGATCACTCACTGGAGTGATACTCTACATGTCAATCTCACATTTGTCAAAGCAAACGCTTATTGCCTCTCCGGCAGATTGCAGAATCCATTAGGGGTTATATAAAAAAAACTTTTTTAGGAGGTTATGGTTTTTCAAGATTTTATACCTTTAACGATTTTTCATATTTCTTACGATTATTTTTTAATTTCTCATTATAACTTTTTTCTTCTACATTTAAGTATATATTATATAATAAAAAAGAAAGCTTATTTTGTTTACTTTAAAACGGTGTATTATAAAAAATTCTAGGAATATTTTTGAATAAAATGAGCTTTATAAGATATGCTTTTTCAAAATGTAGTAAGTACTTGAAACGATTTTTGATTTGAGGATTATTTTTTTAATTTCTTATTATAACTTTTTTATGTGATTGTGTGTTATGATTGAATTTTATTTTTTATAGGTAATACTTTGGATCCACTTGACTGGGGCTGGCAAACTTCAAAATATAGATTAGGTAATTCCAATATTTACTGTCAAACCTCCTGCACCAGAAGCTTTGCTTGAAAAAATAGCATGTATTAATAATTGTAACTAAGGTAACTGAGGTGTCAGAGGAAGATATTGAAGCTAATGCTAACGAAGAGATGGACTATGATTTTGAACAAAAAAGATGAAAAAAAGGTAAAAAAATATCAAAGAATCACTCGGTTTCCATTATTTAAATCTAGATGATCTTTATTGAGCAATATATACGAGTAGTACGAGGGTCGTACATATTCATGTACAAGAAAAAAAAGTTATAATGAGAAATTTAAAAAATAATCCTAAAATCAAAAATCGTTGCAGGTACTTATTACATTTTGAAAAAGCATATCTTATTCAAAAATAATCCTACAATTTTTTATAATACACCATTTTATAGTAAACAAAATAAGATTTCTTTTTGAAGTTATACTTCTTTACGGGCGTAATGACGGTGAAATTTTATATGGGAAAACCTAGCGACCGGGCGCATGCGCATTATAACTTTGTTCTGATTGGATGTTCAAATGACATGACAAAAATTATCCAATATGGCAGCTGTGGCACAGCTGTGGGACTGTGCATGGTTTGGTTATAATGTATGCTTGTTGCGTTTTAAAATTTGTAGGAAGAGAAACAACAAACAAAAAGTTAGTTAATGGTTATACTGCCTTTTTAAATAGTTTTCATGTTATATTTTTGGACTTATTTACATAGAAGAGATGATTGTTGCATGCCAATGTGAAAGCTCATCAAACTGTGCCTAGTATCTATGAGTGCCGCAGATCTCGCTTATTCAAAGCTAAGGAATCTTTCACTGGTAAGTGTTTTATAAATAGTTGATCAAATTTTGTTATGATATTTGAACACAGCCACTTTGCACGACGCAAGTGATTGCGAAATTTATTAGTCGTTATACGGGCTCCGATACCTACCTTGAACCTACCAAAATACATAAGTAGTATGTAATACTTTTATTTACATAATTTGATTACCATCAAAATTTCTATCAATATTCACCTAATATATTGTCTTCTTACTCTATGTTTTGTTGTATTTTTTCAATTCTAAATCATTTCAATTCAAAATCAAATTAATTTGATTTACATAAGTTAAAAATGTCAAAAGGTTAATCTGTTTAGTTAGACGATCTTCGCACATAATGACAAGCTGTCTCTGTGGCGAAGTTTTAATGCGGGTGAATCCCAATACAACGCAAATACCAGCCGCGTGGTAAGTTGGTTCGAATCCCAATAGAAACTTTTATTTTTTTATTTTTTTTATACATTTTATGATTGTAAGTATATTTATTATATAATTTTATTTTCAGAAAATACGTATTTAGTTAAAAAATTTTCCGACAATTAATGTTCAGAAATCATTTGTGGCATTTTTAATGTGTTTTTTGGCACTGTTTTAATAAAAATGTTTGAGAAGTAGTAAGTATAAATTAATTTAATATTTAAATAAAATATAAATAAAAAGTATATTAATTTCGTTTATAATCATATAATCATATAATAGAAGTATAACTTCTTACGTGCGTACAAAGTACACACACATTCTTTTTTTATTATAAAATATAATATATACATAAGTTTAGAAGAAAAAAAGTTATAATGAGAAATTTAAAAAATAATCGTAATAAATATAACAAATCGTTAGAAGTATAAAATCTTGAAAAACCATAACCTCTTAAAAATGTCGCACGTTATGCAGTAGACCATTTTAAAGGCAATTGATTTCTCTTCCTATTACATGTACCATTGGATATACCTAAAGTTACGTAGAAAAAAGTTACAGAACAATATTTGCGAAATAACAAGGAAAATTTCCCAAAATTGCTGTGAGTGGCAAATTTTGAAAAATCATATTTCTAAAACTGTAAAACCTAATGACCTCTACCAAACAGCGTTTTAACCCGGCATTGGTCGCTAGGTAGGTTGTTACGCGAGAGGTCGCGCGTGAGATTTTCTCTCACATATCCAACTTTTGGCTTTATTTATAAAATTTTACAAAAAAGATGAGGTTTCATCAACGATAAAGCCATTTGCTTTCAAAAGATACGACGTTTTTCTGTTTTATTATTATTCTCTTTATATAAAATGTGACTATTGATGCCGCCAATATTTAACATTGAAAAATATATGGTAAGTGGCCATCTACAACTAACCCGTGAAACAGAATATAGGATTTTCATATCATCGACCACATCCACGGCGCCTGTTATTACATCATAAAAGGATATTATTTTAGGTTTTAAGGGGAAAAATCAAATTAATTTTTATACACAGTTGGTGACGCCCGTGGTCGCTTGATGAGAGAATCTCTCACATGAAGCGCACTGACTCAACAATATGGTGATACTAAGTAAACTGAGTCACTATCTGAGCGGACGAGTCTATTAGATTGTCGAGGAAGGATAGTTAGGAAACTAGAAGGAACTACAGCGCGTATAATTTCCCAGAAAAATAGTTGTGCGCAATTTTCTGAAACCGTGAGAGAAAATCTCATATAGCGACCACTGGCGGGTTAAAGAGGAAACATGTAAGTTTTTTTTCTGTGAATCAATATCTATACCTATATCCCCGTGGACAGAAGTTATGGGACAAAAAACAAAATTTCTTTCTTTTGGGTTTCTTTGTGTTTTTTCTTTTGAATATATTTTTGTAAAAAAAAGTATCTTTGACTTTAAAAAGAGACATTTAGATAGGAAATTTAACCAGGAACAATTTTTATGTAGACGTGTTTGTACCAAAAGTGCATAGAACTCACCCTAATGTAACCTGTGCCCAGGGACTAATTCACCCATTTCTCAAAATCGCACCCCTGTAAATGGTAGCACTCCGCGGTTTTTCCATACATAGATGTCCATTGACGATATGAAATAATAAAACCCCGTTAACGTTGTAGTTCCTTTTAGCTATCTTATTTTGAATATAATCAATAGCCTACTAGTGGTTACGACAATAAACTTGTAATGATAGTGCAATATGCGTTCATATTCCAACGATCTCAATATTTTTTTTCTTTATAATTCATTCTGTCCATAGAATGAAGATAGAAAAAATATATTGAGATTGCTGGAAAATGAACTCGGATTGTCCGATCAAATTTAGGTTGTTGTAGTATTATAATATCACTCTGTACAAAAAGATGTATTATAGTCTGGGCTGATAAATTATCGGAGAATAGGCCATTTTTGGGAAAAGTTATTTACCAGCAATTTTATTGCTGGAATCGAGTCTTATGATTGTATATATTAATAATATAGACATGCAAAGTCCGCAGATAGTGTGCTACTTTTTTTATAAACAAAATGGCGCCCGAAAATCGTGTTTTTTTTTTAAATTTTTGCTCAATAACTCCAAAGGTTTTAACTGTACACCAAAAACACTCCAATAAAAATTCACCGCAATTAAATTTTGCATAGCGATGTGTTTTTTCCGATTTACTTCGACGAAAGCTTTCCCCGGAAAAAGCGGGTTTTTCCAACAAAATCTTTAATTTTCAACTAAACTTTTAGATAAGTAACTGTCAATCAATAATTAAATAACTTGGTAATCTAAAAGCCCTTTTTGTATAGATTATAATTCTAGAAGCCGATGGAAATTGAATGAACAGTGTAGCAACAATTGAATTGTTAATTAAAAATTTACGGTCACTATAATAACGACAATAATTATGATGCATAAGAATAACTATGATTTTTTCATAAAACGATACTATATCTATCTAATGTACTTTACAGGATTGAAATTGGACTATTTAAGCGGCCTCAAGAATGTTTTAAAATTATAAACAATTCTTTGGCTTATAAACAAATAGAATATCTCGGGAAATGTTGAATTAAATTAAATTGTGAAAACGGTATTCTAAAAACAGCGGCAGTACACTGCTTTTAAAAGAAAAAACGTTTAATTACGATGAGTAGTTCCTGAGATACAACCGGTCAAAGTTGACCGGAATTTACGGCAAAGATATAAAGAATAGGATCATAATTTTCAAACCATCACCATTTTATTTTTGTCCTCTTTCTCCACACCAACTTTCATATCCTTAAAATACTCGTAACATATATTATTATACTAAAAACTATCGATAATACGTGTGAAAATTGCCAAAAATAGCAAAATTCCAATCAAAAATTAGGTTGGAGAAAATGTAACCCTCAAAGTTCAAAATCGGTATACGTTAAAAAAATTAATTTTCTCGGCTTCCCATGGAGCAATTTCCTTCATTCTCTTTTTGTTCCCAAGTAACTCGAGTAGAGCCATCGAACTAACCCATTATTAAATGTCAGACTTGCTTTTGTTTTGTTATAATAAATTATTTTATTTATTATAAATAAAAATTGTTTAAATAATTATACAGCTTCCAAATGAGAATATTTATGTTTTTAACTTTAAAAGGTACACTTGTAAATTTATCTAAAAAAAAAGCCAACAACTGGAAAAAATATGTAATTTGCTGTTCTTATAAATAAATGAATCTATTATAACAAAACAAAAGCAAGTTTGACATTTAATAATGCATTAGTTCGATGGCTCCACTCGAGTTATTAGGGAACAGAAAAAGAATGAAGGAAATTGCTCCATGGGAAGCCGAGAAAGTGCATTTTGTTAACGTATACCGATTTTGAACTTTGAGGGTTACATTTTCTCCAACCTAATTTTTGATTGGAATTTTGCTATTTTTGGCAATTTTCACACGTATTATCGATAGTTTTTATTATAATAATATATGTTATGAGGATTTTAAAGATATGAAAATTGGTGTGGAGAAAGAGGACACAAATAAAAAGGTGATGGTTTGAAAATTATGATCCTATTGTTTAGATCTTTGCCGTAAATTCCTGTATCTCAGGAACCACTCGTCATAATTAAACGTTTTTTCTTCTAAAAGATGCGTCCTGCCGCTGTCTTTCGAATACCGTTTTTACAATTTAATTTAGTTTAATATTTCCCGAGATATACTATTTGGTTATAAACCAAAAAATTGTTTATAATTTTAAAATATTCCTGAGGCCGCTTAAATAGTCCAATTTCAATTCTGTACAGTACATTAGATAGGTACAGTGTCTTTTTATGAAAAAATCGTAGTTATTCTTATGCATCATAACTATTGTCGTTATTATAGCGACCGTAAATTTTTAATTTACGTTTTAATTGTGGCGAAAGTGTTCATTCAATTTCCATATACTTCTGGAATTATAATATATACGGAAAGAGCTTTTAGGTTACCGACTTATTTAATTATTGATTAACAACTACTTATCTAAAAGTTTAGTTGAAAATTAAAGATTTTGTTGGAAAAACCCGCTTTTTCCGGGGAAAGTTTTCGTTGAAGTAAATCGGAAAAAACAAGTCTCTATGCAAAATTTAATTGCGGTGAATTTTTATTTGGGTGTTTTTGGTCTAAAGTTAAAATCTTTGGAGTTATAGAGCAAAAATTGAAAAAAACATGATTTTCGGGCGCCATTTTGTTTATAAAAAAGTAGCACACTATCTGCGGACTTTGCATATCTATATTATTAATACATACAATAATAAGATTCGATTCCAGCAATAAAATTGCTGGTAAATAACTTTTCCTTGTATTTTGCTAATTAGCCCAGAGTATTATTGAAATGTTAATAACCAAGGTGACGCGAGGTCGCGCGTGATGTCGAAATAGTTCATTCTATATAAAAGTGAACGTCGCATGATATAGACATTAATATTATTATGATTATTGTACTCAGTATTTAATTATTGTACTAGGTCGTTACTGTTATATGTAAACACGTTTTTATGGTTAGTCATTGATGGACTTGAATGTAAATATAATGTATCTGAACCAAGAAAGAGAGTTTTAATTAGTTTGGACCTAAAGGCATTAACATCACACCATTTATGACATCGTAACCACGAAACCATTTCGGTGATAATGGTTAAATGGATTTAAATTTTTGGAGCTCGATAACTTCTAACCGTTTTAACCGAATTTAATCTCTAAAAATTAGTTTAAAAGTTGATGACACCTAGTGGCTGATGCACCCAAGGTCAAATATGATATCTGAAGGTATTCTAGGTTTTACTGAGCTTGAAAACCATTTTTATCCATGGGAAATGAATTTTATCATACTTATGAGGCCTACAACTTAAAAATTCGATTTTTCCAAATATGAGTTAGGTATATACGAGTATCGTTAGACGTGTCTGGAGTCCTCCTACCAACGCTCAGTTATGACGCAATTCGTAGGTGGAAATTTTGAGTAATAGTCGAAAGACCAAAAGCGCAAGGTTCAATTTTTCAGATTTTCGGCTAGACTGAGCCGTCTGTATGTCCGATCCTGACCACTTAGGTACCGTTTGAAATCTGAACTCAAGTGCTATTGATTTGGTGTATGTGTGGTGTTCGTGCCTCTCTTCGAACCTAAGATATATTTACCCAAAAATGATGCCCTGTTGTACCTACCCAGTCCTATAGTTGGAAAGGTAATGATCAATACTATCAGAAGCCGCAGAGACCGGATATAATTTTCGAAATTTTTTGGAATTTTGAGGACGAGAACGAAAAACAGACCCCAAATGGGAAGGGCCGTAAACCCCACACGCTTAGACCAATATGGATGCTTGACGTATGGATTGACGTTTTCCTAAACTTTCAGAAGAAATTTGGCCGATTTTTAATTCAGGGTTGTATGTAGGGAGGGGGGCGTGCGCCACTGGTGAGAACCACCGTTCTCTATGATAATGGTGAGAAAAAGTATTAATTTTGTTGTAGTTGAATTATTTATTCTACTATACTAAATTTACAATCAAGATGCAGTAGAAATAGACAAACCAAGACATGCTAAATGCTACTAGAAGCACTCCCGAATCATAATTTACAATGTATATACATTGTAAATCGCAAATCATGATTTCCAAAGTTTATACATTGTAAATTATTATTCGGGAGTGCTCTTAGTATCATTTAACATGTCTTGGTTTGTTTATTTTTACTGCATCTTGATTGTTAATTTAGTAGAGACCTATTCACCATAATACAGACTATTATATATAACGAGCGATCCAAAATTATTGGGATCAAAGCTAGCCGTGCAAAAAATTACGTATGTCCGCTTTGAATCTGAATTTATATCATTGGTTTATCAATTAATTTTGATTAACATTATAAAACATAAAAAATCAGTCAAAACCTTTAACACAGAACTTTAATCAAAAATAAAAGGAATTAACAAAATTATAAGTAAAAATAATAAATAAAATTAAACAACCAATACCTCTACATAACCTAACTTTTCTTGAAGTTGACGTACACTGCAAAGTTGACGTAAACTGGTAAATATATCTAAATTAAAAATGGACATGCACTGTATAGCTATCTCTGTCGTTCAGAGCCACCTATGGTGACAATAATTTTGGATCACACGTTACTATTAAACATATTGTAGAGGTTAATTGGATATTTTGTCTGGTACTAGTAGTACTTGTAAAAAATATACCAGCTTTTTACGATTACATTTAACATTTTGCTTAAATAATCTTATTAAAAGTGTAGGCGCAAATATTTTACGGCTATCCCTACTTTTTCTGTCTTTACACGGCAAACTACGTGTAGTACAATTCTCAGTGGTACGGATATGTAAACATTACTTACAATGTCATCATTAACTTTAAAGAGATGGCTTTTGAATGTTCTTGAATAACTTTTATTTGTATAATTGCCTTAATTATTAATTCAGTTAATTAATATAATAATTTTTTCATTCACTGTGTATTCAGTGATTGTAATAATTTATATACTGTACAACAAAAACTAATACTCAGTCCAGAAAAGAGGAAAAGTGATAAAGTGATTTTATAATAACATATTGTTCCTATGGAACGCTTATAATTTTGAACATTTTTAACAACAAAATACTTGTATCAGAGAATACATCCTGGTGTATTCTCTGCTTGGATCTTCCATAAATAATAATCAATAAATAAATTTTTATTAAGTGCACGTCTTAAATCGACTATTTATCAAATACACTATCAACAACTATGATTTAATCAACAACTCAAAATATTCCTTATGCCATGTCAAATATATAAAATTGTCTCGGTCTGGTTATAGTCCTGTCGCCAGGGGGGGTACAACGGCCTCCTGTATTCAGATGGACTTACCCAAGTTTTTTTTATGTATTTTGACCTGTAGAACACGAATTTTTTGCGTAACAGTTGATCCGGATGTCGATAAGATTGTTATAAACCAAGAAGTTGAGGAATCACATAACAGCGATTTATCGCAAAACAAAACATTTTTTGTATTTTTTGGGCCATTCTAACCAAAAAATGTTCCTACAAATTTTTTCGTAGGATGCATAGTTTTCGAGATAAACGCGGTTAAACTTTCAAAAAATCGAAAAATTGCAATTTTTTAACCCGAATAACTTTTGATTAAAAAATAAAATAGCAATTCTGCTTACCGAATTTGAAAGTTCAAGTCAAATTATATCGGATTTAATTATTTGTATTGCTAAAAATTTATTATTTTATTGTTAAAAAAGCTCTAAACACCTGGTGCTTGAGTGATGTTTTCAATGATTTCTCATTTAAAATCGAACGAGTAGGCCGAAGAGCTAAAAGTGCAAGCGGGGCTATTTCTACGTAGCATGCATTAAAACGCATGTGTTAGGCACGGGAAACACTATGTGTTTATAGCTTTTTTTAACAATCAAAAAATAAATTTTTAGCAATGCAAATATTCATAACAGATATAATTTAACTCAAACTTTTAAAGGCGGTAAGCAGAATTGCTATTTTATTTTTTATTCAAAGGTTATTCGGGTTCAAAAATTCCAATTTTTCGATTTTTTGAAAGTTCAACCGCGTTTATCTCGAAAACTATGCATCCTACGAAAAAACATGTAGGAACATTTTTTGGTTAGAATTGCCCAAAAAATACAAAAAAATGTTTTGTTTTGCGAGAAATCGCTGTTATGTAATTCCTCAACTTCTTTGTTTATAACAATCTTATCGACATCCGGATCAACTGTTACCCAAAAAATTCGTGTTCTACGGGCCAAAATACATAAAAAAAACTTGGGTAAGTCCATCTGAATTAAGAAGGCCGTTGTACCCCCCCTGGCGACAGGACTATTACCATATTCTATTCGACTCAGTACGTTGTATGACAAAGATAACGAATGTTCGATTTGAAAAATATCACAACGGACATGATGTGCATTGTTTTCGAATCTTGAAAAAACTAATAAATATTTTAAAAAAATTTAAACGCGGAATGAAAGACTAAATTATTATGGAGGGCCGAAAGTCCCTTACAATAAATAAAAAGTTTTTTTTGAATGAGATATTTGAAATTAAAAATCCCACCACATTTTCTCTTAGCTTTTCACCCCTGTAACTTATTAAAGTAAACATTATAGACGTTTTCAGGGAATTTTTGCCCTCGGTAAGAACGTAATCTTTCATTCTGCGTTTAAATTTTTCAAAAATAATTATTTTCTCAGGATTCGAAAAAAATTAATCCCATTTAAATAGCATTGAAGCCGAAACTTTGTACCAATCCCATTAAAACGCTAAAATTTTAAGTATAGTATTATAAGATAACACCACTATAAAACTTTCCATAATTTCGTCTCGAAATCAAGTGCTTTGGTTTCCTATCTATTTATTTTTTAGTAATATTTTTGAAAATACAGAAAACATGTGCTACTTTTTGATAAGATTTATTATTCTTACACCTAAGTTTGTTGCAATTCTTCTTTTCTTTAATTTTTCCTCCTTTTTGCCTGTTGTACATTTGTAAAATTAATGACTAGCATTTTTTTCCAGAGAGAAATACCTTTGATGCCAAGAATTGCAGCCGCATCCACCGAAATTCCAATCGCACATTTTCCACCAAGAACAGCTTATAGGTAGGGAGCTCGCGAAAGAAACTATTAAATAATTTAGGATTTTACATAGTGTTAAAAATTATAAATATTGCCTTATCGATATATGCGGTACAATCAAATGTAGGTATTCAATAATTTGCTAGTAATAATGGAATTATATGATAGGCAACGGTACAATTGCTTAAAGAACAAAGTAAACAAACAATTGGACTTCCTAAGTGCTAGGTTTTCGTCCAGTATGACCGGAAGTCGATATTTGTACTCTTAGTGTAACTTTTACTCGACTGATATCCGATTTCACTAATTTTGAGTAATTTTTGCCAAACTTACATAACTTTTCAATCGAAAGTGACCTCTGAAAACAATTTTTCGACCACGGCACCGCTCATCACCCTGTGGATGTGTTATAAAGACCTCTTTTTGAGTAAGTTTGTGCAAAAAAATCTAATCGAAATAGTTTCGCTAACGGGGGCGACGCGATAGAGTTAGACTATACCGCTAATTGTTAATAATTAAAAATAGCAGCTTTGTAATAGAATAATGACAAAAATCTTTTCAGAACCTTGAAGAAGGGGGTTGAAACTTGATTTGGTCACTTTTGAATTTCATAATAGTAATTTTTAATCTAGATATTAGGCCTTGAAAATTTCAAAACATTAAGCAAGAATGTATGACGGTGCAGACTTTAGAAATCATTCCTTGTATCGGCACCCTTTAGTTTACTTGTAACCGTTGACCTGATGATGCTCTGCAAATTGTAGAAAGCGACACCGGTCGTCGGAGTAATACAATAAATGATTGCCAGTACTTCCCTCTTTTATTTAATTCACAATGAACTCGCATATTAGTACTCGTTACCTACGAATACCGAAAGTAACGATTACTATACAGAGAAGCCAATCGTTACTTTGATTTCTCTGATTACTTCGTTACTTCGTACCAATCGTATCAGAGCGAGTAACGACTATTGCATCTACAATCAGTACACTTGATTACTTTCTACCAATCGTATCCCAGCGAGTAATGAACGGGACTGGTATTTTACGAGTGTTATCGAATATCGTTATCGGTATGAAGCATTTTAAGGGTGCGAAAGTGAGGAGAGGATGGAAGATGAAACAGAGGGAGGTATAATGGACGTAAAATATGTAATGTATGTCATTAACAAAGATCAAGAGCGAGAACCCTATATTTTTATCTAGATCTATATTTATACCTATACAAAATATCTACGTACTGAGAAATACGATACTCGATATATGATTACCGGTACTCAAATACAAAAGTAACAAAAGTAATCATAATAATCAAAGTAACGAACAGGCCCGGACTGGACTGTGCGCCTTTTGCCTTCGTTAGTATATACCCACTAAAAAAAATTAAACGCTGAAAATTTTTTTTTAACCTTTACACAAAGACTAGGTGGCAACCATTCCCCTAAAAACTGTTTTTACTTAATGAAGAAACAGAAACCGCTATGGAAACCTATATAATGAAGCCAGTGTACGTTTACCAGGTATCAGATAATCAAATAGCACAGATACGACGCACGGCGCCCTCGAAGACCATTTTTACGATTCGGGCGCCTTTCGTAGGTATCAATAATTTTCGCTGTTTCTGTTATAATAAATAGCTTAGATACGACTCGCGGTGCACTTAAAGACCATTTTTAGATTCCTTTGCCTTTTGTAGGTATCAATATCCGCTGCCTCTATTATAATACATAGCTTAGATAAGACGCGCGTCGCCCTCGAAGATAATTTTTACGATTCGGGTGCCTTTCGTAGGTATCAATAAATTTCGCTATTTCTGTTATAATAAATAGCTTAGATACGACTCGTGGCGCCCTTGAAGACCATTTTTGATTCCTTTGCCTTTTGTAGATATCAATATCCGCTGTCTCTATTATAATAAATAGCTTGGATACAACGCGCGGCGCCCTCGAAGATAATTTTTGTGATTCGAGCGCCTTTCGTGCGCCAACTTGTCAACTTTTATCAGGTATTAGATTGTTGCGCCCCAGAATCCTAAATAATGAAGCCATTGGGTACAACAAAATACAAATTGTCAACTTGTATCAGGTATAAGATAATCAAATGGCTTAGATACGACGCGCGGCGCCCTCGAAGACCAATTTTACGATTCAGGCGCCTTTCGTAGGTATCAATATCCGCTCTTTCTATTATAATATAAGAGTTTTACATCTCACAATTGGCCTAAAATATATGAGTGCAGGCTTCTGCGTTCCATAACTACATTATACATGTAGGATTATTGCGCCCTAGAATCCTACATAATGAAGCCCGTGGGCGTAGTACAAACGCAACTTTGTCAGAATGCGCAAAAAGTTGCCATTTTAATGTTTGGTATAAATGTTTAAGAAATTCGATATGCATCCTTTAAAAATAAGAGCTTGCCGATATTGTAACATCCCATTAATCATTTACATCCCATTTATACTCCGGGCACTGAAGTGAGGCAAGAAGTCGCCTCACTACTGGACTCTTGTGCCTGATTGCCTCCCTTGCCCATCTGTAGGAGGAGTCGCTGTTTTCTCCCTTGCAGTCGGTTTTACCATGACCGAACTGTAGGCATCTGAAGCATCGCTGGCCATGCAATCTCTCTTTCGTATCTTGCACGAGTTATAGCCAATATGTTCTTTTTCCAGTGCTTTTTGGCTGCGATGCGCGTCAGTCTGACTGTGACGTTTGTGCTGCCTTCTCTATTTTCCCTTATAGAGACGAGTTTGATGTGTTAGATTTTCTGCTGCTGGTATACCTGCGAAGCTATCTCAGGATTAATTCCTTTCTGACATCACTGTCTATATTAAATATATCCACCTGGTCCTGATAGCCCCGGACGTTCTCTACTACGTTTTCCTCCGTGCGGGCCACGCTTATCTTCTTCAGGTTTTCGGCCTGTTCTTTCCATGCCACTTCGAGCTTTAGGTCCCTGTACCTAATCTTCTTGGCGCTTTTGACACAAATTTGACTCTTCCTCGTGTCTGCACTGCCTTTGTTTAGCTTTAGCAACTCGGCGTAGGATTTTCCACCTTCCTTCATGATCACCTTCTGCGTCACCATGTCTATACAAAAAAAGAAGATATCTTTGGTGACTCTTTTAAGGTTTTTTACCTCATTCTTGATTTCGACTTTCGTGTTCTTATGGTCGGACATTAGTTTCACTAAATTATTTGTAACTCTGGTAAGTTTATTCATTGCTCTTACCATAGCCGTTATTTCGGAACTCTACTCCTTCTCTTTAGACCTTTTCTCCCCAAGTGAGGAGCTCTTTTGCAAGGCTGCCTCCTCTGGAAGCTCCGTCTTGTTCAGGTCCCTACCCCTGATCGGAATTCTTCGAACAGATCCCCTTTTTCCGAAGTCTCCTTCCTCTTTTCTTCTTCGCTGAGTACTTTCCCTTTGTTCCCTTCACTACTGATGAACACGATATTATCATTTCATTCATAGCTTGTTCCTGCTTACATCACCACCGATTACTCGCTCCATTGTCCCTTCGTTTTGTTTTATTTTTTCCTGCATGATTAAATACTTATCCATATAGTTCCCATGAGTAGGGGCGAATTATACTGTCCGGCGAGGCAGTTCGCCCTTACCCACTTTAAGGCTTGAATTTTAAATTTCAAAGGGTTTCGTCAGTTCTCCGAGGGCTCCGTTTGCGGCTGTCTGATCTAGGTCATTCACTTCACCACTCAGGCACGGATTACCTGACACCGTGTGGTTGCGGATATTTTATCTAGGTTTACTCTTCTATTATGTGGAGTGAGCGCTCTAAAAATTTGAAAATATTCAAAAAGTGACTTATATTGTACACCAATCATGATTTTTGTTAATTATTTTTGAACCAATAGATTCCACTGTAGAAGCAGTTGAAAAATTACTCAAACTTCTCAAAAATTGGTCTTAAATCTCCAGAGACCACCAAAAATGTAACGTAGTAAAAGGGATACTGGGAAACTGAAGCTTAATATAATTTACTATTTCAAATAAAAATAGTAAATTACTTTATGGATTTAAATTAAAATAAACTTAAAAAAATCACAAGTAATATTTATAGCGTTACTTGAAAATACATGCGTTAGGATTTGAAAAAAGTTTGATGTAAAGAAGGGGGGGGGGGGTCTGGTGCCTTTTTTAGGATTTGGGTTGGCGCCTTTTCTATGTGCCAGTCCGGCCCTGGTAACGAATACTGTAAATGATTACTTTATACAAAAGTAACGATTTGTAACGAATACTCAAAAGTGACTATCATCAACATCACTATCGCATATCAACATTTAATTTTTTATATTTTGTCAAACCTTGTGTAGCTGTGTGTCTTATGTTAGAGAATGTCTAACTGCTCCCTGGCTATACATAACAAATATTCGGTAACTAAAATTCCAAACACGCTTGTATTCAGCCAGGGTTGGTTATTCATTATTATAAAAAAGCCGACGTGTTTTTCACGTAACTGGTTAGAATAAATCCACCGGAAAGCTACTGGTATACATTTAATGAGGTAGGTGTTGCTTCAAGGTAATTTACACCTAATTATGTCAAGAATATAAATTATGTCATGCGAGAAGGTTAACTTTAATGGATCCCGCAGATGTGGAGAATAAGTAAGGTTTCAAGTGTTTAGTGTTGAAATTAAACCTTGGTTATTTATTGTTAATGGTATTTGCAATTTTACACGTCTAATTAAAAACATAACGGTTGCGGTAATAGTAATTTCTGCAGTATTGTTCCGGTAGATGGGTAGATTATTTAGTCTACCGGTAGTTTTGCCCCGACTTAAAAAACGTTAACCAAAAAGGAAAAAAAAACTAAGTTTATTTTATTTATCTAAGTATTTATTTGGTGTATGTCATTAAACAAAATTAATTTTAAAATGTTGAATGGGTTGCATAATGTGAGTTCATTTTAAACAGGGGCGGCCCGTCGGGGTAGGCAAGGTAGGCGCCGCCTACCCTCTTCAAATGTAGTACAATAATATAAATTATTAATATAAATTACTTATTTCAAAATTGTAATTTATAAATTTTGACACAATATCTACAATAAAATAGCAAAAATTATCCAAATTATTTTTAAAAATATCCAAAAAATTTTCTCCGTAGTTATAATTATTGTACGCTCCTTGTAGTATCAGTAGTACTGTATAGATTCTATATTCTCCTTGGTCAGGCACTCGGGAACGTAGCCTGAAATAGAACGACGCCAACACCGAATTGACGTGCGATCTCTCTCTGTTTACGCGAGCAGACCTGCTGCAGGTCTGCTCGTAGCAACCGTATTCTACGATTTTGAACGGGCGGATAGGCACAGAGTCTTATAGCCGGACCTACAAAATTTTATCAGTTGCTTCTCTTGTGTCTTGTGAAACTGTTTTAAAATAATTGTTTTTTGATTTTGGCTGTTATTAGTAGGTTAAGTATTGAATAAAACTAGGTAGGACAATTTAAATTTGTTTATGAAAACTGAATAATGTGTTATTAGATTATATAGATAATTAAAAATTTAAAGCGAGGTTAATTGTTAACTTATCAATTTATTCGAATAGTGAATTATTATTTGATACATAAATAAAATAAGTAATATTTGACGTTGTTGAAACGTAGGTGTGTTAGTTTTATTGGTGGAAAACTTTAGTCATCGAATATGAATATTTTAAACGATGTAATATGCAGTTTGATCGAGACGCCTTTTTCAAGGCGCCAAAATCAAGAAAGATTAGTAATTATTTCAATGGGCCGGCCTTTACAAAATTTAACAATTTTATCCACAGATAAGACAAAAGACAATCAACCATTTTCGAGATCGTTTAAAACAATATGGTATGAAAATCATAAATGGCTAAGCGGAAGTTATTTTAAAAATTCGCTTTTCTGTTGGCCTTGTCTGTTGCTCTCAAATTTGAAGCAAAATGTTTGGGTGAGTCAGGGACATTCAGATTTGAAAAATTTATCAGCTAGTGCAAAAAAACATGAATCTTCCATTTTCGAGATCGTTTAAAACAATATGGTATGAAAATCATAAATGGCTAAGCGGAAGTTATTTTAAAAATTCACTTTTCTGTTGGCCTTGTCTGTTGCTCTCAAATTTGAAGCAAAATGTTTGACTGAGTCAGGGACATTCAGATTTGAAAAATTTATCAGCTAGTGTAAAAAAACATGAATCTTCGAAAGAACATTTAAACAATTGCTTAGATTTAAAACGGTTAGAAAAAAATAAACAAACTACTGACAGTGCTTTCGCTGGACATATTTCTCTATCTAATAAGATATATAATGAAGAAGTTGAAAAAGATTGAAGAAGTTGAAGAAATTGATGTTACAATTCTTTTAGCAAAACAAGAACTTACATTTCGCGGTCGTGATGAGAGCCATAATTCTTCAAACATGGGTAATTTTTAAGAAATTTTTAATTTAGTAGTTAAACGCGATCAGGAAATCCAGGATCATGTTAAAAAATAGAAGGGGTGTTCACGGGTTTGTCAAAAACAATACAAAATGATTTAATAGATTGTCTTGCCGATTACGTAAACAATGAAATTTCAACAGAAATTAATGAAAGTCAATTTTTTTCTATACTAGCTGACGATACTATTGATATAACCGAAAAATCACAGTGTACTTTAACAAACCGTTTTGTGAACAAATTTGGTCAGGTAACAGAAAGATTTTTAGGGTTTTTTGATGTTAGCGATAATAGATCTGCAGACCCTCTATATAGTTTAATTTCAAACGTGCTTGAGCCATATGATTACAAAAATAAATTAATTGCTCAATTTTACGATGGTGCAAGTGTAATGGCTGGCTCTTTAAACGGATTACAATCAAAAATTAAAGTAGATGCTCCAAAAGCAATTTTTACACATTGTTGCGCTCATAGATTACATTTAGTATTGCAAGACGGCTCAAAATGTATTACAAACTGTAGGATATTTTTTGTCGCCTACCCGAAGTATATGTGTAGCCTACCCGCATACTGAGGTCACGAGCCGCCACTGATTTTAAATGAAGTAAAAAAAGACAGACGTACTCAAAATCATTTAATTATTACTTCGACGACCGGTTTCGATCTCTACAATATACAGATCATCTTCAGGTCAGCGTTACAAGTGATTAAATGCAATTAATGAAAGCCAGAGTTAGAACAGTGTCTGGTTGTACTAAAAGATGCTAATAGAAAGTCAAAATTTAGAAAAGTATGTAAATGTTGACATTTTTGAACAAAAAATATTATTTATACAAATATTTTATAAAAATTATATAAATTAGTTATTTCGTAAGCCGGCGACTAAGGAAAAAGTACGAAAAGGTCGATTTTTTTTTAAATTATGAGTGTTTAGCATAGATGTCATAGATACTACGGTTTGTTTTTAAACCAAGAGGAGTGATTCAAAGGGTACCCCCCGTTAAGATAGGCAAAATGCCCTCACTCCCAGAATTCAATATTTTTAATTTTTTTACGTTCTATGCAACTAAAAATGAGATAACGCGGATTTTTAGCTCGCCACCCCCCTTACCCCTCCCCCCACAGCCAAAAACGTAGATTTTTAGATTTATTTTTTTTTTAGTTGGGTTGCAATTGATTTAAAAATTTTAAAAAATTCACACCTCTAGCTGAGGCTTTTACAAAACACGTCCATTTTTTATGGACCCATAGGTCGGGTGTACATAACCTCAAATTTTTTTAAACTTTTTTAAAACCTATAACTTTTTTTTGGAGGGGGCTGCAGGTCGATTTTGCGTTTTGTGTATTTTATCAAAAGCTATCTCTCTGATTTTTTTCAGATTTTTCCGTCAGGTGCGCCATCTTGAAAAATCAAGTAAACTGTTTTTTTAGGGGGTTTTTGGTGATTTTCTCCATTTTATAGACTGCAAAATAGATCAACTTAAGGTTTTATTTATAGATTATGTATAAGTTAAAATAACTGAGTGTATTAGGATATTCAAAAATTGGGCGAAACACTTTTAAACCCCCCAAGATCCATGTTTTTTTAAAGTTTTGTAAGGATTTTTGCGGGACTAATTATATTTTTTGTGGTCGATACAGCCTGAAATTTTTTTTTATTTTTTTACGTTCTATATGACTTTAAAAATTAGGAGTCACCGTAATTTTAGCCCACTTCCTCTATTCCCCCTCCCCCACAGCCAAAAATGTCAATTTTTCGATTTTATTTTTTTTCAAGTTGGTTTGCAATTACAAATGTTGTTCTGAAGCTATTTCTTTGTGGCATTTTTGTAATTAACTATTCTATATGGTCATTTTTTAGTTAAATTGTGGCTTATTTTCCATTTAGAATAATTAATAATTATTAAATTATAAATTACAAAAAATTCACACTCACAAGCTGAGGCTTTTACAGATCATCTATTTTTATGGACCCGAAGGTCGAGTGTACATATTATAACCTCTTTTTTTTTGTTTTTTAATAGGTACGTATATTTTTTTTTGGTGATGGCTGCATGTATATTTTTTTTGTGCTTTGTATATTTTATCAAAACTATATTTCTGATTTTTGTCAGATTGTTCCGTAAGGTGCGCCATCTTCAAAAATCCGCAAAACTGATTTGTTCGGTGGTTTTTAGGGATTTTCTCCATTAAACTATTAACATATTTTCAGCTTGCTATTAATCAACTTTTTTTGGTACGCAGGATCCAGGCTTAATATTTTTTGAGATCACTACAGCCTGAATATTTATTTTCGTTTTTTTTACGTTTGATGTGTTTAAAAATAAGCCTTAGCTCAATTTTAACCCTCCTTCCTCTCAACCTGCCCAATAAATTATAATTTTTTTCGTTTTCATTTTTTTTTCACAGTATATCTGTTGCTCAGTTTCTCTTTAAATAAACTACATTTAACAAAATAATTTCAAATCTTTGCAATATTTTTGTATAAAGTAAATATGTCATTGTGATATCTTTTAGGTAGGATACAAAAAACAAAAATAAAACAGAATAATCAATTTAAAACCCGGGAGTAGTCGCGCTCACTTCTGTAACGTCGCGTGTGAGATTCTATCTCAAAATACGAATTTAAAACAAATTTTTATTTTGTACTATTTTTATCTACTTTTTATATCGAAAATATATATTTTTGACAATTTTATTAAAAAAACCTGTGTTAACGCCCACCTGCCAACATCGGCCACCTGTCCTAACGGCCAGTTTAAAAATTTCCCAAACCAATTATATGTAGACTACAAAAACTGGCAATACCGTCCACTTTTCTATATCGGCCAATAGTTCTTTCATTTTTAGTAGCCGTTACTGACAAATTTTACTGTACAGTAAAACCTGTGCTAACGGCCACCTGCCAACATCGGCCACCTGTCCTAACGGCCAGTTTTAAAAATTTCCCAAATCAATTATATGTAGACTACAAAAACTGGCAATAGCGGCCACCTTTCTATATCGGCCAATAGTTCTTTCATTGTTAGTTGCCGTTGCTGACAGGTTTTACTGTATTACGAAAAAGGATGAAATGTGAGATTCTATCTAACGGTGCGACTACTCGCGGGTTAAAGCTAATTGGCTCTCCCCAAATCCATAAATTCCACAAAAAGAAGAAGAAAAAAAAATTCCTACGCATTACTACACCCTTCCTCGAGGCACTTACGAAATTTTTTCAAAATTGCAAAAGTTTTCATCAAGTTATCGCGAAAAAGGATAAAAATTGAGATTCTATTTCACCGCGCGACTACTCGCGGGTTGAAAAATACATTATTTTAATATATCATACTTCTTGTCGTTTTGTGAATCAAAACATTTTGTTCTTTGTTCATTAGTTTGTATTTAGTAGGTACCCTAATATTACCTTACATTATACACATTCTAATTATTTAAAGATGTGCTTGTACCATCTACATAACCTATATCTCTGCTCTGCCTATTAATATGTCATTTTGCTTCACGTTTACTGCCACGTAAAACACCATAAAAAGAATAAACAAAGTATTACCAAAGAATATATAGCTCCGTATACCTACACTCTTAGAATATTCGGAGAGTATATTCGTTGGTATTACACTTTACAGTTCTAAAGTCTTCATCGCTGTCTTCGTCTATTACAGGTATAACATCTGTATTGTCAAAGAGTTTTGTAAGATATTCTGCTGGCTTGGTGATTTTTGTAAAATATCTTCCATGCGATAAATATCATATTATGGCAGCTACATGCGAACAACAGCCTATGGTTATGTTGCCGTTTCCGCAACTCACATCTACAACAGTATCTATCGTTTAATGTTTTCCAAACCATCTTCGTTTGGCTCATAATGCAAATAGTCCATGCTGTATGCTTGTCCCCATTAGGTAAATTATTCCGATTCATTTTTTTGCACAAGCTTACTCAAAAACAGGTCCTTATAACAAATCCACAAGGTGCCATGCAGTACCGCGGTCGGAAAATTGTTTTAACAATTTTTTAAACGAATTCAAAAAATAAATTTTTCACTTAGGACAAATTTGTTTTAGATTCTCTGGATCAACCTGAGCAAAAAAGGCCTCCTGTTATTTTTCTACAAAATTGACTGTTGTCGAGTTACATGCAATTTAAAATTTGAAAAACGCGAAAATGGCCATTTTCAAGGCTTAATAACTCGATTAAAAATTATTATTATGAAAGTCATAAAGTGACCAACTCAAAGTTTATATGTATTGGTTATAAAAGGTTATATGTATTGTACACTCGACCTACGGGTCTATAAAAAAATAGATATGTTTTGTAGAAGCCTCATAAAATTTTTAAATTAATTGCAACTTAACTAAACAAAAAAAAAAAAAAAATAGAAAAATTGACGTTTTTGTGGGGGCAGGGGAGGGGGCGGGGGGCTAAAAATGCGATTAGTCTTATTTTTTAATCACATATAACGTAAAAAAATGAACAAAAATATTCAGGCTGTATCGATCTCAAAAAATGTCATTAAGCCCGCAAAAACCCTTACATAACTTAAAAAAACATGGTTTTGGGGGGTTTAAAGGTGTTTACCCAATTTTTGATAATCCTAAAATACTCAGTTATTTCAAATTATACATAATCTATTAAAAAAACCTTCAGCTGATCTATGTTGCAGTCTATAAAATGGATAAAATCCCTAAAAACCCCCTAAAAATACAGTTTTCCTGATTTTTCAAGATGGCGCACCTGACGGAAAAATCTGAAAAAAATCAGAGAGATAGCTTTTGATAAAATACACAAAATGCAAAAAAACTGGACCTGCAGCCCCCTCCGAAAAAAAGTTATAGGTATTAAAAAAGTTAGAAAAAAATTTGAGGTTATGTACACTCGACCTACGGATCCATAAAAAATAGACATGTTTTGTAAAAGCCTTTGCTAAACGTGTGAATTTTTTGAAATTTTTAAATCAATTTCAACCCAACTAAAAAAAATTAAATCTAAAAATCTACGTTTTTGGCTGTGGGGTAGGGGTAAGGGGGGTGGCGAGGTAAAAATCCGCGTTATCTCATTTTTTAGTTGCATAGAACGTAAAAAAAATAATAAAATTGGGGTACCCTTTACCGCGATGTATTGCTTGTTTGTAATTGGTCCAACCGCAGGTAAGTTTACTCCACTGTTAAAAAATTTTGACACTAATGACATTTATCAAATTTTGACACAATTGGCATTTCATAGGGTAGTTAAGTTATATCGGCGATTTTTTTATTTTCTGCATGTTTCCTTTAATTTTTAGATTTTTAGTCTGCTTTTATATAAAAAGCAGTTGCTTTTATAACTCTTTAGCGACGTATTAATATAATATTTATGGATTACCGTCGAGGGCCGACATGATCAACCAAAAAAGAAAATGTATTTGGTGATTATTCTAGTGACTTTCTTGCGTGTGAATCTGTCTTTTTAGTTTACTCCTCTTGGTCAAAAATTAACCATAATGATATTATCCATGTGGGTGTGATGACGTAATCGATGTTTTGTTTAAACAAAATAGGGGTCGTGTGCTAGCTCTTTTGAAAAGTTATTTCATTCTCTATTCAGTAATGTAAACATTAACATAGTTATTTATACAGGGTGTTCAAACTATTTCTTAAATTAAATTAATCGACACAAAAAGACTAATGTACGTAATTTATTTAATTCAAAATACATTTTACTGCTGCCAGAAATCAGAAAGAATGTTTATTTGAGAAATAAGCAATGCTTTTCGCTAAAATTAAATTTTGAAATTGCCAAGAGGCAAGACTGAATTTTTTTGAGAGGCAAGACTTTGAATTTAAGCGAGAAGCAATGTTTATTTCTCAAATAATTTTTTTTTTGTTTTCTGATAACAGTAGAATATGTATTTTGAATGAAATAAATTACATAAACATATTCTTCTTTTTGTATCAATTAATTTAATTAAAAAAATATTTGGACACCCGTTATAAATAATTATGTTAATGTTTATATTACTAAATATAGAATTGGATAACCTTTCAAATGTGCTAGCACACGACGTCCATTAAAAAAAACATCGACTACGTAATCACACCCAAATGGATGTCGTCACTAATATTATGTATGTATACACCGTTCTTAGGCGTCAACGCCCTTCGGTAGGGATCTATGGGGGAGTTTCACCGAGCCGCAAGCCCTTATATATCCCTTGCCGTACTGCTCCCTCATAGGTCGATCAGATACCCGCATATTCCAGTCTAAGCGCCAGATTCATATTTAGAATTTTATACTGACGCGTTAGCCTTTTTGTTTTTCCGATGGCCTGGGCTGGGCTTGAACGCACATACCTCACGGCGAAGTGAAGTGTGGGTCAGCCGCTAGTCGCACTGAGCTATCCGATCGACACTGAGCTATCCGATGTCGTCACTAGTATTATACTTACTTATTACCAAATACTTTGACCAGTTTGAGCATTTTTCGTTCCCGGCATACGAAAACGAATTTATTCCATACATTTGCAAAATACTGTCTGAAACAAGGTTTCAGGGTTAATAAATATAATTAAAAATGCTTCATATCTGACATTACGGTTTCTATCTTGTAAATCATGTTCAAAATGGAATTAAAAATTCTTTTTGTCTAGAAATAGAGACATTTTCTGTTTTTTTTTATCCGATTTTTATAGGGTTTTACGACTTCCTTTCCTTAGTTTCCATTCTCGCCTGTCGTTCCAATCTCCAGCCTGAAGATTCCTCTTCAACATTGCTCTTTATAAATCGACTAAGCATGCCTTTCAAGTATTTATTTTGCTATTAGTTTAAGAAGTCGTCTATCACAGTGGTTCCCAAACTTTTTCTTAAATTGAAACAAATTATTACTCAGTACAAGAGGTAAGTAACCATATTTATTTATTTTTACATTTCGTAAAATGATAAATGGTTATATTCGTTGCGTGCAAGCACTTGGAGGGGACACGAGAAACGATTGTGCGCGTATAGCGGAAAAATCTTGCAACTTTCTTAACATATATTTCTTAAATAATCCATATTGTTAACTGAAATTGTTAAAGTGACGTATATCTCATAACTACGGTCACTGAAGAAAATGGGATTTCGCGATCGAAATGAACGGGATAGGAAAACGATACGTGACCGTTGTCCTTTCTACTTTCTTCTATATTCGTCGCATCCGTGCTTATTAATAATTGTTAAAGCCGAAGATTCAGAATGTAACCAGAAAGCAGTTTTTTTTTTGACGAAAAGTCTTAGATTTAAAATGTTGTTTATTATTCTATTTCAATTATTTTCAATTGTTTTATTACAGTAAACTTTGTATCTGGGTTTTTCGTCTTCCTTGTTTTACTAGAGATGTCGCTGTTTGGCGCCTCAAAGGTGGAGTTACTGCATCGAGGTGATTTCCCTTAAAAGGCAGGCTTGTTGATTTTTTATTTAGAGTTGTGACTGCATAGCTCCACCGATGAAGCATGAGATGCACAAATAGCTATCTGAAGATGTGGCCCGACTCTGAATCAAATATAAAATATGCCTTCCCCCTTAAAAAGTTTGTAATTCACCTTTTTTAAGTAAACATGAAACTAACGAAATCTGACGACTAAATGTTTAAAAATTAACAACTCTTCTTTTATTGCGTATAAACATCTCGGATAAATCTCATCACTAGAGAGCGGAATATATGCAACACAACGTTACCAAAATATGCGCATATATATGCATTACTTTTACTACAAATATGCAGGTATTTTTTCTAAATTTGTCTAAATATGCAAATGCATATTAAAAATACTCAAAAATAAAACAATATATTAAGTCGTAAGATCTTCAGAAAAGTTGCCTTCAAAAATACGTACAACTTTCCTCAAACAATCGAAGCCCTCATTTTTTTCTAAAATATTTTTTAATTTATTTCTAATTGTAATCCCTGTATTTCCGGGAATTTTTTGACAATGAGCAGAAAAAGTTTTAACAAGATTAACCGAATCACTTAATTGTAAATTCCTTTGTTCTAATGACTTTATTAGATCTGGTAAAAAGTTAAAATTAACTTTTATGAACATAAGTTCTTTAGCAATTTGTACTTTACTTAAAGAACAAAGTACGTTACTTAAGCTGAAGAACAAAAGCGGAATTGTCTACAATTTGATGGATTTTTTATTTTGATGCTTCTCTCTATGTCCGTCTTTATAGAAGTAAAAGCGAATTTGTCGAATAAAATACTCTTTCCAGAAAAATTTCTTTTGTGGGACATGATGCTTTTGTTTGTCAGTTCCTCATTTAAAAAATGAAATGTGAAAATGAATGTAACTTACGATTTTAGAACAGGCCTTACAAAATACTTTGTCTCCACTTAGCTTTAACTCGGGAAAACACTTTATCCAAGCACTTTTTTGAATGGTGGACATATTTAAATACACTAAAACGCTAATAAACTTAAAAACACTAAATACGATACAACGGTTACTTTAAACAAATGTTGGCCGGAAACTGACAAAATAATTATTAGACCCTTAAAAGCAGGTAGGTACCTACGACTTGCTACGCTAATAAAATAATATTTTTCTGGGAACACCCATAATTGTTAAATTCAGGTAGTAATGGGAATGTCCAGATGAGCGATAGATAGATAAATAACGAGCTAGTTCATATCGAAGTTATAAAATTCCAACTAAGAGAGGAAAATTTTATACTTTTATATAATTTATTTTTAAAATATGCAAAATAATTCGTGTTTAGCTTAAATATGCAATGTTGTGTTTGTTGTCTGAAATATGCAATATATGCATCTATATGCACTTTGCATATATTCCGCTCTCTACTCATCACCTTAAAGTTGATTTTCGTGGTCGGTATAACGTCGTTTTAGGGGTTGCTGCGGCTCGCCTATATACGGAAGGGCTGCATGAAAACCAAACAGAGGCATTGTCAGGAACTGCGAAAACATTTTTCGGTATTTTTTATTATTTTACTTCGACCTCTACGGCAGGGAGAAAATAAAAAACATTTTGTAAAGACAATGGAGTTGTAATAACACATCATTCTGGGGATTTTCTAATTCCCTATACATTAGTCTTTAATTATTTAAATTCGGTCTACTACTTTGTTTAATTTATTAAAATAATAAAAAAAAATCCACGAGGAAAAAAATTTCCTGTAGTTGGCTGTATACCATTTATTACAAAAAATCATGAAATCCTTTATAAAAGGTATATTTGTTAAAATCCCTATACAGGGCTACATCATAAAACAAACAGAACTAGTTTTCAATCGGTTGACCGATCATCATCAGTGTTTCTTGAAGCAAACAGGCTAACCACCAAAGTGAAAATATTAGGGTAAAAACCCTTTAAAATTAATCCGTCATAGGAATATATAAAAATGATATAACTTTACACATGGATCTACAAAATATCCAATGTTTCACGCTCGAGGTAACATTGAGCTAAATTTGACTTGTTCACATCATGGCTGTGTGGAAGCAAGTCTTGCTATATGTTGATTCATGTTGATTCAAAAAACACTGATGATGATCGGTCAACCGATTGAACACTAGTTCTGTTCGTTTTATGATGTAGCCCTGTATAGGGATTTTAACAAATATACCTTTTATAAAGGATTTCATGTTTTTTTTTTAATAAAATAATACATTTTAAAATTAATGTTTTAAGCTGGTTACTTATTCCTTAGTTGACCAAATGTTAAAACTTATGACTTTCGGTGTACATACTACGATAAAAATATTGTTCGAAACGTTCTCTCACATTCCGAAGCAATATTACTAATAGATAGTAAACAGTTCAACTATCTCGGATTAGGTATTGCTAACGATGTTAACTGCATAGTAAAACTTTGGAGATGAATTGGAATGGTAAAAAATGCAATGAGTCGCCTTACTAAAGGTTAGAAAAACAGAACTATTTCTCAAAAACTCATGATGAGATTGATCAATGCACTTGTATTTCAATAATATAATTATATACGGGGAACAAACTTAGACACTTCGCTCAAAAGAACACCAAAAAATTGAATGAAGAATGCTGCGCATACCTTGGAGAGCTAATCGGACAATTCTTTTCATTTCTAACCAACTTGATATAAAAATAAAGCTATCCTAAACACGTCTGTAGCGAATTAGGTGACAATAATTTAAAGAGAATAATTGTTTCTGGAATCGTTCTAGAACACCGGAAGCGGTGTTCACAGGACACCAAAATGACGGTCACAAACCAGATGGCCCGACCAAAGACCCACAAGACCTATGTAGAAATTTTCGTACCTATCTACAGTCCGTCTAACTTACTTACCGTTGCACGTCATTATCTACGTTAGAGATCTAAGTTGACATTGTTGCCCAATTACAAAAAATTCTTGAATTCATTTCATATCAAATACATCACACCATTTTTGCGGAAGTAGATTATACATCAAAACAAATTAATATTCAATGTAAATAAATAAAAAAATTTGAAATAGAAAACAAGAATTAAGTTATAATCTTATGTTAGGAACATAATAAAACAGTAAATATAATGAAATAAATACTTATAGTAGTGTCATCACCGCAACTGTCAAATAAATATCACCAATTTATGCCAAAATATCACCTTGGATCGATTATAGTTACAGTGTATTCCGAACAAATGTGCTTCATAAAAACGCTTTATAGTCCATTTATACAAATTAAATGAAACATATTGTTGTGTATATCTTTAAGTTAACATTAATAGAAATCTTTAAATATTATTTCTACGCGTATATAATAAAATATGTCTAGTGGGTGTCATGCCAGTGTACTCGACAAAGTAATTCTAAAAAAGAACACACCTATCGCCTAAATATTTCGTGTTGGTATCATGTGACGTCACGGGCTATGACGCGGATGACGTGCAACGGTAAGTAAATTAAATGGAGTATAGGTGGTAGCGTACAAAGCCGCCATCTACTGTGTTGTTCAAAAACGAAAACAATTATTGATTTATTATCGATATCTGTCCTTTACGAACAATTAAATGTGCAAAATATAAATCTTCCAGAAATGTTACAAATATGTTTACGCTACAACTTCTAGACAATTTCTATAGAGTTTTTACTTCTACAGTCTTGTCGGTTTTCATATTTTAGTTTGTACGCATACAGGAATGTCTAATGAGACCAAAAAAATTCGAGTTATTACGAACGTTATCGAGAAGAGTCGACTGTGTTGAAGTTGTATTTAAAAAAACTTTCTATCCAGAAACGAAGTGTGTTATAATAAACAATAATTTATTTTTTAATAGTCTAAGAGCTAGTGAACTCTCCGACTAACGATCGTCCTGTAAGGCTAGAAATTTTTTAGTGATAATTCATAGCACACCAAGGCTAAAAACCATGACCTGACAGGCATCAGCGGTGCACGTGTATCTACAAAGTGAATCGAAAAGTACAAATTTAGGGGGTAAAATAAACTTTCTCCTGGAAGGTTTAAATGTAAGCATGTGTTTGAGTAAGTCATTTAGAAGAAATGTGTACAATGACAGGCGATTCTGAAGAGCATAAGACCTTGCCAGACGAGGGGAAAGATTAGGGGTTTTTCCTAAAATTATTCTTTTTGCATCGAACAATTTTTTTTTAGGTTTTTTGAATCATTCCAAACAGAAAACGTCTTTAGTGATTTTTCACTTAAGTTAATAATTTTTGTTATATAAGCGATTGAAAATTATGAAAATTGCAAAATCGGCCATTTTTAACCCTAAATCGGACATTTATCTAAAAATTTCAATGTTGCCAAGGTACGTAGATATTCTTTAAACATTGATTGATGAAATCCCGAAGAGTTTTTTGCAATAAAATATCGAAAACCCCTTTGTTTTTTTAATTGCTAATCAAGCGGACGCGACATTGTTGTATAGCAGTATAAGTGAGGACGTTTGAGTTCGCATAAATTCATTATCTCGAGAATGGGAAAATTTCAAGAGAAATCCTCAGAAAGGTCGATTTTTATTTTTGAATTAGGACTTTTTGGCATATATATATATAATATTAATGACGTTATCCATCTGGGCGTGATTACGTAATCGATAATTTTTTTAAATAAGAGTAGGGGTTGTGTGATAGCTCATTTGAAAGGTTATTTAATTCTCTATTCAGTAATCTGAACATTAACATAATTATTTGTACAGGGTGTACAAAAAAAAATTTATCTATATGTCAAATTTAATCAAAGTCAATTTAATAAAAAAAAATTTTTTGTACACCCTGTATAAATAATTACGTTAATGTTTATATTAGTGAATAGAGAATTAAATAACCTTTCAAATGAGCTATCACACAACCTCTACTCTCATTTAAAAAAATCATCGATTACGTCATCACGCTCAGGTGGATGACGTCACTGGTATTATATATATATGCCAAAAAGTCCTAATTTAAAAAAAAAAACTCGACCTGTCTGAGGATTTCTCTTGAAATTTGCCCATTCTCGAGATAATGAATTTATGCCAACTCAAACGTCCTCACTTGTACTACAGTGTCGCGCCCGCTTGATTAGCGATTAAAAAACAAAGGCGTTTTCGATGTTGTATTGCAAAAACCTCTTTGGGATTTCATCAATCAATGTTTAAAGAATATCTACCTACCTTGGCAACTTTGAAATTTTTAGATAAATGTCCGATTTAGGGTTAAAAATGGCCGATTTCTTAATTTTCAAAATTTTCAATTGCTTATATAACAAAAACTATTAACTTAGTAGAAAAATCACTAAAGACGTTTTCTGTTTGGAATGATTCAAAAAATCTAAAAAAAAAATTGTTCGATGCAAAAAGAATAATTTTAGGAAAAACCCCTAATATTTCCCCTAGCCTGGCGAGGTCTTATGCTCTTCAGAATCGCCTGTCATTGTACACATTTCTTCTAAATGACTTACTCAAACACATACTTAAATTTAAACCTTACAGGAGAAAGTTTATTTTACCCCCTAAATTTGCACTTTTCGATTCACCTGGTAGATACACGTGCACCGCTGATGCCTGCCAGGTCATGGTTTTTAGCCTTGGTGTGCTATGAATTATCACTAGAAAAATTTCTAGCCTTACAGGACGACCATTAGTCGGAGGGTTCACTAGCTCTTAGACTATATTTTGTTCTTTATTTGCAACGATATATCTATTCGTTAAATTTAATCTTGTTAACCTACTTAAGCGTTTTAGAACTAACCGAACTAAAATTATCTGAATATTGACAAAACGTTGTTAATGATGTTCAATAAATAATGTATGTAAATGGCATATAAAATATTCACATCCATTACAAATTTCTCTCTTCTATAATTACAAAATATCTCCCATGATGGTCGTTGTGTGATTGTTCACTCATTAAATTACCAATCAAATAGATTGGTGAACATTGAATATAGTGCTGTATCTTTATTAATACAAACGTGAACTAGTGCGACATCTGTTTATGTACCAGGTATTGATAATATGTTAAAGGTTATGTAAAGACGCCACAAAACCTAAAAATAAATGTGTTAATAAACATAAATGAATAAGTAAAAACAATGAACAAGGCAGAGTAATCAAGACACGCATTGAAATTGCAAGACAAGCATTTATAAAAATGAAAAAAAAAATGTTGGTTAATCGAGACCTTCCTCTGGAGGTGAGGATAAGAGCCTGACGATGCTACGTATTCTTGACTTTGTTGGATGTAGTGAAAAGCTGGACACTAAAAGTAGTTACTATAAAGAAGTTGGAGGCATTTTAGATGTGGTGCTATAGAAGGATTTTGAAAATATCATAGATCCAACAAGTTACAAATGCAGAAGTGTTAAGAAGGCTACTAAAGCATTGCGAGGTCATAAAGAATATCAAACAAGAAAGCTGGAATATTTAGGTCACATGATCAGAGGTGCGAAATATGATATACATATTAAGAATCATAATGCAAGGTAAAATTAAGGGTAACGAAGGCGAAAGGTCCTTAGGAAGGCGAAAAATTTAGCTCATTAGGTCTTTTCAGAGCAACCGCCAATATGGTAAGATAGCTGTGATGATATCTACCGCTAAAAGGAATAGCAACTACAAGATAAAGAATAAGTAATACATTTATAGAGGCACATACTCATATATCCATATATCGTCCATATCAGATATGATGAGTATTTCGTAGATTATTAATATTATTTAGAAAATATATACTAGTAGATCGGTGGCGCCTAAAATCCCGACAGCCAAAATCCCGACATGCAACAATCCTCGCATAAGTAAAAATTCTGACCACTACATTTTGAATATTTATTGTTTCCTTTTCAAATGCAATACGAAATCATATTATAGAGTATTGAAATTGAAAAATTATTACTTACTAATAAGTACGGGTACTAATTATTATGTATTTTAAAAGAAAAAATTATGTAAACACTTCATTTTATAATATAAAAGCTATGCTTACTGAAATGGAAGGCTGTAAGTGACATAATAAAATCTATTGTATGAAAGTAAACTTGAATTCAGGATTTGATTATACATATATTTTTGGGGTATATATTGACAAAAAAAAATAATTTAATTCATATACACATGTTAGAAATTTTATTTAGAAAATTAGTTCATGGTAAATGGCAGTGGCGGCTCGTACCACTTTAAGAAGGTAGTGCCACAACTCGGGCAGCCGCCAAAATTTTTAGTGACGGATTCACGATATTGTCAAAAAAAGGTATACTGACAACAAAAACTAAAAAAAATATGCGCCGATACTTTTATCTTATGTACATATCTTAAGTTTATTGATCTGAGGTGCCAAGCAATTGTCCAACATTGATCAAAACAGTTTCGTAAATTAATTAATAATAAAAACCTCTTAACCTACCACCAGCATTTACTGCTGATAGTGCTTGAAAATTGTTATTACGATTTAGTCTCTATTTACCAATTTATAAAAATAATACTATTTCATTATTCACACACATGCACAAATTTTTGTAATGTCACTTTTAAAGTTTACGATATATGAAGTTCATTCTTCTATTTTTTGGTTGCAAAGTTTTCAATGACTTTATAATTAAAATTATCAATACAATTTACAAAATGCTTTTCTGCAGATAGCATACCTAAAGCACTAGGTTTCGATGTAAACATCGAAAAACAGCGTTCTGCTTCAGATGTTGATATAGGAATGGTAACTAAAATACTTAAAAGTTTAATAGTTTCTTCAAATGTGCTTTTTGAACCTTCCCTCTACAATAAAACCGATAGCGAAACAGCCCCAGAGGTAGTACTTAATTCGTCTCGCTAATACAGTACCTACTTCTAATTCAGTTTTAAACCGAGTTTTGCTTAAAAATTAAAATTGTCTCCATGGTTCATTAAGAAATGATTCGGAGAACTGATGCTTATAAGCAGAAAACTTCTCCGACATAAATAAATTAGAAGCAACTAAATGTCCGGAGAAGGTAGACCTTTGAAAGATCTGGTACTTTGAATAATATGAACCTTTAAGTCGTTGTCTAATTCGGCGCTAAAATTGACCAGCTCCTTAAATATGCCTCTATTTTCTGAATTTTCTTTTTCGTCGTGACCTCTTAAAGCTAACTCGAAAGCTCCACAACACCTTATAACATTTGTAGTTTTTTTTTATAGCGAAAAACCACCAAAAAAATTTTTAAAATACTAATCTTTATTGTCAATTAATAAATTAAACTTAAGAAATAATCAAAATATTATCAAAATACCCACGATCATGATGCACCAAAAGTTTAATTATAAATACAAAAACTTTTTAACAGAAAATATACATAATAAAAGCGACAAACCAGCACGTAAAGAAACTCAAAATAAATAGACCTGGCTTCATACCCTCGTGCCTGGCACAGAGATTCTAATGTTAAGGTATACTAATAGTCCAATATAGCCCTTTCTCTGTCACTTACATATAATGCTCGTAAAATCTTTCTCTCTTTACTCGTGCCAGTACTGACTTCGGCGCGAAGGAGATTCTCCTGTCGAATACTCTCCGCTGTCGGCAGGGATGGTATTGCGCCCATAGTTGCCATATTTTATATAATTTATGAAGATCAAAAGAAATACACACAAATAAATTAATAGGAATTAAAAAGTTTTGAAGATAAAAAATATGTTTATGGATAGTTAGCAAGGTAGTGCCATGGCTCTATGGCACTACCTCACCGGCCGCCACTGGTAAATGGTAATGTTTAGTAACAAAAAAATAAAAAACAGATAGCCATAAACAAAAATCAAGCAATAAATGTAATTATATGTTAAAAAGGAACTTATCAAACCTGTCGGGATTCTGGCCTGTCGGGATTTTGGCATGTCGGGATTCTGGCGTGTCGGGATTTTGGCCGTCGGGATTCTGGCTTGTCGGGATTTTGACTGTCGGGAGTTTAGGGTAGCCCCTAGTAGATATTTACTAGATATGTAGTTCATTTCACCAGTTTTTGACGATTTGATATTAAAAAACGTTGAACTAAGTAAAAACTGTCAATCAGATTACCAATGGCATATAGAAGTATATTTAATAAATAATTAAAATTAATCGATCATATTTAAATTTTAGAAATATATGCTAGTTCAATTAAAACTGATCTTTGGTCAAGTTAACCTTGGAAAAATTGTAATCGCTCCACTGAACTTCTTGAATGTTAGTTATATTTCTAATCGTCATATAGTCCTGTCGCCAGCGGGGTACAACGGCCTTCTTAATTTAGATGGACTTACCTAAGTTTTTTTATGGATTTTGACCCGTAGAACACGAATTTTTTGGGTAACAGTTGATCTGGATGTCGATAAGTTTGTTATAAACAAAGAACTTGAGGAATTACATAACAGCAATTTTTCGCAAAACAAAACATTTTTTTGTATTTTTTGGGCGATTCTCAGCAAAAAATAGTTTTACAAGTTTTCTCATAGGATGCATAGTTGTAGAGATAAACGCGGTTGAACTTTCAAAAAATCGAAAAAGTGCAATTTTTGAACCCGAATAACTTTTGATTAAAAAATAAAATAGCAATTCTGCTTACTGCATTTGAAAGATCAAGTCAAGGTTCTATCGGTTTTGATTATTTGCATTGATAAAAATAAAGTTTTTATTTGTTAAACAAAGCCATAAACACATAGTTTTTCCCGTGCCCAATGCATGCGTTTTAATGTACGTAATCTACGTAGCAATTGTCTGTATGCGCGCCCACTCATTCGATTTCAAATGGGAAATGCATTGAAAACATCATTTAATCACTATGCGTTTATAGCTTTGTTTAACAATAAAAAAATTAATTTTTAGCAATGAAAGTAACCAAAACCGATATAATTGGACTTTAACTTTCAAATGCGGTAAGCAGAATTGCTATTTTATTTTTCAATCAAAAGTTATTCGGGCTCAAAAATTGCAATTTTTCGATTATTTGACAGTTCAACCGCGTTTATGTCGAAAACTATGTATCAAACGAAAAAACTTGTAAAAACATTTTTTGCTTAGAATAGCCCAAAAAATCCAAAACAATGTTTTGTTTTTTCGAACAATCGCTGTTATATGATTCCTCAAGTTCTTTGTTTATAACAATCTTATCGACATCCGGATCAACTGTTACCCAAAAAATTCGTGTTGTACGGGACAAAATACATAAAGAAAACTTGGGTAAGTCCATCGGAATTAAGGAGGCCGTTGTACCCCCACTGGCGACAGGACTAATACTTATCAAATTCTATCAGATCTATTTGACACCGGATTTAAGTATTGTAACTTAAAAATGGTTAGTAAGTAGCCAAGTTAATGCACGTATTTCCAGTGGAAATCGTACATACTATGGTTATACACAAAACGAATTTAAATTAAACAAAAGTGATGACAAAATTAAATATTACAATCGACTTAGATGGAAGTGAGATCTATAGTATCGAAGAGTATAATATACACCTAAGTCACACGAGCAAACAAAATCAAACGGCGGAGATAAACAGAAGAATCTGAATGGCTTTGGCAGCAGCAGGAATACTCAGTGATATGTTGGGAAACAAACAGATATCAATCAATCTAAAGAAAAGGGTATTCAACAGATGTATTCTACCAGTTATGAAGTATGAAATGGAGACCATGAGACTTACAGAGGTATTAACAATGAAAACGGTGGATGAGAAGCATTGTACATTGGAGACCACGTGAGCACAGTCGTAGTAGAGGAACGAGACGGCTAGATAACATCAAAGCAAAAGTAGAGAGAAACTGGCATCAAATAGCACAAAAAAGAAAACAGTGATGAACTCATGGGGAGGCGTTTGTCCAGGAGTAGATGCCAATAAGCTGAAGTCTAAGAAGAATATGCTAATAAAAGATCGATGACATCGAAAATATTAGACAAAAGATCCAAAATGGCTATTCACAGAACATTGATTAGACCCGTGGTAACCTATGGTTGTGAAACTTGGGTGATGAAAAAAAAGATGAAGTCCATCCCAGGACATTCGAGAGAAAAATACCCACTAAGAAATATATATGGACTGGTGTAAGATGAAGACAGTACATGGGAAGTCAAGAGATACTGAATGGAGGTATTGAATGAAGGGTATGATAATATGTAAGGTTTATGAAAAGTTAAAAACTGTCATGACTGGGACATGTCCAAAGATAAGAATATGCAAAAATAGCAAAGAAAATATTACAATGCATGCCGATAAGAAGACGAAAAAAGGAAGGCCCAGAACGCGATGGTGGGATGAAGTGGAAGACAACCTGAAAACCTTCAATATAAGACAATCGAGAAGTAGGACACAAGAGAGATTTGATTGGAATATCGTAGCCAGACTTGTAAAGATCCATCCAGGTTTGTGATGCCAAAGGAAGAAGAAGAACATAAAAATGGTGTTTTTTTTTTAATAATCCGTCGACGTATAATCAGAGTGCGATCATTCAATTTTTGTATGCTAAAAGTAAGCTGTCATCGATGCAATGAAAACTTGCAGATTCTCCACCACCAGAGAAGTTTAAAGTTCAACCTTCTGCAGACAATCATTCTTTGGTCATTTTATCATTTTTTTTTTGTCATGGATGAACTTTGCTCGTGGAGCTTACAGAACCTAGAGTGCTTATAAATTAAACTTATATATTAAACTAATATACTATAGCTTCTATAAAACTATATACAAAGTTATACAGGATGTCCCAAAAAGATTGGTCTTAAATTATACCACAGAATCTGGGGTAAAAAATGGGTTGATTGAACCTCACTTACCTATATACAATAGTGCAGGGGTCACCAATTATATTTCCTGAGGGCCCGTTTCGAAAACCTATGACACTTCCGGGGTCCGGAGTTAACACTACCTGTCTGGTTGTTCCAATTCGGTAAAACAATCAGAACGATGCAGTGCGAAATTTTTAGACAGAAATTGTTTTTAACAGTTTTTTATTAAATCCAAAACATCACCTTTTAGCATTTTTGGGTTATCTTAAACAAAACAGATTTTCTGTCATTTTTCTCAAAACTTGATAGATTTAGCGAAGTTTTAAGCAATTTATAAACTTGCGCGAAAATAAGCATTTTCGAAGCTTGAAAATTCATGTGTACATTATTATTTTTGCGGTTGTCAAGTGCCTAAATTGAAGTTTAAACATTCAATTTTAAGATTCTGATGAGTTATCGGCGCTTATTTCAATTTCGACCGTTTGTTTTTATTGGCGTATTTAATTAGCACATTGCCAATAATTACTTGAATATATAAATAAATCATTAAGAAAAAAATATTAATAATAAATTATAAAACCTTAATAAATGTAGGGTATTATTTGTTGGGCATTTTTTGCGTAAGTACGTATAATTTGTATAATAAGTGCAACAGAGACGCACCATAAATTGCGATGTGCGACGACTTAAAAGTCGAATGGACTCGCATAATTAACAATTAAAAAACAACGATCTATATTGAAGTAAGTCCCGATTACTCGTTAGGATCTTGAAATTGAATTTATAAACTTCAATTTAGGCAGTTGGAAACCTGAAAACTAATAATTTACATGAGTTTTCAAACCTCAAAAATGCGTAGGTAGGTATTTTCACATTTTTCATATTTTAAATCGCTTATAACTCGAAACCATCTACTTTTGAAAAAAATGACACGAGACCTTTTTTTTAAATACAATTTTCGGGGCTAAAAGGTAATTTTGAATTTGTATAAAAATATTGTTTTGCCCAGCATCCCGTGCCCCTTCTGATTTGTTTAAGGGGACATTTTTGAACAGGAATCCACAAAAAAAACCGAATCAGCAAATTTGTCATTCTTTACAAAATTAAATTATCAGTGAGAAAAATGACATTTTTTATTATGTACAACCTGTCTGAAGTTTGGAGTGAGTTTGGTGCAACTGATTCTCATTGGAGAGCTGAGATGTTCATCTGTTAGCTGAGATCTCTACCGATTTTTAATAAAGTTCACTCTTGATAAAGCGGCTTCGCACACATAAGTTAAGTCAAACATAGTATACAATTTCATGGCCAAACATTTTCAAAATTTGCCAAACGCTATATTCTGAATTTAATGACGGTCCGCACAAAAGTAGCTCACGGTTCGAATGCGGCCGCTAATTGGTGACCCCTGCATAGTGCGCAGAAAAAAAGTTACAGCCCTTTGAAGTTACAAAATGAAAATCGATTTTTTTTCATATATCGAAAACTCTTAGAGATTTTTTGTTGAAAATGGACATGTGGTTATTATTATGGAAGAAACATCTTAAAGAAAAAACAACAGTGAAATTTGTACACCCCATACAAAATTGATAGGGTTTTGTCCCCTTAAACCCCCCCCCAAACTTTTGTATACGTTTCAATTAAATTATCGTTGTGGTACCATTAGTTAAAAACAATATTTTTAAAACTTTTTTACCTCTTGGTATTTTTTCGAAAAGCCAGTTTTTATCGAGATGCGGCTTCTTTTTTAATATGCTTACATAAATAATTTATGGGGGTTTGTTCTTTTAAACGTCCCAAATGCTTAACGCATTAGTTAAACACAGTGTTTCTAAAACTTTTTTGCCTCTTAGTATTTTTTAGATAAGGCACCTTTTAGAGCTGTGGGCTTCTTGTTTAATATGGTTCAAAATATTCCTAAAAATGTAAATTATAAATAAATTTTCATATTAGTACCAGGTCTCTGGTACGTCATAAAGATCGCTCTTTCATGCAAAAACAAGCCTGAAACTCAACAACAGATCGCATTGGATAAACTGAAAGATCCAATGATACAAGCAGAAATAAGTAATGAAATAAACACACAAATTCAAATATTGACGACAAACATTACCGAAGATCTAACACCAACATGGAATACGATTAAAAGTGCTGTAACAGACATCATGAAAAGCAACTTGGGGTACAAACCAAAGAACAAGAAGCAAAAATGGATGACAGAAGAAATACTATTACTAATGGATGAACGACGACGACACAAGAATTACCCAAATGGCAGCAATATGTATAAAAACATTAACAGGCAAATAAAAGCAAAGATAAGAATAGCAAAAAATGAATGGCTTAAGCAACAATGTATTGATCTAGAACATTTACAACGACAACACGACGATCGGAATTTACATAAAAAGCTTAAGGAGACTGCTGGAATATACAGAAAACGAAGACCAACTATTATAGTTAATCAGGATAACCAGGTAGTGCTAGGCGAAAAAGAGAAAATTCATATATGGGAAAACTATATCCAGGAGCTCTTTCATGACGAAAGACGTATGAGTGAAGTTTATACAGACGACCAGCTGACTGGCCCTTCAATCACTAAAGAGGAAATAGAAAAGGCAATATTATATTCAAAAAACAATAAGGCACCTGGACCTGATGAAATCCCTTCAGAAATACTCAAACTACTAGATGAAAGGGGAATTTCAGCACTACATAAAATATTTAATTTTATTTATGAAACTGGTTGCTATCCTCAGCAGTGGTTGCTCTCTACATTTATTCCCCTACCCAAAAAAGTCAATGCAAAAAGATGTGAGGATCACAGACTCATTAGCCTAATGAGTCACACTTTAAAAATATTCTTAAAAATACTACATTAAAGATTATACAAAAAATGTGAATGGGACATCAGTGATTCTCAGTTTGGGTTTAGGCAAGGTTTGGGAACAAGAGAAGCAATAGTAGCAACACAGGTGTTGGTCCAAAATTGTTACGATCAGAGGAATGACGTATTTCTGTGCTTTTTAGACTACGAGAAAGCGTTTGATCGTGTCCAACATCACAAGTTAATGCAGATCCTCAAGAAGCTTGATATAGACCAAAAAGACATAAGATGTATTGAAAACTTGTACTGGTATCAGGCAGCACAATTAAAAATAGACAATTCTATATCCAAATCCATACATATAAAAAGGGGAACATTTATTCGGAAGCCATATTTCAGGAGTCTTTGGAAGATGCAGAGATGGGAATCAAAGTGAATGGAGTATTGATCAACAACATACGATATGCTGACGATGCTGTCTTAATTTGCGACAACATAGCAGATCTTCAACAACTTGTCACTATAATCGGAGAATACAGTAAGCGAATGGGACTAGAGATTAATACCAAAAAGACCAAATTCATGATCATTTCCAGAAACTTTAATGCATTTGAAAACTCCACCATAACACTGAATACTAAGTCCATTGAGAGAGTGAGCAAATTCAAATACCTAGGAACGTGGCTTTATGAAGACTGGGCATCGGACAGGGAAGTAAAATGTCGCATTGAGCAAGCTCGACAAGCTTTCGTAAAATTCAGGAAGGTACTGACCTGCTCAGAGTTCGACCTTACACTGAGACTAAGGTTTACTAAATGCTACGTGTGGTCGGTGCTGCTATATGGCATAGAGGGCTGGACACTCAAAACGAGGGATATAAACAGATTAGAAGCCTTCGAAATGTGGCTTTATCGCCGTATCCTTAAGATACCATGGACAGCGAAAGTCACAAATGTGGATGTCCTTAAAAGAATCAACCAAGAACGTCAGCTTTTCGAAAACATCAAGAAAAGAAAAACGGCGTATTTGGGTCACATCATGCGAAACGAAAAATACCAGTTCCTTCAACTTATAATCCAGGGTAAAATTGGGGAGGGGGGTTTAAGGGAACAAATCCCTCATAAAATTTTTATGGGTTGCACAAATTTCACTATAATTTTTATTAAGATGTTCTTACTATAATAATGCCACATGTCCATTTTCAATTAAAAATATCAAATAATTTTGTAACTTCAAAGGGCTGTAACTTTATTTATGTGCACATTTGTACTAAGGTAAGTTAGGTTAAATCAACCTATTCTTGGCCCCAGAATCTGTGGTATGATTTATGAACAATCTTATGACCAATGAAACTATTAAAAATAATTGTTTTTCCATACAAAAAATAAATTAAATAAAAGTATTTTTACTCTGCATTAAAACAACTTTATTCAAACACCAAGAATATTACAATACTTCAAAACTTTTACAGCTTTAACAAAATGACAACGATAAGCGTCAAATAGAGCTGATCTATTAATTGCCATCTTTCTATGTTAATAACAAACTATTCTAATTGGGAAATAAGCCACAATTTAAATTGAAAAAATAATTTTATTAACGTTTCGGACGTCGTTGTCAAAATTAACGTCCGAAGTGGAAGTCGAAACCTAAATTGTGGCTTATTTCCCAATTAGAATAGTTAATTACAAAAATGCCACAAAGAAATAGCTTCAGAACAATAGTCTATCTTAATATTCAGTTTCTGTATATTTTCTAGACATAAAAATAAACATTGCAACAAGTGAAGGGTCCAGGACTGTATTAGCTCAACGTTCCTATGTATCCATCAAATAATCTGAAGAAAACGACCAGGGAAGCTCTCACGTGATATCATTTTTCTGTATAACAATTCTTGGACTCATGCTCCAATAAAATCCTTCATTTTACGGCCAACGCAATGCAGGATATTAGACATCCATCCTATAGTCTCGATTTATCGTCTTGTGATTTTTACATCTTTGGGTAATTAAAAAAGTCGATAAAATGTAATCGTTTTCAGTGAGACGTAGAAGTACAAAATGCTGTAACGAAATTATTCGAGCAACAGCCACAAGGCTTCTGCAGGGTATACACCGGATGACGAAACAATGGAATATGTGCCTTAATTGTACTGGTAATTATTTGTAGGTATATTTGTCAATCGAATTTTTCTGGACCAAAAATGGGTTTCAGTTGAATAAATCTCGTACGTACATTAAGTAATAGATATTTATACAACGAGGAAATTTGAGTTGGAATAAATTCAATGTTTCGAGAAGGGGCAAATTTGGAGAGAAATCCTGAGATAGGTCGATTTTTTTTTTAAATTATGACTTTTTGGCATATATAGTGACATCATCCATCTGGGCGTGATAACGTAATCGATATTTTCTTTTAAATGAGAGTAGGGGTCGTGTTATAGCTCACATGAAGGGTTATTTAATTCTCTATTCAGTAATATAAACGTTAGCATAATGATTTATACAGGGTGTGCAATTCTTTTTGAATTAAATTAACTGAGAAAAAAATCGAATGTATGTAATTCATTTATTTCAAAACACATTTGAGTGCTGTCAGAAATCAGAAAGAAATTATTACCTGTTTTTCTGACAGCTGTATAATGGATTTTGAATTAAATAAGTTGCTTACATTCTTCTTTGTGTGTAAGTTAATTTTGGTACACCCGGTAGATATAATTATGTTAATGTTTATCATACTGGATAGAGAATTAAATAATCTCTTTTACATGAGCTATCACACAACCTCGACTCTCATTTAAAAAAATCATCGGTTACGTCATAACGCCCAGATGGATGACGTCACTAGTATGATATATATGCCAAAAATCACAATTTAAAAATCAAAAATCGACCTATCTTAGGATTTCCCTTGAAATTCGCCCATTCTCTAGATAATGAATTTATTCCAACTCAAACTTCCTCACTGTATGTTAAAAATGCACAGCAGGAGAAAAATAGCACTGACCCACTAGTTGACAACAACTCTAGTAACATTAGGTCTAAATTGTGGGGAACTTTTTAGTGCTTCAAATGTACTCTTTTTCGTTTATTATACTTTAGAAAAATTTACTTTTTCATCAGAACATCAAAACGAAATTACAAACTAATTATAACATCAATATTTGGAAACACCTAAAAACAGCAAAACAAATTAACTCCACATATTTTTCAGATAAAAAAAGTTTTAAAAGGGATTTAAAATTGGTAAAAGCATTTACAATTTAGAACTTTTATGGTCAAAAACTCAATATTTAACACATACTATAATAATTTGGTTATATTTGTGTTAAAATTGAAAATCAGTTGTTCTTCTCATTGGAGCAGGCTTCGTCAACTGAATTGTCTGATATTTTCTTTGGTCTTATTTGCACCCGTCATGTATATTTGCAGGAACGTTTCTTAAAATTCTTAACATAATGAATGTACAAATTGCGTGTATTCAAGAGACAATGAGAAATGAACATAGAAGGAAGAAGCTAGGTAGAGGATACAAATTATGACATGTAGAAAAAGTAATATTGAGACTCTAGTTGGTATAATTTCTCATATAAAAATAAAACATAACATAGTAGAAGTTGTAAGAAAGAAATAATAAAACAATCACAGTGAAATGTGTACTTGGTAAAATATGAGTCGACAGAATTTCTCTAAAAATGTTAATAATGTGGCATGCATGTGAAGAAATATAATGGAATGTATAAGCAATATTTTTGACTACCTACTTAGGATCGGCATTATAGAGTCATGCAAAATATGAAGTGAGAGAGGAAGACCAAAAAGGTCCTGGGGGGAGACAATTCCGTATGATATAGGCCAGGAACCGAAACTTTTCACCTCGCAATTTTTAAAGAATGGATCGAGTTACTTGAAAATTTGAGAATAAGTAGTAAATAGTCAAGGGATTAAAATCTATATGATTTCGAAAAGCGCTTTTACCATGGGGGGGGGGGGGGGGTGGTTGTCACCCCATCTCGGGGGTGGAAATTTTTTATTATATTTTGACCGCAAAAGTTGATAAAAACATTCATTCTAAGCAAAAAATGTTTCATAATTTTTTTTGATAAAATTAATAGTTTGCGATTTATTTGCTATCGAAAGTGTTAGTCTTGTATAGAAAAGATCAATGTTTTTCGAGATACTCATTTACGATTCATTCAATTTTTGCCGTAGAAAAAATTTTTTTAAACCAAGTTATTGGGAATTAGATAGCCTTCAATTTTATATTAAAACATTTTTTCGTATCTTTGATGCTAATCTTTCTATTCTGAAGAAAATGGAATTTTTTTACCAAACTACAAAAATTCGTTATTCGCTTTTAACTCCAGTTTTTTAAAAACTGATCATTCTACTCCAGTTAAATTTCTAGAATCTATTAATAATACATTAATACATAAGATTAAATAAGGAGAATGACTAAAAACACAGATAACTTACATTACTATGCTTCCAATTGGATTTCCCTTTTTTTACACCCAAAGAGGTGACTTTGAAAGGGTTAGTAAAGGTGGTTTTTGCATGTTTTTACAAGTTTTAATTGTCAATAGCTCACTCAATTTTTGCCGTAAAAAAATTTCTGTAAACTAGCTTCTTGGGAATTAAATAATCTACAATTTTTTATTTAAACATTTTTTCATATCTCTGATGCTAATCTTGCTATTCTAAAAAAAGGCTATTCCAAAAGGCTATTCCAAACTACAAAAATTCGTTATTCGCTTTTAACTCCTATTTTTTAAACTAATCATTCTAAGCCGATCAAACTTCTAGAACCTATTAATAATACATAAATAAAAAAGACCAAATTAGGTCAATGACGAATTTTCATTAGGGTGGTGATTAGGGGGTTGCTTGCGATCACTTTTTGGCTGAAAAAATAGGGACTCACATTATTTTTACTACATAATATGTCACTTAATTTTTGAGCTAGAGACTTCTTTTTTACTTCTGAATATAGATATTTTTATGTACTTTAAATTAGCTTAAAGAAGTTGTCCTCGAAAAATGCATAGTTTTCCCTTCTTTTGACTTTGAAGCTACAATATTTAGCATTTGACGAAAAAGAGCCAACATATAATAAAGTATAGCTCGATTACTATTGGTCTTAAAGACAATTAAAAAAACGGTATTGTTTATTTTTTTAAAAGGTACAGTTTTGTTAGGTACAGTTGTTTTGATAAAACGAAAAATTTTGGAGTTATTAGCAGAAAACTTATTAAAAACATTGATTTTTTTCTATATAAAACTAACACTTTCGATAGCAAATAAATCTAAAACTATCAATTTTATCAAAAAAATAATGTATAGAACTTTTTTTGCTTAGAATGAACGTTTTTTACCAAGTTTTGCAGTCAAAATATAATAAAAAATTTCCACCCCGAGATGGGTTGGCAATAACCCCCATGACAAAAGTGCCTTTCGGCTTCATATAGATTTTGATCCTTGGACTATCCACTACTTATTCTCAAATTTTCAAGAAAATTGATCGATTCTGTAAAAATTGCGAGATTTTGCCCCATTTTAAGCTTCATTACTTGGACTAATATATCTGTAAATAGCTGATCTTGATAAAACCCAAGAAAGAAACTTATGATAGAAATGTAATTATTAGGGAAACCGACCCCTCATAGGAAAAGGGAAAATTAATGATGATGATATTACAAATAAATCAACCTTTTCTTGGTACACAAATTTCACAATTTTTTAAGAAGTTAGTTGTACATATTAACCTGTGACTATAAAAGTTAGACAAAATATTTTTTTTAGATAATTTAGAACAATCTGGCACTTTTTGTTTTGTTTTCTCCCAGTATGTTTTGATGAATGGGTAGATTTCCTGTTGGTTGGGGAGCCCAAGCGGGGATTTTTGCAGTAATTCGAGCGCGTCAGATTATCATATGGGGAGAAACCTGGTACCCTGTAGATGTACCTTTATCATATACTGGCTCTAAACACAGGGGCGTTCGTTAAGGGGGGAGGGCCGAAAAAAAATATATCCTTAGAAAAACTCGAAGTTGTCAGATTAAGATAAAGTAAGTTAAGTACATGCAAAACAGTGTATATTTCAAAAATCTGACCATTTGGGCGGAACGTAAGGAAATGGGTGAGTCACAAAGTTTCACAAGAAAAAAGCGAATATTTCGCGAAATTAACAACAGATCTAAAAACTAAAAAATACGTGATCAATATTTGTCAAAAATCTATCGAATGATCACAAAGACGACTCCCCACGGAGGGGGGTGGGAGGTAAATTTAAAATCTTAACTACGAATCCCGCGATATTTCGCGAAATGAACAACAGATCGAAAAACTAAAAAATACACTTATTCAATATATTTGAAAAATCTATCGAATGGTACCAAACACGGTTCCCAACGGAGGTGGGGTGGGGGTTACTTTAAAATTTTAAACAGGAGCCCCCATTTTTATTGCAGATTCTGATTCCTTACGTAAAAATAAGTAACTTTTATTTGAAACATTTTTTCGAATTACGGACAATTGGCGCTATAATCGGAAAAAACCATTGTTGGAAATGGAAAATTAAATCAAAAATGGAAAGTCCCCACTAAAATGGAAAACTTTACTTAACTTTTTTGGTTTTAGAACCTACTCTTTACCTTTACCTACTCGCTTTGGGGACCAATAGGTCCCCAAAGCGCTCGAGTGACTGAACATTTCGCCTACTTTCCTCCCCTAATATGTCATTTACACATTAGAGATTAACTGAACAATAAAAGCAATATTATAAACATATTCGAATAAGGTGCTATTATTACGTTTAATAGAACATTATTTGTTATCGTTCTTACGGGTACAGTGAATTATGAAATGCATTTAGCACAGAGTCAACTACCTGTGTAATCGTTTAACACTTTTGTATTATTTGTATTTAAATCAAAACAAGGATCATTAACCACGATTATTGCTGTATGTGCCATTAGTTGCTACACATCAATGACCGTTGAATTCTAGCCAATACAAAATTCTTTATAGTTATAGGTAAATTAATGATCTGACAAATATAAACGTTTTAACACATTAAAGGACACAACGCTTGTAGTTCATTCACTCACGATAAAATATTTCAAAACCTCCAAATTTTAAGCAACCGCTTGGATTGACATGAAATTTGGCATACACATACTAACATGTCAAAGAAAAAAAGTGATATTGTGCCGATGTGTCCTTTTACTTGGTATGGGGTTTGAAATATATATATATATATATATATATATATATATATATATATATATATATATATATATATATATATATATATATATATATATATATATATATATACTTTACTATGGGGGGTGAAAACACACTATCCGGGGTTGATATTTTGTACAGTTTTTCAGATCAAAAGTAAATACTTTTCGTGAATATGATTACTTTTCAACAAAAAACCACATTTTTAGAGAGTTTTTCGCAAATAACTCAAAAAAGTAGTTAATCGAAAAAAATATTCTTAACAAAAATATATGTAGCTTATAAAAAACGGAAAAAATAGTGTAGATATAATAAACATATTATAATATGGTGTATATAATATGAAGCCTGCAGACCCACCGTAAGCAGCGATGTAGCAAATGAAAAGCAGATTCTTATTCGTCAAATTCCTACTTGAATATTTCAACGTGAAATAAGCAAAAAATTAATCAATTTTTTGTAAATAAATAAGTTGCCCCCAAAATAATGTTGTTACCCTTATTTTTCTGTAAAAAAATCATAAAAATGACCCTCTAATTAGGAGCCCAAATGAATTTAATCATTACCGCTTCACAAGTTACTTTACTTACAGTCGGAAAAATGAAAGAATAAGTACCCATGAACGATCACATCAATCACTTATTTTGTATTTGCTGTCTTTTTCTATAAATAACAAACGTTTGTTATAGAAAAAGACAGCAAATACAAAATAAGCGATTGATGTGATGGTTCATGGGTATTCTTTCATTTTTCTGACTGTATGTATTATTTAAATGATCTGTAAGTTTGATCGGTTCAAAGTGTTCATTTTTGAAAAAATTTTGGTTCTAAAAGCAAAAACTTTTTTTGCTGAAAAAAATCCTTTCTTCGAAAATAACTTAAAAATGATTAGTTAGTGTAAAAACAAAAATCAAGCTTTTTTAAAAACTTTAAAAAATTGAGTTTTCCTCAACAAGTGCTTCATTATTTGGTTATTTCACGTTAAAATATTCGATTTGTAATTTGACGAATAAGAAGGTACCTTTTATTAGCTACAACTCTGTTTCTGCTCGGTCTATAATAGACGTTTTTGCTTTTAAATTTTTATCCATCAAATACTGACTTTTTGAGTTATTTGCGAAAAACCGCCGAAAAACATTTTTTTTAGTCAAAATAAACATATTGACTCGCAAATGACTCTAAAAGTGTTGAATTAGTGAAAACACTTTATAGATCAAAAGTTGCTTATAATTAGTCTGGTTATCCAATTCCGGACTGATTTTGAACGTATGTTTTTCACCTTCGAGAAGGGGTGAAATTCACCCCAAGTCAAAAGCGCACAATATCACTTTTTTTCTCTGGCATGTTAGCTATACTCCATCTAATTTACTTACCGTTGCACGTCATCCGCGTCATAGCCCGTGACGTCACATGATACCAACACGAAATATGTAGGCGGTAGGTGTGTTCTTTTCATTTGCCGAGTACACTGGAATTACAGCCACTAGACATATTTTATTATATACTCGTAGAAATAATATTTAAATATTTCTATTAATGTTAACTTACAGAAATACACAATAATATGTTTCGTTTAATTTGTATAAATGGATTATAAAGCGTTTTTATGAAGCACATTTGTTCGGAACACACTGTAACTGTATAATCGAATGAAGATGACATTTTGGCATAAATATTCAATTGTCTTGCCACATCCTTTTGGCTTGATCCATTTTTCAGCAATGTAACAATCTGAAAGAACTTTCGATATTATTAGATCGGTACTGAGCAATACAGTTCACTGCAATAAGGCCAGTGTAACAGTAAGATATCTTGGAAAATCTTTAGAACACTACAATAGTTCACACAGATTTTAAAGCAATCAATTTAGCTAAGCGTAGTTGATTCGTAAATTTATAAGGAGTTCTGATAATTTTATAATTTAAAAGGTTTTGCAAAGGGCCTAGCCGGGTAAGATAATGAAAAATGCCCCCAACTCGATTCGAATTCCATATAGGTTACCGTTTAGCACATATAGAGAAACTCACTTTCTATAATTTTTAGCCCCCTAGGTGGTCACGTGACCTACCTAGAGCCTATTTAGGGTTTTTTATTTTTTATCTCAGTCGCATCGAGAGCTAGCGAAGAGGTTTAAATAAATAAGTTGTAAGTTTCAAAAAATTTCTGTCCGAAAAATATTTTTTTTAATTTTTGGCGGAATATTTAAGTTGTAGGACGATTTTAAAATTTTGAGTTTAAAAAAATAACTAAGACATTCGTTTTCAGGAAAAAAATTGTAACGTGTATTTTTGTATAAAGTTTCACCCTGAATTTTTTCAGATTTTTAAAATTGGTGAAACGTACTTTTAAAAACGAAAAACCGCATTTTTTTTGCTTTTTTGGCTTTTTGATACAATTTTATACAGTTTAAAAAAAGGTAACACAGTCACCAGGATAGATAAAAAAACTGAAAAACAATTGGGGTTTGCTTAATAAAAAATTTTTGTAATGCCATCCATTTTCAAGATACAGGGCGTTGGAGAAAACAAAATTTTACACATTTTTTACGATTTTGTCGAAACTACTGGCAACATTGTAATGAAATTTGGCAGATTTTAAGAGGTAGTTATTGTGAATTTTTTGACGTAGAATTAAGAATTTTACTTTCTAATTTACTTTCTAATTAACTTTCTAATTAACAATCATTTTTTGAATTATTCGTTGCATTTGTGACAAAAACCTATATTCCGTTTTTTATACGACTCGCCGTTTTCATGCAAAAAATAAAATATCTTAACCCTTACAAAGTATTCGAACTATTACTATACACCTACTATACTCGTGACTCGTAACTCGTACTAGACCAGGGCGCATCTGTAAAAATATTAGTATATTTGGACGTTGAGAGGTGACTCAAATTTTTTTGCAGAAGTTGCTTGAAAATAACTTAAATAATAATGTTTGAGTTATCCTCCCTCTCAAAAAGGTCCGGAACATTGTTTAAATAATCAAAATGTCAAAAAATGAAGGACAAATTCGATATTTTTCTTCGTGTTTTGATTATAACTTTAAAAGTATACATTTCCGAGGAAAGTTGTAATGACATAAAAGTTGCGTAATTAAATTTTCTATAATATAGAATTGGTTAATAATTTAAAAAATTGTCACCCTTGTTGCAAAATAGCAATAATTGCGAAAAAATCGTACAAAAACAAGTATTCGCATTTTACGTTTTTCAACCATTTATGCTACACTTAGAACCTTCATATTTTACCCAGAAAAACGTTATGGTACAGTTAAACAATACTGTAAATTTTATTAAGATCGCTTCAACAGATTTTGCAAAATAAATTTTGCAATCTAGCTTTCGGAAAAAAATTCATTTTTTTTTTTTTCAAAATGTTACAGGACTGAAAATAAAGCAGATAGCAAGTTGAATTATTTTTGCTTATAGAAGAGTACTGTACCTTTTATTTGCAATTTGCAAAACTTAAATCGATTAACCACCACGGCGCGCGGCGTCAGGATTTTTTTAAATAAACATTAATTATTAATAGTTTGTTCAGATTGCGCATTCCAATGACCTTTGATAATGATTGATACATTTTAATTTTTATTACATTTCGATATAAATAAATAAATTTGTTTATTGCAAAATAAAAACACATACTCTATCCTTTGAAATAACACTTTTTATAGCAAAAACTTTCTTTGTTCATATATTTTAACTTAGAGAATATAACTTTATTATTTTTAAACATATGCAATTGTTTAAACAATATTACACAAACAATAATAAAATTAGTTTGATTTTTGTGAAATTAAAATATTAAAATACAACAAAATATAGAGTAAGAAAATAATATATTAGATAAAAATTCGAAGAAATTTTGGTGGAAATCAACTTGTGTGAATCGATCACCGCTGTCCTGCGCGTAGCACCAAAAATTAATGTTTATTTAAAAAATTTCCTGATGCCGTGGTAATTAATCGATTTTAATTTTGCAAATTGCAAATGAAAGGTACAGTACACTTCTATAAGCAAACAAAAATCAACTTGCTATCTGCTTTATTTTCAGTCCTGCAATATTAAAAAAAAAATGAATTTTTTTCGAAAGCTGGATTGCACTTTTTTTTGCAAAATCTGTTAAACCTATCTTAATGAAATGTACAGTATTGTTTTACTATATCATAAAGTTTTTCTGGGTCAAATATGAAGGTCCTAAGTGTAGCATAAATGGTTGAAGAACGTAAAATGCGAATACTTGTTTTTGTATGCTGTTTTTCGCAATTATTCTTATTTTGCAACAGGGGTGACTATTTTTTAAAAATTTTACTACTTCTATATTGTAGGAAATTTATTTACGCAACTTTTATGTCAGTACAACTTTTTTCAGAAGTGAAAATTTAAAAGTTATAATCAAAAAACCAATAAAAACTCGAATTTTTCCTTCAATATTTTGACATTTTGATTATTTAAACAATGTTCCGGACCATTTTGAGTGGGAGAATAACTCAAATATTATTATTTGAGTTATTTTCAAGCAATTTCTGCAAAAAAATTTGAGTCACCTCTTAACGTCCATCTCAAAACAGATGCGCCCTGGACTATATAGGGTGAGGCAGATAACTGGCCTATTAGAAATATCTCGAGAACTAAAGGCAACAGAATCATGAAAATTGGAATAAAGGGGTTTTGAAGGATGATCTATTAAATGAAAATATTTTCATCTCTTTGAAACTTCCGGTTATACCGGAAGTTGCATATAACTTCGTTTTTTTAAATCGGACACCCTGTATATTTTTACATTTTTGGATTCTCTTCGATGTCTTCTTTCTTAAAATATGAAGTTTTGTAATATTATACAGGGTATTTTAAAAGATAATTACGTTTTTTTATTAATTTCGTAGCAACATTCACACCCTGTAGAATTGTATTAGTTTGACATCTAAAACTCTACTTACGTTCAAATGATTTTTAATATAGCCTAATATTGTTAAGAATCATTAGTATAGCTAAATTTTAAATTTTAGTATACAGGGTTGGTCGAAACTCTGAATGAGTATTTTCTGAGGTTTCTTAAATGGAACACCCTGTATTTTTGTATTGTAATGAAATGATATTTTATAGTACTTTTTTATTTCTTAAACATTCCCTATACCTAACTGCTTTAATTTGTGAGTTGTTGGTGATTCAAGCTAAACATTAATTGTACCAAAAAATACGTAAAATTTATTAGGTTGGCCGTGAAAATACTCAATCCCAAATAATTTTTCAGAAATAAATACATATTAATCCAGACTGATCCTTAAAATTACCAATAATGGTTTAGCTATCAAAATACCTACGTAGTTAAGATTGTTGGTGCGATTAACAATTAAGTACAAATTAAAGCAGTTAGGTATAGGGAATGCTTAAGAAATAAAAAAGTACCATAAAATATCATTTCATTACAATACTAAAATACAGGGTGTTCCATTTCAGAAAACTCAGAAAATACTCATTCCGAGTTTCGACCAACCCTGTATACTAAAATTAAAAATTTAGCTATACTAATGATTCTTAACAATAGTAGAGTATATTAAAAATCATTTGAACGTAATTAGAGTTCTAGATGTCAAACTACTACAATTCTACAGGGTGTGAATTTTGCTACGAAATTAGTAAAAAAACGTAATTATCTTTTAAAATACCCTGTATTATTTTACAAAACCTCATATTTTAAGAAAGAAGACATCGGAGAGAATCCAAAAATGTAAAAATATACAGGGTGTCCCATCTAAAAAAACGAAGTTATAAGCAACTTCCGGTATAACCGGAAATATTTTCATTTAATTGATCATCCTTCAAAACCCCTTTATTCCAATTTTCATGATTCTGTTGCCTTTAGTTCTCGAGATATTTGTAATAGGCCCTTTATTTGCCTCACCCTGTACATATAAGAACTTAATTCCAATACTTTGGAAGTATTAAGATATTTTATTTTTTGCATGAAAACGGCGCGTCGTATGAAAAAAAAGGGAAGATAGATTTTTTGTCACAAATGCAACGAAGAATTCAAAAATGATTGTTAATTTGAAATATGTCATTGGCGTACTATCTTTTTTTCTTTGAAAATTCAGACCATTACCGTATGATGAATATAAAAATTCAGGCCAATGATGAATATAAAATTCTTTATTTTATGTCAAAAAATGCACAATAACTATGTACCTCTTAAAACCTGCCAAATTTTATTACGTTGTTGCCAGTAGTTTCGGCAAAATCGTAAAAAATGTGTAAAATTTTGTTTTCTTCAACGCCCTGTATCTTTAAAATGGATGGCATTACAAAAATTTTTTATTTAGCAAACCCCAATTATTTTTTAGTTTGTTATCTATCCTAGTCACGGTGTTACCTTTTTTTAAACACCATGTATAAAATTGTATCAAAAAGCGAAAAAAAAACCAAAAAAATGCGGTTTTTTATTTTTAAAAGTACATTTTAGTATATACTCTGGGCTAATTAGCAAAATTCATGAAAAAGTTATTTACCAGCAATTTTATTGCTGGAATCGAATTATAAGATCCTATATATTAATAATATAGGTATGCAAAGTCCGCAGATAGTATGCTACTTTTTTTATAAACAAAATGGCGCCGACAAATCGTATTTTTTTCAATTATTGCTCTATAACTCCGAAGATTTTAACTTTACAACAAAAACACTCAAATAAAAATTCCCCGCAATTAAATTCTGCATAGAGATGTGTTTTTCACGATTTGGTCCGACGAAAATTTTCCTCGGAAAATGCGGGTTTTCCTAACAAAAACTATAATTTTCAAATAAAGTTTTAGGTAAGTAATTATTAATCAATAATTAAATAATTTGGTGACTTAAAAGCCTTCTTGGTTTAGATTATAGTTCCAGAAGCTGGTGAAAATTAAACGAAAATTTTAGCAACAATTCAATTGTTAATTATTAATTTACGGTCGCAATAATAACCAAAATAATTATGATACACTGATCAAACTTTGAAATCTTATAAAGATGAGATGCCTATTTAACATTTTGTCGACAAAATATAAATTTTTAATTTTTTTGCATAATCTTTAAATGTTTAAAAAAAATAGTTATGAACAAATTAACGTTTCTCAGAAAGTTTTTATTATATTATAATTTTAAAAAATAGCTAAAATGCGCATTTCAAATATCTTGAAAATGATTGATTTAAAACTTTTTTGCAACCATTTGCAACAAAGTTATGAAACAGCAAAATAAACATACGATTACGATACGGAGCAAATCGTGAAAAACATATCTCTATGCAGAATTTAATTGCGGTGAATTTTTATTTGGGTGTTTTTGTTGTAAAGTTAAAATCTTCGGAGTTATAGAGCAATAATTGAAAAAAACACGATTTTCGGGCGCCATTTTTTTTATAAAAAAAGTAGCACACTATCTGAGGACTTTGCATACCTATAATATTAATATATAGGATTTTATAATTCGATTCCAGCAATAAAATTGCTGGTAAATAACTTTTCCCAAAAATGGCCTATTCTCCGATAATCAGCCCAGACTAATAGTATAGTTGATCCAAAAGATGGCAGAACCCAGACATCCAAAGTAAAAGTTATCCTTCAACACCAAATTGTTCTATATGGTCCACACAATGTTCAGAAAAAAGTCAAACCATTTTGAGCGTCGGGTTTGGGGGGGAGAGGGGGGAGAAATCGGTAAATTCGTAGTTTTTTAAGTTTTTCGCCAATATTTCTAAAACTATGCGGTCTAGCATGAACAAACTTCTATACAAAACTGTTCTACATTAAATTTTAAATAAAAAAGGCCCTATGCATAATCTTTCTAAAACGAATGGTTCCAAAGTTACGGAGGTAGTATTGTATAACTGGTCCAAAAAAAGGCCTAACCCAAACATCTAAAGTAAAAGTTTTCCTCCAACACCAAAATGTTCTATATGGTCCACATATTGTTCAGTAAAAAGTTACACCATTTTAAGCGTCCGGTTTGGGAGGGAGATAAACCTGTATATTAGTAGTTTTTTTAGGTTTTTCGTCAATATTTCTAAAACTGTGCTTTAGCGTAAACAATGTTATATACAAAAATGTTCTATATGAAATTTAAAACAAAAAATGTTGGATACATAATTGTTATAAAATCAAAGGTTCCAGAGTTACGGAGGGTGAAAGTCGAGGTTTTCGATACTTTTTATATTTTTTGGGCAATATTTATGATATAACTATACCAAAAATCCAGACATCCAAAGTTAAAGTTACCCTCCAACACCAAATTGTTCTATATGGTCCACATAATGTTCAGAAAAAAGTCATTTTGAGCGTCGGGTTTGGGTGGGAGAGGGGGGAGAAATCGGTAAATATAAAAAGTATCGAAAACCTCCACTTTTCACCCTCCGTCACTCAGGAACCGTTGATTTTATAACAATTATGTAACGAACCTTTTTGGTTTTAAATTTTATGTAGAATATTTTTCTATAGAACATTTCTTAAGCTAAAGCATAGTTTTAGAAATATTGACGAAAAACGTAAAAAAACTACTAATTTACCGATTTCTCCCCCATTTCCCCCACAAACCAGACGTTCAAAATGGTGTATGAACAATATGTGGACCATATAGAACAATTTGGTGTTGGAGGATAACTTTCATTTGGATGTCTGGGTTAGGCCTTTTTTTGGATAAATTATATTATACTACCTCCGTAACTTTGGAACCGTTCATTTTAGAAGTGTAGTGCATCGGGACTTTTTTATTTCAAATTTAATGTAGAACAATTTTGTATAGAGGTTTGTTCATGCTAAACCGCTTAGTTTTAGAAATATTGACGAAAAACCTAAAAAACTACGAATTTGCATATTTCTATAGAACATTTCTTAAGCTAAAGCATAGTTTTAGAAATATTGACGAAAAACGTAAAAAAACTACTAATTTACCGATTTCTCCCCCATTTCCCCCACAAACCAGACGTTCAAAATGGTGTATGAACAATATGTGGACCATATAGAACAATTTGGTGTTGGAGGATAACTTTCATTTGGATGTCTGGGTTAGGCCTTTTTTTGGATAAATTATATTATACTACCTCCGTAACTTTGGAACCGTTCATTTTAGAAGTGTAGTGCATCGGGACTTTTTTATTTCAAATTTAATGTAGAACAATTTTGTATAGAGGTTTGTTCATGCTAAACCGCTTAGTTTTAGAAATATTGACGAAAAACCTAAAAAACTACGAATTTGCATATTTCTTCCCCCCTCCCCCCCAAACCCGAGGCTCAAAATGGTGTGACTTCTTTCTGAACATTATGTGGACCATATAGAACAATTTGGTGTTGGAGGATAACTTTCACTTTAAATATCTGGGTCTGGGTCTAACTATACCATACTAATTTCACGAATTTTAAAAATCTGAAAAATTCATGGTAGAGCATTATACAAAAATACACGTTCCAATTTTTGTCTTAGTTGCTTTTTTAAACTCAAAATTCTAAAATCGTCCTCAAATTTAAATTTCCCGACAAAAATTAAAAAAACTTACAACTTTTTTATTTAAAGTTTTTCGCTAGCTCTCGATGCTAGCGAAATACTAACTTCCCTTGACATCTTGTCATACATTTCTGGCACCAAACTGTATAATCAGTTGGTTCGTAACCTCTCACCTGAACACAAGTACTTACCTTGTGCAATTTATTGAAGTGGCTAGTTTCAATTACTTGTACACTGGACGTAGGTAACCACATTTTCTTAAAATTTTTTTCAACTGTCCACATTTCACCCTTTTGCTTCTTAATCTTAGTGGTTTACTTATTTCCAGGTTTACACTAATGATGGTCAGTTTGACCGAAAACGTTTTGTACTTCCGCTCCTTCGTAGATAAATTTTAAGGATTTTTTAATAAAATCATATATGCCTACATACAACAGAAGTGTTTACTTCATTCCACGTTGTTATATTAAAGGTATACAGCCAACTACAGGGTTTACTCCCTTTTTAAAATTTTAAAAAATAAAAACATAAAAAGCCTAATTAGACTTTAGGTGGGTCACGTGACCACCTAGGGGGCTAAAAATTTCAGAAAGTGAGTTTCTCTATATGTGCTGAACGGTGCCCTATCTATATGGAATTCGAATCGAGTTGGGGGATTTTTCATCATCTTACCCGGCTAGGCCCTTTGTTTATTCTCTTTGAGAGCTCGCTCTAGCTTATCAGTAGACGTGATAATTCATTTCAGTTAACTGACAAAAAACAAATAAAATTTTAAAAATTTTGTGGGTAGCGCCTTTTGTCTGACACGAAGTTTATAATATAAAATCAGTTTTAATGAATATTTTTATCTAATATTTAGATTCCGTTCTCAACACAATGCCTAGATTGTCAAGTATGTACCTGCGAGGGACATGAATACATACCTACAATATATTGTCATTCTTGAATAAAGTGCACTCATGTTTGTATGTCATAAATTAGTTATCAGCCGCTGAAGTTTTTAACAAGCACTACTACCACAATGGGGAGATAACACAAAAAGCCTTCATGTTGATGAAAAACAAACAGTCAGCGGTTGCAAGGAAATAATATTTATGGAGATGGAACGTATTGTCAAGAATGCGGTTATATTGGAGATCTTTGCATACTCTATCTACAGGACTGTTTGCAGACGGAAACTTCATTAGAAAGTTTGTTTTATGTGCGGAGTTTAAGGGATTTGTGTATAAAAGAATATATATTTGAATAGAAATTATTGACCCAATGTTATAATATAGAGACGTATATAAAGTGATTTCACGGAAATATTTGGAATACTGCATATAGAAAAGTATTAAATTTAAATGTTGTACTAATAGAACCCTGTATCCCGAATAAAGTACGTGCCTCCTAGCGGCGGGATACGGGCAACAATACTTTGGCTTATAGGGCAATCCTTACAGTAGGGATCCTGGCCTATTCAGAAAAATGCAGGCGGGTGTGGAGTAATACTGTACTTTGGTTGCATTGGTGGTGTATTGGCTAAACGTGCAGGGCAGGGTATGGTGCTGATAGAAAATGCATTCAGCCATCAAATATCGCAACAAAATCTTTTCAGGCCATAATAATGAAAAGACCCTATCCAATGATATAAAAACTTATATTGAAATGATGGCATCTACTGAGGTAAATATGCCGGAAGTAAAATGAGCCTCCGTTCGGATTTCTGGGTGAGGAGTATCTCAGGGGGAACACCATTGCAGGTTAGAAAAATCAGGATAGGGTCGTGGAATCTTGGTAGTCTTAAAGGTAAAAGTCTGGAGTTAGTGGATGCGCTCAAACGAAGGAGAGTTCAAATTGCTTGTATTCAAGAAACTAGGTGGAAAGGACAAAGGGCGAAAGAACTATGTGAAGGTTACAAATTGTGGTATGCAGGGAGTAGTAACACTATACATGGAGTTGGTATAATTTCTGATAGTGAAATGAAAGATATCGTAGTGTAAGTTGTAATAACGAGTGATAAAATGATGCCAGTGAAATTTGTAATTGATAAAGACGTACTGAATGTTGTGTGTGTGTATACTCCTCAAATTGGTCTGGGTGAGAATAAAAGAAGAGCTTTCTATGACCAATTAGGAGACGTCCTGAGTGATATTCCGTCAGAGGAGAAAGTTATAATAAGAGGTGATTTCAATGCACATGTAGGCCAAGCCAAGACAGGATACGAAGCAATACATGAGGGATTAGGCTTTGGAACTACAAATGAAGCTGGAAATGATATGCTTGAACTAGCAAGAGCACTAGATATGGAGATTGTTAAAACATTCTTTAAAAAGAGAGAAACTCATCTTATTACGTACAAAAGTGGACAACATCAATCCCAAATAGACTATTTCATGATAAGGAAAAAAGACATACGTAAATGCAAGGACTTCAAGGTAATAGTTAGTGAGACAGTAAGCCAAGAACATAAGCTACTTGTTCTGGACATTGAAGTAAAAAAGGGAAGCTAAGCCAAAATATCGGAGAGGGCCACAAAAAATCAAGTGGTGAATGCTAAAAGATGAGAAGGGTCTATTCAGGGAAAGAATAGTAGACAAAATATGTTGGAACGTGAAAGGAAGCCCTAATACAACTTGGAGAAAAATGGCCAGTAGTATTAGAGAGACTGCTTTTGAAATACTTGGGAAAACGTCAGGAAAAACGTTTGAGGAAAAAGAGACTTGGTGGTGGTCAAACGAAGTACAAGGGAAGATAAAAGAGAAGGGAAAATTATATAAAAAGTGGCAAGAAACCAGATCCGACACAGATCTTCAAAACTATATGGTCGCGAAAAAGGAAGCGAAAGTAGCAGTAGCAAAAGTCAAAGCAGAAGCGTATTCAAACCTATACGATCAACTTGATACCAGGGAAGGCGAAACGAAGATATATAAAATAGCCAAACAGAGATCAAAGAAAGCAAAAGATTCTAATCAGATTAGGTGTATCCGAGATGAAAATAATAAAATACTAGTTCACGAAAAGGATGTCAAAAAGAAATGGAGAAAGTACTTTGACAGCTTATTAAATGAAGAATTTGACAGACAGCCTGTAGAGTCAACGGAGACAGTAGCAGCAATGGTCACCAAAATAACAAATGAGGAAGTGGGTTAAGCGCTTCAAAAAAATAAAGAAAGGAAAAGCGGTAGGACCAGATGATATTCCTGGGGAAGTATGGAGAGCATTGGGAGAGACAGGAACAAGGTGGCTAGCAGGTATATTTAATAGAATTATGGAAGTTGGACAAATGCCAGACGAATGGAGAAGCAGTATACTGGTACCTGTGTACAAAAACAAGGGAGATATACAACAATGTACAAACTACAGGGCTATAGAGCTGCTTAGCCACACCATGAAAATATGGGAAAGAGTAAGTGATAGACGGATACGTGAAGAGACCGAAATATCCGAGTATCAATTTGGCTTTATTCAGGGTAGATCAACAACAGATGCAATTTTCATTATAAAACAGTTAATGGGAAAATACAGGAGTAAAGAAGCAAACGCTCATATGGTATTCATTGATCTTGAGAAAGCATATGATAGAGTTCCTCGAGAGATTCTGTGGTGGGCACTCAATAAGAAAGCAGTCCCTAGTTAATATGTAAAAATTGTGAGGGATATGTATGAGGAAGTAACGACTAGTGTTAGGACAGGTGTGGGAGAGAATGATAAATTTCATGTGAAAGTAGGATTGCACCAAGGCTCGGTGTTTAGTCCGTATTTATTCTCATTAGTTTTGGACCAGATAACAGCGAAACTACAGGGTAACATTCCATGGTGCTTAATGTATGCTGATGATGTCGTGTTAGTAGGAAATAGTGAAAGAGACTTAGAACAAAAACTGGAACAGTGGAGATAAGCTCTGGAGGAAAAAGGTTTGGAGGATCTTTGGAGGGTGAACTGATTGTAAAAAAGCAATAATTTTAAGTACCCGGGATCAGTATTACAGAGTAATGGAGAAATAGATAGAGATGCATGCAGTAGAATTAGGGCTGGATGGATGAAGTGGAAGGAAGCGAGTGGTGTGCTGTGTGACAGGAAAACTCCAATGAAATTGAAGGGAAAATTCTACAAAACAGCCATAAGACCAGCTATGATGTGCGGAACTGAATGTTGGGCAGTGAAAAAGAAAGAGGAACAACAAATTAATGCATGTGGCGGAAATGAGAATGCTTAGATTGATGAGATGAGTGACAAAAAAGGATAAAATTAAAAATGAGTATATTATGGGAATCTAGGTGTGGCACCAATTGATGCCAAAATGAGAGAGCATAGGTTGAGATGGTTTGGTCATGTTCAACGTCGAGACGTTAATCACCCAAAATGAAGAATAGCTGAAGTGCATATTCCTGGAAGGAATAGGAGAGGAAGACCAAAGAAGACCTGGGGGGAGACGATAAGGCAGGAAATGTTGGTAAAGGGGATTAACATTGATATGACCCAAAATGGAATTGTGTGGAGAAATGCAATTAGGAAAGCCGACCCCGCATAGGAATAAGGCAAAGAAAATGATGATAATAGCTTCTGGAAAAAATCTAGTTCAAGTAAAAAGTTTAAAGTAGCCGATTTATATGCACTTTAGTTTACGTAAATATCTCAATTTCTTATTATTTTGCTCTAAAGTCGCCAGTGTTATAAATAAAATAATACAACTTAAATAAAAGAAAAATTGTAAGCCGAAGTAACATTTTTTGCTAGTAAAATCTTTCTTGTCACACTATAATATATCTTGTCTTTCAAAGCACGCATACGTACTACATCGAAATTTACACAAAATCCCCCCTATTTATAAAATTTATATCTAGCCTAAGCCAAGATCCCTTCCCTGTAATTCTGACGTTAGCCGGACTACTGACCACGACTCACGACCTGTCGGCTGAGGCGATGCATTGTCCTGCAGCGGTAAGTAGGAAACTGGTCGCTGAACTCCATGTTATGGATGAGCAATTCTACCGAGGTAAGAGACTATCGCCGTCGTAATATTCGTGTTCAGCAACCACAGAAACCCACGGGTAATGAATTTTTATAAATTGAGAATATAAAATAACATAAAACTCTAGCAGGCAATATTCACCCTGGGTCCAGTTAGTTCGATGAATATCTCGTTATCATATTCGTGCTCAGCGACCTCGAGAACCTCTATGTATTGACTTTCGATCGACTTTGAAGGAAAATAACATAAACCTTCAGGAGACTAAGTTTATCCTGCGCACCAGGTAGCTCGAGGACAATATTTGTTATTAGATTCGTGTTCAGCTATCCCGAAACCTCTCGAGCAATGGCTGTCGACTGACTTGGGATAAAATTAACATGAAGCTCCAGGAGACGAGATCCAGCCTGGCATCAGGTAGCTCGGTGACTATCTTTTTTATCACATTCGTGTTCAGCTACCTGGAAAACCCCGGAGTAGTGACTGTCGACTAATTCTGAATCAAATTAACATGAAAATCTAGGGGGCGAAGTCTACCTTAGGTACCAGGTAGCTCGAGGACCATTGTCAATATAATTGTATTCAGTGACCTCCAAGTAACAAAATTGAAGTCATTTGTGTCGATATTATCCATTTTTTGCAAGCGAGTTGCAAATTTTTCATTTTATATGCGCTCTGGAGATGCTTTTTCTTCTACATAAAACGCAATTTTTATTTTACCACCATGAATTTTGTTCAAAAACTTTCCTGACCCGTTCCTCAATCGAATGCAAGAAGCTGCACAGCTTTCTGCGGAAAATTTATAAGTTTAGTACATCATTTCCTCGCCTCATAGTTCAAATTATTTATTTCAACATTCACCTTTTATTTAAAAATACATTGTAATATTATTACGTAACCATAGTCATATAGATGACTTTATAGTCTAAGAGCTAGAGCCGAAAAATTATCGTCATATGTAATATGGAGTTTGGCATGTGAAATGTGTTTATTGTATATTGATAATTATGACCCCTTTCAGGCTGACACCTCAGTGGATACAGGAAGTAGCAATAAGGGATGAAAAGGGAAAGTTAGTTTAGTCTTTAAAGGTTTTCACCTCCTATTCTGTTAAACCTTCATCGATTTGCATGAAAATTGGTGACTAGTTAGAGCCTACCCCAAGAAACAAACGATTTGGTTCCGCACTTGCACTTTTACACTGGGGGTCGATACCCCTCCTTCCCGGGGGTGAAAACTATTTTACTAAAAATAACCCAACAAATCGATAGAGGGACAAATTATAAGTAAAATTTGTTATATAACGTTATTAAAATAAATCAATACTTTTTGAGTTATTAAAGATCAACGATATGTCTGTTTAAGAGCACATGCGTGAAGTTACGGATGATAAAAAGAACATATTAATTAATTATTGTATGTTAGTAAAATATTATTTTTATATTATTTCGATATTATAAATTTAGCAAAAGTGTATGCGAATATGTCAAATGTACCCATTATTAGACACCCCCAGTTTCTGGATATATTCAGTTTATATTGATAGAAAAAATTTAATTAAATTTCGAAATAATATAAAAATAATATTTTACTAATAACATACAATTAATTAATATGTTCTTTTTATCATCCGTAACTTCACGCACATGCTCTTAAATAGGCAAATCTTTGATCTTTACTAACTCAAAAAGTATTGATTTATTTTAATAACATGATATAACAAATTTTACTTAAAATTTGTCCCTCTATCGATTTGCGGGGTTATTTTTAATAAAATTGTTTTCACCCGCGGAAAGGCGTGGTATTCACAACCAGGGTAAAAGTGCAAGTTGGCACCAAATCAGTTTTATTTCTTGAGGTATGCTCTAACAAGTCACCAATTTTCATGCAAATCAATGGAGGTTTAACAAAATAGGAGGTGAAAACCTTTAATGACTGCACTAACTTTCCCCTTTCATCCCTCATTGCTACTTCCTGTATCCACTGAGGTGTCAGCCTGAAAGGGGTCATAATTGTCAATATACAATGGACACATTTCACAGGAAAAACTCCATTTTACTTATGACGATGATTTTTCGGCTCTAGCTCTCCGTCTATTAATAATAAAAGACTAATACTGGCCATTTAGAAATAAAATACGCAGTTTCGTATTATTTTTAAAATAAACAATACAAATGAACTAGAAATATTATTTTTCCTGTAAAAGCTTCCCTCTCACATCATAAATACATCTTGTCTCTCAAAGCACGCACACGTACTACATCTAAATTTACACAAAATCCCCCTATTCATAAAATTTATATCTAGCCTAAGCCAAGATCCCTTACCTGTAATTCTGACGTTAGCGGGACTACTGACCACGACCTGTCGGCTGAGGCGATGCATTGTCCTGCAGCGGTAAGTAGGAAACTGGTCGCTGAACTCCAAGTTATGGATGAGCAATTCTCCTGAGGGAAGTTGGTGGAACTTGCCGTCTGGAAATGTCAGACACATATTAAGTTGTTTAATGGTTCGGGAAGATCTATGGGGTGGTGAGTGTCTACGGAAATATAGGGACAGTCTCATGTTTCATTCGGGTTTTTTGTCGCATCGGTTGAGTGGTGGATTAAAGGGTCGTTTAAACACAGCGATAAATCAAACAACTTATCAAGGTCAATCGAGTTGTTGCAACTTATCATTGTGTGTAAACGGTGCATCGCACAACTTATCAAAGTTGGAGTTGGGTTGAAGGTGGTATCGCATTGAATCGCAGCGTCTAAACAGCGTTTCAACTTGTCATCACAACTAGTTGCTGTGACTTATCGTTGTGTTTAAACGACGCTTTACAAGACGGACATGGCTAATATCTCTATACGACTTTCTGAGACAATATAAGTAGTTGCGTTTTGTGGCGTTTCTAAACGTATGTTGCAATTTAATCTTATCGGTGGCGATTATAAAAAATAAACACAAACGCGATAAATAAAAAGAATATACTTAGGTACATAATGTTTGTAAAAGTATAGTAATCGTTTAAATATCTTGTTTTAGGATTTATTTTACTATTTTACAGTATTTTTTTGTTTAACTATTTAACATAATTTATATTTTTTATCTTAATGTTCTTTCTCTTATTAAACGCTTTTCTTTAGTTCAATCGTTTTCGTCAAAGCTTTAGACGTTAATCATTTGACTTCTTTTTTTTTCAATGCAAATGAATGAAATTTTGCAGACATATGCATTTACGGGAACAATACACGAATAATCAATAAACATGTTTTTTATGTTTATTAATTTTTTAAATAAAAAAACCGATTTTAATGGAAAATGCTTAAATTCTCTTGTTTTTTACAATGTAGAAACTTGAAACATTTACAGATTGTAGCTAATTATATGAATTATACTTAATATCATTCTTTACGTTAATTGTTTACGTTACGCTGCATAAATAAACAATATAGTTTCAAATTTATCCAGTTTGTGTCCGATTTCTATCCAGTTTTCAGCGAACAAAAATTATGGCACCGCAGAGAGACCAGGCGCGGATCCAAGGGGGGGTCAATGGGGTCAATTGCTCCTTCCTTGAGACTTCGCCTGGTGTCGCCTTTTTTAAGAAAGAGATAATTGCGATTGAAAATAAATAGTGAGTTTTGTGTCCTGTTGACAACTTCATAACGGAATGAAACATAAAACAGAATTCCTTCTCCAAAGTAAGTGTTCTCGGTCTTACTGTATGGTGTCGAGTCTTGGACTATGAATAAAATCGATCTACTTACCTAAATCGCCTTGAGGCTTTCGAAATGTGGTTATATAGAGAAATTTTAAAAGTATCTTGGGTGAAGAAGATTCCAAACTCCACAATACTAGAACGTCTCAGCAAGACTACTGAGATTATATAAGGCATCAAGAAGAGAAAAGTGGAGTATTTTGTACATGTAATGAGAAGTTTCAAATATAGGTTACTACAAAATATTATGCAAGTGAAAATAGAAGGCAAACGTAGTCCAGGACGAAAAAGCACTTCGTGGTTGATTTAGGGTGGCAGTGAATAAAATTAAGATAGGTATGATAGTAACCAACGTTTTGAAAGGACATGGTACATGAAGAAAAATAAAGTAATAGCCCATACCGAAAAATAATCCTGCGTACGCGAGTGACGAGAAAATTTTAATTTCATTGCATCCTCCTTGCAAGGTTGCTGGATCCGCCGTTGAGAGAGACGAATGCTGCCCTTACGCCCGGTTTAATAATCAACTTAAAGTGAACATTAACTAAAGTTCACTTTAACGTTGACATTTACCCATATGAATTGCATTGATAAAGGTACAAACTTAAAATTTAAAATTTAAGTGATTATGAAACCGGGCGTTAGTATTTTCGTGAGCTTTGACTGTCCATAAAACGTAAGGTTCGACTGTTGACTACGCTGTCGTGAAATTTGCCCGAAACTATTTGTATAAGGACAGGCTTAGTACGTTGCATTGAGCCAAGTGCGATAATTAAGGCAAGTATCCATACAAGGGTGAACCCGGCTCGGTGTAGCTGGTCAAATGGATACGGCATGCGCTCCCCCACGTATAAACCGCAAACCGGTTGAATCGAAGAGGGTGAGCGCCGAGCGGCGATCACCGACGTATTCACTATGTGGAGCTGCTACACCGATCGATGTTTACCCTTGTATGGATACGTACCTTTAGACAGCTTGCGCATCTAAGAACTGCATTGCGAGAAATTAACAGGGTATACACCGTGCAATAGTAAAGCATTAGAAGAGATGGAAAGACCGCGAAAACTGTAGTAGGTGTGAATAATGACTTCGATTTAAGAAATGTATGAAGAAATTACAGAAAATGTACTATACAGGGTGGTTCATCTTATTCGCCTCGGTGTCTGTACGGAAAACCACTTGATATTTTAAAAAAATTTCTTCACAGTAATATACAGGGCCATTAATACTACAATCTAAAAATAATGTGAATTATTCAGGGTGCTCCAAAAAAGAGTGTTATATCAAAGTTATATTTTTTCTTATGGAATGCCCTATATATGATGACATTATTGAATTGACCTTAAAAAATAAGCTATACTTTCATAAATGTTCCCTATACCTAAATACAGGGTGTTTTGATTTATTTCGATTTTTATGAAAATGTAAGGTTTTAGAAAAAAATAAATATCTACGAATCTAAAAATCAGTAACAAATTTTTTCTTGGATCTTAATAAAACAGACTATTTAGCATACTTAAACAGATGCTTACTGAAACAAAATTTCTTACAGGGTGGTCAAAATATGAGATTGTTCTATTAACGAATTCAAGCTGTAATAACTTATTTTAAATACAACACCCTGTACCTTACTAGTCTATCGCGTAGAAAATTTACTTAGATTTTAATTTATATTAGGGTTTCCTATACCTATCTTTTACAGGGTGGTCAAAATATTAGATAGTTCTATTAACAAATTAAAGCTTTAATAACTTACTTATTTTAAATAGAACACCCTGTACCTTACAAGCCTATCGCGTAGAAAATTTATTTAGCTTTCAATTCTTATTAGGGTTTCCTATACCTATCTCCCTTCATTTGTTAAATATTTAAAGATTTCCTAATTTGCAAGCTTTAAAAATTAGAATTAAGTAAATATATCGTGGTTACATATGTACAACACATCACCAACACCGGCAGTCTACTTAGACATGATACTGTCATTAATAAAATTTTCATTGTTATCATGTAATCACACAGAGTGTTGTATTGTTTTAGTTGATTTTGGCCTACATGTGACATTGAATAATATGTTTATATTAAACTGCATACCCAATATTAGATGCCGTATTCTGGAAGATATTTAAATTATATTTCATTCCGTATAAGTATTTTCCATATCTTAAACCAACGGTTATTAAGTAAATTTAAGAACACCACTTTTTGTTTGAATCTTTGAATCGCAATTACAAACAATTAAATGCAATGGCTACTATGACGAAAACGAGCCTATTGTACAAAAATATGTAAAAATGGGTATTTACAGAATAACATGGGAATTTACATTTACAGAATAACATGTGTATTGAGAATGTTTACATAGAATTGAAGAGATTTTAAATATCTTCCATTATAAAGAATAGAATATCGAGTATGTCACTTAAAATAAGAACACTCTGTGTGATTAAATGATAAAAATATGAATTTTATTAACGAAAGTATCTTGACTAAGATATCTAAGTATATTGCCGGTGTTGGTGATGTTGTTGTACATAACCACGACATAGATACTTAATTCTAATTTTTAAAGCTTACAAATTAGGAAATCTTTAAATATTTCAAAAATGAAGGGAGATAGGTATAGGAAACCCTAATAAGAATTGAAAGCTAAATAAATTTTCTACGCGATAGGCTAGTAAGATACAGGGTGTTCTATTTAAAATAAGTAAGTTATTACAGCTTGAATTTGTTAATAGAACAATCTAATATTTTGACCACCCTGTAAAAGATAGGTATAGGAAACCCTAATATAAATTAAAAGCTAAGTAAATTTTCTACGCGATAGACTAGTAAGATACAGGGTGTTCTGTTTAAAATAAGTAAGTTATTACAGCTTGAATTTGTTAATAGAACAATCTCATATTTTGACCACCCTGTAAGAAATTTTGTTGCAATAAGCATCTGTTTAAGTATGCTAAATAGTCTATTATTAATATCCAAGAAGGAATTTGTTACTGCTTCTTAGATTCGTAGATATTTATTTTTTTCTAAAACCTTACATTTTTATAAAAATCGAAATAAATCAAAACACCCTGTATTTAGGTATAGGGAACCCTTATGAAAGTATAGCTTATTTTTTAAGGTCAATTCAGTAATGTTATCAGATATAGGGCATTCCATAAGAAAAAATATAACTTTGATATACCACTCTTTTATGGAGCACCCTGTATAATTCATATTATTTTTAGATTATAGTATTAAAGGCCCTCTATATTTTTGTGAAGAAATTTTTTAAAATATTAAGTGGTTTTCCGTACAGAGACCGAGGCGAATAAGATGAACCACCCTGTATATATCAAAAGTTGAAATAAATGCAAAAAATGTGTCTATCATATACTTACATCAGTGATTCTCAACCTGTGTGGCGCGCCCCCTAGGGGGGCGCGCTTTTAGTAATGGGGGGGGGGGGGGGCGTGAGTATATAAAAAACACCAACATTGACTAATTTACTAAAAGCAAAGCAAAACAAAATTCTGACAAAATAAAATACCCATGAACACTGATAAGGAGCTATAATTAAAGAGAATTGAATACTAAATTAATACTAATTAATACTAAATAATACTAATTATCAACAAATTTAATGTAAATAAGTGACTTCCTTGGGCTTGTTCTGAAGAGAAAAGTTGACCGAAACAGGGTGTAAATAGAACATAATATGTACTCATCCACAATAAATTTAACAGTTACAGAAGGACTGACTGAACTGACTCAGTACTGGTTGTTCAGAGTCAGAACTGAGAAGATGGAGATGCAGGCAGACGATCGAGAATGTTCAAAATAACTCGGAACTTCCCGCGAAAAGAGACAATCTGTTCCGAATCGGTGTTGAATTTTTTGTCAAAATGCTTAAGGTACATTATTATTGCATATATGATATATGTTGTTATTGTACGAGAGGGGGGGCGCGGTGAAAATAATTATGGAAAATTGGGTCGCAAATGGTAAAAGGATGAGAAACGCTGACTTACATCCTTATTTTAAACATGACGATATATTTTAATGTTTGAAAAGTGTAAGACTAAGAAGTAAAAAATAAAAAAATATAAAAAAAATTTTAAGAAACGCTTAGTTATGAGTGACTAAAATTAAAAATAGTACATATAAAAAAATCAACTAAAAAGCAAAAAAATAAGAAAATATTAAACTCGAAGGAATATTCGAAAAAAACGTTCGTTAAAAAAATTAAAAAATCAAACACATTCGTTAAAGAAAAGCGTGGGGCGGTATTCTCATAAACCGTTTATTCGATGAAGACGCGCCCCACTCTTTTCTTTAACGAATATGTTAAATTTTTTCATTATTTGAACGAACGTTTTTTTTCGAATTATCCTTCGAGATTGATATTTTTTTATTTTTTACTTTTTAGTTGATTTTTTTATAACATTTTTAATTTAGTCACTCATAACTAAAGAAAAGCGTTTCTTAAAATTTTGTTTTCAATTTTTTTTTATTTTATATTTTTAATATTCTATCTTTTTAATCTATGATCTGGTTTAATTATATATACAGAGAGAGTCTGTAATTTGGAATAAATTCAATATCTCAAATACTAATTGTTTCTTTTTGAAAAATACTCAGACCCGTCGATTAGTATTTATAATTGTCCTTTTCGACATACAATAATAATGTATACAGGGTGTCCCAATTTAGAGATATGACGTCATCGTTAATTTTCTTAAATTGCAACACTGTCATTTTGATAGCTATTTTGATATGGTGTGTAAAGTTATAAACAACTGCAAAATATCAAATTTTTATTCCCTACCATTTACAAGATAATAGAAAATAACAAAGTTTTTTTTTTATTAATGGCTTTGACATAGCCAATTAGCCAGAAAATAACAAAGTTATGTCTGTAATTTGGAATAAATTCAATAATTAAAATACTAATGGCTTTTTTTAAGCTCAGACCCATCGATTAGCATTTCAAATTGTCATTTTTGACATATAACAATAATGTATACAGGTTGTCCCAATTTAGAGATATGACGTCATCGTTGATTTTCTTAAATGGCAACACTGTCATTTTGATAGCTTGTCATTTTGATAGGGTGTGTAAAGTTATACACAATTGCAAAATTTCAAATTTTTATTCACTACCATTTACAAGATAATAAAAAATAACAAAGTTATGAAAAACAAGTAATCAAATAATAATTGAATTTAATTATTTCAATTAAGCAAATTAATACTTATAATGTTGCCTTCAATTGTTGTCAAATTGTCAATGGGCAACGTTATGAGCATTTGCTTATTTGAAATAATTAAATTCAATTATTATTTGATTACTTATTTTTCATAACTTTGTTATTTTTTATTATCTTGTAAATAGTAGGGAATAGAAATTTGAAATTTTGCAGTTGTGTATAACTTTACACACCCTATCAAAATGACAATGTTGCCATTTAAGAAAATCAACGATGACGTCATATCTCTAAATTGGGACACCCTGTATACATTATATTATTGTATTTCAAAAATGACAATTTGAAATACTAATCGACAGGTCTGATCGTTTTTCAAAAAAATAATTAGTATTATAATTATTGAATTTATTCCAAATTACAGACATAACTTTGTTATTTTCTATTATCTTGTAAATGGTAGAGAATAAAAATTTGATATTTTGCAGTTGTGTGTAACTTTACACACCCTATCGAAATAGCTATCAAAATGAGAGTGTTGCGATTTAAGAAAATAAACGATGACGTCATGTCTCTAAATTGGGACACCCTGTATACATTATTATTATATATCAAAAAGGACAATTTGAAATACTAATCGACGGGTCTGAGCATTTTTCAAAAAAACAATTAGTATTTGAGATCTTGAATTTATTCCAAATTACAGACTCTCTCTGTATTTTAATTATTCTTTTAAATCTTTCATATTTGTAATACTTCAAATGCTTTCAGGTTTTTAAATTTTCACAAATTGGCACATTCATGATTGTTTTCCTTTAGGGGAACACTTGTCCTAATACTTCGTAATTTACAATTTTTCGCCAATTAGAAAAGAAAATGGAACATTGACATATGACGGAAAACAAAAAGCAAATCTGTTCGCTTTATATTTTAAATAATATATTCCAAAATCACGAAATGGAAAATTATCAAGCCAAAAACGACGATAATAAGAGTATTGAGCACGGTGTGAACAATATTGGCCAAGGAATAATAAAGCCTGCTACCCCTAAAGAAGTAACCAAAAAGAATATCAATCCCAAAAAGGCTCTGATTTGACTTATCAACAGAAGAAATACTAAATATTACCTGGGAAGACCATTATTAAACGCATATTTATGCTTAAATGCAGTATTCAGGTTACAATACGTACGAATAACGTGGAAAACAGCTGAACTAATTATGCTTCCCAAACTAGGAAAAGCATTAAATAAAGTAAAATCGTGCAAACCAACGTTGTAGCTATTAATTTTCTCCAAATTATTTAAGAAGATATTGCTAATAAGAGTCCAACCCAGTGGCGGCTCGTGGTAATTTAAAATGGCTGTTCAGTTAAGGAATGTAATTATACACTGCGGTGCAAAAAATCAATCCACTAAAAATTTTGTCATTTTTGATGTTTCGAGTTTTCTAAACCTGTTGTCCGATTTAAGGGATTGTTTACCACGTTATAGCCTTATTCATTGACAATATCGCTGTAATAATATTGTTGCTAGACAGTCAAACTGTTATTGTATACCGGGTGTACGAATCAAACTGTGTTTTTTCTCAAAGTTCGCATCACCCTGTGGATTATTCTAGCGTTTATAAAATACTGAAATTAAAAAAGTTAGGTACTTTAACAATTGGCCATGTTTGTCATCAGTACAGGATGTCTCTAAATAAGTACGACAAACTTTAAGGGGTTATTGTACATGAGAAAATAATGACAATTTGCTTTATAATCATATGTCCGCAAACGCTTCGTTTCCGAGATACGGGATGTTCAATTTTTTTTTTACAAACGGACGATTTATTTATTGCTTTAGAACCAGTTGAGATATGCAAATCAAATTTGGTGGGTTTTAAGACGTAGTTATTGCACATTTTTTGACATACAGTTTCTGGCCATATCATTATGACCACCTATGAATTTTTACAAAAATTAACTATTCCACTAAGTACGTTTTGTTTAAAATATGATTTTTAAATTTAATTTTGTTATGCAATGTTAATATTATTAATTAATTATAATATATTTATTAATGAACAGCAATAAAATATTTGAAAATATTACATATTTTATATTTTTTTAATATTTTGTTCAACTTCTGACCTTAATCAGATGGAAAATATTTGGTAGCTTTTAAAACGAAAAATTTCTGATGAAAAGGTCACTAACGAAATTGTTTTGATTAAAGAACTAATATATCGTTGAAACCACAATGACAAAGTATAGTAAAAAAAATTTAACTGCATTCACATTATGCCAAGACGGGTACTAGCGGTAATCAAAGTTAGAGGGGGCTCAGCAAAATATTAAAAACATACAAATATGTGATATTTTCAAATTGTTTATTGGTGTTTATTATTAAATATATTATATTTCATATACATATACATCAATAAAACTTCTAAAAATATCACATATTTTTATCTTTTCAATATTTTGCTGAGCCCCCTCTAACTTTGATTACCGCTGGTACCCGTCTTGGCATACTTTGAATGCAGTTAAATTTTAGACTTAATTTGCACAAATGGTGCACAAATTTCACTGTAATTTTTTTGGAGATGCTGCTGCCATAATAATTCCACATGTCCATTTTCAATAAAAAATCTCTACGAGTTTTCGATATATGAAAAAAAAAATCGATTTTCATTTTGTAACTTCAAAGGGCTATAATTTTTTTGTGTGCACTATTATTGTATATAGGTAAGTGAGGTTTAATCAGCCTATTTTTGACCCCAGAATCTGTGGTATAATTTATGACGAATCTTTTCGGGAGACCCTGTATAATGTCACTCAAATTCAATAAAACTTACATGAATATATTCGTCTCAATTTAACGGTCATTTCGCATCATTTCGCCAACTCTTAATTATGATTAATTACAAAATTGTACACAATCGATAAGACGGAATAAAATGTAACAATTTTTTTAACTTGGTCGTTAAAGTCTATTTTATATTGATTTCCTATACCCAGAATCTAATAATTGGCGAACATCAATATTGCCAATATCTGAGAGTTGCAATTTATTTTTTAAATGAATTTGGAAAGATCCGTGTGTTTTAATTTTTGTCGATAAATGAGATAAATCCCGAACGCCCGTTTTTGTCAGCTCTGAAGAAATAGTTTCATTTTTTGAAAATACTAAACATGAAAAACAAAACAAAGAATGTAGTTTATCACACCCGCACAACCAAGAATTTTTTTTATATTGTTAAACTTTAAAGCAACGTCTAAACTTTTTGTTTTTTATAGCACATTCTTGTACCAAGTTTATCTACGACCGAGGTGGACCATTCTTTTTTATAAGAAGTCGATTTTCAAAACTATTTGCATTTTCTTTTATAAAATCCACTGAATAAGGCTCCATCATAAAACTATTAATAGTGTATTTTAGTGGAGTCAATGAAGGTGGATATGAGTTATTACCTCAGATTTCGTTGAACCTCCATCGATTTTCATAAAAATTGGTGAGTGGTTAAAGGATACCTCAAGGAACAAAGGTGACATAGTGACATAGGGGTGAAATACACCCCTTTTTTAAAAATTATTTTTTAGATTTCTGAAAGTGCAGTCACTGTAAGTTTTCACTTCCTATTTCGTTGAACCTTCATCGATTTTCATGAAAATCGGTAGGTATTTAGAGGATACCTCAAGCAATAAAAGTTATATAGACTTAACTGGCGCTTTTGCATTTTAGGGGTACAGTACACCCCTAGTTTTTAAATAGTAAAAAATGCAGATTTCCGCTTTATGGCGCAAGTAATCTCGTTTAATTAAGAAAAATAAATATTTTTTTATATTTATGTGCATGAATTATATATTTTTTTAATTTTTCAAACCTTATAGCAACCAAAAATCCGAAAATTAACAAGTCAAAAATCACGAAAACCTTATTCTTCTATATTTCTGAAAGTGTAGTCACTGAATGTTTTCACCCACGATTTCTTTGAACCTTCATCGATTTTCATGAAAATTGTTGAGTAGTTAGAGGATACCTCAAAAAACAAAAGTGATATGGCACCAAGTTGGGCTTTCTGAATTTTAGGGGTGAAATCCACCTTTTTTTTTAATGATAAAAATGCAGATTTCAGTATTCTGGCTCAAGCAATCTCGTTTAATCGCGAAAACAATCACGAAAAAAATTATTCTTTTATATTTCCAAAAAGGCAGTCACTGAAGGTTTTCACCCCTGATTTCTTTGAAACTCCATCAATTTTCATGAAAATTGGTAAGTAGTTAGGGGATACCCCAAGAAACAAAAATGATGTGGTACCAAATTGCGCTTTTATCCTGGGGGTGGATGTTACCCCTTCTCATGGGTGAACACTATTTTATTAAAAATAACTCCATAATTAGATAGAGGAGTAAATTCTAAGCAAACTTTCTTTTATCAAGTTTATAAATTTTTTATTTAAGTAATGTTTCATAATTTAATAAAACATTATTGGTACAGTAAAACCTGTCAATAACGGCCACTAAAAATAGAAAAAAATTGGCCGTTATAGAAATGTGGCCGCTAATGCTAGGTCTCCTTTTCCACAAATACATAAAATATAATTGAAAATTTATTTATTTTAGTAATTACAGCAAATCTAATTAAATATAATTCTACAAACAAACGGAACATACCTTTCATTAGATATCGCATATCACTTTGGCTGATTTTGTCTGCATATATATTATGTATCAGGAATCCCTTTTTTTTTGTGAGAGTGGATATAGGACATTTCTCAAGTATGAATTCACAGTCATGGTATATCGTTGCTGTACAGGGATAATAATCTGTGCAATGTTATGGTACAGGCTACGTTAAATATGAAGTAAATCAAATTTAATTTGATTGTTTTTTAATCGTTTACAATATTTAAAATAATTAAAGATATAAAGTTAGGGATTTCAAAAATAAATTCCGTTCTCACTGGCAGGGTGGGAAATAATAAAGTGGCATACAATAGCATTTCATTACAATGCTCATTACAGCTCCGTTTGAGAAAACTCATACTCTCAAACTTTGAGAAAACACTCATTCAGTTTCGACCAACCCTGTATTAGCTAAAATTAAACGTTTTGCTAGATTAATAATTTTTAACAATAATAGACTATATTAAAAATCACTTGAATATAAATTTATTTTCTGATGTCAAATCACTACAATTATACAGGGGGTGAGTGAATATTGCTATGAAATTTGAAAAAAAAAACGTAATTATCTTTTAAACTACTTCGTATAACATCACAAAACCTGATATTTTAAGAAATAAAACATAGAGGAGAATCCAAAAATGTAAAAATATACAGGGTGTTCCATTAAACAAAAGATAATTTTGTTTCACTCTGTCAATATGGGTGGCCCTGTATATTTGGAAATGTATTTAAATTCTGATATTATCTATGCCCCAATCTCTCCTAAATAAACTTTTTTCGTATCTCCTACAACAAACGACTAATTGGACTTCCCACAACCTGTATACTACATACAAAATCTCCGCTATAAAATTTTTGCAAAGAAAATGTTATTGGTTTTTTTAAAATAACTCCGTTAATTTTTGAAATATGAGATTTATCCAAAAACTGTTACAAAGCTAAGTAAAAGGTCTATACCACTGTCTTAAAGATAATTTTCTAAATCCTTCATTTTTTTTAAATACAAGGTGAAAAGGCCCCGTTTACATGGTTCTCGCAGTAAAATTTAGGATTTAAATGTTTCTACCTCGGTTATTTTTTGTCGTAAAGAAATATTAAAAAAAGAAAAAGCTTAAATAAAGTTAAAACTAAAATTTTGTTCTGTGCCATTTTTTAAGTATATCGAGTATTTTTGGAGTTATTATCAAAAGAAAATGAAATTCACGAAAATTTGAAAAATTCTAATTTTTTTTAATCGTATTTTTTTCAAAAATATTCATTCGAAACCGGTCAAAATTGTTGAAGTTATTACTCATGTTAAAATAAATAAAGTTTTAAATGGGTTACTATAAATTTTAATTTTTGTGGAAATGACGTATGTTTCCTTTTTCATTCTTCTCTAAAAAATCTGAAAGGGTCCTATTATTTCCATCATAACTTCCTTAATTTTGATGCTATCGACTTCTTATATAGCTTTTTGATAGTTACCTTTAAGTACTTTATTAAAATGTTTAGTATCTATATTTGACAAAGTGCATCATTTTCCTGTTATTTAAGCTTGAATGCTAAGATTTGAGCACTCGCGCAAAAAAATATACATTCAATTGCATATAACTCACTTTGTATATGCAATAAAGAATTTTTCGAATAAGGAGCTCATTTATTTTTATATTATCTTCGATTTTGGTAATAACAACTTTTTTGAAGAAACTTATGGTTTTTGAGTTATTTATGAAAAACTGCTTTAAAACATGGATTTTTTTCAGGAAAAATCAAAACTTTTGATCTTTAATAACTCAAAAACTATTGATTTATTGGAATAACTTTATATAACAAATTTTACTTATAATTTGTCCCTCTATCGATTAGTGGTATTATTTTTAATAAAATAATTTCCACCCCCGAGAAGGGGTGGCATCCCCCCCAGGGTAAAAGCGCAAGTTGGCACCATGTCACCTTTGTTTCTTGAGGTATCCTATACATACTTACCAATTTTCATGAAAATCGATGGAGGTTCAACGAAATCGGAGGTGAAAACCTTCATTGACTCCACTATTTAAGATTTAACCGTAGGTATTTAACTAGAACCCACAACAGAAAATTCCAAACTGTGAACCGAAACGCTCCACTGGTCTCTTGGTGCACTGAGTCCTCACTGTTTTAGATAGGCGAAATGCTTTTTCACCGATTTTAAGATTTATTTATTTTTCTAATATAGGCGTAGGTGTAGTACTGGTTGGTTCAATTTGAATTCTGCACCAGAGCACAAGTATCTGCACTTGTCACGTTCATCCAGCGGCGTAGAGAAAATAAATATGATTAATAAATAAAGTTATATTTTAATGATTATATTGAGATTAAAAAAAAATATTTTAATATTTATGAGATTTAAAAAAACTTTATTTTAATTAACTTTTATTGGGTGTTCACTGCACAAGTGAACCAATGGAGAAACCGCCACTGGTCCAACCTATACGCTCTGAGTTTCGCTGGTGTCGCTCCTAGCGGTTACTAATTCAACTTTTACCGGTAATTTTTAAATTTATTATTTAATTGTTATCGCTTAATATTTACAACGCAAAAAAGTAATTAAATTGTAATCGATTTTAATATTTTGCTAATCATTTTGACGTTCCATTGATAAAATATGAATTTCTTACTTCGGATACTTTCACAATTATCGTGTAGATGGCGCTTATTATTAATAGATTAATTTATAATTACATATTACGGAACATTAAAAAAACTTAAATTCAGTATTTAAAACGTAAGTATATTTAAGGTAAAAATATATACCACAGCTTTGAACAACTAATATTTTTTATAATTAATGTTTTTAATTTTAATTTTAAATTAATCACTTTGACATTTATGTCAAATTTCCGGTAAACGTTTACAGACTTGCCACTACTGGCGCTCGCCAATTTGTAAATATCCCCTCTACGTACGAGCTCACAGCGTATACTCGATCACACATAAATTATTTCTTCGACACAATATTAAGTACTCGATAATAGACCAAATACATAATACCAAGAGATAATTGCTTTTGGAGACAGTAAAACTGTAGAAAGTTTATTTTACGAACGATAAAGAGGATAAGAAGCTATTAATTTTTCAGTAAACAAGACCATCTGCAGAGGTCCTGAGTCAGCGGTTAGCGTGAGAAGGTCTTGATCTAGAATATAGTCATCAGAATTCTGTTGATCGGTCTCTGTTGGCTAGGAAAGAAGTCACCGCCTTATAAAGGCGTGATTAAAATTTGCTTTGATTTTTTTATTTGTTGTTGAGGCAAGGAGTGAAAATTGAATAATTTTTTATTTGTAAAACCTGACATGGGTGAGTAGAGTAGAATGATAGGGAGATGGAAGGAGTTTTGGTTGTGACAGAGTTCTGGGGAGATTCGTGATCAGTTCTGATGAGTCTAGATCTATGGTCACATATGCGCCCCCTGATGAGATACTAATAAGTTTAGAAACCGGTAGAGGTGCTTGCTGGACTCTCTGATTGAACTGGAATAATGATGCGGCTGTAGTTTCGTGTTGGAACGAAATTGAAAATGGTTATTCATTTTTGATTTTTGTAAAGCTATATATAGGCAGAGTTTGCTTGTAAGCTTATAATATTATCACTTTGCTATGTTTTTTATTATAAATAAATATTAATAGTGAATATTTTGCCCAATTTGTCCCAATCTTAATCATCGTTTTTCATATTTTCGATTAAGACAAGACAAACTTACACCTAAGAGATCTAGCTAGGCGAAGCGTAGACGGCGAGTAGGGGAACAAGGGGCTTGTTGTAACAGGGGTCAGTAGTAACACGGCTTTTTCATAGGTTATTTAACAGTTTTTAACTAACTTAGCTGACTCAATCTTATTCTCGTATCGCCTTGCAAATGACACCGTCTAGTCAGTCATCCTCCTATAGTTGCAAATAGTAGTTTTGTGCAAGTGCTTCATTTGGATGAGGTAATTTATAATTTGACTCTCATAAAATTTTGGTTATCGCTATTGCTTCAAACGGAAATGAAACTTTCGTTGTTCATTTCTTTTCTAAATTTAGTTATATTTGATGTTGCTTAAGAGGATCGGTACGTATTTTCGGCTGCAATGCTATTCAAATGGGGATTCATTTTTTTCGAATCCTGAGAAAACTAATAAGTATTTTTCAAAAATTTAAACGTAGAATGAAAGATTACGTTATTATCGAGGGCCGAAAGTCCCTGAGAACTTCTATAATGTTTATTTTAATAAGTTACAGAGGTGAAAAACTAAGAGAAAATGTAGTGTGATTTTTAATTTCAAATATCTCATTCGAAAGAAACATCTTATATATTCTAAGGGACTTTCGGCCCTCGATAATAATTTAGTCTTTCATTTTGTGTTTATATTTTTTAAAAATATTTATTAGTTTTTTCAGGATTCGAAAAAAATTGACACCATGTCCGTGGAAATCGAACATTCGCTATCTTTGTCATACAACGCACTCATTCGAATATAATGTTATGACAAGACTCGCAGGGGCGTCATTTGATAGGGGGCAGGGAGGGCATTTGCCCCCCCCCCCTGACCCTGAAAATTACTGAAATTTAGAAAAAATAGATCAATTTTGTAGAGATGTGTCCGACCCGCTATTTTGATATAGCAGTTCATTCTGCTACTTATTTTTAACGCTTTTACGATGATAATAAAATCAATCAAAGAGTTGTTTATTAAATAGTATTGATAGTGTATTTGAAAAATAATAAGTGATTTAAGGCGTACAATTAATAAAAAGTTATTTATTGTTTATATATTATTTATGGAAAATCCAAGTATTTCAAGGCATTAAAGTTCAAATAAGAGTATTATTTTATAAGAGTTTGTTCCGATAACCGTAAATAGGTACGAGTTTAGTTATAAAGTAAAGTGCCCATGGTGGCATAAAATGTAGTAAATGCTAATGCTTCAAGTACGTACTACATTTTTGAAGATTTCACTACACTTAAAAAGCATTTGCTTTTCTCCGTAGTATTTGCTACTATTTACCAGCCTACATAGAAAAATGTACTACGCTTTTGAAGTATGTGCTTGTTTAGTAGTATTATGCTTCAGTTTAAGTGAAGTTGATGGGTGGACGTCTTCGGCGTCGGTATTGTTTTGTTACAATATGACAGCATTTATGAATGTGTGTCATAGAAAAATTTACAAACTAAGAAGAAGATTCTTAATTTTTGGGTCATTCTTTTATCAAATAAAATTTAATAATTGTGAAGAAGGTTAACAAATAACAATTGTTCATTTTTATCCTCGCGTAACTCTTTTGTCGCTTCGGATCTGAGTCACTCATTTTTACTCATGTACAATTCTAATAATTTGGTACGTAAAAATGTGAATTCACAAATCACAAGCACATGGAAAACTAATTCCATCACGATTGGTGTAATGCAGACACGGCTGGCGCTACGCTTTTTAGTAGATACTTCTGGTCAGTAGTAGGTACTTCTGTTGTGTAGTAAGTTCTTCTCAACAAACGCACCTACTTTTATGTAAAAGAAAATTCTACAAAGTAGTGACTATTTGCTGAAGCAATATCATCTACTACGTTTTATGCATTCCGCCCATTTTCTTGAGTGAATTATTAAATGTTGACTTCATATTTTAATAAAGATGATTTTAAGATTTTATAATTAAAAACTTCGCTTTTTACGGAGAGTTTTAACGCCTTTTTTTCTCGAAGAAAAATGATATTTTCGGCTCCTTTTCCTAAGTGACTTCTCTATTGAGGTTGGCGTTCTATATGGCAAATTTCTCTCTATTCTGGGCTTGATGAATTAAGTCATTTCCTGTTGTGTGGGTGCAATCTCTGATGTTTCGGAGCCAAGATTTTTTCTTTCTTCTTTAACCCCTTTTACCTTCGATATTGCCTTTTAATATTACCTGGAGCTGCTCAAATTCCCTATGACGCATAATGTGTCCTACATATGACGTCTATCTAATTTTGATAGTATTGACCAGATTAGGACGTGTGTTTATTATTTTCAGTAATTTTTCATTCGTGGTTCTGCTGGCCCAGCTTATTCTTAACATTCGGCGGTTCATCCACATTTCGAATAAATTCAATTTGTTAACGTCATACTGTTTTAATGTTCAGGTCTCGAAACCATATAGTAATAGAGACCACACATTCACACATAACACTATAGTGTTCTCAATCTTATTGTGACTGATAGCTTGGGGTTACAGAGCATTTTACGCATGTTCATGAAACCAGACCTTGCTATTTCAATGCGTCTTATGATTTCTTTTCAGTGGTCTAGTTGAGTATTTAGCTCTCTGCCCAGGTATATGCAGCTTTGGGAACTCTGAAGAATGACTTTAACAGCCTGTGACTTTCTTCTGATAATATGTTCATCCATATCTTAAGTTGGTCTTCTGTTTCCGCTTATAAACTTTTTTTCTTTTTCGACTATTTGTATAGTATATAAACAATGGTAACCACTGAATACATTTAGTGTAAAAATAATCCTATCATTTATACAAGTAAAGGTTATCCAAGAACATTCAAAAACTGAACAAAATCGAAATAGCCATCTCTACCTTTCTAATGACAATGTCACTGTCAACCTAATGTTTACATATGCAGTTTCCATACCAGTGAGAATTTTACTTCACGTAATTTGCCGTGTAAAGACAGAAAAAGTAGGGATAGCCGTAAAATATTTGTGAATTATGTACCCATAGCCTTTACGATTTTACGATTAGCAAGATATATTTACAGTTATATTTTAATAAATATACAAAAGTGTGCTACGGGACATGTTGTAACAAATCGTTGGGGCTTGTTGTAACACGTTACAAATTGCGCTGAATCTTACTAAATTAAATTAATTAAACGTATTATTTAGTTTAGTAATAGTCCAGAATGAGACAACATAAAAGAATATCAGAAAGGGCAACTTAGGAGGTCTAAGTGTCTGAAGGGCTCACAAGTGGACCCTGCCCCGATATACCTTAACCAAGGGCAACTCAAAGCCAGAAAGTGAAGTCTACCAGTTAGGTTCAGCGGAGATTTTAGATAATCAAAGTAGCATAAAGCAAGCAAGTAAAACAACACGGACTGTGTCATGTATCTTGATACCGATATAGAAAAAAAGAAAAACATTAAGAGTATACAAGTGGGCTGAACTAAACCAGGGATAGTTTTTACAGCCGAAGAAGAAAGTAAAATGGCTTAGTATATTTTGGACTAATTCCCATAAAGTTGTTCTGAAGCTATTTCCTTGTGGCATTTTTATAATGAACTATTTTAAATGGGAAAGAAGCCACAATTTTACCAAAAAAATGAATTTATTAACGTTTCGACGACCAAGTCGGGTGTCGTTGTCAAAATACAAAATAATACTAAATAAACAAAATTGTTGTTGCTTAGTAAAAAATTCTTTTAATAATTTATTTAATCTGACTCATTTATATCGGCAATTCAGGCATGTATTATACATTTTAAAGTAGAAGATTTTAAAATGATATTGCCAATATTGTTAATAAATTCATTTTTTTGGAAAAATTGTGGCTTATTTCCCATTTAAAATAGTTTATTAATTCCCATAAAGATACGAAAACTGCCTTACCGATGTGCTGTGAAACTCAGTGCTAAGCAACTTCTTTCTTCTTGGTATCAAAATTATACGGTTGGTCCATATTGGGTCCAAAATTTTATGCGTAGGAATCTACATTTATATTTAAGAACACCGGAAGCCACGTTATTAAGTCGAGCAACATCTTTCAACAGGAACAACGTTGGTATTTTCTTCGAAATATTCCAAAAATTTCGAATTTTCGTAATGTTACAACCTGCCCCAATAGATGTTACAACTAGCCCCAAGCGCGGGGTAAGTTGTAACAATGCACTTTTTTTTGGAAAAATGCTAGTTGATTAAAACATACCAGTCTTTTTAACTTTTCTTCAGTTCAATTTTATTCAGATAGAGTTAAACTAACGTTTAGTGTTTAATTAGTGATAATTGGGAAAATAGCTATCAAGATATATTTGATTTTATGAAAATTGTTACAACTAGCCCCCTGCTCCCCTACCATGGTTAGTTGAAGTATTATTCTACAATACCACATCACATCAACTATCTCTGGTAGTGATAGCGTTACAATAAAATCACTCAGTATCTAGCTGAATTTTTACAGTGTAACAATTTTTTAACTTCTCGCATCTAAGATAGATCCAACCTTTTTATGACTGTCCCTGTGTTCTCTCAGAATTATTTGCTTTTTATTTTTTATTTGAATAAAAACCGGATTACTACAGACGCCTCCAGCGAACGGCTGTTCTGCGTCTACTATTTTGCATTAAAATTATTCGCGTGGATGTATTACACACCGCAGTTATTTGAGACACATCGGAAAGGAATGCTCCAGGATTTTCAATTACTGCTGACAATGCGATCTCTTCAGCCTTCTCCTCGAGTGTGGTTTTGTAAAATTATTTCCACCGATCCATTGATCCATTGATCAAAAACGTTTCCGCTTCACCTTTCTCTTTACTTCGAACTTTTCTGGATGATAGTTGTTAAATATTTTTGCATATAGCAGGATTTTCTCATTAAATATTTTCTTTTTAAAAACATTTATCGAAAAAATGAAATTGTAATATCTAATATAATACCGTAATGAGCGCGCTAATAATCGGCAAAATAATGCAAAAGATGGAAAACATAAATACCTAGTTGTGAGGTAAAAAGAAAAAAACGTATAAACTTTCATTATATTTATTGTTTCCCACCTTTAAACTTATCAGAAGAGTATGTCAACTAAAACTGTCACTGGGATAATATGTCTAAAGGTGGGAAACAATAAATAGAACGAAAGTTTATACGTTTTTATCACTAAATTTTCCACCTCCACTAGTTTCATTTCTTTTTATCTCACATCTAAATATGTTTTTCATTTTTTGCGTTATTTTTCCAGTTGTTAGCACGCTCATCACTGTATAGACTTATAGGTCTCTATTGATAATTTTCCACCTCTACTAGTTACATCTCTTTTTATTACACAACGTATTATGTTTTCCATCTTTTGCTTTATTGTCTCGGTTATTAGCGCGCTCATAGTAGGGCAGTCAATGAGAGTATGTGGCTCCGAATTCTATCCTACTATATCGATTTACGTGATATTTTCACAGTAAGTAGGGAATAGCCCAAGCAACAAAGTCCACCCTATGCCGATGTGTGCTTTTGTCTTGGGGGCGGTTCTCACCCCTTCTCGGGGGTGGAAATTTTTTTGCTTAAATAACTACGGAAGTTGCTAGAAAACCTAATACTAAGCAAAAACTGTTCTATAATTTTTTTTTGAAAACTCAATACTTTTTGTGTTATTCCTGGTTGAAAATTGGCCATTTTAATTGAAACATATCACCTTTTCAAACGGTTTTTTGCGAATACCTTAAAAACTATGCATTTAACTAAAAAAACTATATGAAACATTTTTGTAGCTTATAAAATAACAAAGGGATTCTTTCCTTTATGAATCTTCTGGATATAACACAAAAAGAGATATGGTAAGTGAAAAAAGCTTGTTTTCTTGGTGCATGCTCAAATCAGTGTATTTACCTTGAAATAACAGAGGAACGGTCGATTTTAGGTGTATATTTCTACCAATAACTTTTGTTGTGCTTAAAAAGACCTTTAAAATAAGCAATACTAAATGTCGATTACATTCAAACTATGCGAGATAAATTGTAAAAAATTTGATGAATAACGTATTTTAAGAAAAAATCAGAAGTATATTTAACCCCTCATCCACAAGAATTTAAATGCATCGTTTTCGATCTACAATACACTTTACTATAGTGTTCATTTTATGGTAAAAAATTTGGGCGGGTTTAAAATGAATGGTTTTTGAAAAAAATAAGATCAAATTATTGAGCGCATTTTTAAATTTTCTTAAAAATCTTCCTTTTTCTCCATGTAACTCGAAAATGATAAGAGATGCCAAAAAAAAGATGCCATACAAAAGGAAGGTTTCTAGTAGATAAGCATTGTGATTTTATTTTTTATAACAGTATCTCTTACCATTTTCAAGTTACATGGAGAAAAAGAAGATTTTTAAGATAATTTAAATATTTTATGCGCTCTATATTTTGATCTTATTTTTTTCAAAAATCATTCATTTTAAACCCGCTCAACTTTTTGAACATAAAAATGACACTGTAGTAAAATATATTGTAGAAGGAAAACGATGCATTTAAATTCTTGTGGGTGAGGGGTTAAATATACTTCTCAATTTTTTTCTTAAAATTCGTTAGTCATCAATTTTTTGCAGCATATCTCGCTTAGTTTGAACGTAATCGACATTTAATATTGCTTATTTGAAAGGACTCTTCAAGCACAATAAAAGGTATTGGGAGCATTATATACATAAAATCGACCGTTTCTCTATTATTTCAAGTTGAATACACTGCTTTGAGCATGCACCAAAAAAACAAACTATTTTTACCTACCATATCTCTTTTGTGTTATAACTAGAAGATTGAAGAAGGAACGAATCTCTTTGTTTTTTTTATGAGCTACAAGAATGTTTTATATAATTTTTTTAGTTAGATGCATTGTTTTTAAGGTATTCGCAAAAAACAGTTTGAAAAGGTGTTATATTTCAATGAAAATGACCAATTTTCAACCACGAATAACTCAAAAACTATTGAGTTTTCGAAAAAAAATATAGAGCAGTTTTTCCTTAGAATTGGGTTCTCTAGCAACTTCCGTAGTTGTTTAACCAATAAATTTCCATCCCCGAGAAGGGGTGGGAACTGCCCCCAAGACAAAAGCACACATCGGCATAGGGTAGACTTTGAATAAGGGGATATTTTCAGGCTATTGCTAAAATTTCATTAAAATCCATGCAGTAGGATAGAATTCGGAGGTAATAACCTGTTCTTGCTCTCATTGACTGCCCTATAGCGGTATCAAGAGAGTTGTATCGCTATGAATAAAATATGCATTTCTTGTGGAAAAAATATTATGTACCTAGTCCGTTTCACTCTATTTGATACTGAAATGAAATGAACTTTCAATCAAAATATTAGTCCTGGATCCCACGTACCAAAAAAAAAGTTTATTAATAGCAAGCTGAAAATTTGCTCATAGCTTAACGGGGTCAAATTTGGATATATCAGGAACACAGTCAACACTGGAACAGGGAACCTTTAATTGTGGAACCTGATAAACGTGTCAGTTTATGTTTATTCAAACTAACAGGTTGTTTTAAGTTCATTCTATAGCCAACGTTATTTATAATACAGGCTGTTTCATTGGGAAAGTAACATACGTTAACTGTAGGAAGAGGACACTTAGGCGATCTAAAAATACCATACTTAATGAATCTTACTCCATTAATAACAAAGATACTGGGTGTTTTATCTACTTTGCCATTTTCTTAATTGGTTCATAACTTTTTAACCACACCGTATATTTATTTTATATTTGGCACGCAAATATCATTTAAGGTGTACAATAAACTAATTTATTTACAATTGTAAAAAATCCAGATCCGGATTAAAAAATATTGGAAAAACATTCCGACACCAAAGCAACACCCTGTACATTAAATTTTTTTAAAATGGATTTTTCACTTGAAAAGAGGATGAAAAACTAAATTCAGTGGTATAATTTGAATTTTTGGCAAAATGATTTTTCTGGTGAAATTTTGAATTTGAATTCGGAAATTAAGTGAATTGCGAGAGCTCTAAGTAGAAAAAAAATTGAAATACAGCTTAAAACTTGTCAAATTTACTGTATATTGATTTTATATTTAACACGCGAATATTTTTTTAGGTGTACAATCAATTAATTTATTTACAATTATAAAAAATCCAGGTCCGGTTTAAAAAATATTGTGTAAAGGTTCCGACCCAAAAAAACACCTTGTATATTAATTTTCTTTAAAATGGATTTCGCATTTGAAAAGAGGATAAAAAACAAAATTAGTGGTATACTTTGAATTTTCGACAAAATTATTTTTCTGGTAAAATTTTGAATTTGAATTCTGAAATTATGTCAATTGCGAGAGCTCTTGTTGAAAAAATTAAAATGCGACTTATTTTTAATTAATACCATTATTTTTAATCTAAATTGGTAAAACGTTAATATTCTAGTGTTTTTTATTTTGTGTGAAAAATAGTTTTTGGCGAATATTCATCTTTAAATAATGAATAAATAATAAAGGGTCAATAAAGAATAGATCACTTTAATCAACAAAATAGCTAAAAATTATAACAAAACAGCGAAAATTTGCAGCATAGTCACCATTCAAAACTAAAGTACTTATTCAAAATTACCACCATCAAAAATTATTTTTTTTTATACGTAGGTGCGGTAAATTTTTGTAGTTAGGTACCTAGCGTCATATGTACTGTGTACGGTGTGTGTTGAGGAAGTGTCTTGTTACATTGCAAAGTCGACGTCATTGTCTTTGCAAAGAGACGCTAATTGTATCCGAACGTCTGCGGTTCCTCCGGTGAGTACCGATCCCACAAGGACAGAAACTATTTTCATTTATTAAAAGTGCTTAGATAGTGTGCTACTTTTTTTATAAAGAAAATGGCGCCCGAAAATCGTGTTTTTTTAATTATTGCTCTATAACTCCGAAGATTTTATTTTACAACAAAAACACTCAAATAAAAATTCACCGTGATTAAATTCTGCTAGAGACGTGTTTCCCGATCTGATCCGATGAAAATTTTCCTCGGAAAATGCGGGTTTTCCCAACAAAATCTTTAATTTTCAAATAAAGTTTTAAATAAGTAATTATCTACCAATATTTAAATAACTTGGTGACTTAAAATCCTTCTTGGTTTAGATTATAGTTCCAGAAGCTGATGAAAATTAAACGAATATTTTAGCAACAATTCAATTGTTAATTAATAATTTACGGTCGCAATAATAACCAAAATAATTATGATACACTGATCAAACTTTGAAATCTTATAAAGATGAGATGCCTATTTAACATTTTGTCGACAAAATATAAATTTTTTATTTTTTTTTGCATAATCTTTAAATGTCAAAAAAAAAGATATAAACAAATTAACGTTTCTCAGAAAGTTTTTATTATATTTTAATTTTAAAAAATAGCTAAAATGCGCATTTCAAATATCTTGAAAATGAATGCTTTAAAACTTTTTTGCAACCATTTGCAAAAAAGTTATGAAACAGGAAAATAAACATACGATTACTACGGTGTTTATAATTTTTTTAATTCTTTCAAAGCGTAGAAGTGAGCTTAAAGTACAAGCTAATTATTTACAAAAAAATTACGATTATCAGTTTAATGGTTATATTTTAATTAAAGATTATAAATATATTTTTTTGTAATTTACACGCGCGGAAGTAGAATAATACAGCACTGTAGCTAAAATTTTCACTCGGAGCGACGACCGGCCGCGCGAGACGTACACCTTTATAAATAATGTATGCTGCGTGTCAGTCGCTTCGAGTGAACATTTTAGCTCCGACTCTGTATCAGGCCTACTTTTGCGCTAAAAATTACAAAAAAAAAAGTATATTTAATCTTTGATTAAAATATAAGCATTGCACTAATTTTTGACATTCTTTGTGAGTAATTAGATTGTACCATAGACTCACTTTTAAGCTTTGAAACAATTAAAACAAATTATAAACAACGGAGAATTCGTATATTTATTTTACTGTTTCATAACTTTTTTGCAAATGGTTGGAAATTTTTTTTAAAGCATTCATTTTCAAGACCTATGAAATACACATTTTAAGTATTTTATAAAATTAGAATATAATAAACAATTTCTGAGAAATGTTAATATTTTTATAACAATTTTTTTTAAACATTTAAAGATTATGCAAGAAAATGAAAAATTTATATTTTGTCGACAAAATATTAAATAGGCATCACACCTTTATAATCTTTATAAGTTTGATCAATGTCTCATGATTATTTTGGTCGTTATTGCGACTGCAAATTGTTAATTAACAATTGAATTGTTGCTAAAATATTCGTTTAATTTTCACCGGCTTCTGAATTTATAATCTAACCCAAGAAAGCTTTTATTTCACCAAGCTATATAATTATTAATAAATAATTATTGGCTCAAAAAATTTATTTGAAAATTCGAGATTTTGTTGGGAAAACCCACATTTTCCGAGGAAAATTTTCGTCGGAGCAAATCGGAAAAACATGCTTCTATGTAGAATTAAATTGGGGTGAATTTTTATTCGAGTGTTTTTTGGTGTAACGTTAAAATCTTCGGAGTTATAGAGCAATAATTGAAAAAAATACGATTTGTCGGCGCCATTTTGTTTATAAAAAAAGTAGCACACTATCTGCGGACTTTGCATGCCTATATTAATAATATATAGGATCTTATAATTCGATTCCAGCAATAAAATTGCTGGTAAATAACCTTTCTTTGTACTTTACTAATACCAGCGTTATATAACTATTTTTTTTTCCAAAATTTAAAGATTATGCAAAAAAAAAGAGAAATTTATATTTTGTCGATAAAATATTAAAGAAGCATCTCATCTTTATAATCTTTATAAGTTTGATCAATGTATCATGATTATTTTGGTTATTATTACAATCGTAAATTGTTAATTAACAATTGAATTGTTGCTAAAATATTCGTTTAATTTTCACCGCCTTCTGGAATTACAATCTATACCAAGAAAGCTTTGATGTCACTAAGTTATTTATTTATTGATTAATAATTACTTACCTAAAACTTTATTTGAAAATTAGAGTTTTTGTTAGGAAAACCCGCATTTTCCGAGGAAAATTTTCGTCGGAGGAAATCGTGAAAAACTTATCTCTATGCAGAATTTAATTTCGGTGAATTTTTATTTGGGTGTTTTTGTTTTAGAGTTAAAATCTTCGGAGTTATAGAGAAATAATTGAAAAAAATACGATTTGTCGGCGCCATTTTGTTTATAAAAACAAGTAGCACACTATCTGCGGACTTTGCATACCTATATTATTAATATATAGGATCTTATAATTCGATTCCAGCAATAAAATTGCTGGTAAATAACTTTTCCATGAATTTTGCTAATTAGCCCAGAGTATAACACAAATCCTGTCATTTGGCATATTCTACGTGTCGGACTTGCAAAAATATCAAACTTTTGTCGGACAAACATTTTTTCATTTCATTCATTTTTTCAACGTCGACTATTAAATAAAATTAAAAGCAACCTGCTAGCTTTCACAATCCATTCCGTCAAAATAACTGTCAAAGTCGTGTTCGTTTTTTGGAGTTCGTCCCAAAGAATTATTAATTTTGGCAGTTTTTTGGTACATTCCGGCCTTGTTTCCACGTGCAGAGTTGTATCAATAGTTTCTGTTTTGTGGTACTTTGCGGAAAACTAGAGTTTTGAAGACAGATTTGCTGTACAGAAAATGTCAGGTAACGGGGGCGGTCCTGGTCCGCCCTCGGTTAATTTAAATACTAATATTCAAATAATTAATAATGATAATCAAATTAATGTTTCTTCAATGGATACAGTATCCTCAGGTTTCGAAAAATATGACTTTGATAATAAATATCAACCAACGGATGCAGGTCCGTATCAGGTATTTTTGGAACATACCGATAAGAATCTTGGTCGTCTTTTTCCTATCAGAATTGGCTTTTATTTACAACAAGTAATTGAATTTAGAAATGATGTTATTGATATTCATTCTGTAGGTTTAAAACGTGTTAAGGTAATTTTTAGAACATACAAAATCGCTAATTTATTAATTAATCACGAAATACTAACAAAAAATAAGTTGATTGCTTATATTCCAAAATTTTTCACGCATAAACGAGGCATAATACGTGGCGTTGATACCTTTTTTACTGAAGAATACTTGAAAAAAGCAATTAATTCTATAGTTCCAGTGGCGGAAGTGCGAAGAATGAAACGAAAAATTATAAACCCTGAAACCAAACAAGAAGAATTTGTCAATAGACAATTGGTAGTAATAAATTTTAAAGGTAATAAAATTCCGTCCTTTATTAATATAAATATGGTTAATTTCCCTGTAGAACCATACATCCATCCAGTTGTCCAATGTGGAAAATGTTTACGTTACGGACACAATATCGTTCAATGTAAAGGCAAATCTCGTTGTTCTCGATGTGCAAATGAGCATTCTTCCGCTGAATGTAATTCCGAGTTGCAAATGTGCGTTCACTGTAAATCTTCTGATCATCCTTCAATTTCAAGAGATTGCCCAATGTACAAAAAACAACACGACATAAAAAAAGTAATGGCTTTCGAAAATAAAAGTTTTAAGGATGCCGAATTATCGATTAACAATCCAGCTTATGCCAAAATTAATACCAACAATAGGTTTGATATACTAAATAATCTTGAAAATTTTCCCGATTTAGCACCAGCAAACAAAACAATTTATTATGCTCATTTAAATAAACCAAAATCAAATTCAACCGCATTAGAATCAAAAACAATTAAAAGGCGAAGAACTGACACTTCTTCTCAGATTCCAAGCACTAGTAATTCAGATTTAGAAAATTCCCATCAAAAAAGACAAATTTCTCTTCCTCCATATACACCCGCTCCACAACAGAATAATTTCATGTTTTGTCGAGATAAACTTATCTCACAGATATATTCATTAATTACAAATATAATTAATAATCAAGGAAAATTTGAATTAAATAAAATCAGGGACAATATCATTACAATATTCGATAATAATGAAGATAATTTAGAATCCATTCTCACAGATAGTGAAAATGGCTACTAAAAATATTACAGAAAAACTAACTATATTACAATGGAATTGTAGATCCATTTATAGTAACAAAGGCAGTCTTATGCATCATATTAACAACTACCATACAGATATAATAGTTCTATCAGAAATATGGCTCACATCCGGTCATCATTTTAGACTTAACGGATATAACTTTATCAATAAATGTCGTGAAGATGGTTACGGTGGCGTAGGTATTTTCATTAGACAGGGAATAGATTACCAAGAATCCGAAATTAATAATAATTTCGATGACAGTATAGAAGCATGCGCAGTTTTTTTGAACAAAATTAATCTCTCATTAGTATCAATCTATAGATCATCAGATGTTAGAATAGAAATAAATGACTGGATCAACCTATTCCTTCAGTTTAATATTGCAAAAACTATTTTTCTGGGAGATTTTAATGCTCACCACGGTATGTGGGGGCCAATTGCAGACGACAGAAATGGTAGAATATTAGTGGAGGCCATGGATTATTGTGAAATAATTACATTAAATGACGGAACACCAACAAGAATATCCCCAACTAGTAATCATTCAGCCGTTGACTTAACTCTAACATCTCCCCTTTTAGCCGACCGTATAGCTTGGTCAGTAGATTCAGATTCATTAGGTTCAGATCACTACCCAATCAATATAGAAATTCAAATCAATCCCTCCTCCTTTGTCATCAACCCATCAACAAAATGGAATGACTCTCGTGCTGACTGGTCTGTTTTTGGAAATATTTTTGAATTAGAAATTAGTAAGCTCCATAATTTAGATAGGAATTCAACTTCGGTAGACAAAATCGAATTTTTCCTCAATGCAATCACGGTCGCAGCATCGAAATCTATGCCTATTAAGAAATCTTTCACACCTTCTGTACCAAGACCTTATTGGTGGGATGAGGAATGTTCTGCGATTGTTAAAAAACGAAAAGAAGCTCTCAGCGAGTTTAAAAAACAAGGTAATTTTATCAATTATCTACAATATCAAGACATTTCTGCTAATGTCAAACGTACGTTCAAACTTAAACAAAAAAACAGTTGGAAAATGTTTTTGAATAAATTAAATAAAAACACTCCTCTGACTGAGATATGGAACACTGTAAGATCTATTTGCAATAAACACCATCAAAAAAGAAAACCACAATTAGACGAAAGCCTTATTCTAAAAGTTCTTGATACATTGGCTCCTTCATCTGCTGCAGGTCCAATTTTTAACGACAACATTAATCAATTTCACTTCCATCAAGACTCAGACACCTTCTCAAAAAATTTTAGCTTTTCGGAATTAGAATTAGCCTTAAAAAAATCAAAAAATACTGCACCTGGACTTGACGGGTTTACTTATACGATACTAAATAAATTGCCTGAAAGTGGTAAACTTCTTCTCTTAGAAATTTTTAATGATTGGTGGTTGAAACAAAAGTATTCAGATAGTCTTAAAAATATAATTGTGTGTCTTCTAGCGAAACCTAAGAAACCACCTGACTTACCTTCGTCCTACCGACCTATTTCATTGTTATCGTGTATTACAAAAACTTTCGAAAGGCTTATAAAGTTTAGACTCGAACATTTTGTCGAAAACAGATCAATTTTACCAAAAAATCAGTATGGATTTCGTAGAGGTATAGGCACAATTGATGCAATCTCCCATTTAGTTACAGATGCTCAATTGTGTCTATCAAAAAATAATTACATGTTGTGTCTTTTTGTGGACCTTAAAGGGGCTTATGATGTGGTAGATTTGGAAATATTATATTCAAAAATGGTAACGTTTGGCATCAATAAAAGAGTCTCTATAAATATTTTAAATTTGTTTGCTAATAGAAAAGTATTTTTGCGAGATAGTCATAACGTTCTACATGGTCCAAGAGTACTTTACAACGGGCTTCCGCAAGGCTCTATTTTAAGTCCCCTTTTGTTTAACTTATACACTGCAGACTTGCATGATTTGATGAGCGATGGCATACAAATTATTCAATACGCGGACGATTTATGCATTTATGTCACCCATAATACCTACGATCGCTGCATGATAGACTTAAGACGTACTTTTGACAGGTTACAAAACTGGTTCGACGATATGGGTTTTAGTGTTTCACCAGAAAAGACAGCTGTGATGTGTTTCACAAGGCACAGATATCAGTTAGTCGATAATTTCTCTATAGGTAAATACACTATTCCTATCGTAAAAGAATATAAATATTTAGGTATAATTATAGATAGTAAACTTCTATGGACCAGTCACATTAAGTATGTCAAACAAAGATGTGAAAAGGGAATTAATCTTCTGCGCTTCCTCTCCAAACAGAGCTGGGGCGCGGATCAACAAATTTCCTTAATGTTCTACAAGTCTTATATTCGCTCGATTTTGGATTATGGGTGTACTCTCTATGGTTCTACCTCCAATACGAACCAACTTACCCTTGATCGAATACAATATAGAGCTCTGAAAATATGTTTGGGAGCAATGGCATCTTCACCAAATCATGCCATTCTGGCAGAGTCTCAAGAACTTCCTCTTAGTTTTCGAAGACAGTTTTTAGCAAATAAAAGTCTATTAAAATATAGATGTTACAACAGTGATTTGATCGCAAAAATTAACTTTCTTGTAATTGAGAATTTGACAAATCATTATTGGAAAAAGAAAAACTCTCCTCTTTTGGCAGATGCATTTATTGATACAAACTTATTTCAAAATGATATTGTTAAACTTAATAAAATACCATTGTATGCACACAGTTTCGATTCTATAATTGACAAACCTATTACCATATTCCCTCGGTATTCAGATTGTAATATCTTAAACCAAGCCATGATAAAATCCATTGTAAATGGTCTCGGGTCGAACTTAACTAAAATATATACAGATGGGTCAAAAACGGAGCTAAACACAGGTTCGGCATTTTTTGTTTCAAACATAAATCATATTGAAAAGTACAGAATCTCAAATTATTGTTCCATTTTTACCGCCGAGTCCTTTGCTATTGAAAAGGCACTAAAATGGTGTGCAACTCAAACATGCACGAATGTGGCAATAATTTCAGACTCAAAATCAGCATTACAAGCTATTAGCGGTCACCCAATAAACCAATTCAGAAATGCCTTAATTTTGAACATTAAAAAATTAATTATGGATCTTAAACAAAATAATGTAACTGTTTCGTTTATTTGGACGAAAGGACATTGCGGAGTCGAAGGTAATGAAATTGCGGATATAGCCGCAAAAAGTAGTCACAGTTGCCACCATATGGACAAAGTATTTAATTTAAAAGATTTGAATAATGCTCTCCAACCTAATATCAGAAGGAAATGGGAAACTGATTACAAAAGAATTGCAAATAAATCTACAAACCCTTATTTCAGAATTCACCCTACACTTCCAAAAGACATTCCTCATTTCACCTTTAATTATAATAGAGCACAAATGTCAGTATTGACTCGTTTAAAATTGAATCATGCTCGCTTTCCATCTCACTTATATAAAATTGGAATACTTAACTCTCCTGTCTGTAGTTGTGACAATGTATCCATTGGTGATCTAAATCATATATTTCTAGAATGTTCTCTGAACTCTCAATCTTCTTCAATTCTGTATCAAGAACTAATTCATCACGAGTGTCCATTGCCACTAAATATTACAGCTCTCCTTTCTTCCCCAGATAAAGCGGTGCTAGATTCCATCATTAATTTTATCAGAAATTCAAAAATAGCGGTATAGTTTAGAAATAGACAATATGAAATCATTTAATGTAATTAAGAATTTACATGTTTTGTGGCAAATAGATTTTGTCTGATGCCAGGATCTCTCACACACACACACAGCTTTCACAATCATTAACTTGTCAGAAGGACGCGTTAATCACGTTTCACTTCACAATTCAAGCTTTACCTGTTCCAGTGTTTCTTCATCAAAGTTTCTCCCACTCGACACCGTTGTTAAGGTATAAACATATTTTATGTTTCCTATTAATAAAGTTATTTTTGTTACGCGGGATCCCGGACTATATCAATGGCGAAAAGAAGAATAATAATTAATTAAGACTACGAATTAAAATGAGTGCATTGCAATTGAGTTATAAATACATACATACAAAGAATAGATACCGATTTTTACCTTTAGTGACTGCACTATACAAAAAAAGTTTCTTGTAATTCAATCATCGAAATGCGCTTATTTTGCGAGCTCATAAATTATTAAACGATATATAGTCGCAAAATAATTCATTTGATTCATTTTAAGTACAATTCTCTTTTAAGCCACGAAGATGGGGAGGTTTTCTTGCGAAGGGATTGTAGCTCAATAATCAAAATGCGCGTGTTTTAAGAGTTCATTTTTAAAATTTATACGCCAGATGATTTATATCCACGATACGATGTATTTTAATTTTTCTCAGCATTTTTCTCTTAAGTTGAATAAATTAAAGGGTTGTTATGGGGTAAAGGGGATGAGTTCAAAAATCTTAACTATATCACTTCGAAATCTCATAAATAGGTCGTAATTCTGCCGCAAGTATCAATTCAATATCCCCATTTTTAAGTAGTGGGGAGGAGCCGACTCAGCCCCCCCCCCCCCCTTCACTAGAATATTAAATTCCTGCCCAGCGTAACGAGCTCAAATTTTTTAATTTGCTGGATATGAAAGCTCATATAAGTATAAGCTTTTATTTCGGCAAGTGGGGGGGGGGGGGGGTCAACTCAACAGGGCTGAAAAACATTAATATGAATGAAACTATCAATCAAACTACCAACGGCGGAAAGAAGATACTTATATAAATTAACATTAGTTATTGCAGTTGAACTATAAATCCGTACTAAGAATAGATATTTTTATACGCCAATTATGCAAGACATGAAACCAAAACTAGTCCTGACTAATTAGATTACAAAAACATAAGTTTGGTAATAAATAAGTTGGTAATGATGTGATGTGCCTCTGGGTCTTAGTTCGTAGAAAACTTTATAATAAACATGCATTTTAACTCACTATAAAATTAGGTATACTGACTTTGTTTATTCATGATAATAGTCTCCCGTTTTATGCCGCTGATGCGGCTTTGGGATTATAAATAGCATGGTATTCTGTTATATCTAGGGCAGCGATACTCAACCTTTTTCTTTCCTGGGCCACATAGTAGCTATTGCCACAGCTTGCGGGCCGCAATCAAGATGAAGTAGTATATAGGGTGTTTCATTGGGAAACGGAAATACTTGAATGGTGAATAGAGTTAAATGAGGCGGTTCTAGACGTATACAATTTATTGCTCCACCGACTTTATAACCGAGTTACAGGGTGTTTTATTGATTTTGCCCATTTCTTTCTGGACCCATAACTTTAGAACAACTTTGTATATTTTATTGACATTTGGTACACATATGTCACATTTAGAACCCAAATCACCAAACTACTAATCACAAGAAAAATCCAAGTCCGAATTAAACAAAATTATAAATCCATTGTGACCTTGAAACATCATCCTGTATATTGAAATTTTCAAAACCCGTTTGCACATTTGAAAAGAGCTTTAATGGAGCTTCCATTTTTTGCACAAACAATTCAATGACTTTAATTTTGAAATTATGTCGAAATTTTTAAATACTCGAATTTTCAAAACAAAAATTTTTATTTAATTTCAAAATTAATGTAGCAATTAATGAGCAATTAAACTGTGTTTTCTGCTCTTTTCAAATATGCAGACCAATTTTGAAAATTTTAATATACAGGGGGTTGTTTCAAGGTCACAATTATTTTTGATTTTTTTTTGTTAATCCGGACCTGAATTTTCCTTGTGATTACTAAATGGGTCGTTGCAATGTAGTAAATAAATATTGATTATTTTTAAAATGAATATTTATTCATTAACTTTAATAATTTATTATTAAAAGTTTATAATACCCTGCATTTTAATCAGAGTTCTTAAAAATTTCAATATAATTTAAAATTAAAGTCATTAAATTGTCTGCCTCACGCTCAAACACGCCTCAAATACTTCGGCACACTATCAAATAATTTGAAAAACACGTACAATTTGACAAATACTTTGATCACATGGCCCTTTAGTTAGCATTCGGGCCGCATAAAAAACGCTAGAGGGCCGCATGCGGCCCGCGGGCCGCAGGTTGAGTATAACTGATCTAGGGCCTACGTTATACATAATATACTTTGTTTTATTCTAATGGTAATCGAACGTCTTTGTAAACAAAATATGGCAATACTGACCAGCGTCAACGTATACGAAAATAATACTACAATAATATAATGATACTCTAGACAAGTTACGTATTTTGAATATCGATGGCTGAGAGGACAAATATTGCATGTCCATTTTTGTTTAAAATGAGATAGTCCCTGGTCTATACCAGTCGAGATGAAATCTTTATTGTGCTCAAATATTGTATATCCTCTTAGAACGGTTTGCTAGTTACTAAGGTAGCATTAAAGTCATGTCCATTAACAACACCATTAACTTAGAGCACAAATAATGTTGTATGTCCAATAACACAATACTTGTCACACAAAATGGTGTTGACAAAATTCAAACCAAACGACTCTTTTATTGTATGTCCAAAGATACAATATTTTGTACATATTTTTGGAGGTCGTCAACCTATAGTATATGCTGCACGCGTCTGCGTATGTACTACTTCTACTACTAATACTATGTATTTTAAACCTGATTTTATGATATTTTCACAATTGCAGTATGGAAATAATATATTGTATGTCCGTGTTTTACTTCACATTTATTGTATGTCCATACAGTGGGTTACTTTTAGCCTGTTAAATGTGATTAACATTTAACCCTAACAGAAATAGAACTGAATAAGATATAAAAGAAAGGTGTAACACGAAGTTAACTGTAATTTATGTCCGGTTGCACCAACAGATCTTAAGCTTAAGTCGAGAATATCATAAGAATTAATATAATATAATTACAATATATTACAATAAGAATACCATAATATAATAACAGATATAATTGATAATAAGTTAAGAATCTAAAATTACGGTGCAACGTAAGTGATACTCAAGGAGGCCGTATCTATAAGTAGAGCTTAGCTAAGCTGGAGCTTAAGATCTGTTAGTGCAACCAGGCATTAGTTACTTTTAAAATATGTACGGTTTGTTGCGGATAACACAAACTTTTAAATGGATTTTACAGAAAACATCAATTTTGGACATACAATATTTGTTATCTTTTAGCCATCGATATAGTCAGAGGATAAATTAATACAGCCCAGGAGGATTCGATATACAAAGTGGCCCTAACCTTGAGGCAATTAGTGAAAAATATATGTCTAAATATCTCGGAGTAAAGCATGTGCGGATGACCGATGAAAACAGATAATCACGGAATTTATACGAAGGATAAAAAGCTGCTTCATTCATACCACAACAGTAAAAAATCGTTTACGGCACTAAGCACTGACGCATGTTCCGCGTTCAACTATTAATTCCGTATTGTTAAGTGGAATAAGTGAAGTGAGAACCGATACTAAAGAGATATTGGGGGTGGATCACTGGAGGAGAGCAACCAGGGACAGAGATACTTGGAGGCCGACGCTGGGGAAGGCCAGGGTCCGACTTGGGCTGTAGCGCCGCGCCGTATGAGAGAGAAGTGTAATAGAACCGATATAGAAAATCTTCACCGAAAAACACGAACACACCTCATAAAGACACAAAAACATCATCCTCGTAGTGTAGAAGTAAGAATGATATTATACAGGTATTTAGGAGTAACGGACCCTATGGATACAAACGAGCAATTGCTAAGAGATTGCCAAGTTAAGAACCTATTTATAGGATCAAGTTAAGACATCTACTTTACATCGCTTAGACACGCTGTAGATGACACAACACCGCTTAAACTGATGGAACTAGAAATGCGCGTAAGACACATTGCACCAAAATATCAAATTAGAACAAGCCAGAAAAGCTTTGTTTAAACATTGTAAATTTCTGACTGATCGCAAGTTGGACTCAAATAGACGTTAAAGTCAGAGGCGTGCGGTCCATGGAAGCGGGGGAAGCACCGCTTCCCTATTTATACTTCGATATAAGAAAATATATTATTAATTAATATTTAATAATCAAAATTTTTCCCTAATCCAAGTAATCTACATATTACCTAGGCAATAGGCATTGAAAAATATTAAAAATTAATCGCGTACGAACCAACTCAACATGCACACAATTCAACTATTCGGTCCACTCCTGACAGAAGCGCATCTCAAAATCGCCGCTTGTCATGCAGTTGTCCCGTTTAAAATTTGCTCAGGGTTCAATGACCGCACCCACTAGTCGCGCGAATTTTGGTACCCTCTGGAAGCGATCGTCCAATCGCCTTCCAAAAGTGAGATGCTCCGACAGCTCCGACTGCTAAGGGGTGCTTAGGTCAACATACATTCGCTTAAAGAATATTTCGATTTAAATTTTTTGCAGAGATTTTTCCTTTTACTGATCTTTTATTTGACATTTTACAGAAGCATTTGACATTGCATTTTGTATAAGACAAATTGATGACTTTATTAATACGATAATTAAAAAAACGAGAGCAGTTTAAAAATATTTGGGATAAAATTAAAAATATGGGGTTTGAACATGAAAGAAAAATAATGAAGATTGATAATGTCGGAGACAGAGAGAACAGAGGAAACAGAGAGACCTTTTGATAATATTCTACAACAAATGAATTCTAGCTTCCAAAATTTTAACGATTTAAAATTTGTGGAATTATAATATATAATCTTAATATTTCTAATTATAATTCATCAAAATTTCCCACAGAGGAATTTATTTCACTATACGATTAAATAATGAAATCTTTTTGATATCCCAGCTTTGCATTCCCACTTAAGTGTTGTTTATGAAACAGCTGATATTAGTGATAATTATAACTACTGGTTTAAACAAGTAACTGTGTGAAGTGGTCAAGTTGTGTGAATTAGTACTAACTATCCCACCCACATGTGCATCAGTTGAACGGAGTTTTTCAGTATTAAGATGCATTAAAAGTTTCAAATTAAGAGTTTAAAAGAAATTCAACAAGCGAAGACAGACTTTGAAAGTTAGCCCTATTATCCATTGAAAAAGACTGCATTCAACAATTATCAGAAGTTGATAGGAGAATAGACCTCAAGTATAAATAAGTGTCATATTATTGAAAGTTGTGTGTTGTGGAAAATGCCTCGGAATATAATTTTTGTTTAAATAGAATTCTTCTTTAGGACACCAAGCCCGGCGCGAGGACTCAAGGCCCGAGCTAGCAATACAGATCAATGATAGGTCACTAGTCACTAGAAATAGAGTGCCTCACGCATTGGTCGGGGTAGGATTTAGTGTGTGAGTCCTTGTACCCAGGACGTCTCACCTAAGCACTTTGCTGATAGAGAGCCCCTGCGCATCAGAGTGTTATCAGGTGGGAAGTGGCTCGACCCTCGACCCTTAAGAAAATATTTTTATATCCTTATTGAATCGCTTCCCCTTTCGAAAAAGTCACCGCACGCCACTGGTTAAAATCCAGATCCATTAATAAACTCGAGTTGTCGAAATGTGAAGGCTGCGCCTAATGCGTAGAATATCATGGAAGGACAGTCAAAAACATGGACATGGAAACATGGACATGGAAACATGGACATGGAAACATGGACATAGAAACATGGTCATGGAAACATGAAAGCATGGACATTAAGAGGCAGATTTATTAACAAACTTGAGTTTTTGAAATAAGAAGGCTACGCCTAATCCTTGAAATATCATGGAAGGACAGAGCCAGAAATGAGGATGCATCAAGAACAACGGGCTTCCCGGATAGGGACAACTTTTTGATTATTAAATGTAAAAAGAGTAAGTTAGAGCACATATTGTGAGAAGAATGTTAAACTTTTTAGCAACTAGTACTCGAAGGAAAGATAGAGGGTAAGAGAGGTCTAGGAGGGCCTAAAAAGATGTCATGGCAGCATAATATTCGCAATGCAATGGACATAAATCCACAATTATAAAATGCTTCGCAATTCTGCGAAGAATAAAATAATTTTTTAATCATGACTAGTATCACATCTCACCTGACAAGACAATGTACAGTGGTCGCCTTCGCAAAATAGACGGCACCTTAAGAAGAAGAAGGATGGCACATTGAGATGTTCAGTGACATAAATATTATATGAAATAGAGAAACAAAACACTTCTTAAAGGAAAAATGTTCTTTTGTTTACCCCATCGACTTCTCTTTCCTTGCAGTGATAAGTATGATCTTGTGTTTAACGTAGACTTGATTACATAACTCTTGAACTGCGGAAGTTTTTAGTGGGGTAATAATGAGTACCTAATACATGACTAAAAATATATTTATACAGTGCGCTGGAATTAGTGCTACCCCTTCTCCCTCTTACTAACTTATTTATTTTTAGCACATAAACAAAACGATCGGACAGGTCAATTTTTAAAATAATCATAGTATATTGTACCAAAACAATGAATCACCGGCCGCAAAACGTAAGCGGAGAAAATTCTGGTCGAATATACGTGGAATCGACGCGCGGTGCTTGGAAGGTCAGACGATAGTCAGAGAGCTGGCTTAGCCTGGAATGATCGAGAATTACGGCTAGAGTATATAAGGATACGAATTTTGTAAATAGAGTTAGTTGATAATATAAATTTGATCTGTAACTTGTATAAATAAATGTATAAACGAACCGAGTTTATTATTTTAACAGTAATTACACTAATCACGCTACAGTGGTGTTAACGGTGTGGAGTGTAAATAAATGAAAAATGAAAAAACTTTTGAAATTTATTCGTCGAGAACAATCGGAGTGCGTTAATTGTTCGGTATTCGGAAAGACTTTTGAACTTTATTCGTCGGGAATAATTGAAGTGCGTTGATTGTTCGGTATTCGAACAGACTTAAAAGACATTTTTAAAAGTACGTGTGTGCCAACCAAAGATGTTGCTACAAGAACTTTCCGTAAAACAGCTCCGTGAACAGCTAGAGGAATGGGATGAGGACAGCAGTGGGACCAAGAAAGTCCTACAAGCACGATTCGAGGAAGTCTTCAAGAAGAACGGAGATGATCCAGAAACGTTCCACTTCCAGTCAGCAGAACAAGCAATCTTATCGAAATTAAAAACTGTTTCTCAAACGATTGATGAAACTTCTAAAAAGAATAATGAAAGATTCGATGAGACTTCTTAAGTAATTAAAGAAGTTAGTAGACAGAACAACGAGAAACTTGAAGAAGTTAGTAGAAAAAGCGACGAGAAATTCGAAAACGTTGCTAAAAATTTGACGAAACTTCTCAAATAATTAAAGAGGTTTGTAGACAGAACAACGAAAAACTTGAAGAAGTTTGTAGACAGAACAACGAGAAATTCGAAGAAGTTTCTAGAACATTCGATAAGATGCAGAAAAGTGTAGACGACAATAAAGAAATGTTAGAAGAGAAGATCAAACAACTAGAGAATATGGTAACCAATACGAAAGTTCTACCTTCAGTTAATGCAGTAGTTTTGGCCGTAGAAGAGAAGATCAAAGAATTAGAGAGCATGATAACTGATAACCGATACAAAAGTGCAACCGTCACTTGATGCAGTAGCTTTAGATCCTGTAGTGAAAGATGAACTACCGAGAGACGAAATGTCGCATAATATGAGATTCAAATTACCACCATTTGATGGAAAGTCCTCTTGGTCCATATACCTTAGACAATTCGAAGCTATTGCGACCGCCAATCATTGGACCGAACAAGAAAAGGCTGTTTCCTTAACTGCTGCTTTGCGAGGTGATGCTGCAGATATATTAAGATCAATTCCTAAGGGTAAAGAAAAATGTTACCAGACCTTTTTCATTCGTCTAGAAAAACGCTCTGGAGATGCCCATCTACAACAAGTATACAAAGCACAACTGCGAAGTAGAAGTCAACGAGCAAGTGAGAATCTGCAAGAATTTGAAGCAGATGTGGCTCGTGTGGTGCGGTTGGCTTATCCAGAGGTGCCAGACAGCGTTTTAGAAGAAATTTCAGTAGACACCTTCGTCAATGGGCTGAAAAATAGTGAACTACAGAAAGCTTTACGACTAGCAAGACCGAAAGTTTTAGACGAAGCACTTGCTATTGCCTTGGAACACGAAGCAGCTAGCCAAGCTTCACGAAACAATCAAGTACTAACCGTGGAAAAAGGCGATGAGAGAAAAGATGAACGTTTGGTGGAAATTGTACGAAGGGTGATTCGTGACACGATGCCGAAGAGACGTGTGAAGAGGGCTGGAAAAGTTCGTTCAAATACAGATGCTTCCTCGATACGACTATGCGGTGAAAGTTGTAATCACCGGCTTAAAGTAGAGGAACAGCTTTGCCCTGTGAGACGAACTACCGTCGTCAATGAGCAATGGCAGCCCCAACAGTTACAAGACGCCCAAGAAGATGAACCATGTATAAAAAGAGTATTGGATTGGATCCGGCAAGGTGAGAGACCTAGTTGACAGAATATTAGTGCATGTAGTCCAAAAGTCAAGGCCTACTGGAGCCAATGGAATTGCCTGGTACTAAAAGATGATCTTCTGTACAGAACCTTTGAGAACGATGATGGTACAGAATCTAAGCTTCAGTTGATTGTACCTAGAAGTAAAGTGTCAGAAGTATTGCGCCAGTTGCATGACGGTACATCAGGTGGACACTTTGGTATTACGAAGACTCTGTAAAAGGTTTGAGAACGGTTCTATTGGGTGAACTGTAAAGATGATGTAAGAAAATGGTGCCGGAAATGTGAACTGTGTGCATCCGGTAATGGTCCAGTTGGTAAAAAGAGAGCACCCATGAGACAGTACAATGTTGGCAGTCCTATGGAAAGAGTAGCAATCGACATTGCAGGTCCATTTCCAGAAACCGATGTTGGAAATAAATACATCCTGGTAGCCATGGATTATTTTACCAAATGGACCGAGGCCTATGCATTACCGAATCAAGAAGCTGTTACCGTTGCAGAGGTACTTGTTAAAGAATTCTTCAGCCGATTTGGTGTTCCCTTGGAGATCCACTTCGACCAAGGGCGAAACTTTGAGTCAGCTCGTTTCCAAAACGTTTGTAAATTGATTGGTGCCAATAAGACCAAAACAACACCCCTGCATCCTCAATCAGATGGGATGGTCGAGAGGATGAACCGAACGATGGGTAAACACTTGTCCAAAGTTGTATCTGAACATCAGCGAGATTGGGACCAACACATTCATTTATTCCTGATGGCCTACCGCTCGGCCGTAAATGAAACTACAGGTCAGACACCAACCTACCTGATGTTGGGTCGTGAAGTTCGTTTGCCCTGTGACCTAGAGTTTGGCTGCAGACCTTCCGAGGAACGTGTTGCAGGCGAAGAATACGTCGACCGCCTGAAGTTACGAATGAACAACATTCGTAAACTTGCCCGACAACACATCCAGATAGCCAGTGACGGAATGAAAGATCAATATGATTCTCGATGCAAGAATAAAAGCTTCGAAGTAGGTGATCTTGTCTGGCTTTATAATCCACAACGTCGTCGAGGCTTGTGTCCTAAACTTGAAAGACAATGGGAAGGTCCGTATGAAGTTAAGAAGGGAATAAATGACGTAATATACAGAATTAAGAAGTTGCCAAACGGTAAACCAAAACTTATTCACATAAATCGTTTTGCACCATATGCCGGCTCAAATGAAACAGAAGAAGCCCGAGTCCTCCAACAGGAGATGACAGTCCTCCGCACAGCCAAGTTTTAATCAATTTATGTCAAATTACGCAGCGAGAAAGGGTGCTAGATTCGGTGTGACCACAGAAGTTCAGCAAGATCTGTTTGGTGTTCCAGAAAACGTCTCTCTAGCCCACTGTGTTGCCCAAGACCTCGAGATGACTAAAGGAATCTCGTCCGTATTTAATAGAAAGTTCGGCCGCCTGGACGAGTTAAGAAATCAGCACCCTAAAATTGGAAAAGTACTGCGATTTGAAGATGGTCCTCGATTTTTGCTGTATATGGTGACCAGGAAGTCTTATACGGACACGCCAAGCTACGAGAACATATGGCGTGCTCTAACTAATTTGAAGAAAATCGTGTGTAATTATGACATCAAAGATTTGGCTTTACCAAAAATAGGCCATGCAGTAGAAAATCTGGATTGGAAGATTGTGAGAAGCATGCTTGAAATGATCTTCAGAGAAACTGGCGTACGAATTACTGTGTGTTGCATGAACCCGAAGATGTCATACCCTTCAAAGACAGTAGACTCTTACTTCTTTTCTAGGGGTGTATGCAGAGCTGGAGAATCCTGTAGATTCCGCCATCCTGGGCCATCTAGAGTTGCTGATCAGGACGCTCAGATCTTAAGAGGGGAGCAATGTAGCAAAACAATGAATCACCGGCCGCAAGACGTAAGCGGAGAAAATTCTGGTCGAAGCACGATATACGTGGAATCGACGCGCGGTGCTTGGAAGGTCAGACGATAGTCAGAGAGCTGGCTTAGCCTGGAACGATCGAGAATTACGGCTAGAGTATATAAGGATACGAATTTTGTAAATAGAGTTAGTTGATAATATAAATTCGATCTGTAACTTGTATAAATAAATGTATAAACGAACCGAGAGTGTTATTTTAACAGTAATTACACTAATCAAGCTACAATATTATGGCATCAATGTTTGGAACTTTACGAGGTCCCTCTTCAGGTGACAGTGATAACATCGATTTTTTTTAATGGAAAAGTACATCATGTAACACCTAATTTAAAAGCTTTTGAAAGACTGATTACAAAAACGTATAATACTTCAATCCTTTTTGAAACCGTAGGCGCAAAATTTCGGTCGAATTATTTTGAAATGTATTAATTTTTTTCCAATCATGCGAAAACTAATAAGTATTTTTGAAAATTTTAAACGCAGAATGAAATATTACAATAGTATCGAGTTAAAAGTCCCTGAGAACTTCTATAATGATTATTTTAATAAGTCACAGGGCGGAAACAAAAAAGAAAATTTAGTCGGATTTTAATTTCAAATATTATATCATTCAAAAGAAACTTGTGTTTATTCTAAGAGACTTTTAGCCCTCGGTAATAATGTAATCTTTTATTCTGCGTTTAAATTTTTAAAAAATACCTATTAGTTTTCTCAGGATTTGGAAAAAATTAATGCGTTTAAAAACAATTCGATCGAAAGGTTGCGCCTATGCTCTTAAAAAGGATTAAAGGATTATACATTTTTGTAATCAGTATTTTAAACGCTTCTAAATGAGCTATCATATGATACACTTTCCCATTTAAAAAATCAAAATTTTGCCTGTCACCTGAAGAAGGATGGCGTAAAGTTCGAAACATTGATGCTATAATATACTTTGACTATTTTAAAAATCGACCTGTCCGAGCGTTTTGCTTAAGTGCTAGAAATAAATAATTTATTAAGGGGGGGTTACACTTATTCCAGGGCACTGTATCAGTATACTTGAAAATTCAAATAAGCAGAGAGATATAAACATCTTTTAAAAAAAAGAGAACTCTATCTACTCAAAGGATGTGCATAGTACTAATATTTAATTAAAATATTTTAAGTCTGCGAAATTTCTTAATTACTATCCATTTACCTCGATTCTATTTTCTTCTGTGTAATAGGTGAAGTTGTGTCTGACGTGAGGCGGATGAATTACTAAATTAAATTAATCTGCTAGAAGGAAAATTTTGCACCGAAAGTCGGTCTGTTGACTCTGAAGTTTACCCGAGTATTAATAAACATACTTATGTAATTTACTTCCTCGCCAACACTTTCGCAACGTCAGGAAACCGATGGGAATTCGCAAAGGTGTTTTTGAATTAAATTATGTACATAGTAATGAGCTTAAGAAGGCAATCTTTTATAATAAAAGTGTGTTTCCTAACATGATGCAGCTGAAAAGATTAAATATAATTTGATATAGTGGTTTCTTCTTTGAGATAAGAAATTTATATTTTTTAGGTGCTGAAATATCGATTTCAAAACTGGTTTTGTATTAAAGCTGTAAAGTTGTAAACGTCACAGGTTTGTTAATTTATATTTATATTTAAGTCGTTTAAAATACATTTTTCTATTTACATCTTTTCATATACATAATTTTATACATTTAAAGGGGATGTAACGCTAATTCGCGTCCGCAGGTAATACTTCAGGTGTACCCTGGGTAAAATAAAGAACTAGCACAAGAGGCGCCAGACAATCTTTCCAAAGATCTCCTGGCAGAAGTATGTCGCAGTTTTTTTTAGAATAAATAAAGATGACACAGTCAATGAATGGACTTTCCAAGGAACAAATTACAAAAGAAATTGGACCCAATGTAAGACTTTGCCAATTAAATAATAGAAAGTATTCTCTTCTTTAAGTACCGTGCCCAAATTTTTAGGCGTGGGTAGCTTCCATAACAATTTGCCGATGTCGTTCTCGATCTTGTGCGGCATGTAACAATTGATCTGCTGATAAGCCAGTCCATTGACGAAGGTTTCGGAGCCATGAATATTTCTTTCGACCAATTCCTCTTTTTCCGTCGATCTTTCCATTGAGTATTAACTGCAGCATCCTGTATCTGCTACCTCTCATTATATGCCCCAGATATTCAAGTTTTCTCTTTTTTATCATCTTCATTAAGTCACCTTCGCCTTGACCTACTCTGTTTACCTAAGACTTCTCTGTTTGAAATGCGTTGAACCCAAGATATTCTGAGCATTCTACGATACGACCACATCTCAAAGGCTTCTAATTTGTTCATCATGTTAACCTTCATGATCCAGATTTCACATCCATATAGTAATACAGGATACACATATATCTAAGTTTCATAAATGCTCCTCTTGCAATTTCTATACGAGTTTTAATTTCTTCATCCGGATTTAGTGTCTCGTTTATCCAATATCCTAGGTATTTAAAATGGTTAACTTTTGTTATTGATTCATCACTGACAATTAGTTGCATAGGGCCGACGTCTTGTTTACTAACCACAAGTAACTTTGTCTTTGTTGCATTTATGTTAAGTCCGTTATTGGAGCATTCTCTAGTGACTCGATCAAAAATGAATTGAAGATCTTCGATATTTTCAGCCATGATCGCGGTGTCGTCTGCATATCTGATGTTGTTAATAGTTTCTCCCCCGATTCGAACTTCACATTGTCCTTCCAAGGCTTCATTAAAAATTATTGCTGAGTATACGTTAAACAAAGTTGGGGATAACACACAACCCTGTCTGACACCTCTTTGAATGCAAATGTTGTCTGTTTCTTTGCCGTCTACCAGAATAGATGCTTCTTGATTCCAATATAGATGTTGTAAAAGTCTCAGATCTTTATCATCTATTCCAATCATTTCTAGATATTCAAACAACCTATCATGTTGAACTCTATCAAACGCCTTCTCAAAATCTATAAAGCAGACGTAAATTGGTTTCTGTACTTCCCATGATCGTTGAAGTAATGTTAACATTGAGAACAAAGCTTCCCTTGTTCCCAATCCTTCTCTGAAACCGAATTGTTTGTTTCCCATTGATTGTCTCTTCACATTTCTGCTTGATTCTATTAAGAATTATCTTAAGAAGTAGCTTGAGAGAGTGGCTCATGAGACTAATTAGTCCAAAGTCTTTACATGATGATGCATTAGGTTTTTTTGGGAGTGGAATAAATGTAGACTCCAACGATATATGTGGAATCATTCCAGTCTCGTATATATGGTTATAAATGTTTGTTAATTGTGAGACATTGTCGTCATCCAGAAGTTTGAGCCAGTCTGATGGTATTTGGTCAGGGCCTGGAGATTTCCCATTTTTGCTCTGTTTGATGGCTTTCTCTACTTCCGCTTTTAAAATACTAGGACCAGTATTCTTATACTTTGTGGTGTTAAGTGGTGGCCTCGTACCCAGGAAGAGCTCTTTTATATAGTTAGTCCATTCTTCCTTTTTTTCATCCAAGTCGAGAATTATGTTACCTTTGGAGTTTCTCATAAAGTGAGGAGTTCTTTTTCTCTGAGTGTAGGTAATTTATTTAAGCTTTTTATGTATACTAAATTCGTCATGTTTTCTTTGTAACTTCCATTTCACGACATCTTTGTTCCATCCAGTCCTCTTTTGCTCGCTTAACCTCGTATCTTATTTGTCGATATATCTCTCTATACCGAATCTCATCTTTGTTTTTCCAATTTCTTCTTTGTTGAATAGAGTCATTTTATCGGTCATCCAATCCTTTTTCTTTATTGGGTCTTTTTCTGGTTTCAAAACTTCGTTTGCTATGGTGACCATGGCGGAATTCATGATATCTAGATTTTGACCGATATTTTCTTGTTCAGATCTTTCTAACTGTTTTTTAATCTCACGATTTATCTTATTTCCGAACTCATCTGCGGCATTTCTTAGGAGTCGAGTATTCGGTTTCTTCTGCGTTGTGGGGGCTTTTATTCTTTTTAGTTTTAGTTTGAATCCAGCACAGAGCAGATTAAGGTTAGTTGCTGCGTCTGCACTTGGGTATGTTTTTGCAGATGTAGTACTGTTTCTAAACCTTCTATTAATGATAATGTAGTCAATTTTATTTCTGACTATCTTTCCCTCTTGATCAGCTGGAAATTTCCAGGTATATAGTCGTCTTTTAGGTTGCTGAAACAAAATATTTTCTATAATGCATTTCTCTTCTTGGCAGAACTGTATTAGTCTTTGCCCTCTTTCGTTCCTTTCTCCAAGTCCATACTTTTCGGTTATATCTTGTGTGATTTCGGCACCAACTTTTGAGTTGAAGTCTCCCATAATAATTGTAGCTTCATGTTTTTTTGTGCTCCGGAGAATTTGTTTTATTTCGCTGTAGAATTGCTCAATTTCTTCATCTGGTTTGTCAGCTGTTGGTGCATAGATTTGTATTATATTAATATTCAGCAGTTTATTTTGCAGCTGAATCATCATGATACGATCATTGAAGGGGACGAAATTTCGGATACAGTTACGAATTTCTTCTTTGACAATGATTGTGACTCCGTTACGTCTGGGTCCTTCTGCCTTTCCCGAGTGGTATACAATGTATCCATTACTCTCAAATATGTTTGACCCTAGCCATTTCGTCTCGCATATACCTAGGATAGGAATGTCTACTCTGGCCATTTCTAGCTGAATATTTTGTAATTTTGCACCTTCAAACATAGTTGTTACGTTCCACGTAGCTATCTTGTGTAAATACAAAATGGCGGAATTTAAAAAAAAAACATTGTTGACTTTTTTCATTAAAACATCCAGTATATTTTTCCGTAACTTGAAAAAATAGTCATTTACCTATCCAGTGATATAAAAACTTTTAAAATCGGTTATCAAATGGCTGAGAAATTAATTTTTAAAATGAGAAATGCAATGTGGAAATCACATAACATAATATCAATTTGCTTATAATGTTATTTAGGTATGTGATATCCACGTTGCACTTCTCATTTTAAAAATTAATTACTCAGTGATTTGAAAACCGATTTTAAAAAACTTTATATCGCTGGATAGGCGAATGACCCTTCTTTCAATTTACGAAAAGATATACTGGGTGTTCCATTAAGAAAAAGTCAAACAACGTTTTTTTCAAAAATCCGCCATTTTTTTTTTTCGTATTTGAAAGCTATATAAAAAATTCAATCAATTCAGACAAAACTTTTACTAAAATAAAACATTTCAGCGAAAACCGCATATTTCTATCTTGAAGCGTTTAGAAGTTATAGGCAGTTAAAATGGGGGAAAATATAAGTGGACACCCGGTACAAAAACTGTGATATAGCCATACGCTAAATAAAATATATATTTAAAAAATTATTTTATGTCAATTTCTATTAATTTTATTAATTTGTTAATTTTATATTTTTTCCTTTACTTTATTGCTTATGGCAGGGTAGCAAAATATGCTAAATGTGCAGTCACTCGAGCGTTATTGGGACCTATTGGGTTGTAAAGAGTAGGTCCTAAAACCAAAAAAGTTAAATAAAGTTTTCAATTTTAGTAGGGACTTCCTATTCTTAACCCGGCACCTGCCACGTGGCTTTGCATGGCGCCAACTGCCACGTGGGTTGCTCACAGCACCCCTTAAAAATTTTCTGTGATCTACTTGTTCAAAAAACAAAAAAATGTGTTGAGTAACACAAGAATATAAAAAAAACATGTTTTATTAACTTATTATCAACTAATATGTTATAAAAGTTAAAAGGTGTTATAAGCAAATTAGCAAGTACCAAGCCATAATAAATGAAGTCAAGTAAAATATCTAAAAAATTAAGATATAGTGAGTAAAGAGTCTATACTAATAATTTAAATCAGTTATAGCAATAAAAAAATGTAAACACCTGTTGACCTGTTTATCAAAAATACAAAAAAAAAATTAAAACTTAAAGTACCAGATGATGATAGCCCAATTCGACTTTAGAGCTAGTTCAGAATGACACTAAATAACCACTTCAAACACTAACACATTTATGCTATATAATATTATAGAAAGCTACTATGACGCACAGTCTGGTTACCAAACTTGAAATACCAAATATTTGATAAAAATGTGTTATGGGGTGCTGCTAGCGCCCCACGTGGCAGGTGCCGGGTTAATTTAATTTTCCATTTCCAACAATCGTTTTTTTTTTTAGCTTATAGCGCCACCTACCCATAATTCGAAAAAATGTCTCGAATACAAGTTACTTATTTTTACGTAAGGAATCCAAATCTTCTATAAAAAATGGGGGCTCCTATTTAAGATTTTAAAGTAACCCCCCACCCCACCTCCGTGGAGGGTCGTGTTTGGTGCCATCCGATAGATTTTTCAAAAATATTGAATAAGTGTATTTTCAGTTTTTCGATGTGATGTTCATTTCGCGAAATATCGCGGGATTCTTATTTAAAATATTAAATTTACCCCCCTTCCCTCTCCGTGGGAAGTCGTGTTTGGTATCATTCGATAGACTTTAAAAAAATATTGAGCACGTATTTTTTAGTTTTTCGATCTGTCATTCATTTCGCGAAATGTTCGCTTTTTTCTTGTGAAATTTTATGGCTCACCCATTTCCTTATGCCCCCGCTAAAATCGTCAGATTTTTAAATATACATTGTTTTGCATGTATTTAACTTACCTTATCTTAATCTGACGATTTCGAGTTTTTCTAAGGATAGATTTTTTTTCGCCCCCCGCCCTGAACGAACTCCCCTGCATTAAGAGCCAATATTTGGTAAAAGTATATTTTCAGGGTACAAGGTTTCTCCTCAGGTAGTAATCTGACTTGCTCGAGTAACTGCAAAAATCCCCGCTTGGGCTCCCCTACCATTATAAAAATATGTACTTGACGCCCATTTATAATAATTAATATTCTGTCTTCTGTCCTTATCTTTTCCTCGAATTAAAAGAAAATAACTAAACAATCACAGTCATATATTAATTTTCCATGGTTTTATGCCGCACTCTAAGCTTTGTCAGTTCGCTACTTAAAACCGCATTTCTCTAAAAAATTCATTTATATCGTTCAATATTTCTTGGAGTGAATAGTGTTTTGTACCTGTTCTTTTTCTTCTTAACGTGCCCTATCAAGTCCCCTTGACGTTGGCGATTAACATGGCGAAACTGTCTCTGTCTCGAGCTATTCTCGAGCAGTCTACTGCTTTCGGTCTAATGATTTCGGTCTAATTGTCGTGTACCATAATTTCCGTCACTACGTTGTCCCCTTGGGTTTTTAAAAATGCTTTACATTTTTCTTTCATCTGCGCACAACAAATCCAACGCTTGCCGTCATTTTTTAAATAATTTTGAAAACGATGTTTGAAGCCATTCAACACAATCAATTATTGTTTCTCTTTTTCACTAAGAACGATTTTCATTGGCAAGCAAATTAACACTGTATCGTATACAGATAGATCGCACTCTATACTAAATATTTTTTGCACGATTGATCATTCTTGACTGTTTACCGTGAGAGATTTTACGTCAGTAGGTGACATTTACTAGCAACTCGACGGTAAGTAATCCAACTCGACGGTAAGTACTCCAACTCGATGGTAAGTAATTCACTTACCGTCGAGTTAAAAAATCTCTTAATTTTAATTTATTTTTTGAAAGAATAAAGAAAACTAACGAATTATTTATTAATATTGAACCTTGTGGTACAATTTGTTAAATTATTTAATGAAATCCCACTTGTTTGGGCTGTGGTTTCACTTCTAACAGAAACTCCTGCAGAATCGCATACATTACTAGTATTACTAGTATTGCACAATATTTTTTCGGCAAAATCTATTTTATTTTGAAGAGAATCTTCTACATAGCTTTCTGCCATTGTCGATGAACGCCAACCTCCATGACGCTTTAATCAGAGGACATCAACACCTTTATTAGCCAAAAGCGTTGCTGATGTCCTCCTGAACGAATGTCCAGTATAGTTCTTGCGATTAGGCAAATTTAAGAATTTGGCAATTTGAGAAGGCCAGCCCCTGATTGTCCGTTTCCCTATTACTTGAGCACAACATTTTCCTTTGGCGTATCTTAAGAACAAATGATTTGATTTTACTTGTAATGGACGAAGTTTTATATACTTTTGCAGAATTTCTAAATATGGAATTTTATCGTCTGGTTTATTAACGACTGTAAAAGTACGCTGGATGTTCATTTTTGTATTGGGTACTTTTACAATCATTAAACCATCGGTTTGTTGGATGTCATTCATAGTAATATTATATAATTCTTCTCTTCTACAGGCACCAGATATTCCCAATATCATTGCGACCTACAAATTATGAAAAAATCTTCATTAGAGTATTTCTTTTACCTAAACTAGCTTATATTACCTTGTGAACTAGAAATTCTTCATCCGGTGCTTCCATCAGAAATTTTTCAAATTGATCCCGTGTAAAAATGCTCGCCTTCTTAGGCCTATAGCCAACATTTTTTCTCTTCAAATACGCGATCAAAGTTGAAAACTTGGAAATATCAATGCCATCATAAAGAAAAACGGTGGATTTAATCATTGAATATTCTGCCCAGAGGCTTCCAGGAACTTTCAACTGCATATGTCTTTGAACGAAATATGCCAATAGAGTCTTTTCTTCGATTCTTAAATTCTTGCCTTCGCACCATTTTTTAAAACTTGGGTAGGTGTTTTGATAACGGATTTTGGATTTTTCGGGAATAATTGCGGAACACCCTTCTTCCCAAGCCCGTTCAATTTCTTCAAATTCACTTTCGCTCATATTTTAATTTATAATAATCAAATTGTACTTAAAATTATTGACAACTAAATAAAAACTCAATTCTCCATTGTTGTTATGCACCCTAGTTACTACCTAACAACCAAAGTATCTATCTTGATAAAATAAATGAAACTAGTCAATATGACGAAAATGTTTAATTTTATAATTTATAATGGTATCAATCGTGCAATAAACGTTATAAGCATGTCGAACGTTAAGGGTAACCGGTCTCAGACAATAATAAACAATTGTCTTCGATCGGTATAAAACCCTTACCGTTCTCCATACTTAATATACTATTGTGGTATACATAATATTACTTTTTATTTGATTACCATAAATGCATAACCAATAAAATACTTACAAATTAAAAAGCTATTAAAAGGTAACTAGAAGGATTACGATGCCCGGGACTCAATTCGACCATCTAAATATTTTTACCCTTCTTAATTCAGGTATACGGGACTCAACTTACCTATGCCCATAAAATTAAAACACTAAATAAATAAACGTCCGGCCATTTATGAAACTCTCCGAAAATAAAAATGTTTTATGAGCATGAATTACACTCGTTTCATTGGTAGGCGGACTTCAAGATTTGTTTAGCCGTGTTTTATTTTCATGAAACGTGTTTTACGTTTCATGTTTCATGTTTTACGTTTCATGTTTCGTTGGTGTGCGGCTTACCTTAATAGTCCTGTCGCCAGCAGGGGTACAACGGCCTCCTTAATTCAGATGGACTTACCCAAGTTTTCGTTATGTATTTTGACCCGTAGAACACGAATTTTTTGGGTAACAGTCGATCTGGATGTCGATAAGATTGTTATAAACAAAGAACTTGAGGAATCACATAACAGCGATTTTTCGCAAAATAAAGCATTTTTTTTTTGTATATTTTGAGTCATTCTAAGCAAAAAATGTTTTTACAAGTTTTTTCGTAGGATGCATAGTTTTCGACATAAACGAGGTTGAACTTTTAAAATATCGAAAAATTGCAATTTTTGAACCCGAATAACTTTTGATTGAAAAATAAAATAGCAATTCTGCTTACTGCATTTGAAAGTTCAAGTCAAATTCTATCGGCTTTGATTATTTTCATTGCTAAAAAATAATTTTTTTATTGTTAAAAAAAGCTATAAACACATAGTGATTGAATGGTGTTTTCAATGCATTTCTAATTTGAAATCAAACGAGTAGGCGCGCATACAGAATTTCTACGTATATTACGTACATTAAAACGCATGCATTTGGCACAGGAAACACTATGTGTTTATAGCTTTGTTTGACAAATAAAAACTTAATTTTTAACAATGCAAATAATCAAAACCGATGTAATTTGACTTGAACTTTCAAATGCAGTAAGCAGAATTGCTATTTTGTTTTTAAATCAAAAGTTATTCCGGTTCAAAAATTGCACTTTTTCGATTTTTTGAAAGTTCAACCGCGTTTATCTCGAAAACTATGCATCCTACGAAAAAACTTGTAAGACCATTTTTTGCTGAGAATCACCCAAAAAAATACAAAAAAATGTTTTGTTTTGCGAAAAATCGCTGCTATGTAATTCCTCAAGTTCTTTGTTTATAACAACCTTATCGACATCCGGATCAACTGTTACCCAAAAAACTCGTGTTCTATGGGTCAAAATACATAAAAAAAATTTGGGTAAGTCCATCTGAATTAAGGAGGCCGTTGTACCCCCCCTGGCGACAGGACTATAAGGACTGACACATTTATCAGCATATCCTCCATGGTATTTTTAATGTACGTCTGTACAACCACATTTCAAAGGCCTCTAACCGATTAATGGTGGATATTTTTAATGTCCATGCTTCAACACTGTATAAAAGACCTGACCAAATGTAACATTTAATTATAGGCTTTCGAAGTTGAAGTTGCAAATTATCATTACAGAAGAATGACCTCATTTTTTAAAATGTGCCGGATATCTCGATTCTACATTTTATCTCTTTTTGAACCTGTAAGACAATTTAGTCATTCACCAATATTCATGGATGAACTTTATCAGATGAACAACAAGGATTCAGATCCGGAAGATCCTGCGTAGACGCCGTATTTGTACTGAGACAAATCACAGGAAAGGCCATTGAGTAAAATAAACCAGCATATCTATGTTTTATACAGCTGACAAAGGCTTTCGATCGCATCCAAGTCGAAGACGTCTTACATTTACTGTATAGAAGAAACATACCAATCAATATTATATAAACCATCGAAAACATCTATTTTCATAATAGAATACAATAGTCGGAGAGATAGAAGCGGATTTTGTGCGTGATAAGTAATATGGAAAAACTATACGGGGATATGTTGAATTAGTTGTGTACATGACTTTCACCAACGGCCGGAAACCAGAGTGGGGGCCGAGGGTAGTTATAAGGGGTCAAAGTCGCGGTTTTTATTATTTTTTTTATGACGCTCATGATCGAGAAAGTGCACCAAAATTTAAGAATAAGTAGGTCATGACGTAACTAAGTAAAATCTCTAGGGGCGGAACGCTGCGTGGCCGACAAATGGCTGGGGGTAGGGGTGAATATAAAAAAAATAAAGAGTTTTTTGCGACGTTCGTGATCGAGATAGTGGACCAAAATTTGGGAATAAGTAGATCATGACATTACTAAGTAAAATCCCCAGAGCCGGAAACCAGAGTTGGGGATGAGGGTAGAAGGGGTCAAAATTCACCATTTTTATTATTTTTTTTACGCTCATGATCGAGAGAGTGCGCCAAAATTTGGGAATAAGTAGCTCATGACGTAACTAAGTAAAATCTCCAGGGCTGGCACGCTGCGTGGCCGACAAAGGGGTGGGGCAGGGGTGAATACAAAAAATATTAGGGTTTTTTTTGCGACGTTCGTGATTGAAAGAGTGCGCCAAAATTTGGGAATAAGTAGACCATGACATAACTAAGTAAAATCTCAGAGCCGGAAACCAGAGTTGGGCATGAGGGTAGTTATAAGGGGTCAAAATCGCCGATTTTATTATTTTTTTTGTGACGCTCATGATCGAGATAGTGCACCAAAATTTGGGAATAAGTAGGTCATGAGGTAACAAAGTACAATCTCCAGGTGTGGATCGCAGCGTGACCAATAAAGGGGTGGGGTTAGGTGTGAATATAAAAAATATAAAGGGTTTTTTGCGACGTGCTAGATTGAGATAGTGCACCAAAATTTGGGAATAAGTAGGCCATGACTTATCTAAGTAAAATCCCCAGAGCCGGAAACCAGAGCTGGGGATGAGGGTAGTTTTAAGGGCTCAAAGTCGCAGTGTATATTATTTTTTTGTGACCCGGCACAACATTTGTCCCCCACGCAGCGTTCCGCCCCTGGAGATTTTACTTAGTAATATCATGATTTACTTATTCCCAAATTTTGGTGCACTATCTCGACCACTAACGGCAAAAAAACCCCCATATATTTTTATACTCACCCCTGCCTACCACCTGTTTGTACCCCAAGCAGCGTTCCGCCCTGAAGATTTTACTTAGTTACGTCATAACCTACTTACTCCCAAATTTTGGTGCACTATCTCCATCATGAGCGCTACAAAAAAAATAATAAAAACCGCGACTTTTACCCCTTATAACTACCCTCGTCCGCCGCTCTAGTTTCCGCCTCTGGGGATATTATTTAGTTAGGTCATGGTCTACTTATTCCCAAATTTTGGTGCACTATATCAATCACGAACGTCGCAAAAAACCCTTTACATTTTTTATATTCATCCCTGCCTTACCCCTTTGTCGGCCACGCAGCGTTCCACTCCTGGATATTTTACTTAGCTACGTCATGACCTACTTATTCCCAAATTTTGGCGCGCTATCTCGATGATGAGAGTCACAAAACAAATAATAAAAACGGAATTTTGACCCCTTATATCTACCTTCCTTCGTCACTCTGGTTTCCGGCTCTGGGGATTTTAATTATTTATGTCATGGTCTATTTATACCCAAATTTTGGTGCACTATCTCGATCACGAACGTCGCAAAAAACCCCTTATATTTTTTATATTCACCCCTACCCCCACCCCTTTGTCGGCCACGCAGCGTTGAGCTCCTAGAGATTTTACTTAGGTACGTCATGACATACTTATTCCCAAATTTTGGTGCACTACCTCGATCATGAGCGTCATAAAAAAAAATAATAAAATCCGCGACTTTGACCCCTTATAACTACCCTCGGCCCCAACTCTGGTTTCCGGCCGTTGCTGAAAGTCATGTACACAACTAATTCACCATATCCCCGTATAGTTTTTCCATATTACTTATCACGCACAAAATCCGCTCCCAGCTCTTAGACTACAAGCAAAAATAAATGGAAAACTAACGCAGTTTATACCAGGACAAAGCGGAGTCAGACAAGATGACTCATTAAGCCCACTGCTCTTTAATATAATAATGGACGAAATAATAGAACCAGTACGTAAAGATCATGGTTACAGAATGGGAAACAAAGAAATCCAAATATTATATTATGCAGACGCCGCCGCAATAATCGCCGAGACAGAAGACAATCTCCAAAAATTAACAAACATCTTCAATACAACAGCCAAGAAATACAATATGATAGAAAATATCAGCAGAAAAAACCAAATGACAACAAACACCTAAGACAAGACATAAAAGCAAGAATCTACAAAGCAGCAATTAGAGCTATATTGACATACACGGCTGAGACAAGACCAGACACATCTAAAACGAGACGACTACTAGAAACAACAGAAATGAAAATACTCCGAAATCAGGGAAAAGTCGGTTGGATAGGGAGAGAAGCGAAAACATAAGAAGATCATGCAATGTAGAAGACATAAATGGATGGGCGACAAACCGGAAACAGGAGTGGAACGAACACATTAGTAGAATGGTAGAGGATAGGATAGTACGAATAGCACGATATAAGACACCAAATGGACGAAGAAGTATTGGCAGACCAAGAAAAAGATGGTGCGATAACTTAAATAATTTAGGAAGCTAATATTGAAGAAGGAACACGCTTTAAAGCCTACACACAAGAAGGAAGAAGAAGAAGAAGACCAATATTCATAATTGTCTTTTTATATTTCCTATTTTTGGACTTTATTTTTTATAAAAGCCTCACCAACCCACGTGCATATACTAGATCTGCCGTTAGCAGATCTAATAATAATAGGAATAATGTATTAATTAATATTCTACACTAGTCTGATGTTGCGCTCAATTTTATATATTGGTTGACCTTTTTTGCTTCTTCTTCTTCTTCTTTGTTTGGGGCGTTTCTGAATAACTTGATCGATGTTAGTCGAAATCATTGGCGTAAGTTTTGAAGCCATGGGTGTCTTCTTCTTTCAGATCCGCGTTTGCTCTCTATGTTACCCTGCATAGTTTTCGAGATAAATGCAGTTAAACTTTAAGAAAATCGAAAAATTGCAATTTTTGAACCCGAATAATTTTGATTAAAAAGTTAAATAGTAATTCTGCTGGCAACGTTCGAAAATTCTGGCTTTGATTAGTTGCATTGATAAAAATTAATTTTTTTATTGGTAAACAAAGCTATAACACAGTATATAGAGGTTCCACAGTAAAATCACTCCGCTGTCGGCGCTTTGATCTCAAGAAGTAACACCGGCAGTACGCAGTTTGTAATAATTTACCAGTGGTGGATACGGGTTTTCCCTGTTAAGGCCCATTTATACATATCAGGGCCGTGTCCGTTCCGTGTTAAGACAGGGCCCGGTCCAAAAAAAACAATATGTACTCTTATGAGTATATTTATACATTGGCGTTTCCCAGACGGAGCCCGTCCGGGCCCAGTCTGAAATTAATCCCAGCCGATATTTTTCCTGTCGGCACTGGCGATGCACGAAAATGACACGGATCGCAGGGACTTGTATAAACACGATTTTATTGTTTTGTGGACGCCACTGCTGGAAAACAGAAAAGCAATAGTGAGGTGAGATCTTCTATCCAAGCCGAAATATTTTCAACTATCTTTTACACAGAGATATGTAATAACGTTTTCCTCTCTTATTCGGCCCGGTACGCACACTGCCACAACCTGGTTGTATCTAAATATTGCTTTAAAAATACCCGGACTCGGCACTGACCCGGAACGGACACGGCCCGGGTATGTATAAATGGACCTTTAAAATCCGTACGTTTCTATGCGACTTGCAATGCGAGAGTGGGGCAAAAGCGACTGCCAACATTGCGCGGTTGCCATTCGCGACTACAGATTTTACTTCCAATTTTTCGGAAAGTGGTTCTACTGTCCCTCTTTATACTATAAACAAACAGTGTTTGAGCGTTTTGTAGAACGTCCGCATCATCCCAAAGATTAAAACCGAACGGAACCGACTAGGTACAAGCACAAGCCGATTGCAGATCCGTGCTTTCTACGCATACGCGGTACGAATGGATTATTATAAGTTTATGGATATGTACTTAAAACATATAATTTCACCTAAAATACCATCAAAATTTTAATAATGTTATATTATAGGTAGGTACATTAACTCCTTCAGTCATAACCGTCGTAGATATTTACATAATTATATGAAACTTCGTAAAAATTAATGTTGATAGTTTGAACTCTTTACCATTTATAAAAACAACTTATTATTTACATGAGATATTGATTAATACTGACAACTAACATTTATAAAAATATTGATCAATTCATTTTAGAGAAAAACTTTTAAATAGAAAGTTGTAGTAAATTAAAAAAGCCACAATTTGAGCTATTAGAGCGGGACCTGGAAGTATTTGCGTATGTAAAACCTGAGGACCGCATTCCACCAATGGATTTGAGTTAAAGATAGCTTATAGATTAAAAATCCGAATTTTGTCGGATAATTTTTTGATGTATTTTAGGTGAAATTATATGTTTTAATGTTGTTCTGAAGCTATTTTCTTGTGGCATTTTTATAAACAATTACTTTTAATGGGAAATAAGCCACAATTTTACCAAAAAAATTATTTTATTAACGTTTTATTAAAATAATTTTTTTGGTAAAATTGTGGCTTTTTTCCCATTAAAAGTACCTAATTGATTATATGTTTTAAGTAGGGTATGCGGCAAAATAAACAGTACTGAAATTCGTATGCCTCCAATTTGTATGTGTCATGCGCCAAAACGTAATGAGTGGTTTCAAAATGTTGTTATAACGTATGTGAAGGTCGTGATAATGTTAGGTCCTTCAGAATGGTTCTCAGTTTGCAGAAAAAATTTTTATGGCGGAGTAGTATTTTCGGTCATACGGAAAAGGTCACGAAAACGGTGCAAACTTAAAATCAACAATAGTTTCAGCAGGACGGGATAACCTGTCGCTCTGCCAGGGAGTCTCTTCAAATACTGCGCTTTCATTTGGATATTTGCCAATCACCAGAACTACCGTTACCAAATGCGTACATATGGGTAATGCTGAAGGAGTCAGACAAATTCACTATCCGCCATTTCGGAATTCCGGACTAGATTTAAAGATGTTTGCGTGCCAGAGGCAGTAGCGAATCTAGAAATTTGCCTCGAAAGAGAAAATTTGCGTTTGGGGGAACTTCCAATGAAAAACCAACCAAAAGACATAAAAAAGATAAACTCAGTTTACGTAAAAGACATAAATAATAACTTATAGGCATTAAGTTCTCTTAATATTCCTAAATAGCGTGTTTATTGGGTTGAGTTTATCTTTTTGTGGTTTCGGTTTCATATTAGCTAATATATTTTTATGTTTGAACAATTTTGTTCTTTAATTTTGGGCCTTGTTATGGGGGGAAATTTCCTCATTTTTGCTCCCCGTAGATCAGCTACTGGCAAGAGGGCATCTTTAAAATCTGTTTTATCGGGAACGTGCGTGGTCCTGAATAATGTTTGCAAGGCTATATCACGTGTACTGGATATATAAATAATCATAAACATTTCAATATTCATTGCAGTACTGTTTATTTTGCCGCTTACTGTACATATCCATAAACTTATAATAATCTATTCGTATCGCGTATGCGTAGAAAGCTAGGATCTGCAATCGGCTTGTGCTTGTACCTAGTCGGTTCTGTTTGGTTTTAATCCTTGGCGCGGTGCCGACATGCTACAAAACGCTCAAAAACTGTTTGTTAATAGCTTTGTAAGATGTAGCAATAAAAAAATAGTTTTTAGCAATGCAAATAATCAAAACCGGTATAATTTGACTTGAACTGTCAAATGCTGCAAGCAGGATTGATATTTTATTTTTTAATCAAAAGTTATTCGGGCTCAAAAATTGCAATTTTTCGATTTTTTTAAAGTTTAACCGCATTTATTTTGAAAACTACATATTTTACGAAAAAACTTGTAAGAACATTTTTTGCTTAGAATGAACCAAATACAAAACATGTTTTGTTTTGCGAAAAATTTCTTTTTAGCTGCCCTTAACATAGGGGATGGGAGGGGGTAACAAGGCAACATCGCACCTTCCGGCAAGATTCAGTTTTTCATTGTTCAAGGTCTCAGTTCAATTCACCTAGTCCGAAAATGCTTCCTAAAGGAGCTAGAGCTCTTTGAAGATGGTGTCTTGTAAGTAGTTTTTCTTAAATAACTCCAGAACGCTTCTATTGAGAAAAACGAAAATTGGTACACATATTTATCTTCCATAGCTAAATTGACTCGATGCATTGCAAATTTCTAGTACCGGTCATAGGCGTCCGTTTTGGGTAGGGCAACAATTATTTTATCGCATAACTTTTTTATCTTTAATTTTTAAGCATTTTTGACTCTGGATTATTAAATTGTGAGATATTCTAAAACTAAAAGGTACTCTTATTTTAGGTCGATAGGATACACCGTTTTCTAGAATAATCGATTTAAAAATTTTTCTTTTTTTGAATTTCCAAATAAAATTTCAAAAAAAAAACTATTTAGAAATCTGAAAACTGGTACGTTTATTTATATTTCAGAGATGAATCGATTTCATTAAGTGCGAATTTCTAGTACGGGTCACATGCGTCCGTTTTGAGTAGGTCAACGGTTATTTTATCACATAACATTTTTGTCTTTCATTCTTAAGTGTTTTTGACTCTAGATTATTAAGTTATGAGGTATTCTAGTACTAAAAGTTACTCTTGCTTTAAGTTGATAAAATACACCGTCTTTTTTTTTTAATTTTTTTCAATTTTTATTCAAATTCCAAAAACGAAAAATTTTCAATTCGATTTTTCTAGAAAACCGTGTGTCCTACGAACTTAAACCAAGAGTACCTTTTAGTACTAGAATACCTCAAAATTTAATAATCCAGCACCGAGAATGCTTAAAAGTTAAAGACAAAAAAGTTATGTGATAAAATAACCGTCTATAATCGTCATCCCAAAACGGACGCCTATGATCGGTACTAGAAATTGGCAATGCATTGAATTGATTTATCTCTGGAAGATAAATATAAGTATCGATTTTCGTTTTTCTATATTGAAGCGTTCTGGAGGTATTTAAGAAAAACTAATGACAAGAAGCCATCTTCAAAGAGCTCTAGCTCCTTTAGGAAGCATCTTCGGGCTAGGCGAATTGAGCTAAATTGTCTTAAAATAATCTGAAGAATCTCCTGTTTTCGTTTGTCGGTAGAGTTTCTGGACACCCTGTATAATTAAAATCATCATACAGTAGATTTAAATTTTTTAAAATGTCTAGACGGAACATGAGTGACAGAGATTTGAGAAGTAAATTGTCGAATCCCGAGAGTATTTTAATGTTTAAATAATGTAGCGTGGCACTCATGCATTTTTCAGTATGATTGCGAATAAAAGTCCGTATTCAACTAGCGAAACTAACTTTCAAATCAATAAAACCAACTTTTGGTGCAAATTTTGCTTCCTTCAGACCAATCTAATTTAGTAATTCAATCGGAATCCCGTCAGACACAACTCTGCCTATTAGATTAAAGAAAACAAAATGAATCAGAGAGAACGGAGCCTTGCGAATAATAATTAGAAATTTACTAAATTCGGGTAAACTTCCAGATTACTCGTTGATTTTTAAGTTATTATGGTCTATTATTAAAGAGGATTTCTGTGTGTATGCGAAAAACCGGGAATTGAGAATGACAAATCAAACAAAATTTAATTTTCTTGGGGATCGAGGCGATCGATAGCACAATAATTGCTTCCTTATCCAAGCTTTCGGTAAATTTATTTACACTTTCCCCGAAATGAAAATTGCTGGAAACGTATTAGTCCAAGTGGGAAGCGTATTAGTATCTCGGGTGTCGGGTGAGAGAAAAATAAACGGTATTGAATTTAGGCTTTAAGCAATTAATGGGTAAAAAAAGAACGAGAAGAAAAACACGAACAAAATCTTAGTATATTCACATAAATCGGTTATTGCGAAAAGGCCACAACTCCGAAAAAGTAAACTTTACAGGAGAGTAAAAAAACGTACTATTCTGATATTAGAATATAAATTAATTATTAATTATAAGACAATAAGAAAAGAAATACATTCGCTCGTAAGAAGAATAAAAATGATCACTGGGAACGTTTTTCAAAAGAAAAAACATGATTTTATGGTCTGCAAAAGATGTCAAAAAACGGGATAGTCCAATAAATGACCGTTTTGGAGTGTAATTTTCGGGGTGAACTCCGAATTGCATGAAGATTTGGATTTAGATTCTAGTTACCCTCCACTTCATAGTTGAATTTGTGCCGTTGATTGCTTTTACATGAAGGGGTGACATTCACCCCTTCTCGAGGGTGAAATAACGCGAATTTAAAGCAAGTCCGGGAATGGATAAACTGAATAATTCTAAGCAACTTTTGTTTTTTAGAGATTTTCACATAAGTCAATATTTTTGAGTTATTTGCGATTGAAAATATTTATTTTTCGACAAAAAACACGTTTTCAGGCGGTTTTTCGCAAATAACTAAAAAAATAAATATCTTTTCGAAAAAATATTCCTATCAAAAATGTAGCCTATAAAAAAACGGCAAAAATTGCGTATTAATGAAGTTTATAAACCCAGTAAAAGCAAAGTTGTAGCTCATGAAAAAGTGTTAAAGTACACGTTTAAGGCACGCATGTGAAAGTTTACAGAATGAGCGAAGCGAGTTCTGCAATTCACACGAGTGCCTTAAAAATGTATTTTTTAACACGCATAGCATACAATATTTTTTCTACAACCGTAATTACAGGACAATAGCTACAAAAATTTTTACTTGAACTTGACTGACATTCCATTTTTATATTTTTTTGACATTACATCAAAATTGCCTATACGGTCAATACGAACTGCAGTGCCATAAAAATTTTAAAGCACTAGTGCCTTAAAGTCATTTTTCACGCTCGTATGGAGCGCTAAAAATTGCATTTTTAACACGGTTGTAGAAAAATTGTTTTAAAGTGTTAAAAAAAGCTTTATTTTAATGTTTTACAAAAGTTTCTAGCAATAAAACTCAACAAGTTACGCTCCAAATAAAGATGGCCCCTTTTTTTGGTTAGGGGCTAAAAATTAATCGTTACCGCTTTACCTTTTACTTTATATGTATGTGTACTGTTTGTACAATATGTAAGTTTGGCCGGTTTAAAGGGATTATTTTTGAAAGAAATTTGGTTTTGTAGTAAAAAAATGTTTTCCTTAATATTTTGGAATAACCCTTTTTTTAAAATAACTTAAAAAATGTTAGTGATACGAAAAAGCCTAAAGAATAAGAAAATGTAGGTTACGCTTTTATAAATATGATAGTTTCATTTTGTTTGTCCGTAAGACAAAAATTGGTTAAGATATATGGCCCTTCAAAGTTAGCATATACTCATGATTAGTGTCTAGTTTATGCCCTGAACTAGAACCCTTTCAAAAATCAACACTTTAAACCAGTGAAACTTACAGATCATATAAAAAATACATAATTAAAGTAAATTGTTTGTAAAGCGGTAACGAGTAATTACATTTGAGGTGCTAAGCAGGAGGAGATTTTCGCGATTTTTTTACCAAAAAAGGGGGCCAACTTTATTTTGAGCAAAACACGCTTAGTTTTAATGCTGTAAACTTTGCTAAAAAATAAAAATAAAGCTTTTTTAAACGCTTTAAAACAGTTTTAATGGGTTTTTCCCTAAAGGTGCTTCTTTTTTTTTGTTATTTCACGTTGAAATATTCGATTTGGAATTTGACGAATAAAAACGTATTTTTAATGAGCTACAACTTTGCTTGTGCTGAGTCTATGGACTTCTCCGATACACAACTTATTTCGTTTGTTTGTATGCTACATTTTTGCTAAGAATATTTTTTTCGATTAAATACTTAGTTTTTGAGTTATTTATTTGCATGATGCTTAAAGTGATTAGTTCATGAGAAAAACAAATAAAAAAGCAAAAAATCTGGATTAAAAAAGATATTTGTTTAACAATTTTTATTTTCTTACATACACACATTTAGAATGAACATTTCACTACTAAAAATTTTAACAATTATTCAAAATGACTTTTGAAATTTCGAATAGTTATTGCTAAAATTTTGATAGCCCAATAAATGACCGTTTTGGAGTGTGATTTCCAGGGGCAACTCCGAATTGCATGAAAATTTGGATTTAGGTTCTACTTACCCTCCAATTCAAAGTTGAATTTGTGCCGTTGGTTGCTTTTACTTGGGGGGTGACATTTACCCCTTCTCGGGGGGTGAAAAACGCGTGTTTAAAATAAGGCCGGAAATGAATAAATTGACTTATTTTAAGCACCTTTTGTTCTATAAAGTCTTTTACGTGAGTCAATACTTTTCGAGTTATTCGCGATTTAAAATGTTGATTTTTCGACAAAAAAAACTACGTTTTCAGACGGTTTTTCGCAAATAACTCAAAAAGTAAATATTTTATCGAAAAAAATATTTATAGCAAAAGTGTAGCCTATAAAAAAGCTAAAAAAATGGTGTACCAGTAAAGTCTACAAATTGAGTCGAAGCAAAGTTGTAGCTCATGAAAAATACGTTGTTATTCGTCTAATTCCAAATCAAATAATTCAACGCGAAATCACCGAAGAAAGAAGCGTTTTTCGGGAAAATTTTAATAACATTTTGAAAGTATTGGAAAAAAGCTTAATTTTTGTTTTTTACAAAAGTTTACAGCATAAAAAATAAACGAGTTACACTGAAAAAAAGTTGGCCCCTTTTTTTGGTAAAAAAAATCGTGAAAAACTCCCTCTATTTAGCACCCTAAATGAAATTAATCGTTTGGCTTTACCATCTATTTTAACTGTATCTATATTGTTTATATGATCTGTAAGTTTGATTGGTTTGAAGTGGTTATTTTTGAAAACATTTGGTTTTATATTAAAAAAAATTTTTCTAAAAATTTTTGAAAAATTTCATTTTTTCAAAATAACTTAAAAAGTGTTAGTGATAAGAAAAATCTTAAAGAGTAAAGAAATTTAGGTTTTGCTATTATAAATATGCTAGTTTCATTTTGTTTCTCCGTAAGACAAAAATTGGTTAAGATATGGCTGTTCAAAGTTTGCATACACTCGTGATTAGTGACCCATTCAAGCTTTCTCAATTATAACCCTTTCAAAAATAAACACTTTAAACCGGTGAGACTGACAGATCATTTATAAAAAATAGATAGGTAAGTAAATTGTTTGTAAAGCGGTAGCGATTAATTTCATTTGGGGAGCTAAACACGGCGAAATATTCATGATTTTTTACAAAACAAAAAAGAGGGCCAACTTTATTTTGAGCGTAACTCGCTTATTTTTAATGCTATAACTTTTGTTAACAATTAAAACAAAACTTTTTATAAACACTTTAAAAAAGTTTAAATGGGTTTTTCCCGAAAAGTGCTTAATTTTTCGGTGATTTCACCTTGAAATATTCGATTTGGAATTAGACGAATAAGAACGTATTTTTCATGAGCCACAACTTTATTTTTGTTTAATTGATAGACTTTTCTTATACACCATTTTTTTGGGTTTTTTATAAGCTATACTTTTGCTAAGGATATTTTTTTCGATGAAATATTTACTTTTTGAGTTATTTGCGAAAAACCGTCTGAAAGCGTAGTTTTTTTGTCGAAAAAGCAACATTTTCAATGGCAAATAACTCGAAAAGTATTGACTTACGTAAAAAACTCTATAGAACAAAAGTTGCTTAAAATTAGTCAATTTATCCATGTCCGGTATTATTTTGAACGTTTGTTTTTTCACCCCCGAGAAGGGGTGACTGTCACCCCCCAAGTAAAAGCAACCAACGGCACAATTTCAACTTTGAAATGGAGGGTAAGTAGAACCTAAATCCAAATTTTCATGCAATTCGGAGTTGCCCCTGAAAATTACACGGTATCGCCGAACTTCCCGTTCATTTACTGGGCTATGAATAATTATTGTTAAAATTTTTGGTAGTGAAATGTTCATTATAAATGTTATAAAGTTGTTAAAATAGTTATTTATGAAACACTTCGTGAAGTATGCTTTTACATGAACAGTTCGTGAGTGAAGCGAGTGCTATATATCGCGTAACTACGCAAGAAGTACTTCACGCACAGTTTCATACAATATTTTATCTACGATAAACAAATCCAAAAACTGCAACTCTTCGTCAATGGAATATATTTCTATTTTACAATTTTTAGGACTTTGACATTTAAAAATTCAAACTTCTTTCAAACTAGAAAAATGTCAAAACCTTTGTTGTAATTTATTGCTCACATGTCATCATCATGACAACGCGAAAGTAAAGGATATTTGATTAGGTATATGAAAGTGTGCCAAAAAACAGTGCGAAAAAGTAAATCCCACTTAAAATACATTGTTATTTCACGCACACTTTAAATCCTTCACTCACTGCTATCTATAATGACAGTTTTCACAATTGACATAGCAGTTCGTGAAGGATTTAAAGTGTGCGTGAAGTAACAATGTATTTTAAATGGGATTTACTTTTTCGCACTGTTTTTTGGCACAATTTCATATAATCAAATATCCTTAACTTTCGCGTTGTCATGGTGATGACATGTGAACAATAAATTACAACAAAAGTTTTGACAGTTTTGTGGTTTGAAAGAAGTACGAATTTTTAAATGTCAAAGTTCTAAAAATTGTAGAACAGAAATGAATTCCAGTGACTAAGAGTTACAGCTTTTTTATTTGTTTATCGCAAATAAAATATTGTATGGAACTGTGCGTGAAGTACTGTTGGCGAACTTACGCGATGTATAGCACTCGCCCCGCTGTCGCTCGTGCTCTAAACATTGCGTGCGTTCGCAAAAGCATACTTCACGAACTCTTTCATAAATAACTGTTTTGATTCAATCTAGTGTTCTGGGTTTTGTGTTTCTTGTTGAAATTAGTACCAAGAGGATAATCCAAATATCAAATAAAAAAGGTGGAAGTAACTAAAAAAAATAAAGGATGATACAGGGTTGGGAGGGTGCCTTTCCGGGCAAGCTTAAATATAGCATAATGTCTCCCCCTTCAAGTATCATTTGAAGTGTTTTTGAGTTTTCTCTAAAAATTAGTGGTTCAAAAGTTATTTAATGTGGATAGCTTTATCTGAAAAGCACTGTATATTAAGGTGATAACAGAAAATTTTCTCGATTGGCAGATCGAAGCAGCATTTTGCCAGCTCTATTTGCGTATACACAGACCATGTTATTTTCTCTTTTTAACTTATTGTTTAGTAACGATTCATAACCCATTCCGACATATCTCTCCACACTAAATATACGGCTGCTAAAATGTTATGTATTTCCAGTCTTCCTCTATGGCGCAGAGGCATGGACACTAACGGAAACATTAATGAGGAATCTGGAGGCATTCGAAATGTGGGTGTATCGATGTATCCTCAAAACTTCCTGGACGACTCACACCACCAACGTAGAGTATTGCACCGAATGGGAAAACAAAAAGAAATCTCTTTCACAATAACTAAGAAAGGGAAACTTGAATACCTCGGTCATATTATGGGACATGATAAATATCATATACTCCAACTGATAATACAGGTTAAAATAGAAAGCAAACGCGGACCCGGAAGAAGAAGACACTCATGGCTTCAAAACTTACGTCAGTGGTTTGGACTAACATCGATCGAGTTATTCAGAAACGCCGCAAACAAAATTAAAATTGCTATGATGATAGCCAACGTCCGCAACGGATAAGGCACTTGAAGAAGAAGAAGAAGAACGATTTATACAGTTATATTTTTCCTTTATGTCTATATAATTTATAGTAATTTTTCTATAGTAAATTTTTTAGTAAGTGTATTGCTTTTTTTGTCTGTTCGTCATCTACATTAATTGGATGTCCTGTGATGCCGGCTATGTGTGCTGCGGTACACTGTATTCTGGTCTTTTTTCTACCAATACGGTTTTGTAATGCTCCTCCCATGTCATTGTTTTTATAGGATTATCATAGCTTCTCTTTTTGGTATGGTATAGTTAGACCCAAACTCAGACATCCAAAGTGAAAGTTATCCTCCAACACCAAATTGTTCTATATGGTGCACATAATGTTCAGAAAAATGTCACACCATTTTGAGCGTCGGGTTTGAGGGGAAAGGGGGGAGAAATCTGCAAATTCGTAGTTTTTTAGGTTTTTCGTCAATATTTCTAAAACTAAGCGGTTTAGCTTGAATAACCCTCTAAAAAGGCCCTATGCATAACCCTTCTAAAATGAACGGTTCCAAAGTTACGGAGGTAGTATAGTATAATTGGTCCAAAAAAAGGCCTAACCCAGACATCCAAAGTAAAAGTTTTCCTTCAACACCAAATTGTTCTATATGGTCCACATATTGTTCAGTAAAAAGTTACACCATTTTGAGCGTCCGATTTGGGGGGGGGGGGGGGAGATAGGGAAGAAGTCGGTAAATTAGTAGTTTTTTTAAGTTTTTCGTCAATATTTCTAAAACTATGCTTTAGCGTAAGGAATGTTCTATCTAAAAATGTTCTACATACAATTTAAAACAAAAAAGATTTTATACATAATTGTTATAAAATCAACGGTTCCAGAGTTACGGAGGGTGAAAAGTGGAGGTTTTAGATACTTTTTATATTTACCGAATTCCCCCCTATCCCCCCTAAACCCGACGTTCAAAATGGTGTGACTTTTTTCTGAACATTATGTGGACCATATAGAACAATTTGGTGATGGAGGATAACTTTCACTTTGGATGTCTGAGTTTTTGGTATAGTTATATCATAAATATTGCCCAAAAAATATAAAAAGTATCGAAAACCTCGACTTTTCACGCTCCGTAACTCTGGAACCGTTGATTTTATAACAATTATGTATAGAACATTTTTTGTTTTAAATTTCATGTAGAACATTTTTGTATATAACATTGTTTACGCTAAAGCATAGTTTTAGAAATATTGACGAAAAACTTAAAAAAACTACTAACTTACCGGCTTCTCTCCCATCTCCCTCCCAAACCGGACGCTCAAAATGGTGTAACTTTATACTGAACAATATGTGGACCATATAGAACATTTTGGTGTGTAAGGAAAACTTTTACTTTGGATGTTTGGGTTAGGCCTTTTTTTGGACCAGTTATACTATACTACCTCCGTAACTTTGGAACCATTTATTTTAGAAAGATTATACATAGGGCCTTTTTTATTTCAAATTGAATGTAGAACAATTTTGTATAGAAGGTTGTTTATGCTAAACCGCATAGTTTTAGAAATATTGGCGAAAAACTTAAAAAACTACGAATTTACCGATTTCTCCCTCCTCCCCCTCCCCCCTCAAACGCGACGCCCAAAATGGTGTGACTTTTTTCTGGACATTGTGTGGAACATATAGAAAAATTTGGTGTTGAAGGATAACTTTCACTTTGGATGTCTGGGTTATGCCATCTTTTGGATCAACTATACTATACTATTTGTTGGTCCTTACATTCTGTATAAATCTCTAGTCATTTCTGGATTTTCGAACTCCTATATTGGTGTCGTTAACTTGGGTACTGGCAAAGTACATTTACTTGGGTCATCAAATTAGAATTGGCACAGATAACCAAACATGCGGAATAAAAAAAATTAACTCTTGCTTGGGCAACCTACGGAGCTCTGAGAGACATATTTAGGAGTAGTATACCGATCAATTTAAAAAGACAAATGTTTGATTAATGTGTGCTGCCGGTAATGATATATGGAGCAGAAACAGTGACTTTAACCAATGCAATAGCGTCGAAAATTCGGGTTGGTCAAAGGCATATGGAAAGATCCATGCTGGGTGTAACCCTACGGGATAAAATAAGAAATGAAGATCTCACAGACAAAGAACCGGTATCGCAGATGTTATAGAACGTATCACCAGGCTCAAATGGAACTGGGCAGGACACGTCGCCAGGCTGAAAGATTCAAGATGGACACGAAAGCTGATGAAATGGAGACCACGAGAAGAATAACGCAGTAGAGGAAGGCCGCCTACACGATGGGCAGATGATATCAGGCGGAATAGTAAAAACTGGCAACAATTAGCACAAAACCGTGAAGTGTGGAAACAATTGGGGGAGACCTATGTCCAGCAGTGGACGTGAATTGGTTGGATGATGATGATGATATTCGTATCTAGCTCCTGACATTTTTTGTCATCGTATTTTTCATTGTTGGCGTTTATTACTTTGGTTTTGAAATTAACATATGCTCTCTGATATTCACATTTTTTATTCTAGTTTTCTCATTCATTTAGCCATTTATAGTGATATAGTCATTTATAGTTGTTAGCCAAAATAGTGCAGAAAAAGAAATCACAATCATACGACCTACGTATGCTAAGAGACCCTGACACGAAAATGAGGGTCAAAGCCTTGTTAAACGAGCAAATGACTGCAATTAGAGACGCATCGAACGTAGAACAAATGATCAAACAGATGACCGAAATAGTTCAAAATGTAAAGGATAGATACTTAAATGCAGATAAATTAACCAAGAAGAAATCATCGATGACAGATGAGATCCTGAAACTAATGGACGAAAGAATAAATGCCAAAAATGATCCCGACACATACAAAACAATCAATATATCAATAAGAAGGAAAATTAGAGAAGCGAAAGAAAAAGAAGCAACGGAGAGATGCCAAGAAATTGAGATTCTACAATCAAAGTACGATAGTCACAATGTACATAAGAAAATTAAAGAACTCACAGGTGGACTAACACGGAGACAGAGAGGAAATCTAACTGATTCTGACGGAAACATCATCTTAGATAAACAGAGTAAAATAAGAAGGTGGAAAGAATATCTAGAAAAACTATTTGAAGGCCAAAGAGATAACACCTTTGAGCTAGAAGAAGAGGTAAATGATGGACCAAGAATATTACAGCAGGAAGTTTATTCTGCCATAACACAGCTGAAGGATGGCAAAGCAGCAGGTCCCGATAATATACAAGCAGAACTACTCAAACTGATGGACAACGAATAAATAGCAATAATCACAGGGATATTCAACAACATATACAACTCTGGACAAATACCAACAGAATGGCTGAAGTCTGAGTTTATTGCACTTCCAAAAAACCCAGGAGCCAAAAAGTGCGAAGAATATCGTACGATTAGCCTGATGAGTCATCTCCTAAAATTTTTCCTAAAGGTAATCCATACGAGAATTTACATGCTATGTGAAAGTCAAATTTCGCCCAACCAGTTCGGGTTCATAAATGTTGTTGGTACGAGAGAGGCTTCGTTTTCAGTACAAGTCTTATTCCAAAGATGCAGAGACGTAAATTGCGACGTATACGTATGTCTGGTTTATTACGAGAAGGCGCTTGATGGAGTACAACACGCCAAGATGATGCAAATACTAAAAGAAGCAGGAATTAATAACCAAGATCTGAAAATAATTAGAAACCTTTACTAGAATCAGATTGCAAACCTCAGAGTTGACGGTGAACTCACCGAATATGTCAAAATCATGCGTGGAGTGAGGCAAGGCTGCATTTTGTCCCCCCTAATTTTCAATCTTTACTCTGAAAGAATATTTATCGAAGCTTTGCTCGAAACTGAAAAAGGTAATCTACTAAACGGGTACCGGCTAAATAATATCAGGTATGCAGATGACACCATAATATTTGCGGACAACCTAGAAGACCTGTAACAACTAGCTGATGATTTTCTGTTGGAGTGAATGAAAAGGGAGTGGTAAACTCCAACAGAAGTAGTAAAAAGAAGAAGGTCTACTTAATGTAGCCAAAGGACAAAAATGTGTGGCTTCTCCGTTGAAGAAGCTGGAGTAACTAAAATACAACTTTGTAGTAGTATTTGTATGGAAGGATGCCAAGACAAAGAATATCGAATTGATACAGGACTAGAGATGAGAAATCATTAACAGATAGATATAACTTGAATGGCTAGCTAAATATGTATGAGAAGGGCCACTTGACACTCAAGGAAGGATTCGGCCAATTTGCACGGCTATTTTTGGCCAGACAATAGATTAAAGGAAGTGACAATGATGGCTCGAAAAGAAGATATGAAGATAATGTTCAGAAAATAGATAGAGTAAATATAATAATATACTGAAAATAGAATGAATTTTTGGGCGCCAGAAGAAGGATAACTAGGTTAACGCTCTTCCAGGTATTCTACGCTGCTATAGAGTATGTTAAATTTGTAGTACAAGTATGTGAAAAGTTATTAAAGATTATTAAATTATAAAATATACTACTAAAAATAAAAGAGTAATAAGAAAAAAAATCACAATAAATGTATATTTATTGAATGTAACTACTAGATCTTTTTAACAATCTCTGAGTTAGGACAAGTAACTAGTGTGTAACTCTAACATGACAGGAAAAAGTGATACTAGTGAAAGTCAATTACAAAATCATCATACAACTATGATCTAAGAATACTCTTTATAAGGTTAGAAAAACTGACTACGGGTACCTCTAATACAGGAAGTACAACTTACAACTAGGTTAGTAGAACCCTCACCAAATAATAATTGTACGTTTATAATACGTACACCTTAATTAAATACTACCTGATACTATATATAACATATAAATACCTCACTGTGAGTGGGACAGGCACAAGCCTTATTGAATAAATAAACCTACGAGTGGATACACAGATCCTTTTCCTAACTCGTGGTTTATAATAGTAATAATAACAAGTGAAACCAAAAACTAATCTGAGGGATTAGAATCCAGAAGTTCATATGAATTTAATAAATTAAAGTTAAAGTTAAATAAAGTTAATAAGTTAAAGTTAAGTAAAGTTAATAAGTTCAAGTTAAATAAAGTTAATAATTACAATTTTGACTAATATGTGAAGTTAATTTTTAAAAATTTAATTAAACATATACTAAAATAATGGAATGAGTTTAAATAATTATACAAAAGTGGAACACAGCCTAAAAATAATCAAGATAAGAGTACCGACTACTATTATCAGGGAAAATATCTGAGCTCAGAAATTTATACCTTTATAGATTGCAGAGTGTTGGGGAACGCTATCAATTAAATATTATGTTGTAAAGAAAAAAAACCTATAAAAAATATAAAGCAGGAAAAATGTGTGTGCAATTGAACTAAAAAAATGTACTAAATATCACAAAACCAGTCTGTCTTTAATAAGAGCACAGTAAATGTTCCCAAACAAACCACTCTTTCCTAATCTTGAAGTTGATGTAATGGGCACCCAAGGGTGCTAACTCTCGCTAGCAGCTGTCCTGCTGGAGGTACAGGAGAGGAAGACTGGTAGAAAGCAGCTGAAGGTACTCAAAACTGTTGGAAAGCAGCTGGAGGTACTCAAAAAAAAGAAAATGTGGAAATAATCCAGGCTGGTCGCCTATTGATTGTTTCTCTCTGTGTGGTCTGGCCTTGGTGTTGTTGTAGGGTGGCTTTAAGATTTCATGGTAGGTGCTAAAAAAAACACAGTGTGGTGTTACTACCAATCTACCAATGTCAAAAAAAAAGAAGCAAGAGATACGAGGAGGTGTTTTTATTCCTATGGGAATAAGAAGAAATAGGTCATTAAGTCCAAAAACTTGAATGACTAGACAGCTTGACCTTTTATCAGGTTGCTATCAGATGACCTTGGTCAAATAACACAAGTAATTTCCAATTGAAATACAAAATATAATTACTGTGAAAGAATATTTTATTATAATATATACACCGGTATATAGATATATTATACAAGGATGAAATATAGTAAGACTAAGCGATGGATACTTATTTGATCATCGTTCAAAAGATAGGAGTTCTGTAGACTTGAAAGGAATATAAAAAATGGAGTTTAAATTAGCTCTATTTTCCAACTGGAAGCACAAATTAACAACGAATATTGAATTATCTCTAGATGAGTTTGATCCATGAAAATAAAACATAAAAACCATGAAAATAGACTATGTGAAACTTAGTTAGCAAATGTCAAGGACTTCCAAAATGGCTGAATAAAATACTTAATAAAATGTGTATTTACCGGGGTAGAACTCATTGGATATAGTATGCTCTAAAATTCTTCAAATCCACTGCTGCTGGATAACTTCACTATACTTTTATTGTAATATTTAATCAATTTGGAACTGAGAATTAGAGGTGAATAATTGAGTCTAATGACCCCGCACACTACGATTCAGACCGAACACTCGAGAAACAATGGCAATCCAAGGCTCACGTTCACAGCTGAATCCTTCGTACCCCTCTACTAAGCATTGGCTGTCAAAGTGGGGAAACCAATGTTGCCACGTTTTAAATGTGACGTCATCAAGCATTTAAAAATTCTGAGATGGGTTTAAGTTCTATTTGAATAAACATTGAAAGAAAATAATTCTGAAAATAATTAAATAATATTTTGGATAGTTAAATAATATCTTCCCATCAATAATCGATTCTATAAGGGGCGGAACGTCACATTCCCTTTCAACCACCAGAAAAAAAATTTTATTTAAAAAAAATTTTTTTTTTTTTTTTTTTTTTTCAAAATATTAAACTAGAGTAGTAGTGCTTAGTGTATCATTCCCCGTTGATTCGCAAGATTACAAATAATCACCACTAATAATCAAGGGAAAGTAGGATGGTCACTGCAGCAAATAACGGAAATTGCAAAATATGACCCGAAGTCCTAGTAAAAGTGCTAAAGATGAGACATAATTTATAATGACAAATAAGTGTCGAATTGGCAGTAAATCCAAAGTTGAACTATCCATGGACATCAGATTTATAAGGAGTATATCCAAGGACGAACAACCAGGCAAAGGTGAGAGCGAATTCATACCATAACGCAAGTACATATACTAAAGTCACCAATGAAATCAATAACTATAATAAGTGAAGAATCAAACACTCAATCCTAAATTGGACTAGCAATGGACACCAGATTCGTAATAGCATATCCAGAGAAGAACAACTAGGAATATTTATAGAATAATTTTCACCAATACCAACTAATATAAATAGTGAACATACCAAAGGAATGCAAACACATTAACCAAAATAAATGTGGAATCAGACACTCAATCCAAAGTCAGACTATCAATGGACAACAGATTCACAAAAGCATATCCAATGAAGAACGACCAGGAAGATTTATGGACCAATTCACATCCATACTAAATCATATAAATAAATTAGGTCTACGTACACCCACATCCGGTAATACGAACCTATACAACCAAATAAACAAAATAAGTGAAGAATCGGACACTTAATCCAAAATCGGACTAGCAATGGACACCAGATTTATAGGAGCATATCCAAAGAAGAACGATCAGGAAGATTTATGGACCAATTCTCACTAATACTAAATAACTAACTAAATTAGCTCTAGATCTACCCTCATCCGGTAATATGAGCCTATCGAAACTAAATAGTAAAAATAAAGGATGAACTTATAAGTTCTATGACTCCATGGTAAATACAAAATATGACGGGAACGAGCTCCCAATCTTTCATAAGACTGTATATTCATGTGAACATACATAGGATTATCCAGGAGATATTCCTGAATCTAAGCAACAATTAATGCCTAAGGAAAGAAGAGGGAATCTACTAAAAAGAAAATCAATAATTTGTCCCAGTGGGTTCATCACTAACATTACGACTCTACGTCTATGGAAAGTCAAGCATCAATATACTATGAACTAAGAGACATAAAATAAGCAAACTAGACTTCCCTATTATCGTGTGAAAATGTGCCTGGAATATTTGGAACAATTGCACAAGAATGGTTAGGAAGTGTTGTACACCATTTCCCAACCAGAAATATTATCATGGATAAACATCTGCCTACTCTGACAAGAAAGACATGGATTACGAAATCGGATAGCAGTGATCAGTTGCTGAACTTCGAACCCACGTATTCACCAACTTTGAGCATTAACAGACTAGTTCATAAGAAGAAATATGAAGGACTCAAGAATTCATTTATAAATCAAAATTCCAAATTCATTCCAGAATCATCCTGTGGAGGAAGTAAGAATCCGAATTAATATAAAGTATTTAAGGTACCTGTGACAAATATCAATAAAGTAACCCAATAACAAACTAACAACCACAACTTCTTTCCAATATGGCAAATCCAATGACATGATATAAAAACAATAAAAAAAAATAATAGGTATGTAATCAAATATCCAAGATATAACACATAATCTAAGATATGGTAGTGTAACATAGTTCCATCTATATTAAGCAAGAATACTTGTATGAGCCCACACATCCAAATATCTTAATATATAATAATCAACAGCCCTTTTATTCTGAGAGGTTGAGTACAAAACTAAGAGTACAAGTGGAGGTTATTAACTTGGTAATACTACTGGCTGGATTAGTATTTGAGAATATTTGTCGATAATGACTCAAATGCAATCTATAATACAAAAAAAAAATAATAATAAACTCATACAAGCGGTATTACACAAGAATTCGGTACCTAATAACTAATACGTGAGAAATCATCAAGCCATGCCGAAGGATAAAAATTGCTATGGTCAGGCATTATCTGGTGATTAACAATTTAAACTAAAATACTATACCATAATAAAACTAATTAAAGGCAAACACAGGAAGATATTAGCTTAAACAACCCTGTTAAGCTAATCTTCTTCCGATGAAGTTGAAGAATCCACATCGTCCATGGTGTTGTCAGGCAGTAAATCCTTTACATGAAATTGACCAATTCGCTTATTAGTCGAATTGTCCTTTAATTCATAAATCAAAGGAGATATTACCCTTGAGACAGTACATGGGACATATTTCTGGCAAAACTTTGCAGAAATGGCATCACCCTTATTGGATTTGACAAAATTGCGCTTTAAGACTCGATCACCAACAAAGAATCGCAGATCTCGTTTCCTCAAATTATAGTGCTGCTGGTTCCTTAGGTAAGAAGTTTTTAACTTCTTCCTAATGTCTGCGAAAATATGAGGTAACGCCTGGAGATCATCTAAGCGATGAAGTTTCTCAGATATTTGAGGAAGATTTTCGGAATTGTCTGAAATTACACCAAAATAATCACCTGATAAAGCCACATTCCTACCAAAATTCAAATATGCTGGAGAGCACTGGGTAACTTCATGGACAGAAGTCCTTATGGCTTGAGCTATGGAATGAATATATTGATCCCAAGCTCTGTGATCAGGGTAAGTATAGGACCTTAGAGCTGTGACAATACTGCGATTTACTCTCTCAGTATGATTTGCTTGTGGATGGTAGGCAGCATTATAAAAGGTCTTTTGAACCTTATATTTAGCTAGAAGATCTTTAAAGGCCTTCGATACAAACTGAGGACCGTTGTCACATGACACAATTTGAGGAACACCATACACCAAAAAGACTTGTTCCTCCAAATATTTTAAAATTGCTGGAGTTGTGGCCTGGCGAAGGGGACAAACTAAAGGAAATTTAGTGAAATAATCCACAACTACCAGGCAATAGGTATTACCCTTGTAACTCCGAGGATAAGGTCCAATGAGATCCATTGAGATCATCTGCCAAGGAAAATTTATGTTCCTGAAGGAACCCATAAGTCCAGCCTGTGGTAGGTTACTTGGTTTACAAGTAGCACAAACCATGCATTTAGAAATGTACCTTTTTATAGACTTCCGCATACCAGGCCAATAATATAATTCGGCAATACGGTGATAAGTCTTATAAAAACCAAAATGACCCGCCGTAACTTCATCATGAAACATATGCAGAATATTTTCCCTATTTGGCGTAGGTACAACTATTTTCCACTCCGACATATTGGATAAGGACTCTATCGGACTTAAGATGTGTTTGTACAGAATATTATTCTCTACCTTAAAATCAGGATATTTTTGTGGGTCTTGAGTGACCCTATCAATCATATTCTGATACCACATATCAGGACTTAAAGAGGACAGATCTAGGACATTAATATCATGGACACGTGAAAGAGCATCTGCGACCACTACCCCGTTTGCCTTTCTATGGACAATCTTATATGAATAGGCAGCCAGTTTGCATATCCATCGAGAAAGCCTCTGTGAAGGGTTTTTCATACTATGAAGCCATACTAAGGAACTATGATCAGTAATTATAGTGAAATTACGACCTTCCAGATAATAACGAAAAGCTTCTAACCCATGGATGATAGCTAAGAGTTCTTTCTCCGTAGTTGAATAGTTTTTCTGGGCCTTGTTCAACTTCTTACTAGTGTACGCTATGGGGTGTTCGGAGCCATCTTTCAACTGAAATAATACGCCTCCAGAAGCTGTATTAGAGCAATCTGTCATTAGATAAAAATGCTCATCAAAATTAGGTGACATCATAACCGGAGCGCTCGTTAAAGCATCTTTAACGCGCCTAAAAGCTTCGTCAGCCTCAGGAGTCCAAGTAATGGTCTGTCCCTTTTCCTGTTCTTCAAAAGATCAGTAAGAGGTGACAACAAAGTGGAGTAGGACGGTACAAATCGCCGATAATAGCCACACATTCCCAATATCCTACGGACTTGGGTGGTGGTCTTTGGTATAGGAAAATTTTTGATAGCAACTATTTTCTCAGGATCAGTCCTCAGCCCCTGGTTATCCACAACATAACCCAAGAACTTAAGACTAGGGCGACAAAACTGACATTTATCCAGATTGACCGTTAGATTAGCTTCCTTAAGACGTAAAAATAACTTATCTAAAATTTCCATATGAAGGGAAAAATCAGGAGTGACAACCAAAATATCGTCTAAATAATAGAAAACATAGGGCTCTAACGGTGGACCAATGACTAAATCCATCAGACGACACATTGTCTGAGGAGCAGAAACAAGACCGAAAGGCATGGTGACAAACTGGAATAATCCTTTACCACTGACAGCAAAAGCAGTATACTTCTTGCTCTCTTCACTCAGTGGGATCTGTAGGAAGGCCTTAGACAAATCAATAGAAGAGATGTATTTGGCATTCTGAAGTTTGCTCAAAATCACATCTATTCTGGGGATAGGATAAGCATCCCTGTTAGTTGTGATACTGTTTAGTTTTCGACCGTCAAAGCAGATCCTGAAGGATCCATCCTTCTTCTTCGTTAACCAGAGCGGAGAACAGTAGGACGATGTTGAAGGTTCTATGATATTTAAAGCAAGCATCGAATCTACTTCCTTTTCTAAATCTGCCTGCCAGGCTTGAGGTATGGGGTACTGATATAATCTGAAAGGAGTGGGATTTCCCACTTCGATAGTGTGAGAGATTAACGACGTACGACCTAGTTTGTCTTTTGAAGAAAGAGTAGTAAATTTAGAGATCATACTCTCTAATTGCCTTTGTTCAGAGCTTGATAAACTAGCAAAATCGTGAATAGCACTAAGGGTAGATAAATTAAATTCAGATATGGAAAAAGAAAAATCAGAACAACTTAAGGTACTATTGAAAGCATTGAAAAAGTCCATACCTAAAATTATAGAATTCTGCACGGAAGGAATAACATAAAATGTAATTTCCCTACATAAATCTGCCACTGTGATTTTAATTTGGAGTTTGCCCGTAATGGACTGAACTGTACCATCTGCAGTAGATACTTGCAAAGATGAAATGGGCATAATGGGAATACTAGAATTTTTCAATAAATTTAACGAATGTGCCCCTATCAATGAAATATTAGAGCCACTATCTAACAAAGCTAAACACGATTGTCCTAAAATTTGAATAGGAAGATATGGCCTATTATCATTTTGTTTCCTAACTAATAACGAATTAATATCTAGATCTAAAGTATTTGGTTGTCTACAACCGTTATATGGAACTAACCCAGACGTATCATCATCATTAACAAAACTAGAATCTAATATAGATAATGGAACCACATTACTATCACAATTATTATTGTTACGTTGAACACTACCAATCAAAGAAGCGTTTGTAAATGACCATCTGTGATCATTTGAATCAAGCGAATCTAACGTATTATCTATAGAAATAAATTTCTGGTTTAATTTTGTTTTGTGGTGTGTGCTGCTTTCTTGAACGACACCCCTTTCCCTTTTCGTGAAGATGGGTTTGGGTTGCTGGATGTGCTTGGTCCAGCAGTTTCGTTTGACGATGGGGTTTGATTCCCTGATTGGATGTTGGACGGAGAAACGTTCAGGGGACGGACCTCCGACGTGTCGTTTCCCGAACACTTAGAACAGTTTCTTTTAAGGGTGTTCTCTCGGCCACAACCATGGCAGAAAATACGATTTTGAGGAATCCCACAATTGTAAAATGGGTGACCAGGCTGATCACAATTCCAGCAGACAAGAGAACTAACAACCGAAACATTATGTTCATGACCCTTATTTAGCCAAGAACGTTGCCTAAAGGAAGTTGGCTGAGAAGAAGAGTTAGAAGAGGATCGAGATGTGGATGGAGGTTGAGAAGACCAGGATAACGTTTCCTCCAAACGTTTGCATTTTATAGTAAGGTCATCAATGTTCTGAATGTCCATAAGAGCTAATTGTTGATGATAAAAGGGCAATAGACATTTAAGGATGATTTTAATTTTAGCTAAATCTGACAAAGGAGTGTCTAAACGACTACACATACCTAATATAGTATTAATAAACATAGTAACAGATTCCCCAGGTTTCTGCTTATGATTCTTAATTTGATCTAATAAATCATCCTGGAATGAATACGGAAGAAAATCCGACTTCAACTTTTTAATCAGATCAGACCAACAAGAAAAATTACCCCTGTTATTCATAAACCATGTAAAAGCGGTCCCGGTGAACAACTCAGCAGAAGCAGCAAACAAATCCTCTTCAGAAACACCTCTAGATATTCGAAGACATTCAACCCTTTCTAAAAATGACATCACATCAGTGTGCTGTTTTTCACCTGAAAATGAAATACCCCATTTGTGTACTTGAACAGGTTTGGAGTACGTAAAGCTAGGTACATTGACTGAAGCATTAGGAGTAGAGGTAGCAATGGGGTTAACTCTAGAATCAAGTTCACCCTCTAGTGTTAATATTTTAAGAGAAACAGACCTCTTGAACGGTTCCTGTTCTTCAGAAGGACAGTGTAGCAAGTGTACACGGGCAGAAATATGGCCTAGACGAGATGTTAATCGCGCATACTCTGTATCCTTTACAGTTCCCCTAAACTTTTCGATTTTTTTAGACAAGCTGTCCAATGTTTCAGTGATTCCTTTTTGTTGTTCCTCAAAAGGAAGGGATACAGCTGAAATTTGGAGAAAACTTCTATTGCCAGCTTCTTGTTTCAAAGCACCTCTCAAAAGATTGCGTTTTTTATCGACAGTTGTCGACTCCTCTGGCATTATGTCCCGAATCTTTAATTCATAATCCAATTCATCCACCAGAAGATGTTCAGCTTTAAAAGCACACATGATGAGAGCAAAGTTATTGACAAATAGTCCAAAGAACAGAAATATGAAAAATATGAAAATATGAAAGTTTGCACGCAAAATATATATAATATAAACCGAGAAAATATCAGCAACACACCAACAAAATCAAAATAGCCAGCAAAAAAAAAAAATATATATATAATGCAGTATATAATCTAATAAATAAGATCAAATAAATATATAAGATCAAATAAATGGATAAATAATCCAATAAATATTGTATACTCAAGTAAACCTACTACCTAAATACTGGAAGTAAATTTTTTTATTTATATGTAACTTACCACCACTCTAGAAAAAATATATATCTATAATAATAATAATAATAATCAACACTTAGTTGTACCTCCAACTATACCACTATTGACTGAAGAAATAAAATTGTTATATGAATTATATTATTAATAGCAATATTAAATATAAGTTCCCAATAAAAATTCAAAATCTAACCCAGAATGTAAGCTGCACAAACATATACTATAATGAGGTCCCAAAATATAAACAAAAATCAAAACAGCGTTTAAGAATACCTGATATGTATCAGAAATTAAAAATAAAATAAATAAGTAACAATATGTGTATAGGATACCAAACGGAAATAACAAAGAGATTTCAGATAAAAGAGAAGAATTGACCTAAATGAATACTGTCTCAGACCAAAAATAAAGCCACCACGTTGGAAAGCCGATGTAACAACTAGCTGATGATTTTCTGTTGGAGTGAATGAAAAGGGAGTGGTAAACTCCAACAGAAGTAGTAAAAAGAAGAAGGTCTACTTAATGTAGCCAAAGGACAAAAATGTGTGGCTTCTCCGTTGAAGAAGCTGGAGTAACTAAAATACAACTTTGTAGTAGTATTTGTATGGAAGGATGCCAAGACAAAGAATATCGAATTGATACAGGACTAGAGATGAGAAATCATTAACAGATAGATATAACTTGAATGGCTAGCTAAATATGTATGAGAAGGGCCACTTGACACTCAAGGAAGGATTCGGCCAATTTGCACGGCTATTTTTGGCCAGACAATAGATTAAAGGAAGTGACAATGATGGCTCGAAAAGAAGATATGAAGATAATGTTCAGAAAATAGATAGAGTAAATATAATAATATACTGAAAATAGAATGAATTTTTGGGCGCCAGAAGAAGGATAACTAGGTTAACGCTCTTCCAGGTATTCTACGCTGCTATAGAGTATGTTAAATTTGTAGTACAAGTATGTGAAAAGTTATTAAAGATTATTAAATTATAAAATATACTACTAAAAATAAAAGAGTAATAAGAAAAAAAATCACAATAAATGTATATTTATTGAATGTAACTACTAGATCTTTTTAACAATCTCTGAGTTAGGACAAGTAACTAGTGTGTAACTCTAACATGACAGGAAAAAGTGATACTAGTGAAAGTCAATTACAAAATCATCATACAACTATGATCTAAGAATACTCTTTATAAGGTTAGAAAAACTGACTACGGGTACCTCTAATACAGGAAGTACAACTTACAACTAGGTTAGTAGAACCCTCACCAAATAATAATTGTACGTTTATAATACGTACACCTTAATTAAATACTACCTGATACTATATATAACATATAAATACCTCACTGTGAGTGGGACAGGCACAAGCCTTATTGAATAAATAAACCTACGAGTGGATACACAGATCCTTTTCCTAACTCGTGGTTTATAATAGTAATAATAACAAGTGAAACCAAAAACTAATCTGAGGGATTAGAATCCAGAAGTTCATATGAATTTAATAAATTAAAGTTAAAGTTAAATAAAGTTAATAAGTTAAAGTTAAGTAAAGTTAATAAGTTCAAGTTAAATAAAGTTAATAATTACAATTTTGACTAATATGTGAAGTTAATTTTTAAAAATTTAATTAAACATATACTAAAATAATGGAATGAGTTTAAATAATTATACAAAAGTGGAACACAGCCTAAAAATAATCAAGATAAGAGTACCGACTACTATTATCAGGGAAAATATCTGAGCTCAGAAATTTATACCTTTATAGATTGCAGAGTGTTGGGGAACGCTATCAATTAAATATTATGTTGTAAAGAAAAAAAACCTATAAAAAATATAAAGCAGGAAAAATGTGTGTGCAATTGAACTAAAAAAATGTACTAAATATCACAAAACCAGTCTGTCTTTAATAAGAGCACAGTAAATGTTCCCAAACAAACCACTCTTTCCTAATCTTGAAGTTGATGTAATGGGCACCCAAGGGTGCTAACTCTCGCTAGCAGCTGTCCTGCTGGAGGTACAGGAGAGGAAGACTGGTAGAAAGCAGCTGAAGGTACTCAAAACTGTTGGAAAGCAGCTGGAGGTACTCAAAAAAAAGAAAATGTGGAAATAATCCAGGCTGGTCGCCTATTGATTGTTTCTCTCTGTGTGGTCTGGCCTTGGTGTTGTTGTAGGGTGGCTTTAAGATTTCATGGTAGGTGCTAAAAAAAACACAGTGTGGTGTTACTACCAATCTACCAATGTCAAAAAAAAAGAAGCAAGAGATACGAGGAGGTGTTTTTATTCCTATGGGAATAAGAAGAAATAGGTCATTAAGTCCAAAAACTTGAATGACTAGACAGCTTGACCTTTTATCAGGTTGCTATCAGATGACCTTGGTCAAATAACACAAGTAATTTCCAATTGAAATACAAAATATAATTACTGTGAAAGAATATTTTATTATAATATATACACCGGTATATAGATATATTATACAAGGATGAAATATAGTAAGACTAAGCGATGGATACTTATTTGATCATCGTTCAAAAGATAGGAGTTCTGTAGACTTGAAAGGAATATAAAAAATGGAGTTTAAATTAGCTCTATTTTCCAACTGGAAGCACAAATTAACAACGAATATTGAATTATCTCTAGATGAGTTTGATCCATGAAAATAAAACATAAAAACCATGAAAATAGACTATGTGAAACTTAGTTAGCAAATGTCAAGGACTTCCAAAATGGCTGAATAAAATACTTAATAAAATGTGTATTTACCGGGGTAGAACTCATTGGATATAGTATGCTCTAAAATTCTTCAAATCCACTGCTGCTGGATAACTTCACTATACTTTTATTGTAATATTTAATCAATTTGGAACTGAGAATTAGAGGTGAATAATTGAGTCTAATGACCCCGCACACTACGATTCAGACCGAACACTCGAGAAACAATGGCAATCCAAGGCTCACGTTCACAGCTGAATCCTTCGTACCCCTCTACTAAGCATTGGCTGTCAAAGTGGGGAAACCAATGTTGCCACGTTTTAAATGTGACGTCATCAAGCATTTAAAAATTCTGAGATGGGTTTAAGTTCTATTTGAATAAACATTGAAAGAAAATAATTCTGAAAATAATTAAATAATATTTTGGATAGTTAAATAATATCTTCCCATCAATAATCGATTCTATAAGGGGCGGAACGTCACAGACCTACAAATCCTCATGGACAAAATCACGTATTACAGTCAACAATATGGACTCAATATAAACGTAAAAAAACAAAGCTTATGATGGTCAGCAAGAAAAAGATAACAGAAGGTCAACTCTATAACAACCAAACTCTGTAGAAAGAGTGAGGCACTACAACTACCTCGTCACCATAATAAATGAAGAATGGACCAACAACCAAGAAATAAGAGCACGCATCGGAAAAGCTAGATCAATCTAGAACCGTATGGGGGCGTTTTTCAAGAGCCACAACCTTTCTCTTCTCTACGTCTTCTTTGTCCTTTTTTATGGTGTTGAATCATGGACCTTGAACGAGGATATCTGCCAAAAATTGGAAACCATTGCGATGTGGCTATATCGGAGAATTCTTAAAATCCCATGGACTCATCGGGTCACAAATGAGGAGGTTCTTAGAAGAATGGGGAAGAACCGAGAAGTACTAACCACCATCAAATCTCGAAAGTTGGAATACTTTGGACACATTATGCGAAATGAATCCAGATATGCCCTCCTACAAGCCAACCTGCAAGGAAAAATATTTGGAAAGCGAGGTCCAGGAAGAAGAAGAACATCCTGGTTAAAGAACCTCAGAACCTGGTTCAACACAACATCTGTGAAGCTTTTCCGCGTTGCTGCAGATAAATTGAAGATTGCCATGATGATCGCCAACATTCGTCACGGATAGGCACATCACGAAGAAGATAGTGGTAGACTTTTGTTTACGCTTTTTGATTTGGTCTAGCTGAAGATTTCACCAGTAATTTCTAAATTCTCGCTTTTTTGTTGTGATACCCAACGTTTATCGTATCCAATTTACTATTGTTCTGTAAAGAGTTTTCGTTGTTTTTTTTTCGTATTATTTTACCATATCTTATTTATTTACAAGAATGTGTTTTTGTTGTGGTTATTTCGTATATTTTTTATTTAATCCATAACCCAATACATAAATTGTTGGTGAAATGACCAAATAACATTCGGCTAGCGAAAACTGCTCATAACGTCACTCCTATCTACATAGTACAAACAGTTTCGCATTTAGGCCTCCAGAAACCATCAAATAAAATATCTATAAAAAGTGTAATTATTATAATCTAGAGCGGGTTTCATCTTTCATTTCTGGAACTCGAGCGAACATTTGATGTCATTTCTATGTAAAAACGAAACACAACTCTGAAACTGAATGTGCTCATTCCGGAAAAATGTGTACATTTTGAAGAGCGGTGAAAATGTAAGTTTATGAAATATTCAGTTTCATTTTGTTGACCTTTTATTCATCTACATGGAATTTTCAAAAAACATTTAATGAAATGAATGTTGCCGTGCATTCGACTTAATGCACATTATCTCACATGTGAAAAGCGGAATTTGATTTGATTTTCGTTTAATCAGTTAGGCAAAAATGAACAGCGGTTATCGAAATTTATGCCGAGTTTTTATCCCGAGGCTTTTAGGGCGCTGCTGTTTTAATAATTTAAGCAAATTTGGTTTTTTGACTCAATTAAATCCAAAATAACAATTATTTTGATATATCGCTCACTGAGTTCTATAGTGGCACAACCGCAAAAAAGAACAGTGAATACTGAGAGGGTATCAAAGCTTGCTTTCCTACGAAGGTAATTAAATCCATTTACTAAGGCTGAAAATCAGTACACACATTCTAAATTAAATATAAATAAAAGTTATTATAGTCGGTCAGTTGTATGACGGGACAGAGCCGGTCGGTCGGCCCCAGTGAATGTACAGGGTTATTCACTATATTTTGACCCCCTTGTAAACTGTTTTATTTACAGAATTAGAAAAAAATGTAAAATACAAAAGTTATTCGATATTTAAATTATGATTTTTTGACATATATATCGTACTAGTGACCTCATCTATTTGGACGTGATGACGTAATCGACTATTTTTTTAAATGGGAAAAAGGGTCGAGTGCTAGCTCATTTCAAAGGTTATTCAATTCCCTATTCAGAAATATAAACATTAATATGATTAATTATACAGGGTGCCCAAAAAAAATTTTAATTAAATTAATTGTTTAAATAATAGTTCAAAAATTTTTTTGGACACCCTGTATAAATAATGATCTTAATGTTTATAGTACTGTATAAAGACTTGAATAACCTTTCAAATGAGCTAGCACACGACCCCTATTCTCATTTAAAAAAAAATAGTCGATGAAGTCATCACGCCCAGATAGATGACGTCACTAGTCCGATATATATGTCAAAAAATTATAATTAAAAAATCGAATACCTTTTGTATTTCACATTTTTTCACAACCCTGTACATTCATTGGGGCCGACCGACCGGCTCTGTCCCGTCATACAGCTGACCGACTATAATAACTTTTATTTATATTCAATTTAGAATGTGTGTAATGATTTTCAGCCTTAGTTAAATGGATTTAATTACCTTCGTAGGAAAGTAACTTTGATACCCTCTCAGTAACCCCTGTTCTACGTTTCGCCTGACCGACCGCAGTATGTTTCTCTAAACAATCACAGTAATCACAGTAATTAAATCACAGTAATTAAATTTAAAGAGATTTTTCAGCGCTGCCTCTCCGTCTAAAATACTTGTCAATGAATGGTTAGATATTCCTTTTTTTCCATTGTATGAATTTCGAGATCTTTGATATAAATATACCAGTATTGAAGTTTTATAGTGTTTTAACAAAGATGGTCGGTCGTAAGTAGTGGCATAAAATGTTCATAAAATAGACGTTTTTATTTTTTAATTTTTTAATCATTAGGTTTGTTCTAACAAACAGTCAAACTAGTCAGAAACCGTCAGCAAACAGTTGGTCAGTGAGAGAACATAATACAGTCACCAGTGCTATCCCCTTTACTCGCGCTGGTTCACTATTCGCTGATGGTTTCAAACCGTTTGAAACTGATGCTAGAACAAACCTATTGTTATATTCGCAATAAAGATATACTATATAAACACAACAATATTTTTCTTACTAATAACTAAAAAATAATTTTAAAATGGTTATCAGTTATATAGGTCTGGATCCCGCGTATGAAAAAAAAGTTGATTAATAGCAAGCTGAAAATTTGTTAATAGCTTAAGGTTGTCTAGTCGAATAAACTTTGATATATGGGAACACTGTAACAGGGGCAGTTTTAATTGTGGAACAGGTTAAAAATTTGGAACGGTCAGACCACGAAGACGGCACATTTATTTTGTCCGACAGAACAGATTTAAACTCTCTGAACAGAGATTAAACTCTCATGCAAAAATCAGACTGCTATTTATCACCTGTCATAATTCCTGTCATTTGACATATTCTACAAGTTCCACTCATTAAAACGCCCATGTGGTGATAAATAGCAGTCTGATTTTTGCATGAGAGTTTAATCTCTGTTCGAAGAGTTTAAGTCTGTTCTGTCGGACAAAATACATGTGCCGTTTTCGTGGTTTGACCGTTCTAAATTTTTAACCTGTTCCACAATTAAAACTTGCCCTGTTCCAGTGTTCCCATATATCAAAGTTTGCCCGACTAGACACCCTTAAGCTATTAACAAATTTTCAGCTTGCTATTAATCAACTTTTTTTTCATACGCGGGATCCAGACCTAATAGAATAACCTTGTTTATAGAAACAAGAATAAAAACATTAAATGTAAGTTGATGTAAAATTCATTGTGACTTTTATTAATTGCATTAAATCGAATAAGATACATTAGATCTTCCTACTTTTTTCTGGAAATTGGAATTTTATTTTGATAGACCCTATTAATTTCAATGTCTTCAAAAGAGAATAATTTGTTAAAATTTATGGTTCGTATTTCTTCGAATAAGTTGACCATTTTAAAATAAAATCCGTTAAAGGAAGTTTTATACAGGAAAATACTATGATTCTTTTCGGCTTTCAGTATTGAAACATCACTTAACAAAGACTTCTCCCTAAAAACCTTAAAGTAATACATAAAGTCGAAATGAAAAAAACTTTGCACACCCTTACTTTTGTACCTTGTTTAACAAAATAAAAAGCATTGTTATTGGTTCTTCCACCACTCTTTGCTACATTAACCTGTTCCATCAATGCAATTATAATGTTAAGCTGCCTGGAAATGTCTCCCAAATCCCAGTATAACTTAAAACCGCTCATCTGTCTTCTTCTGTGTATTTCCGGTACATGTTTGCGTTTGCCTGCATTTTGTGATGTCACACGGATCTTTAACTGATCTGGCTCGAACGTTTATCTTCCTATTGTACATTTAATAAGATTGTCAAGAGTTTCGGAGGCCTTTAATTCTGTTTTGTATTCACTTCTTACATTCTTATTCTTCTTACATTATAAGTGAAATATAAGAAAAAGTAAACCTATACTGACACAACTTTGTTCTTTCATGGCATAAAGTAAAGTATTTGAATTAAAGAAAATTCTCTACCGACACAACCTTATATTTTGGTGACACAAAGAGTATGCTTGCCAAAAAATTCATTCCATACTGGCACAACTTTTAATGTGCCGGTATAGACTAAAAAATCAGATATTTTTATTGAAGGTTACGAAAACTAAAAAGTGGCATAATATTAGTTTTATGAAAATGTGCCGGTATTTCACGTAGAAACAACACAAACACACCTACAACAGCATATTAAATATGTGACGGTATAGTGCTGCCGCTCGAGCGAAATGGAGGGAAATATGCACGTGGTACAACTCTATCTAGCGGATTCTATGCAAGCTACCTTTATGCCGGTTTCGTTCAATTATAAAGTGAAATTTCGTAATTTTTAAGTAGTGGTTATCAAAAAATACCATTTTCTGAAAATATGCCATTATAGAACTCAGTGAGCGATGATATCGTCTTCTGTAATATAACATTTTTGTTTTTTTTTTATTGTAATAAAAATTATAATAAAAAAATCACAATTACAGACAGACAAGATGACAATTGAATGCTATGCTGGAACAACGTTGTAACCGTCAATATTTTCATATGTGGGTTTTCCATGGAACAATGTTCTAAATGGGCATAAGAATGTACTGCTAACTGTGGGGAATGTTATCAGACTTAATTTTGCCTGTTTTGGTAGTTTGAAAATTAGTGAATCTTCAACTTTCGGTGTAACAACGTTGTATGTGTTACAGTGGGTCGTCTTTCGCGCCAAATTTTCTGCATGTGTTTTGTAAATCAACGTTTTCAATTGTGTAATTTGTCATTTCGAGCTAAAATGGACATTAGTATAACCAAGTCAGTGATTACCCAAATTAACAGAGGGAAAACACGTTTCTTAATTTCAGGTGTACTTCATTTTTTATTTCTAAAACAACGTTTTAAGCGCCTTACTTCCACACAACAACGTTTTAACCGACGCGGATTTAACACCTTGTTTTATTAAACTATCGCATATATCAGGGTTGGGCAAGCTCCTCGATAGTCCGAGCCATTTTTCAAAATTTGAAATTTTTTAAAAAATATAAAAAAGGTATTCAATTTTTCTCTCAGTGTTTGGATTTCACGAGTTTTAAAGTGAAATAAAATAGTTCACATTGTTGTTTCCTACAAGCAGCCTTTATATGTCAGGATACTTCGATTCTTCATCATCCTTCCATCTTTATCTGGGACGGACTAGTGATCTTCTACGGTCAGGTCTATCAATAAACACTGTCTGTAACACTCTGTCTTCCTCTGATTTTCCTCTGACCTACCACAAGCTAAGGTTAGCTTTTATATGTCTGACGATGTTTTCATTACTACACACAGTCACCAGTTCAGCTGTGCGGCACCTTCTCCACTCTCCTGCCAATTCATCTCTTTGAAGGCCAATTATCATTCTGAGAACTTTTCTTTCAAAAACCAGCCACATATTTATTTCTCGCTGATGTATAGTCTTAGTCCATGCTTCAATTCCATATGTAATAAGTCGTCGAATAATTGACATGTACAATCTTAACTTAGATTGTCATTTCAGCAGCTTAGATCTTAATAATGACAGGGAGTATAATGCTTTATTCCACGCAGCTATCATTGCTGAGACCTCTATTTATATGTTGTTGTCATCCGTGATTACCGCCCTTAGATATTTAAACTATTTTTACACTTCGAAGTTGTGGTCATTGGTAGTTATGTTCTGCCTAACTCTTGGTCTTTTATTTTGGGTTACTAGCATGTATTTCGTTTTCTCTTCATTTATTCGAAAGCCCAGACTACCTGCTGTTCGTTGAGTTGTAAAAACACCTCTCTCTAGACTCTAGACTCTAGATCATCAGCAAAGGCCAACAATAGTTTTGATCATTGATTCGTAAATTCTTCTGTCAGCTCAGATGATATTTTAATTATTACATATTCTAAGGCCCAATTGAATAGCAACGTTGATACAGGTCTTCTTGTCTAAGTACTGATGTTACACTTAGTCTTTTATACTTGTTGTGAGTAATTTAAGATATTTAACACTAAAATTAAAAGAAATTGAGGCACATTTATTGAGAGCCACAAATAATCCTACAAAGAGCCACATGTGGCTCGCGATCCACAGTTTGGCCACCCCTGGCATATATGTTCATAAATGCTTGTTTTGTATAATCTAAGGTTATTTTTGTTGATATTAATGTTATGCATCGTACAATCTATTATATTACACTAATAAATATTTTTTTCAATATAATCAATTATTATAAAGTGTTTTTTTTTTCAATTTGTCAACAAAATGTGATTTGGCGTGTATAACGTTGTTCGTTCTAGCATAGCATTCAATTATAAAATAAAGCAACATCAAAAATCAAACTAAACAATACCGTATCACAAGAATTTCCCGTAACAATAGAATTAAGACAAGGATGCTGCCTCTCTCCAATACTATTTAAGATTTATTTACCTAAATTAATCATTAAACATTGGAGAAGAGCGTGTTCAGGGATGAGTATTCAACTTGATGACGATACAACATTGTATACGCATACGCTATATACACGATAAGAAAGATTTAGATTTCCTGACGAGACGGTTATTTCGAACATATGAAGAGTCAGGGCCGGATTTAAGGGGGGGTAGGCTGGGCAGCTACAAAGCTACAAACGTATAAAAATCAGCACATTATTCAGATAGAATAATTTTTGTCAATCAATTAACTGCGATATTTCTTTACATGTCAGGTTTCACTCCCGTCGAAAGCTTTCTCATATTTTTGTATAATCAGATTAAAGGAGCATTATCCAAAAATTCAGAAGACGATGAGAACAATTTGAAATTCATAGCGATGCAAGTGGTTTGTATAATCCAATGTTTTTAATAGAAACAGGAATATTTGCAATATTTTGAAATCTCAGAGAGGACAAACAGCACAAGTCGTATTCTCCAAGATCCAAACATTGACCTTAATTCAGGAGTGGCGGCACTTAGATCACTTCATCAATTTATATTCTTTTAAGGAATATTCGACTGACAACTCTGAATTATGCAGAGACTAAAATGCCAACATTAGAGAAATTTAGAACTCAAAATTTTACTGTTATAGATCAGTTATAGATCAGTTCAGTCCTTCTTTAAGTCAGAGGCGTTCTGCATATAAATCCCTTGATTCCAATTTTGGGTTTTTACATCATTTGAAAAATCTAACTCACAATCAAGTTGATACTGATGCACTGAAGCTTACCGACATTTATAGCAATGATTTACATGAAAACCTAGGTGTCGACCTGATATAATTTGTAGAATTTTTCAATTCATCGGCTCATCGAAATCGGCTCATCAAATATAAGTGCAGAACTTCAAATGTACCGACTGATTAAAGAAAAAAAATGTGAAAGATACGTTTCCAAATGCTAAGGTGACACTTCGTTTATATTTAGTTCTGAGACTAACTAATTGCATTGGAGAGAGATCATTCTCAAAACTGAAGTTAATTAAAAATCGACTTCGGTCTATGATGGGTCATCATACGTAGCGTTTAAATCATCTTTTTATGATGATCGCTGAACATGTCTTAAAGCAACTAGACATAGTAGACATGCCTGATATTATCAAGGAATTTTCAATTAAAAAATCTCGAAAGTACCCGGACTTTAACCATACATGTTACTACTTTTATTTCTAATATTTTACTGTCACAGCATACAGTTCTTGTGTTTTTTTTATTTAAAAATATATTTAAAAAAATTGAATCAACATTTTTTAATTTCTAAAAGGTAAAATCCTGTAGATTCCGCCATCCTGGGCCATCTAGAGTTGCTGATCAGGACGCTCAGATCTTAAGAGGGGAGCAATGTAGCAAAACAATGAATCACCGGCCGCAAGACGTAAGCGGAGAAAATTCTGGTCGAAGCACGATATACGTGGAATCGACGCGCGGTGCTTGGAAGGTCAGACGATAGTCAGAGAGCTGGCTTAGCCTGGAACGATCGAGAATTACGGCTAGAGTATATAAGGATACGAATTTTGTAAATAGAGTTAGTTGATAATATAAATTCGATCTGTAACTTGTATAAATAAATGTATAAACGAACCGAGAGTGTTATTTTAACAGTAATTACACTAATCAAGCTACAATATTATGGCATCAATGTTTGGAACTTTACGAGGTCCCTCTTCAGGTGACAGTGATAACATCGATTTTTTTTAATGGAAAAGTACATCATGTAACACCTAATTTAAAAGCTTTTGAAAGACTGATTACAAAAACGTATAATACTTCAATCCTTTTTGAAACCGTAGGCGCAAAATTTCGGTCGAATTATTTTGAAATATATTAATTTTTTTCCAATCATGCGAAAACTAATAAGTATTTTTGAAAATTTTAAACGCAGAATGAAATATTACAATAGTATCGAGTTAAAAGTCCCTGAGAACTTCTATAATGATTATTTTAATAAGTCACAGGGCGGAAACAAAAAAGAAAATTTAGTCGGATTTTAATTTCAAATATTATATCATTCAAAAGAAACTTGTGTTTATTCTAAGAGACTTTTAGCCCTCGGTAATAATGTAATCTTTTATTCTGCGTTTAAATTTTTAAAAAATACCTATTAGTTTTCTCAGGATTTGGAAAAAATTAATGCGTTTAAAAACAATTCGATCGAAAGGTTGCGCCTATGCTCTTAAAAAGGATTAAAGGATTATACATTTTTGTAATCAGTATTTTAAACGCTTCTAAATGAGCTATCATATGATACACTTTCCCATTTAAAAAATCAAAATTTTGCCTGTCACCTGAAGAAGGATGGCGTAAAGTTCGAAACATTGATGCTATAATATACTTTGACTATTTTAAAAATCGACCTGTCCGAGCGTTTTGCTTAAGTGCTAGAAATAAATAATTTATTAAGGGGGGGTTACACTTATTCCAGGGCACTGTATCAGTATACTTGAAAATTCAAATAAGCAGAGAGATATAAACATCTTTAAAAAAAAAGAGAACTCTATCTACTCAAAGGATGTGCATAGTACTAATATTTAATTAAAATATTTTAAGTCTGCGAAATTTCTTAATTACTATCCATTTACCTCGATTCTATTTTCTTCTGTGTAATAGGTGAAGTTGTGTCTGACGTGAGGCGGATGAATTACTAAATTAAATTAATCTGCTAGAAGGAAAATTTTGCACCGAAAGTCGGTCTGTTGACTCTGAAGTTTACCCGAGTATTAATAAACATACTTATGTAATTTACTTCCTCGCCAACACTTTCGCAACGTCAGGAAACCGATGGGAATTCGCAAAGGTGTTTTTGAATTAAATTATGTACATAGTAATGAGCTTAAGAAGGCAATCTTTTATAATAAAAGTGTGTTTCCTAACATGATGCAGCTGAAAAGATTAAATATAATTTGATATAGTGGTTTCTTCTTTGAGATAAGAAATTTATATTTTTTAGGTGCTGAAATATCGATTTCAAAACTGGTTTTGTATTAAAGCTGTAAAGTTGTAAACGTCACAGGTTTGTTAATTTATATTTATATTTAAGTCGTTTAAAATACATTTTTCTATTTACATCTTTTCATATACATAATTTTATACATTTAAAGGGGATGTAACGCTAATTCGCGTCCGCAGGTAATACTTCAGGTGTACCCTGGGTAAAATAAAGAACTAGCACAAGAGGCGCCAGACAATCTTTCCAAAGATCTCCTGGCAGAAGTATGTCGCAGTTTTTTTTAGAATAAATAAAGATGACACAGTCAATGAATGGACTTTCCAAGGAACAAATTACAAAAGAAATTGGACCCAATGTAAGACTTTGCCAATTAAATAATAGAAAGTATTCTCTTCTTTAAGTACCGTGCCCAAATTTTTAGGCGTGGGTAGCTTCCATAACAATTTGCCGATGTCGTTCTCGATCTTGTGCGGCATGTAACAATTGATCTGCTGATAAGCCAGTCCATTGACGAAGGTTTCGGAGCCATGAATATTTCTTTCGACCAATTCCTCTTTTTCCGTCGATCTTTCCATTGAGTATTAACTGCAGCATCCTGTATCTGCTACCTCTCATTATATGCCCCAGATATTCAAGTTTTCTCTTTTTTATCATCTTCATTAAGTCACCTTCGCCTTGACCTACTCTGTTTACCTAAGACTTCTCTGTTTGAAATGCGTTGAACCCAAGATATTCTGAGCATTCTACGATACGACCACATCTCAAAGGCTTCTAATTTGTTCATCATGTTAACCTTCATGATCCAGATTTCACATCCATATAGTAATACAGGATACACATAACATTTTAGGAACATAATTCTTAGTTGTAAGTTCAGCTGAGAGTTGCTCAGAATAGATCTAAGTTTCATAAATGCTCCTCTTGCAATTTCTATACGAGTTTTAATTTCTTCATCCGGATTTAGTGTCTCGTTTATCCAATATCCTAGGTATTTAAAATGGTTAACTTTTGTTATTGATTCATCACTGACAATTAGTTGCATAGGGCCGACGTCTTGTTTACTAACCACAAGTAACTTTGTCTTTGTTGCATTTATGTTAAGTCCGTTATTGGAGCATTCTCTAGTGACTCGATCAAAAATGAATTGAAGATCTTCGATATTTTCAGCCATGATCGCGGTGTCGTCTGCATATCTGATGTTGTTAATAGTTTCTCCCCCGATTCGAACTTCACATTGTCCTTCCAAGGCTTCATTAAAAATTATTGCTGAGTATACGTTAAACAAAGTTGGGGATAACACACAACCCTGTCTGACACCTCTTTGAATGCAAATGTTGTCTGTTTCTTTGCCGTCTACCAGAATAGATGCTTCTTGATTCCAATATAGATGTTGTAAAAGTCTCAGATCTTTATCATCTATTCCAATCATTTCTAGATATTCAAACAACCTATCATGTTGAACTCTATCAAACGCCTTCTCAAAATCTATAAAGCAGACGTAAATTGGTTTCTGTACTTCCCATGATCGTTGAAGTAATGTTAACATTGAGAACAAAGCTTCCCTTGTTCCCAATCCTTCTCTGAAACCGAATTGTTTGTTTCCCATTGATTGTCTCTTCACATTTCTGCTTGATTCTATTAAGAATTATCTTAAGAAGTAGCTTGAGAGAGTGGCTCATGAGACTAATTAGTCCAAAGTCTTTACATGATGATGCATTAGGTTTTTTTGGGAGTGGAATAAATGTAGACTCCAACGATATATGTGGCATCATTCCAGTCTCGTATATATGGTTATAAATGTTTGTTAATTGTGAGACATTGTCGTCATCCAGAAGTTTGAGCCAGTCTGATGGTATTTGGTCAGGGCCTGGAGATTTCCCATTTTTGCTCTGTTTGATGGCTTTCTCTACTTCCGCTTTTAAAATACTAGGACCAGTATTCTTATACTTTGTGGTGTTAAGTGGTGGCCTCGTACCCAGGAAGAGCTCTTTTATATAGTTAGTCCATTCTTCCTTTTTTTCATCCAAGTCGAGAATTATGTTACCTTTGGAGTTTCTCATAAAGTGAGGAGTTCTTTTTCTCTGAGTGTAGGTAATTTATTTAAGCTTTTTATGTATACTAAATTCGTCATGTTTTCTTTGTAACTTCCATTTCACGACATCTTTGTTCCATCCAGTCCTCTTTTGCTCGCTTAACCTCGTATCTTATTTGTCGATATATCTCTCTATACCGAATCTCATCTTTGTTTTTCCAATTTCTTCTTTGTTGAATAGAGTCATTTTATCGGTCATCCAATCCTTTTTCTTTATTGGGTCTTTTTCTGGTTTCAAAACTTCGTTTGCTATGGTGACCATGGCGGAATTCATGATATCTAGATTTTGACCGATATTTTCTTGTTCAGATCTTTCTAACTGTTTTTTAATCTCACGATTTATCTTATTTCCGAACTCATCTGCGGCATTTCTTAGGAGTCGAGTATTCGGTTTCTTCTGCGTTGTGGGGGCTTTTATTCTTTTTAGTTTTAGTTTGAATCCAGCACAGAGCAGATTAAGGTTAGTTGCTGCGTCTGCACTTGGGTATGTTTTTGCAGATGTAGTACTGTTTCTAAACCTTCTATTAATGATAATGTAGTCAATTTTATTTCTGACTATCTTTCCCTCTTGATCAGCTGGAAATTTCCAGGTATATAGTCGTCTTTTAGGTTGCTGAAACAAAATATTTTCTATAATGCATTTCTCTTCTTGGCAGAACTGTATTAGTCTTTGCCCTCTTTCGTTCCTTTCTCCAAGTCCATACTTTTCGGTTATATCTTGTGTGATTTCGGCACCAACTTTTGAGTTGAAGTCTCCCATAATAATTGTAGCTTCATGTTTTTTTGTGCTCCGGAGAATTTGTTTTATTTCGCTGTAGAATTGCTCAATTTCTTCATCTGGTTTGTCAGCTGTTGGTGCATAGATTTGTATTATATTAATATTCAGCAGTTTATTTTGCAGCTGAATCATCATGATACGATCATTGAAGGGGACGAAATTTCGGATACAGTTACGAATTTCTTCTTTGACAATGATTGTGACTCCGTTACGTCTGGGTCCTTCTGCCTTTCCCGAGTGGTATACAATGTATCCATTACTCTCAAATATGTTTGACCCTAGCCATTTCGTCTCGCATATACCTAGGATAGGAATGTCTACTCTGGCCATTTCTAGCTGAATATTTTGTAATTTTGCACCTTCAAACATAGTTGTTACGTTCCACGTAGCTATCTTGTGTAAATACAAAATGGCGGAATTTAAAAAAAAAACAGTGTTGACTTTTTTCATTAAAACATCCAGTATATTTTTCCGTAACTTGAAAAAATAGTCATTTACCTATCCAGTGATATAAAAACTTTTAAAATCGGTTATCAAATGGCTGAGAAATTAATTTTTAAAATGAGAAATGCAATGTGGAAATCACATAACATAATATCAATTTGCTTATAATGTTATTTAGGTATGTGATATCCACGTTGCACCTCTCATTTTAAAAATTAATTACTCAGTGATTTGAAAACCGATTTTAAAAAACTTTATATCGCTGGATAGGCGAATGACCCTTCTTTCAATTTACGAAAAGATATACTGGGTGTTCCATTAAGAAAAAGTCAAACAACGTTTTTTTCAAAAATCCGCCATTTTTTTTTTTCGTATTTGAAAGCTATATAAAAAATTCAATCAATTCAGACAAAACTTTTACTAAAATAAAACATTTCAGCGAAAACCGCATATTTCTATCTTGAAGCGTTTAGAAGTTATAGGCAGTTAAAATGGGGAAAAATATAAGTGGACACCCGGTACAAAAACTGTGATATAGCCATACGCTAAATAAAATATATATTTAAAAAATTATTTTATTTCAATTTCTATTAATTTTATTAATTTGTTAATTTTATATTTTTTCCTTTACTTTATTGCTTATGGCAGGGTAGCAAAATATGCTAAATGTGCAGTCACTCGAGCGTTATTGGGACCTATTGGGTTGTAAAGAGTAGGTCCTAAAACCAAAAAAGTTAAATAAAGTTTTCAATTTTAGTAGGGACTTCCTATTCTTAACCCGGCACCTGCCACGTGGCTTTGCATGGCGCCAACTGCCACGTGGGTTGCTCACAGCACCCCTTAAAAATTTTCTGTGATCTACTTGTTCAAAAAACAAAAAAATGTGTTGAGTAACACAAGAATATAAAAAAAACATGTTTTATTAACTTATTATCAACTAATATGTTATAAAAGTTAAAAGGTGTTATAAGCAAATTAGCAAGTACCAAGCCATAATAAATGAAGTCAAGTAAAATATCTAAAAAATTAAGATATAGTCAGTAAAGAGTCTATACTAATAATTTAAATCAGTTATAGCAATAAAAAAATGTAAACACCTGTTGACCTGTTTATCAAAAATACAAAAAAAAAATTAAAACTTAAAGTACCAGATGATGATAGCCCAATTCGACTTTAGAGCTAGTTCAGAATGACACTAAATAACCACTTCAAACACTAACACATTTATGCTATATAATATTATAGAAAGCTACTATGACGCACAGTCTGGTTACCAAACTTGAAATACCAAATATTTGATAAAAATGTGTTATGGGGTGCTGCTAGCGCCCCACGTGGCAGGTGCCGGGTTAATTTAATTTTCCATTTCCAACAATCGTTTTTTTTTTAGCTTATAGCGCCACCTACCCATAATTCGAAAAAATGTCTCGAATACAAGTTACTTATTTTTACGTAAGGAATCCAAATCTTCTATAAAAAATGGGGGCTCCTATTTAAGATTTTAAAGTAACCCCCCACCCCACCTCCGTGGAGGGTCGTGTTTGGTGCCATCCGATAGATTTTTCAAAAATATTGAATAAGTGTATTTTCAGTTTTTCGATGTGATGTTCATTTCGCGAAATATCGCGGGATTCTTATTTAAAATATTAAATTTACCCCCCTTCCCTCTCCGTGGGAAGTCGTGTTTGGTATCATTCGATAGACTTTAAAAAAATATTGAGCACGTATTTTTTAGTTTTTCGATCTGTCATTCATTTCGCGAAATGTTCGCTTTTTTCTTGTGAAATTTTATGGCTCACCCATTTCCTTATGCCCCCGCTAAAATCGTCAGATTTTTAAATATACATTGTTTTGCATGTATTTAACTTACCTTATCTTAATCTGACGATTTCGAGTTTTTCTAAGGATAGATTTTTTTTCGCCCCCCGCCCTGAACGAACTCCCCTGCATTAAGAGCCAATATTTGGTAAAAGTATATTTTCAGGGTACAAGGTTTCTCCTCAGGTAGTAATCTGACTTGCTCGAGTAACTGCAAAAATCCCCGCTTGGGCTCCCCTACCATTATAAAAATATGTACTTGACGCCCATTTATAATAATTAATATTCTGTCTTCTGTCCTTATCTTTTCCTCGAATTAAAAGAAAATAACTAAACAATCACAGTCATATATTAATTTTCCATGGTTTTATGCCGCACTCTAAGCTTTGTCAGTTCGCTACTTAAAACCGCATTTCTCTAAAAAATTCATTTATATCGTTCAATATTTCTTGGAGTGAATAGTGTTTTGTACCTGTTCTTTTTCTTCTTAACGTGCCCTATCAAGTCCCCTTGACGTTGGCGATTAACATGGCGAAACTGTCTCTGTCTCGAGCTATTCTCGAGCAGTCTACTGCTTTCGGTCTAATGATTTCGGTCTAATTGTCGTGTACCATAATTTCCGTCACTACGTTGTCCCCTTGGGTTTTTAAAAATGCTTTACATTTTTCTTTCATCTGCGCACAACAAATCCAACGCTTGCCGTCATTTTTTAAATAATTTTGAAAACGATGTTTGAAGCCATTCAACACAATCAATTATTGTTTCTCTTTTTCACTAAGAACGATTTTCATTGGCAAGCAAATTAACACTGTATCGTATACAGATAGATCGCACTCTATACTAAATATTTTTTGCACGATTGATCATTCTTGACTGTTTACCGTGAGAGATTTTACGTCAGTAGGTGACATTTACTAGCAACTCGACGGTAAGTAATCCAACTCGACGGTAAGTACTCCAACTCGATGGTAAGTAATTCACTTACCGTCGAGTTAAAAAATCTCTTAATTTTAATTTATTTTTTGAAAGAATAAAGAAAACTAACGAATTATTTATTAATATTGAACCTTGTGGTACAATTTGTTAAATTATTTAATGAAATCCCACTTGTTTGGGCTGTGGTTTCACTTCTAACAGAAACTCCTGCAGAATCGCATACATTACTAGTATTACTAGTATTGCACAATATTTTTTCGGCAAAATCTATTTTATTTTGAAGAGAATCTTCTACATAGCTTTCTGCCATTGTCGATGAACGCCAACCTCCATGACGCTTTAATCAGAGGACATCAACACCTTTATTAGCCAAAAGCGTTGCTGATGTCCTCCTGAACGAATGTCCAGTATAGTTCTTGCGATTAGGCAAATTTAAGAATTTGGCAATTTGAGAAGGCCAGCCCCTGATTGTCCGTTTCCCTATTACTTGAGCACAACATTTTCCTTTGGCGTATCTTAAGAACAAATGATTTGATTTTACTTGTAATGGACGAAGTTTTATATACTTTTGCAGAATTTCTAAATATGGAATTTTATCGTCTGGTTTATTAACGACTGTAAAAGTACGCTGGATGTTCATTTTTGTATTGGGTACTTTTACAATCATTAAACCATCGGTTTGTTGGATGTCATTCATAGTAATATTATATAATTCTTCTCTTCTACAGGCACCAGATATTCCCAATATCATTGCGACCTACAAATTATGAAAAAATCTTCATTAGAGTATTTCTTTTACCTAAACTAGCTTATATTACCTTGTGAACTAGAAATTCTTCATCCGGTGCTTCCATCAGAAATTTTTCAAATTGATCCCGTATAAAAATGCTCGCCTTCTTAGGCCTATAGCCAACATTTTTTCTCTTCAAATACGCGATCAAAGTTGAAAACTTGGAAATATCAATGCCATCATAAAGAAAAACGGTGGATTTAATCATTGAATATTCTGCCCAGAGGCTTCCAGGAACTTTCAACTGCATATGTCTTTGAACGAAATATGCCAATAGAGTCTTTTCTTCGATTCTTAAATTCTTGCCTTCGCACCATTTTTTAAAACTTGGGTAGGTGTTTTGATAACGGATTTTGGATTTTTCGGGAATAATTGCGGAACACCCTTCTTCCCAAGCCCGTTCAATTTCTTCAAATTCACTTTCGCTCATATTTTAATTTATAATAATCAAATTGTACTTAAAATTATTGACAACTAAATAAAAACTCAATTCTCCATTGTTGTTATGCACCCTAGTTACTACCTAACAACCAAAGTATCTATCTTGATAAAATAAATGAAACTAGTCAATATGACGAAAATGTTTAATTTTATAATTTATAATGGTATCAATCGTGCAAAAAACGTTATAAGCATGTCGAACGTTAAGGGTAACCGGTCTCAGACAATAATAAACAATTGTCTTCGATCGGTATAAAACCCTTACCGTTCTCCATACTTAATATACTATTGTGGTATACATAATATTACTTTTTATTTGATTACCATAAATGCATAACCAATAAAATACTTACAAATTAAAAAGCTATTAAAAGGTAACTAGAAGGATTACGATGCCCGGGACTCAATTCGACCATCTAAATATTTTTACCCTTCTTAATTCAGGTATACGGGACTCAACTTACCTATGCCCATAAAATTAAAACACTAAATAAATAAACGTCCGGCCATTTATGAAACTCTCCGAAAATAAAAATGTTTTATGAGCATGAATTACACTCGTTTCATTGGTAGGCGGACTTCAAGATTTGTTTAGCCGTGTTTTATTTTCATGAAACGTGTTTTACGTTTCATGTTTCATGTTTTACGTTTCATGTTTCGTTGGTGTGCGGCTTACCTTAATAGTCCTGTCGCCAGCAGGGGTACAACGGCCTCCTTAATTCAGATGGACTTACCCAAGTTTTCGTTATGTATTTTGACCCGTAGAACACGAATTTTTTGGGTAACAGTCGATCTGGATGTCGATAAGATTGTTATAAACAAAGAACTTGAGGAATCACATAACAGCGATTTTTCGCAAAATAAAGCATTTTTTTTTTGTATATTTTGAGTCATTCTAAGCAAAAAATGTTTTTACAAGTTTTTTCGTAGGATGCATAGTTTTCGACATAAACGAGGTTGAACTTTTAAAATATCGAAAAATTGCAATTTTTGAACCCGAATAACTTTTGATTGAAAAATAAAATAGCAATTCTGCTTACTGCATTTGAAAGTTCAAGTCAAATTCTATCGGCTTTGATTATTTTCATTGCTAAAAAATAATTTTTTTATTGTTAAAAAAAGCTATAAACACATAGTGATTGAATGGTGTTTTCAATGCATTTCTAATTTGAAATCAAACGAGTAGGCGCGCATACAGAATTTCTACGTATATTACGTACATTAAAACGCATGCATTTGGCACAGGAAACACTATGTGTTTATAGCTTTGTTTGACAAATAAAAACTTAATTTTTAACAATGCAAATAATCAAAACCGATGTAATTTGACTTGAACTTTCAAATGCAGTAAGCAGAATTGCTATTTTGTTTTTAAATCAAAAGTTATTCCGGTTCAAAAATTGCACTTTTTCGATTTTTTGAAAGTTCAACCGCGTTTATCTCGAAAACTATGCATCCTACGAAAAAACTTGTAAGACCATTTTTTGCTGAGAATCACCCAAAAAAATACAAAAAAATGTTTTGTTTTGCGAAAAATCGCTGCTATGTAATTCCTCAAGTTCTTTGTTTATAACAACCTTATCGACATCCGGATCAACTGTTACCCAAAAAACTCGTGTTCTACGGGTCAAAATACATAAAAAAAATTTGGGTAAGTCCATCTGAATTAAGGAGGCCGTTGTACCCCCCCTGGCGACAGGACTATAAGGACTGACACATTTATCAGCATATCCTCCATGGTATTTTTAATGTACGTCTGTACAACCACATTTCAAAGGCCTCTAACCGATTAATGGTGGATATTTTTAATGTCCATGCTTCAACACTGTATAAAAGACCTGACCAAATGTAACATTTAATTATAGGCTTTCGAAGTTGAAGTTGCAAATTATCATTACAGAAGAATGACCTCATTTTTTAAAATGTGCCGGATATCTCGATTCTACATTTTATCTCTTTTTGAACCTGTAAGACAATTTAGTCATTCACCAATATTCATGGATGAACTTTATCAGATGAACAACAAGGATTCAGATCCGGAAGATCCTGCGTAGACGCCGTATTTGTACTGAGACAAATCACAGGAAAGGCCATTGAGTAAAATAAACCAGCATATCTATGTTTTATACAGCTGACAAAGGCTTTCGATCGCATCCAAGTCGAAGACGTCTTACATTTACTGTATAGAAGAAACATACCAATCAATATTATATAAACCATCGAAAACATCTATTTTCATAATAGAATACAATAGTCGGAGAGATAGGAGAGAAACTATACGGGGATATGTTGAATTAGTTGTGTACATGACTTTCACCAACGGCCGGAAACCAGAGTGGGGGCCGAGGGTAGTTATAAGGGGTCAAAGTCGCGGTTTTTATTATTTTTTTTATGACGCTCATGATCGAGAAAGTGCACCAAAATTTAAGAATAAGTAGGTCATGACGTAACTAAGTAAAATCTCTAGGGGCGGAACGCTGCGTGGCCGACAAATGGCTGGGGGTAGGGGTGAATATAAAAAAAATAAAGAGTTTTTTGCGACGTTCGTGATCGAGATAATGGACCAAAATTTGGGAATAAGTAGATCATGACATTACTAAGTAAAATCCCCAGAGCCGGAAACCAGAGTTGGGGATGAGGGTAGAAGGGGTCAAAATTCACCGTTTTTATTATTTTTTTTACGCTCATGATCGAGAGAGTGCGCCAAAATTTGGGAATAAGTAGCTCATGACGTAACTAAGTAAAATCTCCAGGGCTGGCACGCTGCGTGGCCGACAAAGGGGTGGGGCAGGGGTGAATACAAAAAATATTAGGGTTTTTTTTGCGACGTTCGTGATTGAAAGAGTGCGCCAAAATTTGGGAATAAGTAGACCATGACATAACTAAGTAAAATCTCAGAGCCGGAAACCAGAGTTGGGCATGAGGGTAGTTATAAGGGGTCAAAATCGCCGATTTTATTATTTTTTTTGTGACGCTCATGATCGAGATAGTGCACCAAAATTTGGGAATAAGTAGGTCATGAGGTAACAAAGTACAATCTCCAGGTGTGGATCGCAGCGTGACCAATAAAGGGGTGGGGTTAGGTGTGAATATAAAAAATATAAAGGGTTTTTTGCGACGTGCTAGATTGAGATAGTGCACCAAAATTTGGGAATAAGTAGGCCATGACTTATCTAAGTAAAATCCCCAGAGCCGGAAACCAGAGTTGGGGATGAGGGTAGTTTTAAGGGCTCAAAGTCGCAGTGTATATTATTTTTTTGTGACCCGGCACAACATTTGTCCCCCACGCAGCGTTCCGCCCCTGGAGATTTTACTTAGTAATATCATGATTTACTTATTCCCAAATTTTGGTGCACTCTCTCGACCACTAACGGTGAATGTGCTCATTCCGGAAAAATGTGTACATTTTGAAGAGCGGTGAAAATGTAAGTTTATGAAATATTCAGTTTCATTTTGTTGACCTTTTATTCATCTACATGGAATTTTCAAAAAACATTTAATGAAATGAATGTTGCCGTGCATTCGACTTAATGCACATTATCTCACATGTGAAAAGCGGAATTTGATTTGATTTTCGTTTAATCAGTTAGGCAAAAATGAACAGCGGTTATCGAAATTTATGCCGAGTTTTTATCCCGAGGCTTTTAGGGCGCTGCTGTTTTAATAATTTAAGCAAATTTGGTTTTTTGACTCAATTAAATCCAAAATAACAATTATTTTGATATATCGCTCACTGAGTTCTATAGTGGCACAACCGCAAAAAAGAACAGTGAATACTGAGAGGGTATCAAAGCTTGCTTTCCTACGAAGGTAATTAAATCCATTTACTAAGGCTGAAAATCAGTACACACATTCTAAATTAAATATAAATAAAAGTTATTATAGTCGGTCAGTTGTATGACGGGACAGAGCCGGTCGGTCGGCCCCAGTGAATGTACAGGGTTATTCACTATATTTTGACCCCCTTGTAAACTGTTTTATTTACAGAATTAGAAAAAAATGTAAAATACAAAAGTTATTCGATATTTAAATTATGATTTTTTGACATATATATCGTACTAGTGACCTCATCTATTTGGACGTGATGACGTAATCGACTATTTTTTTAAATGGGAAAAAGGGTCGAGTGCTAGCTCATTTCAAAGGTTATTCAATTCCCTATTCAGAAATATAAACATTAATATGATTAATTATACAGGGTGCCCAAAAAAAATTTTAATTAAATTAATTGTTTAAATAATAGTTCAAAAATTTTTTTGGACACCCTGTATAAATAATGATCTTAATGTTTATAGTACTGTATAAAGACTTGAATAACCTTTCAAATGAGCTAGCACACGACCCCTATTCTCATTTAAAAAAAAATAGTCGATGAAGTCATCACGCCCAGATAGATGACGTCACTAGTCCGATATATATGTCAAAAAATTATAATTAAAAAATCGAATACCTTTTGTATTTCACATTTTTTCACAACCCTGTACATTCATTGGGGCCGACCGACCGGCTCTGTCCCGTCATACAGCTGACCGACTATAATAACTTTTATTTATATTCAATTTAGAATGTGTGTAATGATTTTCAGCCTTAGTTAAATGGATTTAATTACCTTCGTAGGAAAGTAACTTTGATACCCTCTCAGTAACCCCTGTTCTACGTTTCGCCTGACCGACCGCAGTATGTTTCTCTAAACAATCACAGTAATCACAGTAATTAAATCACAGTAATTAAATTTAAAGAGATTTTTCAGCGCTGCCTCTCCGTCTAAAATACTTGTCAATGAATGGTTAGATATTCCTTTTTTTCCATTGTATGAATTTCGAGATCTTTGATATAAATATACCAGTATTGAAGTTTTATAGTGTTTTAACAAAGATGGTCGGTCGTAAGTAGTGGCATAAAATGTTCATAAAATAGACGTTTTTATTTTTTAATTTTTTAATCATTAGGTTTGTTCTAACAAACAGTCAAACTAGTCAGAAACCGTCAGCAAACAGTTGGTCAGTGAGAGAACATAATACAGTCACCAGTGCTATCCCCTTTACTCGCGCTGGTTCACTATTCGCTGATGGTTTCAAACCGTTTGAAACTGATGCTAGAACAAACCTATTGTTATATTCGCAATAAAGATATACTATATAAACACAACAATATTTTTCTTACTAATAACTAAAAAATAATTTTAAAATGGTTATCAGTTATATAGGTCTGGATCCCGCGTATGAAAAAAAAGTTGATTAATAGCAAGCTGAAAATTTGTTAATAGCTTAAGGTTGTCTAGTCGAATAAACTTTGATATATGGGAACACTGTAACAGGGGCAGTTTTAATTGTGGAACAGGTTAAAAATTTGGAACGGTCAGACCACGAAGACGGCACATTTATTTTGTCCGACAGAACAGATTTAAACTCTCTGAACAGAGATTAAACTCTCATGCAAAAATCAGACTGCTATTTATCACCTGTCATAATTCCTGTCATTTGACATATTCTACAAGTTCCACTCATTAAAACGCCCATGTGGTGATAAATAGCAGTCTGATTTTTGCATGAGAGTTTAATCTCTGTTCGAAGAGTTTAAGTCTGTTCTGTCGGACAAAATACATGTGCCGTTTTCGTGGTTTGACCGTTCTAAATTTTTAACCTGTTCCACAATTAAAACTTGCCCTGTTCCAGTGTTCCCATATATCAAAGTTTGCCCGACTAGACACCCTTAAGCTATTAACAAATTTTCAGCTTGCTATTAATCAACTTTTTTTTCATACGCGGGATCCAGACCTAATAGAATAACCTTGTTTATAGAAACAAGAATAAAAACATTAAATGTAAGTTGATGTAAAATTCATTGTGACTTTTATTAATTGCATTAAATCGAATAAGATACATTAGATCTTCCTACTTTTTTCTGGAAATTGGAATTTTATTTTGATAGACCCTATTAATTTCAATGTCTTCAAAAGAGAATAATTTGTTAAAATTTATGGTTCGTATTTCTTCGAATAAGTTGACCATTTTAAAATAAAATCCGTTAAAGGAAGTCTTCTCCCTAAAAACCTTAAAGTAATACATAAAGTCGAAATGAAAAAAACTTTGCACACCCTTACTTTTGTACCTTGTTTAACAAAATAAAAAGCATTGTTATTGGTTCTTCCACCACTCTTTGCTACATTAACCTGTTCCATCAATGCAATTATAATGTTAAGCTGCCTGGAAATGTCTCCCAAATCCCAGTATAACTTAAAACCGCTCATCTGTCTTCTTCTGTGTATTTCCGGTACATGTTTGCGTTTGCCTGCATTTTGTGATGTCACACGGATCTTTAACTGATCTGGCTCGAACGTTTATCTTCCTATTGTACATTTAATAAGATTGTCAAGAGTTTCGGAGGCCTTTAATTCTGTTTTGTATTCACTTCTTACATTCTTATTCTTCTTACATTATAAGTGAAATATAAGAAAAAGTAAACCTATACTGACACAACTTTGTTCTTTCATGGCATAAAGTAAAGTATTTGAATTAAAGAAAATTCTCTACCGACACAACCTTATATTTTGGTGACACAAAGAGTATGCTTGCCAAAAAATTCATTCCATACTGGCACAACTTTTAATGTGCCGGTATAGACTAAAAAATCAGATATTTTTATTGAAGGTTACGAAAATTAAAAAGTGGCATAATATTAGTTTTATGAAAATGTGCCGGTATTTCACGTAGAAACAACACAAACACACCTACAACAGCATATTAAATATGTGACGGTATAGTGCTGCCGCTCGAGCGAAATGGAGGGAAATATGCACGTGGTACAACTCTATCTAGCGGATTCTATGCAAGCTACCTTTATGCCGGTTTCGTTCAATTATAAAGTGAAATTTCGTAATTTTTAAGTAGTGGTTATCAAAAAATACCATTTTCTGAAAATATGCCATTATAGAACTCAGTGAGCGATGATATCGTCTTCTGTAATATAACATTTTTGTTTTTTTTTTATTGTAATAAAAATTATAATAAAAAAATCACAATTACAGACAGACAAGATGACAATTGAATGCTATGCTGGAACAACGTTGTAACCGTCAATATTTTCATATGTGGGTTTTCCATGGAACAATGTTCTAAATGGGCATAAGAATGTACTGCTAACTGTGGGGAATGTTATCAGACTTAATTTTGCCTGTTTTGGTAGTTTGAAAATTAGTGAATCTTCAACTTTCGGTGTAACAACGTTGTATGTGTTACAGTGGGTCGTCTTTCGCGCCAAATTTTCTGCATGTGTTTTGTAAATCAACGTTTTCAATTGTGTAATTTGTCATTTCGAGCTAAAATGGACATTAGTATAACCAAGTCAGTGATTACCCAAATTAACAGAGGGAAAACACGTTTCTTAATTTCAGGTGTACTTCATTTTTTATTTCTAAAACAACGTTTTAAGCGCCTTACTTCCACACAACAACGTTTTAACCGACGCGGATTTAACACCTTGTTTTATTAAACTATCGCATATATCAGGGTTGGGCAAGCTCCTCGATAGTCCGAGCCATTTTTCAAAATTTGAAATTTTTTAAAAAATATAAAAAAGGTATTCAATTTTTCTCTCAGTGTTTGGATTTCACGAGTTTTAAAGTGAAATAAAATAGTTCACATTGTTGTTTCCTACAAGCAGCCTTTATATGTCAGGATACTTCGATTCTTCATCATCCTTCCATCTTTATCTGGGACGGACTAGTGATCTTCTACGGTCAGGTCCATCAATAAACACTGTCTGTAACACTCTGTCTTCCTCTGATTTTCCTCTGACCTACCACAAGCTAAGGTTAGCTTTTATATGTCTGACGATGTTTTCATTACTACACACAGTCACCAGTTCAGCTGTGCGGCACCTTCTCCACTCTCCTGCCAATTCATCTCTTTGAAGGCCAATTATCATTCTGAGAACTTTTCTTTCAAAAACCAGCCACATATTTATTTCTCGCTGATGTATAGTCTTAGTCCATGCTTCAATTCCATATGTAATAAGTCGTCGAATAATTGACATGTACAATCTTAACTTAGATTGTCATTTCAGCAGCTTAGATCTTAATAATGACAGGGAGTATAATGCTTTATTCCACGCAGCTATCATTGCTGAGACCTCTATTTATATGTTGTTGTCATCCGTGATTACCGCCCTTAGATATTTAAACTATTTTTACACTTCGAAGTTGTGGTCATTGGTAGTTATGTTCTGCCTAACTCTTGGTCTTTTATTTTGGGTTACTAGCATGTATTTCGTTTTCTCTTCATTTATTCGAAAGCCCAGACTACCTGCTGTTCGTTGAGTTGTAAAAACACCTCTCTCTAGACTCTAGACTCTAGATCATCAGCAAAGGCCAACAATAGTTTTGATCATTGATTCGTAAATTCTTCTGTCAGCTCAGATGATATTTTAATTATTACATATTCTAAGGCCCAATTGAATAGCAACGTTGATACAGGTCTTCTTGTCTAAGTACTGATGTTACACTTAGTCTTTTATACTTGTTGTGAGTAATTTAAGATATTTAACACTAAAATTAAAAGAAATTGAGGCACATTTATTGAGAGCCACAAATAATCCTACAAAGAGCCACATGTGGCTCGCGATCCACAGTTTGGCCACCCCTGGCATATATGTTCATAAATGCTTGTTTTGTATAATCTAAGGTTATTTTTGTTGATATTAATGTTATGCATCGTACAATCTATTATATTACACTAATAAATATTTTTTTCAATATAATCAATTATTATAAAGTGTTTTTTTTTCAATTTGTCAACAAAATGTGATTTGGCGTGTATAACGTTGTTCGTTCTAGCATAGCATTCAATTATAAAATAAAGCAACATCAAAAATCAAACTAAACAATACCGTATCACAAGAATTTCCCGTAACAATAGAATTAAGACAAGGATGCTGCCTCTCTCCAATACTATTTAAGATTTATTTACCTAAATTAATCATTAAACATTGGAGAAGAGCGTGTTCAGGGATGAGTATTCAACTTGATGACGATACAACATTGTATACGCATACGCTATATACACGATAAGAAAGATTTAGATTTCCTGACGAGACGGTTATTTCGAACATATGAAGAGTCAGGGCCGGATTTAAGGGGGGGTAGGCTGGGCAGCTACAAAGCTACAAACGTATAAAAATCAGCACATTATTCAGATAGAATAATTTTTGTCAATCAATTAACTGCGATATTTCTTTACATGTCAGGTTTCACTCCCGTCGAAAGCTTTCTCATATTTTTGTATAATCAGATTAAAGGAGCATTATCCAAAAATTCAGAAGACGATGAGAACAATTTGAAATTCATAGCGATGCAAGTGGTTTGTATAATCCAATGTTTTTAATAGAAACAGGAATATTTGCAATATTTTGAAATCTCAGAGAGGACAAACAGCACAAGTCGTATTCTCCAAGATCCAAACATTGACCTTAATTCAGGAGTGGCGGCACTTAGATCACTTCATCAATTTATATTCTTTTAAGGAATATTCGACTGACAACTCTGAATTATGCAGAGACTAAAATGCCAACATTAGAGAAATTTAGAACTCAAAATTTTACTGTTATAGATCAGTTATAGATCAGTTCAGTCCTTCTTTAAGTCAGAGGCGTTCTGCATATGAATCCCTTGATTCCAATTTTGGGTTTTTACATCATTTGAAAAATCTAACTCACAATCAAGTTGATACTGATGCACTGAAGCTTACCGACATTTATAGCAATGATTTACATGAAAACCTAGGTGTCGACCTGATATAATTTGTAGAATTTTTCAATTCATCGGCTCATCGAAATCGGCTCATCAAATATAAGTGCAGAACTTCAAATGTACCGACTGATTAAAGAAAAAAAATGTGAAAGATACGTTTCCAAATGCTAAGGTGACACTTCGTTTATATTTAGTTCTGAGACTAACTAATTGCATTGGAGAGAGATCATTCTCAAAACTGAAGTTAATTAAAAATCGACTTCGGTCTATGATGGGTCATCATACGTAGCGTTTAAATCATCTTTTTATGATGATCGCTGAACATGTCTTAAAGCAACTAGACATAGTAGACATGCCTGATATTATCAAGGAATTTTCAATTAAAAAATCTCGAAAGTACCCGGACTTTAACCATACATGTTACTACTTTTATTTCTAATATTTTACTGTCACAGCATACAGTTCTTGTGTTTTTTTTATTTAAAAATATATTTAAAAAAATTGAATCAACATTTTTTAATTTCTAAAAGGTAAAATCCTGTAGTTGGCTGTATTCCATAGTTATAAGTTATAACAACAATGGTAGGAGGTAGAGCCCCACACTAATTCTGCCCAGGGGCCCCCACTGCCTTAAATCCGGCTATGTGAAGAGTGGGGTTTCCTGTAAATAGAAACAAAATCCAATACTTATGCATTTAGAATGAATAAAATAAAAGATAACCAAAAGAATAGTTAACGAACAATGAAACAATCAAGAACTTTGACGAATATGTATATTTGGGAACAACAAGAGAAAGAGCAAAAATGATCGTGAAAGGAAAAAGGTTGATTGGATAACTGAACCCGACCCTATGGTCAAAAGAACTATCTAATCAAAGGAAACATCTCATCTTTAACTCTATCTTTAAAAGTATAGTGCTCTATGGATGCGAAACATGGTAACTTACTAAATCCCTGGAACGACGCCTACTTGCGTTGGAAATGGACTTCTGGAGAAGATCGGCTAGAAAATCAAGGCTTGAAAGGATACAAAATGACCAAGTCAGAAATATATTGGGAGTCAAGTCAACCGTTATGGACGAAATTCAAAGAAGACAACTGATCTGGTATGGTCAATGGTCATGTAGAAGTAGAAAGAATGGACGACGACAGGCTGCCAAAACGAATTTTAAAAGGGAAAGAAGGAAGACAGGAAGACCCAAACAATCCTGGCTAGGCAGCATTCAAAAGGCAATGTGGAAAAAGAACCTTTACCCTGGTGAATGGAACGACCGACGAAGCTGTAAACTTTGAACCAGAAGGCGAAGAATAGTATAAATAACCGGGATAATTATAACAATTTTTTTTATGACATGGATAACAGGCCTAGGTTATTTTTATAAGATACAATCACAAGATTATTACCATTATTTTAATAAAAACTCAAAGTTACTTAAGTATAGACAAGTTTCTTAACTGCGCGCTGATGAAAAAGATTTGCTGTTCGCTGCCATTCTTTCTACATGTAGCAACGGGGTTCGGACAAATAATTCCGGACAAAAACTCTCCACAAATTATCCCTGGACAAAAAATCCCCAGACAAAAAATACCCACAAAAAATCCCCACAAATAATCCTCACAAATAATCCCAGGACAAATAATCCCCGGATAAAAAATCCTCACAGAAAATCCCGGACAAATAATCCCCACAAACTTTTTTGGACAAAATATCCCCACAAAAAATCCCGGACAAAAAATCCCCAAGAAATATTTGCTACCGAATAGTTCTCTAAAAGTTTTCCCGTGAATGCAATCGACGCAAATGTTTTTCAGCCTCAGTGCATGAGAGCAGATATTAGGTTTGTTCTAGCATCAGTTTCAAACGGTTTGAAACCATCAGCGAATAGTGGACCAGCGCGAGTAGAGGGGATAGCACTGGTGATTGTATTATGTTCTCTCACTGACCAACTGTTTGCTGACGGTTTCTGATTAGTTTGACTGTTTGCCAGAACAAACCTATAATAGCAGTATGTAGTATAATAAGAGTTTATACGTATCAAAACAATTGAAATTTTCACTAAATCCATCGCGAGGAAAGTTATACAAAACTTTTCGATTATTTTGACTTTTTGGTGCTTTTGGGAACAAATTTATGGCCATAGCCCTATAGGCCAGATAGGAGAAGATCTATAGAACGGCCTAGAAAAAGGTGGAAAGATGCAGACAGAGAAGATCTGGAGAAAATGGAAGTAAGACAATGGCACAAAACCGACAAACATGAAAGGCAATAGTAAACGCGGAAAGAACTCTTGAAAAGTTATAACGCCATTGTTGATGACGATGACTAAATATTTTTGACGTTAATTTACAAAAAGGAACAGGTTTTTTTGCATTACAATCAAGATTATCGTTTTCAGAATCAAAAGTTATCATCACGAATAGGCAATGTTTTGAACAGAGTTATTCAAAGCAGAGTCAGCAAAACATTTAAGCGAATAATTACAATATGATTCCCACAGCCAAAAACTTACAATTTTAATTCAAAATTTGGTAATCGAAATTAAAATTCATGCTTAATTTTAATTGCTAATTATTATTTTTGTTCCGAAAACAGGTTTCATGGCGATTGCTATAACTCTCATGCACTGAGGCAGAAAAACATTTGCGTCGATTTCACTCACGGGATAATTTTAGAGAACTATTCAGCATAAAATATTTCTTGGGGATTTTTTGTGGAGATATTTTGTCCTAAATAATTTTTGGGGATTATTTGTCCGTGATTTTTGTGGGGATTTTTTTTCGGGGATTATTTTTGGGGATTATTTGTGGGGATTATTTGTAGGGATTTCTTGTCTGGGGATTTTTTGTCCAGGAATAATTTGTGGGGATTTTTTGTCCAGGATTATTTGTCCGGGGATTATTTGTCCTAGCTTCGTACCAACTATCTTATCCTTTGTGACTCGACGAACCTCGTGATTATAGGTTCTTTGCAAAAACCCATTAATTTGTTATTGATTGCGAGATATAGGTAAACAATATATCGCCGGTTCGGAATAAAAATGACGTAACTGCAAAAAGCTAAATTTCTCAGGAGAGCAATAAAGCGATTTTTATATATTTTAAATAGGCATTAAATGAGGAGTAATCGTCCAGGAGCACCAGTATGACGTTTATTCTTACAATGATGGCTTTTAGTTTCATCCCCATTTTCATCTACAGTTTCGTCATTCTTGATCTGAAATTTTTTCTGTACAAAAAAACTATTTTTAAATATTTATCATGCCGTTTATTCTTACAGCGGTGGCTCTTATTTTCATCCCTATTGGTCCGAATTTCATTATCTTAATTTAGTCCCCCCATTTCCAACCCTATTTACAGTTGCGTCATTCTTCATCTGAAACAAGGTCTAAAATGCTGCGTATTTCAATAACCACGCAACTACCCTGTGGTGGCTCAGCAGGTAGTTACAGTTCTGTCGCTTTTGTATCATCTGTCTACAGTATTTTAGAAGTTAATTACGCAATAAACAGGAATTGTCAAAATTTGCAGTTACGTCATTATTATTCCGGACAGGCAATATATAAATCATATCTATAGCTCCATAGTGGAGCAAAGGACACATCAGTGTTTTAATAGCAAACTAGTAAAAGCAAAACGTTTTTGCTAGCTTCAGGCATCATTGCTTGAGTCTCGTCCGATTTTATTGATTAATTTTCTCCACTCTCTTGTGTGCCTTGCAATATTTTTTGCTTCGTTTCATGTTAAATTAATTATTTGTATAAGTTCTTCTTCTATCGTTCTCTTCCATGTGGCTAGTGGTCTTCCTTGCTTTCTTTTGCCTGGTAGATTGTAGTGTAAAGCTAGTGTTGCTATATTTGATAGGAATTTCCGTAACATGTGATCTATCCACCTCCATTTTCGTATTTTTATTATAATTTCTATTTTTTCCTCGTTCGTTATTCGCAACATACGCCAGTCAATGGGTACAATAATAGGATATTACCTGCGAATTCTATCCTACTGCATGGATTTTAATGAAAGTTTTGGCCTAGCCTTTACTTATCTCCTAATTCAAAGTCTACCCTATGCCGATGTGTGCTTTTATCTTGGGGTTGGTTCCCAGCGTTTCTTACGGGTGGAAAATTTTTTGGTTACAATTACGACGGAAGTCGCTAGAGAACCTAATTCTAAGCAAAAACTCTTCAATAATTTTTTTTTAAATTCAATACTTTTTGAGATATTCGTGGTTAAAAATTGGCCATTTTCATTGAAACATAATACCTTTTCGAACGGTTTTTTGCGAATACCTTAAAAACTTTGCATCTAACTAAAAAAACTGTATTAAACATTTTTGTAGGTTATAAAAAAATAAAGGGTTACTTGCCTTCATAAATCTCCTAATTATAATACAAAAAGAGATATGGTAAGTGAAAATAGTTTGTTTTTTGGTACATTCTCAAATTGGTGTATTCAATTTGAAATAACAGAGAAACGGTCGATTTTAGGTGTACAATGCTACTAATACCTTTTGTAGTGCTTGAAAAATCCTTAAAAATGAGCTACCTATATTAAAGTTCCATTATATTAAAACTAAGCGAGATATGCTGCAAACAAAATTGATAATGTATTTTAAGAAAAAATGAGAAGTAATTTTAACCCCCATTCACCAAAATGTAAATGGATTGTTTTCCGTCCTCAATATCTTTTATGTGTTATTTCTATGTTCAAAAAGTTGAACGGGCTTAAAATGAATGGTTTTTGAAAAAAAGATTAAATTATAGAGCGCATTTTTAAATTTTCTTAAAAATCTTTTTTCTCCATGTAACTTGAAAATGATAAGAGATACAATAATGGAAAATAAAAAGGAAATTTTTATCTGAAAAAGCCCTACATTTTTGTGTGGTATCTTTTTTTCGCATCTCTTATCTTTTTCGAGTTACATGGAGGAAAAAAGGTTTTTAAGAATATTTAAAAATGCGCTCAAAAATTTGATCTTATTTTTTTCAAAAACCATTCATTTTAATCCAGTCCAGCTTTTTGAACATAGAAATAACACTATAATAAAAAATATTGTAGAAGAAAAATGATGTATTTAAATTCTGATGGATGATGGGTTAAATACCCTTCTCCTTTCTTCTTAAAATATATTGGTCATCAATTTTTTGCAGAATATCTCACTTAGTTTAAATGTAATCGACGTTTAGTATTGCTCATTTTAAAGGTCTTTTCAAGCACTACAAAAGTTATTAGTACCGTTATACACCTAAAATCGACAGTTTCTCTATTATTTCAAGTTGAATACACCGATTTGAGCATGCAGCAAAAAATAAACTCTTCTTACCTACCATATCCCTCTTTGTCTTTTAACTAGAAGATTTATAAAGAAACGATCCTCTTTGCTTTTTTATAACCTACAGCAATATTTTATATTGTTTTTTGGTTGGATGTAGAGTTTTTAAGTTATTCGCAATAATCCGTCCGAAAAGGTGTCATTTTTCAATGAAAATGGCCCATTGTAAACCACGAATAACTCAAAAAGTATTGAGTTTTCAAAAAATAATTCTAGAACAGTTTTTGCTTAAAATTGGGTGAGCTAGCCTCTTCCGTGGCTATTTTAACTGAAACATTTTTTTCCCTCGAGAAGGAGTGGGAACCACCCCCAAGATAAAAGCCCACATCGGCTTAGGGTAGACTTTGTTTCTTGGGCTATTCCCTACTTACTGTGAAAATTTCAAGTAAATCGATGTAGTAGGATGGAATTCGGAGCCAAATAAACTCAATGACTTCCCTAACAGTTCTTCGTTTGTGATTTATTTGGCCAAAATACCATCAATATTATTCGTAAACATCTGTTCACAAAGTATTGCATTTTTTGAAAAAATTCTTTGTTATATTTCCATGTTTCAGCTCCATATACTAAGGCTGACTTCACATTTGTTTGGAAAAGGCACAGTTTTGTTTTTTTTTACCCATACCTTGCGTAATGTGTTGAAGGCGTTTTTTGCTAAGCCTATTCTCCTTGGTATGTCTTTTTCTGTGCCACCTGTTGCATTTACTAGACTACACAGAAAGCAGAACTCTTCTACTTCTTTTATTTGTTTGTGTTCCAAGTATATAGGGTGCGGCAGATAACTGGCTTATTAGAAATATCTCGAGAACTAAAGGCAACAGAATCATGAAAATTAAAATAAAGGGGTTTTGAGGGATGATCTATTAAATGAAAATATTTTCATCTCTTTGTAACTTCCGTTTATAACGGAAGTTGCTTATAACTTGGTTTTTTAAATGAGACACCCTGTATATTTTTACATTTTTGAATTTTCCTTAATATTTTCTTTCTTAAAATATGAGATTTTGTAATATTATACAGGGTATTTTAAAAGATATTTACGTTTTCTTATTAATTTCGTAGCAATATTCACACCCTGTAGAATTGTAATAGTTTGACATTAAAAACTCTGCTTACGTTCAAGTGATTTTTAATATAGTCTATTATTGTTAAGAATCATCAGTATAGCTAATTTTGAAATTTTAGTATACAGGGTTGGTCGAAACTCGGAATGAATATTTTCTGAGTTTTCTTAAATGGAACAACCTGTATTTTAGTATTGCATTGAAATGATATTTCATAGTAGTTTTTTATTTTATAAGTATTCCCTATACCGAACTGCTTTAATTTGTTAGTTATTGGTGATTCAAACTAAACATTAATTTCAACAAAAAATACGTAAAATTTTATTAGGTTGGCCGTGAAAATATTCAATCACAAATAATTTTTCAGAAATAAATACATATTAATCCAGACTGATCCTTAAAATTACCAATAATGGTTTAGCTATAAAAATACCTACGTAGTTAAGATTGTTGGTGCGACTAACAATTAAGCACAAATTAAAGCAGTTAGGTATAGCGAATGCTTAAGAAATAAAAAAGTACCATAAAATATCATTTCATTACAATACTAAAATACAGGGTGTTCCATTTAAGAAAACTCAGAAAATACTCATTCCGAGTTTCGACCAGCCCTGTATACTAAAATTAATAATTTAGCTATATTAATGATTCTTAACAATAGTAGACTATATTAAAAATCATTTGAACGTAAGTAAAGTTTTAGTTGTCAAAATACTACAATTCTACAGGGTGTGAATATTGCTACGAAATTAATAAAAAAAACGTAATTATCTTTTAAAATACCCTGTATAGCATTACAAATCCTCATATTTTAAGAAGGAAGACATCGAAGAGAATCCAAAAATGTAAAAATATACGGGGTGTCCCATTTAAAAAGACAAAGTTATAAGCATAGTTATAGCAAAGTTATAAAGTGTAACCGGAAGTTGCAAAAAGATGAAAATATTTTCATTTAATAGATCATCCTTCAAAACCCCTGTATTCCAATTTTCATGATTCTGTTGCCTTTAGTTCTCGAGATATTTCTAATAGGCCAGTTATCTGCCTCACCCAGTATATTTCTTCATGGTTTTTTTGCTTGGGGGTATTTTCGTTTAATTTGCATTTATTTTTAATCAGTTTTTGCTATGTCTTTTAATTTGGTCGTTTTATTTTGCATTATGTTGTTTATTTGATGAGTATGTCGTCACCAAATTCTAGATCCTCTAGTTTGTTCAATAATCCCCTGTAGTCCTGTTCATTTATTATCAACTCTCAAGTGCTCAACTCTTGCAGTACATTGGTCGTAAAGGGACCTTATTTTCCTAATATAAGTGGGCAAAAAATACGAAATAGTAAACACAATAAAAATTAGAAAGTTACAATATCTGGGACACGTAACGAAGGGACAGTGATATGAAACGCTAAAATTGGTAATACAAGGAAAGATAAGAGGAAGAAAGAGTGTGGGAAGGAAAGTCTCATGGTTGAAAAATTTAAGGGACTAATTTAACACGTTGGCTGCCGTGAGAGACAAATATTGTGTCTCATGTTGTTTTTGATAACAGCTGCGTGACACCACATAGTTGTCTCAATATCATAGAAACGGAAGCTTCGTGGCCGCAGGGACTCATTTTTTAACAATTTGGGCAGCGAACGTGTTAAATAAAGTTTAACAAAACCCTTCGGAGCAGCAGGAAATAGAGTAAAGATAGTGACGATGATATCCAACTTCCGATTGGAAGTTGACACTTAAAAAGTTATACAGTGACTTTTCTAAGTCTTTATAAGTTTTATCATGGCTTATGGTCAATGTAATAATTCTTCTTTTAATTTATTCCATCCCAAGTTAATCCCAAAAGGATTAACTCTAGCTTAAGCGTTGTAGGGTTTTGGCCTGTACTTCTTAGATGGCATTGCCATATTTCTGTATTAAGGCAGGTACCTTCATAATCCAGTAACGCATTTTTCCTAACTGGAAAAAATGAAATAATTAAAGCAATGAATTCAATTATGAGTGTTTAAGTTTTACTTTTGTATCATTCTTTGCACTTTAACATAGCATTAAAATATCTTTAAATGAATTATTTACATTTTGTCAATGTAATAATGTTTATATAACTATGAAAAGTGTTCTCACGTTTAATAAATAAATAAAATAAAAGACTAGCATCTTAGTGTTATAAAATGTTTTCCATTTCAATTTTTATTGTGATGAAAAATTCAACTTGTCTAGTTGTTTACTTTAAAAAATGTAAAACACGAATTTAGAGACTTTCCAGGAAATATCTGAGTTTGGAGTACTTCCTGTCATTTCATTAAACCGCATTTCTTTATTTTTAATTATGGTTTAAAATGAAAGTCTGAAATTAATATTATATTGAAGTATCTCTTGGTGTATATCTCATTACCAGAAATTTCGGTGTTCGTTAAAATACTCCTTGCCTCTCTCTCTCGCTTGATAGTCCAGGGTGTATGATCGCCCCCGTTAGGCAAATTATTCCGATTCGGTTTTTTTGCACAAACTTACTCAAAAAGCAAATACACAGGATGACAGGCAGTATTGCGGTCGGAAAATTGTTTAAATAATTTTTTTTAACCAAATTCAAAAAATCTGTTTTTCACTTTAGGCAAATATTTTTGGGTCATTTTGAGCAAAAAAGGTCTCTTGTGACTTTTCTCTAGAATTGATTTTTGTCGAGTTATATGCAATTTAAAAATTTAAAAAAGCGAAAATGACCATTTTTAAGGCTTAATATCTCGGTTACTAAAAAACTTGAACTGAAACCAAAACGCCAGAATTAGGATCGAAGGTTCCACATCCGGAAAAGTAGAAATTAGGAAGGGAGTTAGACAGGGATGTGTTCTGTCGCTTCTGCTGTTTATTCTTTACTCCGAGTTTCTATTTAAAGAGGCATTCCAAGGATGGAGTCAAATGGCGTAAATATCAAGACAAGACCAATTCGACCTGTGAGCAATTTGGTATGAAAATAAATTTTAAAAAAACCAAAGTGATGTCAATCCGAAAAAACCAAAACGTACCTCAACCTTACACAGTAAATTAGCACATTTTAGAACAGGTCAATAGATTTAAGTACTTGAGATATTGGATCGATAGCAGCCTAAATCCTGACCTAGAAATAAGATCGGAATAGAACAGGCCAGAAAACCTTTCGAAAAAATCAAAAAACTGCTTTGTGATTCTCGAATAAAACTCAAACTTCGACAACTTGTATCCGAATGCTACGTCTGGTCGACACTCTTCTCTATGCAGTTGCTACATGGACCGTTATTACATCAACCGCAAATAAATTGGAGGCCTTTGAAATGTCGATCTACCCGAGAATACTCAAAATTTCATGGGGGAGAAGTGAAAACATAAGAAGATCATGCAAAGTAGAAGAAAAATGGATGGGTGACAAAACGGAAAGAGGAGTGGAACGAATACATTTAGAATGGGAGAGGATATGATAGTACGAATAGCACGAGATAAGTCTCCAAAAAAATTATTTTACATCTGGTTTTAGCCCTGTAAATTGTTGTCCTGAGACAACCTAATGGTATCAGTCAAATATAATGGTATCTAATAACCCAGATATTATTTTCTCGTTTCCTGCAAAGATGCTACAACTCTCCCTTTCCATTCTCTCTCTCTCTCCTGTCGTTGCCCCATTACTGAGGATCGTGATTTCTTCCAATATTCCTAACAATGTTTCTCCATTGGTCTCTATCTTCAGCTGCTCTAAGAGCTTCGCAGAATGAGTTTCCAGCTGAATGCTTTATTTGGTCAGACCATCTAGTTAGTGATCGTTCTCTTGATCTTCTCCCCGAAACGTTTCCAGAAACAGTTAATATCTCCAAACTGTCGTCACCTCTGCGAACCACGTGAGCAAAGAATTGCAGAATTCGTTGCAGACATATTGTGGACAGCCTTTTTTTAATATTGAGTTGGTTTAGAATGGAAACGTTTATCCTATGAGCTGTCCAAGGTATGCGAGGCATTCTTCTCCAGCACCACATCTCAAAGGCGTCAATTTTTTGGCGCTCGCATGCGCGAAGAGTCTAAGTCTCTGCTCCGTATAGAAATATTGAGAATACAAGGGCATTTACCAGTCTCATCTTGATATTTTGAGAGATAGATATGTCTTTACAAACTTTAGTTAGGCGACTCATCGCATTTTTTGCCATACCAATACGTCTCCGAACTTCTGCTTCACAGTTACCATCGTTAGTTATACTAGACCCGAAATAGACAAAGGTGTTTACTATCTGGTATTCCTGTAATATGTTAGTCAGTTGAATAGTGTCAAATCTGTCGACCACCATTATTTTTTTTTTTTATTATTTTTGTCTTAGCTTTATTGATTTTCAGACCAACTTTATTGCTTTCGTACTCAACTCTTCGCAGAAGATCAAACATTTCTTGCTCATTTGCTGCTATAAGTGTAGTGTCATCAGCAAATCTTAAATTGGAGATTTTCCTACCAGCTGCTGTTACTCCACCGGCCCATCCTTCTAAAACCATCCTCATGACATGTTCACCATAAATGTTAAATAAGTCAGGTGACAACACGCATCCTTGTCTAACACCTCTCTCGGTCTTGAATTGGTTTGAGAACTTCTGATCTAGTCGTACTGTCGCTATATTAGACTGGTACAGATTTTTAATAAGTGTCACCAGGTGCATTGGTGCGCCCATTTCTATTAAAATTGACCACAGATTTATCCAGTTTACACAATCAAATGCCTTTTGGTAGTCAACAAAGCATATAATCATAGGTACTTGAAATTCTCTAGACTTTTCGATGAGTTGTCTCAGGTTCAGGATTTGTTCCCTTGTACCTTTACCCTTTACAAACTCCGCTTGTTCCTGAGGTATTTGGTAATGTAAATAGGTTTCTAATCTGTTTTTGATGATATGCAACAAGATTTTGCTAGCATGTGTTATTAGTGACAATGTGCGGTAGTTTTCACATCTGATAGTAGTTCCTTTTTGGGGTAGTGGGATATAAATTCAGCTACACCAATCAGATGGCCATTTCCCTGAATTTCAAACAGCGACACGGATAGAATGGATGATATGTAATCCTTTGTCACCTAGTAACTGTAGTATTTCACATAGTATTGAATCAATGCCTGGAGATTTATTTCTCTTTAGTGATTTAATTGCATCTTTGACTTCAGCGAGTAAGACAGTAGGTTCTCTAGGGTAGTCAGAAGGCCACTGATTTTCTTCTGATACCTCGTTATTTTTATATAGCTCGCCACAGTAGTTTTGGCCATGTTTCCAATATTTCATCAGTATCGGTCTTTAAAGTACCTTCCTTATCTATTACAGACCACGTTTGAGGTTTAAATTCTCTGGTAAGGAGTTTGATCTTCTGGAATAGGTCCCTCGGTTCATTTCGACAGCCATGTTCCTCTATCTCTCTGCATATTTGAGAGATGTAATCAGCTTTATCTTTGCGGCACTGTTTTCTGATTTCTCTCGATAACGCTCTGTATTCATCGTTTGTTCCGTATCTAGTTTTATGTTCTTTTCTGCGTTGAATCACAGTCCATGTATTATCGGATATCCATGGCTTACGGCCAGTGGAAACCGCTGCCTCACAGTCTTTTGCAGCCTCGATTACTTTATCTTTGAGTTAGATCCAAGTGCTCTCAGGGTCACTATCTACTTGGTCTAAAGAAAGAGCATCTTCTAGGTTTTATTGGAAGTCATTGATTTTTAATGGACTTAGAGACATGACTTTTCTCTGGGGTCTTCTTTTGGGGATTTAAAACGAAGTCGAACGTTCAATACTAGGAGTTGATGATCGCTTCCACAGTCTGCGCCAGGATATGTTTTACAGTTGATGGACGACGACTTCCATCTTGATCTTATTAGGATGTAGTCTATTTGATTCCTTGTTCGTCCATCTGGGCTGCGCCATGTGTATAATCTCCGTGGATGATGTTGATATAACGTGTTTGTAATTGTAAGGTGTTGTTCTACACAGAACTCTACTAGACGGTCGCCATTCTCATTTCTCTGTCCCAGTCTATTTTTGCCCAGCACTCCTTCAATATTTTCCTTAGATGACCCCACTTTGGCGTTAAAATCTCCTAAAATTATGACGAGTTCACGGTTCAGGATAGCGCGAATAGTTTCTTCTAGACGACCATAGAACCTGTTGATGTCTTCTTCTTGTGCAGCTGTTGTAGGAGCATATACCTGGACAAGGTGTGGGATATTGGTGGATATTCTCATTTTAAGGGATATTATCCTGTCATCAATAGTATTATATCCAATTACGCAGTCGTTAAGTTTAGAGGGTACAATTATTGCGACTCCATTTGTACTTTTGTTATCTGGGCCTGAAAAATAGGCGACGTTGCCAGCAGTTTTTTTAAAATGCCCTTTTCCTCTCCAGTGAGTTTCTGAGAGTCCCAGTACCGAAAGATTGTGGTCTGCCATTTCTTTTTCAATTATGTATAACTTTCCAGGGTTTTGGATCAGTCCCTGGACGTTCCATGTACCAATTCGCTGACATTTTTTTAAATTAAATGAAAATTTGGATTCAGTGACACAATTTCTGCCAGGTGCCTGGTCCCTCACACCTTGGCAGCCGGTAGCAAATTTCACACCATCCGACCCGGAACCGAGATGGCGCCGAGCGTGAGTCGGGTCGCTACACATTCCATCTTCACTTACCGAAATTGTCATCGTTATGGGAAGAAATTCTCTTGGGAAAATAGTGCAGTGGTTTCCCTTTGCCTTCTGCACCGCTGTATATGTGCCGTTTCTGTGGCTATCATTCTCGCCGCATGGTCAGTTTTGTAACAGCCAGCTGCCACTGTCCAACCTATCACCATGTCTGGCTACCCTCACTTAGTTTAGCCTGCAGATCAATGCAGTTGCCCGGGATGTGGCACGTGGAGCCATAAGTGAGAGTTGAGTGCCTTGAGACCAGTTATCAAAAGCAATCTCCCGTCTATGACGTTTGATGTGGTCGTTCCAATAAAAGGTGCTACCTCTATAACATACTCGTACACCCCGCTCCCTTTCCATTACTGCTCCTTATATTACGCACATTATAAATTGTTGTTTGGAGGTAGGTTAATTTCCAGACATTTGGAAATACGCTTTGGTAAAACCACTACCCAAATCCAATAAACCTGAATCACTTTGATCTTCGCCCAATAAGCATTCTACCGGGACTGTCAAAAATTTTAGAAAAAGTTATTTATAAACAGATATATTATACGATTATATTTTTAGAAATAATGTAGTTGCGTATATACAATCAGGCTTTAGAAAACAGTTTAGTACAACGACCCTGCTTCTTGACTTAACAGATAATATACTTCGATCATTTGATGAAGTAAAAGCAACCTCAGTCATCTTGCTTGATTTTTCTAAAGCCTTCGACACTATTGATCACGCTCTTCTGTGTGCTAAATTGAAATATTTTTGATTTGATGATACCTCCTTACAGTTTTTCAAATTGTATTTGGTAAATCGTTATCAAAAGGTTATAATCGATAATAATTCATCAGAATTTGCATCTGTCACCAGGGGTGCCTCAAGGTTCGGTTCCTCTTCTTTCTTCAATATATATTTCCAACCTGTATAAATCTTTAAATAATTTGAAACTGTACTCTTTTGCAGACGATACACAACTGTATTTCTCTTTTGAACCTAACTTTGTAAATCAAGCGTCAAAAAAATAAATCAGGATTTGGAATCTCTTTATACTTATTCCACTAGACATAATCTTAAACTAAATGCAAAAAAATGTAATTCTTTGTTATATTGTTCAAAAAATTATAAAGCCACTGTTCAGGATAACTTAAAACTAATTATAAAAAATGAATCTCTAAAAAATGTTAATAGTTGCAGGAACTTAGGAGTCATATATGACTGTACGCTACGATTTCAAGAGCATGCCACTCTTTTAGTAAAGAAGTGCTATTTAGTTATGCGTCAACTGTATAGAAGTAAAGGCATTTTAAAGTTTAAATTGCGTAAGTTACTTTGTGAAACTATGGTAATGTCAATTCTCAATTATGGACTTTTGGTATTTTATCCTTGCTTAGATCAAGTTACGAAATTAAGGTTGCAACAAATTCAAAATAATTATTGCAAATTTGTCTTAAATATGGCATAGTCATTTAGGCTCTAATTTTGAATATTTTGTCGAGATATTTGGCACACATATTCATAATATAATAAACAATGGCGGTACAGAGCCCAATTTCAGAAATATGTTAGTATGTGGAAATTACTCTATAACTAAATAAAATATTGAAAAAGGGAGCCTGTACCGCCATTAAGAAAGACAAAAAAATACACTTTCTTCAAATAAACTTTTTTATCCCGTGCCTAGACTGTGTGTCACATTGGAACTACTAAAAATCGATTTTTTTATAACAAGAAATCGAACGTCACTGACTTGGCAACATTTCGCGCCTATATGTATAAAAATTTTGTTTTTGATAGTATAAACGTCACTGTCAGTGTCGAATTACCGACGCACTGTTGCCTCACTTTTGAAAGTTCGCAGAACTTTCGCAATCTTGGACCGCGTTTGTTGCTACCTGTTGATCGCTACTGTGTGCTCTTAAGGAACACATTAGTATTTCGTGGAGATGCTCAACATCTGGATCTGAGATATCCTCATAGTCTTATGCTGCCAAGATATAGACTAGCTATTTTCCAGCGATCGTTTACTTACAATGCTGTTTTAGTGTTTAATAGTTTAACAATAAATTTAAGAGATAAATCTCTTGATTTCATGAAGCGGCATTATAAGAAATTTTTACTACAATCTTAGTAACGTTATCATTATTATATAGTATATTGTTGTCGTTGTTGTTACCATTATTTTTGTTTTTGTTTATGATTCATATCATTTATCACATAACATCACAAATTATTTTCTTTATATTATTTTTCTAGTAGCCACATAACAATTTCTATCATTTCAGTATTATATTATTATTTGTGTCAAATTATAAATCACTTTATTTCTAATTATTTCAAACTAACTTTGTAAACTTGAGGTTAAGTGGAGTAGCTCTAGCTAGACTTCGCCTCATGTATCTCGTGTTTGTAAATTTTTACAGACTAAATAAAGGCAATTTATTATTATTATTGTGTTATTATATAGAAGAAGAAGTATTGACAGACCAAGAAAAAGATGGTGCGATAATTTAAACAATTTAGGACGCTAATATTCAAGAAGAAAGTGGCTTTAAAGCCTACATACCAGAAATAAAAAGAAAAAGAATTTAAAAAAAATTTAAACAATTCTTCGACCGCGATACTGTTTGGTACCCTGTGGATTTGTTATAAGTACCTCTTTTTAATAAGTTTGTGCAAAAAATACGAATCGGAATAATTTACTTACCTAACTGGGGCAAGCATACAGCCTGGACTATTGAGGAATATAGGTCGCCTTGGGGTTGAGCTTAGATTTAATGAATGCGAGTATTATCAATGGGATATTCTTTGTCAAGTTCTATTTACAAAATTTCTTTAATTCAACTCAATCTCCAGAGATAAACCGATTTTAACGAGCTTGTCTTGATAGAGTGAACACTTCAGGTGTACCTTTTAAAGGATTTTGCACTGGAAACGAGTTTTAGAAGAAAAGGAGTGCGGTAACATTGAATTACTTTCTACTTTACCAAATTACTTTTGTAATAACCAAAATTTAAAAAATTGCCATTTGAAATGGGGGAATGCATTTGTGAAGAATGTGGTAAAAAAATTGGAAAATCGTATATCACAAAAAAAATTAATATAAACTAAACACAATTTGAATATACAGTGCTCTTCAGATAAAACTATCCACCTTAAATAACTTTTGAACCACTAATTTTTAGAGAAAACGCAAAAACACTTCAAATAATACTTGAAGGGGGAGACATTATGCCATATTTAACCTTGCCGGGAAAGGCACCCTCTCACCCCCCGTATCATCCCTTATTTTTTTTTAAATGCAGCCACCTTTTTTATTTGATATTTGGCTTCTCCTCTTTGTACTGATTTCAAAAATGTATAACACTTGAGGCTTAAAGTGATTAGTTTATGAGAAAAATAAATACAAAGCAAGAGAACTGGATAGAATAAAAAACTATTTTATCTACTCTATCTCATATTCTGTATAAGTTTTTAGTTTGTGAAAACTGTCATTATAGATAGCAGTTCGTGAAAGATTTAAAGTGTGCGTGTTTTTCGTGTTTAAAGTGTGTGGCACTGTTTTTCGGCACACTTTCATATAATCAAATATCCTTAACTTTCGCGTTGTGGTGGTGATGACATGTGAGCAATAAATTACAACAAAAGTTTTAACAGTTTTGTGGTTTGAAAGAAGTTAGAATTTTTAAATGTCAAAGTCCTAAAAATTGTAGGACAGAAATGAATTCCAGTGACGAAGAGTTACAGTTTTTTTTATCAGATTATCGTAGATAAAATATTGTATGAAACTGTGCGTTACTCTCAAAAAAACTCCACCCAAAACGTCACAGAGAATCAAACAATCTCGACTCTCTTATATTGCGCTGTGCATATCGCTGACCTGGTCGACAAATAACTCTTATAGGTGTCGATAAGAACTGTTTACGTTATGTGCCTTTCTATTTTTAAAGTATTTTTAACTGTTATTTTTTATTGTTTACCTTTCGTCAGGCGTAGTCACTTTATGACTTGCTCGGGCGTAGTGTATCTGAGAGAATCAGTATAACATGCTGGCTGGATTCTTTTTTATGTGAAATATTGATAACTAACTACCTATTTAAACAGTAGCAGTAATAATAAATAAAAAGTTTACTAATTTTAGACAATTTGAAAGATTTATTTAAGAGCATAGGCGCAAAATTCCGGGCGAATGCTTTTTAACCCTTAAATGCCCGTGATATGAAAATAACCATAAATGCCCATGTGGGGTCTCCTAGGGACCCCACTAAAATTTTCAATTTAGTAACGTCATTTAGCACTGACTAAAAGGAAAACACGGTTAAAAATAATTTTAAGCATATTTGAATAATTTTTATTTATTTTTCATACAAAATTAACGGCTTTTCTAGAAACAAATTATTTTCAATTCGAACAAAATTAAAATTAAATAATAATATAAGCATATAACTTTTAGTTGCAATTTTTACATACAATAGTTTTTTCTTCTTTTCTGTGCACCTGGCATATAAATTTTTTGCAAAAAGAGCAAACGGTATTCACTTTTCTGTCACAGTTTCGCGGACACTGGTAACAACGAGCACGTTTCTTAGCTGAATGGACGGATTGAGTTGCAACTTCGGTAGTTGGGTTTACCATTGGTATGCCACAATCTTTTAGAGCAGATTTTACATAGGCTTTATGTTTTATATATTTCTCTCTTTTTTCCATGTTGTTTCGAGCAAGCTCAGCCCCTAATTGTAACAGGAAAATACGTCTTCGTGAAAAATTATTTTTCTTCCAATCAGGATTTTTTTCAATGTATAAAATATAGGCATTTAGTGCACATATGTCTATAATATTCATAAAGAGCCTGAATGGCCAACGAGCAGTTCTTCTTTTACAGGAATATTCCCTAATCAGTTTGTCGGCATTATCAACACCACCCTTGGTATTATTATAGTCTAAAATCATCAAGGGTTTGTTTTGAGAGTCTTGACAAATTATATCACTATCGTGTTGACTTGAAAGAAGATGTACCATCCTGTGTATTTTAGGTATGTACGAAACCATAGCTAATTCTTTAGTAAAAGCAAATATTGACGACTCCGCAGGTCTTTTTGTCAAACTTAGTTGTGGTGGTGTATCAGGTTTATTTTTGCGGACGGTCCCAAGTAAAGTAAGGTTTTTAGATAAAAGATATTGAGCAAGAGGAACACTGGTAAAAAAGTTGTCAGTTGTAATTCCTCTCCAACTGCCATGATATGGTTCCACCAGATCTTTCACAACACGAAATCCCTGATTTTTCTCTATTGTACCACCTGGTAGTTTTCCAAGGTACACCTGAAGTTTTGATAAATAAGATGTTTTAACATCCGCGGCAGCCCAAATTTTTATCCCATAGCGGCAAGGTTTTGATTTTATATATTGTCTAAAAGGACACTTTCCTCTAAAACTCACTAACTGTTCGTCAACGGTTATATGTTCGTATGGTTCAAAGGCTTTGTCACAGTTAGAGACGAACATGTCCCAAATTACTCGTATCGCCGCTAACTTATCCTGTTCCTTCCGCTCCACCCTGGTCACTTTGTCATCAAACCTCAAGAAACTCGATAATTCTTCAAATCGGTTCCTAGCTAATGCGGCTGTAAAAAATGACCGGCGTATTGAGGTGTCTGTAGACCATATCTCTCGTGTCGATTCTTTCCCACACCTTAAAGCACCAGCTTTGATAAGTGCTCCTAAAAAGCTATCCAGTTCATTGTTGGTAAGTACCGTCCACTCTTTTTTGTTATTCGGATGTTTTTCGTTCCACTCTTGATAACGCCTAACAGCTTCTTCATTAGTATGAAGGCATATGACATTCTTCATCTCTTCGGTCAAAAATAAATTGAAATAGTCTAAAAACGTGTTGGAATTTTTACTATAGTTTGTTAAGCCTGGATGTACATTTATAATATTTTTTTGTTGCCTCTTGGATCTCACGAAAGGTAGGCTATTCCACTGCATTCCAGATTTGGATGTATATGTTGGACCACTAACCTCACTAATATTATCGTCCACTTCGGTAGGTTCTGCATCTGATTCCTCGTCACTGTTGACTTCTAAATTGTCCTCAGTTTCCGAAACATTTTCCTCAAAAACATCTTGCTCTTCGCTATCTGATTCGTCGGTAATCTCATAGTCGAAATCGGAGTCTGATATCCCTTCTTCTATATTTCGGATAATTTTTTCATGTTCTTGGTCGCTTATTGTCATTTTCATTCTCTTACGGTCCATTTTTCAATGTAAACTGACGAAAAATGTTAAAAATAATAAAAATATTCTGGTGCCTCTAAATGCCCAATCGGGGTCACAGCGAGACCCCACTTATCTAAATCTCTCTTACAGACCACTGCACCTCACGAATGTTCGTGGTATACTAACAGAAAACGTAGGAGACACGTCCACACAAATACCTGATTGCGCGGTTGCCAAATGTTTCAAATAAAGATATTATAGCCAAAAATGTATGTCTGGGGTCCCATAGTGACCCCGATTGGGCATTTAAGGGTTAAATGCATTAATTTTCTTCGAATCCTGAGAAAACTAATCGTTTTTTTTTACAATCGGTTTAAGGCAGTGGTATTTTCAATATTAATATCACAAGAGAGTGAGAATAAATTGACAATTTTTCGGAAATTTTCGAAAACACGAGAGCCCGGAGAGCCCGGAGAGCTCAAGTGACTATTGCCGAATGGAAACAAGTTTGAGAAATAAACTGGAGTATTATTTTCTTATTTATTCCTACTATCGTGTGATATTTCGACAAATTATTTTTTAATACTTAAATTTACATACAAAATTCAAGTCTTTGTATAAAAACATTCCGTGACATTTATCCCAATTAATTTTTCAACTTGTCAAAGTAAACAGAACAATTTAGCAAATCAGTGAAGATATCAATAAAATATTATTTTAAGGTATTTATAAATACAGTTTTATCCATAAAATAATCTTACCGAAGTACACTCGAGCGCTTAGAATTGTCGATTTGTGTTGTCCTCGTGACAATTTGACATTAGATGCAAAACTACAAGTTTATTATAGTTCAGTTTTTAAATGTGACAGTTGTCAAAACTAGTAAACTCATTGGAATTAAACAGAAAAAATCTACCTTAAAATATTCCCAGTATAATAATCTAGGTAGAATTTTCCCGGTATAATAATATTCTGATTGGACAGAATTAAACACGTGATGAAAAATCTTACTATACTATTGGAAGCTAAAATTATTAAAAATTAATAATCGTACTATTCGCACAAAATATGTTGCTATACCCTATTCCACGAACATACGCCTGTTTTGGATTACTTCGACAACGAATATTTTAGTGTGCAAAATAAGAAGAACGAAAGTAAATTGTAAATTGCATTGTTGTTTATTGGAATAATTATTAGCGCCATTTACTTTCGTACTTCTTAAGTTGCACAGTAGAATATTCGTGGTCGAAGTAATCCAAAACAGGCGTTCTGTTCGTGGAATGGCCCATATTGATTTATGTCATACCGGTTTAATATTGTGTATTTATTACTTAGTTACGAACCACATATCATCATTCTCTTTGCCTTATCCCTATGCGGGGTCGGCTTCCCTAAGTGCATTTCTCCACACTATTCTATCCTGGGTCATATCAATATTAATCCCCTTTACCAACATGTCCTGCCTAATCGTCTCCCCCCACGTCTTCTTTGGTCTTCATCTCCTACTCCTTCCAGGAATCTGCACTTCAGCTACTTTTCGTATTGGATGATTAACGTCTCGACGTTGAACATGACCAAACCATCTCAACCTATGCTCTCTCATTTTGGCATCAATTGATGCCACACCTAGACGTCCCCTAATATACTCATCTTTAATTTTATCCTTTCTTGTCACTCCACTCATCCATTTAAGCATTCTCATCTCCGCCACATGCATTCGTTGTTCCTCTTTCTTTTTCACTGCCCAATATTCAGTTCCATACATCATAGCCGGTCTTATGGCTGTTTTATAGAATTTTCCTTTCAGCTTCATTGGAACTTTTCTGTCACACAACACACCACTCGCTTCCCTCCACTTCATCCATCCAGCCCTAATTCTACTGCATGCATCTCCATCTATTTCTCCATTACTCTGTAATATCGATCCCAGGTACTTAAAAGTATCGCTTTTTACAATCAGTTCACCATCCAAACATACCATTTTATTTGTACTAACTCCATCTTTAAATGAACATTCCAAATACTCTGTCTTTATCCTACTAAGTTTTAAACCTTTTCCCTCCAGAGCTCGTGTCCACTGTTCCAGTTTTTGTTCTAAGTATCTTTCACTGTTTCCTACTAACACGACATCATCAGCATACATTAAGCACCACGGAATGTTACCCTGTAGTTTCGCTGTTATCTGGTCCAAAACTAATGAAAATAAATACGGACTAAGCACCGAGCCTTGGTGCAATCCTTCTTTCACATGAAATTTATCAGTCTCTCCCACACCTGTCCTAACACTAGTCGTTACTCCCTCATACATATCCCTCACAATCTTTACATATGCACCAGGGACTCCTTTCTTATTGAGTGCCCACCACAGAATCTCTCGAGGAACTCTATCATATGCTTTTTCAAGATCAATGGATACCATATGAGCGTTTGTTTCTTTACTCCTGTATTTTTCCATCAACTGCCTTATAATGAAAATTGCATCTGTTGTTGATCTGCCCTGCATGAAGCCAAATTGATTCTCGGATATTTCGGTCTCTTCACGTATCCGTCTATCAATTACTCTCTCCCATATTTTCATGGTGTGGCTAAGCAGTTTTATATTCCTGTAGTTTGTACACTGCTGTATATCTCCCTTGTTTTTGTAGACAGGTACTAGTATACTGCTTCTCCATTCGTCTGGCATTTGTCCAACTTCCATAATTCTATTAAATAAACCTGCTAGCCATCTTGTTCCTGTCTCTCCCAATGCTTTCCATACTTCCCCAGGAATATCATCTGGTCCTACCGCTTTTCCTTTCTTTATTTTTTGAAGCACTTGAGCCACTTCTTCGTTTGTTATTTTGGTGACCATTGCCTACTGTCTCCGTTGACTCCACAGGCTGGCTGTCAAATTCTTCATTTAATAAGCTGTCAAAGTACTTTCTCCACCGTTACGAACCACATAATGGTATACTTTATGCTCTCGCTGGCATAAAGAAATTATTGTACATAATAGGTAACAACAAAAATCAAACATTTACGCATTCAGTATTATTTTCTGCCATCCACTGTTAAAATTTAGCGTATTCCTTGTCGTACGATTCTTTGGATTTTTTCGGTAACAGATTCTCAGTTGCTTTTTTGACTTTTTTAACTATTTCCTCAGAAATGTCGAATTTCTCTTGCATTCTGACTTTTTTTGACAGTGTCACATAGAAAAACTTTGTTTACGTTAATAACAAATTGCTAACCAACATCAATTTCCTAGGAATGGTACTAAATACCTGCTGCGATACAATACTACTTCTAATTAATATAACATTAAATTAAAACTTCAACCCTTTGTTGCCCAAATATAGAGATTCAAGAAAAAATTCAAATATTTTTACATTTTTGGCATAAAAACATGTAAAATGAATAATATATGTTGTTGTTTTAAATGATTGATATTTACAGGAAAAAAACAAAAAAATGGACTTTTGAGTACCGTCAGAAAATACCTAGGTAAATATAGGGCATTATATTCTATTTGAATATTTATAAAATTAATTGTGTTTTATGTCTAAAATAGTTCTAAAATATCTTAAGTTACACATTATCATTAACAAATAATTATATATTGATAATATGATGTTACAAATTTATCTTACGATAAATCGCAAAACAGTTTTTTTTTTCATTGCAACACAGAAACACCCCACATGTGCTGCATTTACTGTGAGGACGTGACTGGATACCTTGGGCACTACAGTACTCACACCGGCCTCTATTACCTTCGTATTTGACCCAGTGGCTTCCCCTATTTCCTAAACGTATGTCGGCTAAAACACTAAAGTTGTTCTTTCGATGCTTTTGTAATGGTTTCAAGATTGAGTTTCTCTTATTTGATTCACATTTGTTCATATTCAATAATCCTTGAGAGACTGACCTTCGAAACTCAAACGTCGTCATCTTTTCAATAAGGTCACAGTGTATGATATATGAATTTATAAATGCAGTATCTAAAAATCCCCAAAATAAACGGTGCCATCATTTTTTTGATCTACGGTTCATACCATACGTAGTACGAAGTTGATCAGCATGATCTACCCCACCCATGTGACGATTATAATCCTCCACAACTACTGGACAACTTATGTCAGATTTTGTACCATCTTTATTAGTTCTTTTGACTGATGTCAGCTCGGTTCCGTGGAAGTTAGTTGCAAAGTTCACGATTGTATTGTCATTCCATTTGAAAATACCTATGTTTGTGTTGGAGTACCTATAGTCAAAGTCTCCCCTTTTAAGAGTTTTATCTTCAGCTAAAGTCTTAGGAAAATCCTTTCTATTATTGCGAATTGTTCCACATGCCAAAGTACTCTCAAGTCGTCCAGTAACGGTATTGATGTGAAGTAATTATCGAAATAGATGATTTTATTTTTGCCCCAATGTGGTTTTGTTAATGACAACACAACACGTTCTCCTAATCCATGGCGTCTAAATTCATTTTGCAATTGTTCTTTCTTGCCTTGATACACATCAAAATTTGAAATTTATCCTTTTTGGTCAGCTAAGCAACAGATTTTATATCCTCGTTTTATAGGATTCTGAGGATAGACGAAGCAACGAAGCATTAAACCTAGGAATTTTGTGCAGTAAGATGAATCGTGATGCAACTTTTTGCATTCGATTAGAGAGAGTGTCAGGCAACTTTGTGAACTAAATTCATCTAGGGCAAAAATTTTTGTGCATAAGAAAATGCATTTTAAAAGTGCATCTCGAAGAGGTGAAAATGAAAAATTTAGAACTCGGGCAATATTGATGGAAATGAATTGAATTTTTATAATCGGGGGTTTTGGGGATCGCTGAGCAGGGCTGCTTTATCCATTAGGCAATATAGGCAGTTGCCTAGTGCGGCAAATTGTGAGAGGGCGGCAAAAATATTGTACAAAGAAATATTTGTATATAAAAATTAAAATCGAATAACAAGTATGTATGTTCATCCATCAATGAAATAGAAGTGGGCATTCATTTCTAAATAAAATAAAACAAATTGCATTCATAACAAAAATAAAACAAATATAGCATTCTGTTATCTTCACACTATTCATTCAAAAAGAACGGAAGTCATAAATTTAGTGATTATTGGGCCGCCGGCAGCTCGGCAAAGGCGGTGGGCTATTGAACACTTCAATATTGCACATTTTGCAGAAACTAAAAATTTGACTTGTCTACAGTAGGACATCGAGTTAAAGTTGGAATTTTCAAACTGTATTATTACAAGTAGATAAGGTTCGTGTCGTCGCGTCGCACAGATATACTCCAGGGAAATAAGCAAGAAATAGACCATGTTCGGGACACTGAAATATCGAGGTAGCTGTCTACTTTTTTAGTTATTGCTGACTGTTGACCTATATGGTAGGGGAGCCCAAGCGGGGATTTTTGCAGTTACTCGAGCGCGTCAGATTATCATATGGGGAGAAACCTGGTACCCTGCAGTTGTATCTCTACCATACATTGGCTCTTAACACAGGGGAGTTCGTTAAGGGGGGCCCGAAAAAGAAAATCTGTCCTTAAAAAAACTCGAAATTGTCAGATTAAGATAAGGTAAGTTAAATACATGCAAAATCGTGTATATTTAAAAATCTGACGATTTGATCCGGGCGTAAGGAAATGGGCGGGTCCCAAAATTTCACAAGAAAAAAGCGAATATTTCGCGAAATAAAGGACAGATCTAAGAACTAAAAAATTTGTGCTCAATATTTTTTAAAAATCTATCGTATGATACTAAACACGACTTCCCACGGAGGGGGTGGGGGGTAAATTTAATATTTTAAATACGAATCACGCGATATTTCGCGAAATGAACATCAGATCGAAAAACTGTAAAATACACTTATTCAATATTTTTGAAAAATCTATACAATGGCACCACACACGACATTCCACGGAGGTGGGGTGGGGGTTACTTTAAAATCCTAAATAGGAGCCCCCATTTTTTGTTGCAGATTTGGATTTCTTACGTAAAAATAAGTAACTTTTATTCGAAACATTTTTTCGAATCATGGATAGATGGCGTTATAATCGGAAAAAACGATTGTTGGAAATGGAAAATTAAATTAAAAAATGTCAAGCGCCCACTAAAATGGAAAACTTTACTTAACTTTTTTTGGTTTTAGGACCTACTTTTCACAACCCAATAGGTCCCCAAAGCGCTCGAGTGACTGCACATTTAGCATACTTTGCTCCCCTACCAATAGGATGAAAACTTACATGTTTCCTGTCTAGAGTTTGCGTCCGTTTTTTAATTATTAACAATTTAGTGCAATCAACGCGATTTTTTCCATTTTTTGCACTCAATTAAAAAGCTAAATAGTTGACATGAAATTACAAAATTTATTTTTTTAGAACATTGAAAAACCTTCAAAATGACGATTTTTGAAAGTCAAAAAGTTAATTTGTTGCTTCGTAAACTGCAAAATAACTGAAAATCGTTATTTATTAATAACTTTTACTAAAACTAACTTTCACTGTAGTGTTTCACACAAAGTTGGATATTGGGGTACATAACAAACCCTCAAAATTTGAGACCGATCCATTAATTAGTTTAAAAGTTATTCTATTTGTTTATCCCAGAGACCTTCGTTTTGCAATAACAAATGACAGCAAATAATGAAGATAGGACAATTCTGCGTATGCCAAATGAAAGTAGAAAAGTGATACTATCCAAATTTATTAAGAAAAGATAAAAAATATCTAATACAGTAAAAAATCCTAGTTTATAAACATTTAGGATAACTTTAAAAATATTGTCCATAGAAACATCTTCTTACATATTCCAAAAAGGTGATATTTTACTTGAATTTTTAAAAATGTAGTTCAAATGGTGACTAGTCATGGTAAGTGAAGGGGAAGCTTCTGCGTTGATTGTACTAAATTGTTAATAATTAAAAAACGGATGCGAACTCTAGGCAGGAAACATGTAGGTTTTCATCCTATAGGTCAACAATAATTAAAAAAAGTTGTCTTACCTGGCGGGAGCCGACAAATGCATGAGTTCAAAAACTAAAAAAGCAACTTAAAACTACTACCATTTTCTATATCTTGGGATCTACTCAATGGATTTTGATATTTCTTCTTTTATTTTGTATGTACTTTTGTGTACATTACAAATATGCAATTTGTCTAGACATTTATTAATTAATAAACAGTCTAATTTTTTTAAACAATTTTTGAAAAAATAATTTTTTCTCAAAAATCAATTTTTTTTAATGATACTGTCATGATTAATCATAGAAAAAGTTAAGGTATACTTTAATAAATAAATTATGTTCAATAAATTATTTTATTTAATAAAAATAATTTATTTATTAAAATCATTAATGATATGATTAAAAAAACAGATATTTGAAAAAAAAAATTTTTTTCAAGAAATGTTTAAACAAATTAGACCCTTTATTAATTAATACATTTATAATAAAATTGCATATTTGTAATGTATGTAGAAATTATATACAAATTTTAAAAATATTACATACAAATTAAATTGTTAATAATTAAAAAAGCGGACGTGAACTCTAGACAGGACAAGGGTAGGTTTTCTTCCTATAGGTCTACAATAAGTAAAAAAGTAGTAGCTACCTGAATATTTCAGTTATTATGAAAATGGTGTAACAGTGTGAAGCAGCTAGTGAAATAACATTTAAAAAATAACGGCTACTGCCATCGTAACACATCCCATCAGATATCACATTTTATTAATTTTATATGATGTATGTTAAAAAATATGAATTTAGCTCAGAAAAAAAGTACCTTTATATTTCACAATATGGAAAATTGTTATTGATAAGTTATTTGGAATTAAAAACTATGTTTCAATATGCAATTGCATTTAGTCCTGTTGTCGGGGAGGGGGGAGGGTGGGGTACGACGGCCTCGTTTATTCAAATGGACTTACTCAAGTTTTTTACTTACTATTGTCAAAAAAAATGCATGGCGCCTTTTTATAATAGTAATATGTAACATTACGCCTGATGTAAAATAAAGAATATTTTTAACACATTTCCAAACATTATTTGAAGAACCTAACATTCTTATTTAAATAAAAAATTCTGCCTGCAATTTTTTTCGCAAAAATGGTACATGCTTAAAGGGCGGCTACTAGAGAATTGCCTAGGGCGTCAATTGACCTAAACGCGGCCCTGTCGCTGAGCACGAATTTCATATCGGCGATGGTCTCCATGGTACCTGGTGCACACGGTGGAACTCGTCGCCTAGAGTTTTACGTTATAATCATTAAAAATCAGTCAATATCCATTACTCGGGGGGTTTTGGGGTCACCGGCCACGAATTTAGTGTTGGCGATGGTCTCGAAGATACCTGGTGCCCAAGGTGGAACTCGTCGCCTGGAGTTTTATGTTATAATTATTCAAAACCAGTCAATAACCATTACTCTGAGGGTTTTGGGGGTCGCTGAACAAGAGTTTCATGTGGTCGATGGTCTCCAAGATACCTGGTGCCCAGGGTGGAGCTCGTCGTGTGGAGTTTTATGTTATAATTATTACAAATCATTTAATACCGTTACTCGGGGAGTTTTGGGGGGCGCTGAACATGAATTTCATGACGGTGATGGTCTGCAAGGTACCTGGTGCCCAGGGTGGAACTCGTCGCCTGGAATTTTATGGTATAATCATACAAAATCAGTCAATAACCATTATTATAAAGGTTTTAGGGGTAGCTGGGCACCAATTTCATGTTGGCGATGGTCTTCAAGGCAGGTATACAATAATCTAAAAAATACGTGTTAAATTAAATGTTAGTGCACGTATTCATAATCAATTTATTTGTATAATATAATGAAAAAATTAATGAAAAAAGTAAAATAAAATAAAAAAAATATATTTACTTACTTGAAGTTACACAAATTTCTCTCTTCCGCAATTTCGAAAACCAAAATTATAAAACAGCGCAGCTATAGACTGTAGATAATGAAAATTCCTTTAATACCAATCTTAAACGGCTTGATATTATATTATTATTTATTCCGTAATTAACAAAACTAATAAGTATAAAATATATGATTTTTTCAAAACACCAACATTAAAAACTTACTTTGATTTAAATACGGTATCACTTTTTAGATGTTTTTTTATAATTAATTAAAAATTTTTAAAAAGAACAGAACTACATAAAAGTGTAGCTTGGAGATATTCACATATATACTATGCTTTGTTTTTAAACCAGGAGGAGTAAAATAAAAAGACAGATTTACACCCAAGAAAGTCAATAGGAAAATCACCATATACATCTTCTTTTTTCGTTGATCATATCGGCCTTCGACGGTAATCCATCAACATTATATTATACTAATCAGTCGCTAAATAGTTCTAAAAACCACTGTTTTTTTTATATAAAAGCAGACTAGAAATCTAAAAATTAAAATAATACCGCAGAAAACACAAAAAATCGCTGATATAATTTAATTACCCTTGAAATGCCAATTATGTCAAAATTTCATAAATGTCATTAGTGTCAAAATTTAACGGCAACTGCTTTAAAAGCGACAAAATTTTAAAATAATTTTTAAATAGGTAATTTTTAGGATATATTATAAAAGTGTTTTAAGAAAAATTATTAATGAAAAATATATTTAGCGACCCCCAAAACACCGAAGTAATGGATATTGACTGATTTTGAATGAATATAACATAAAACTGCAGGCGACGAGTTCCACCCTAGGCACCAGGTACTTTGGAGACCATCGCCGACATTAAATTCGTACTCAGAGACCTCAAAAACCCCCCAAGTAATGGTTATTGACTGGTTTTGAATGGTTACAACATAAAACTCCAGGCGACGAGGTTCACCCTGGGCACCAGGTAACTTAGAAACCATCGCCGACATGAAATTCGTACTAAGTTACCCACAAAACCCACCGAGTAATGGTTATTGACTGCTTTTGAATGGTTATAACATAAAACGCTAGGCAACGAGTTCCAACCCTTGGTACCAGGTACCTTGGACACCATCGCCGACATGAAATTCGTACTCAGGGACCCTCAAAACCACAAGGGTAATAGTTTTTGATTAATTTTGGATAATTATAACTAAAAACTCCTGACGACGAGTTCCACTTTAGGCACCAGGTATCTTAGAGACCATCGCCGACATGAAATTCGTACTCAGCGACCCCAAAACCCCCAGGGTAATAGTTTTTGGCTGATTTTGGATAATTATAACTAAAAACTCTAGGCGACGAGTTCCACCCTGGGCACCAGGTATCTTGGATGCCATCGCTAACCTTAAATTCGTGGCCGGCGACCCCAAAAACCCCCGACTAATGGATATTGACTGATTTTTAATGATTATAACATAAAACTCTAGGCGACGAGTTCCACCGTGGACACCAGGTACCTTGGAGATCATCGCCGATATGAAATTAGTGCTCATCGATCCCCAAAACCCCCAAGCATAAAAATTCAACTCATTTCCGTCAATATTTCCCAAGTTCTAAATTTTTCATTTTCACCTCTTCGAGATGCACTTTTAAAATGCATTTTCTTATGTACAAAAATTTTTGCCCTAGATGAATTTAGTTCACAAAGTTGCCTGACACTCTCTAATCAAATGCAAAAAGTTCCATGACGATTCATCTTACTGCACAAAATTCCTAGGTTTTGGGCTTTTTAGTGCTTCGTTGCTTCGTCTAGGATTATATTGTTTTAGGGTCGACCTACCCTTAAAACGTATCATACTTTCATCAACGGCGACACTTCTTGTTGTTTTGTAAAGAGTTTGAAAATTCTGGTCGAGTTTTTCTATAACTGGACGTAATTTGTATAGCTTGTCTGTGTTATTTTTTGGAATTTCCAACTTATTGTTGCAATGAATATTTGCCAAAATTTTCTCAAAGCGATTACGTGACATTGCATTAGTAACTAGAGGAATGCCTAAATCGGGACTTCCATTCCAGTAATGTTTCCAGTTCGGCAGTTGGTGATAGGCCATGAAGAAATTGATGCCAATGAAACTGAGGAGCTCCTTTTCCGTAAGATCCAATTGTATATTTCTCTGGACAGCGTACAAATTACTTTGGTAAGTGATATCGCTTATGACGGAGCCAAGAATTTTTATGAATACGCTGGTTGGTGTTTCAGAACTATCAAACAATTCCTCGACCACACCTTCCGGCTCCGGATAATCGGATATTTTGGTTTTAACACTACAGTTCTTCCATCTACGAGCAGGTTGTTCTTGAACTTCATTCTTAGCAGACTCTTCTACTTCAACTTTTGATAAACGCAGCTTTCTGTTTATAGTCGCAGTGTTTTGCTCACAAGATTTTCTTGAAATGCACGCTTCCAACGATACAGTAGTGATAGTGACTGACTCGCTTGAAACGGTTGGAGAGAATCCAATATCTTGCAAAACAATATCCTGCTTCTCATCATTATTACCATCCAATTTATTTTCAAATGTTTGTGGATATAAAGAACTAGACTCTGTGGCATTATCTTTATCATTCACTTCACTTGAAATGTTCGAAGGCAGTCTAATATCTTGTAAAATATTCACTTTTTTCTCATCACCATTTCTTTTCAAAATTATTTTTAAATGTACTTGGAAATAGCGAATCGAAGTCAGTGTCACTATCATTATCACTTTCCTCTATATCAGTATCAAAATTATTATCTAAGGGTAAGTCATCACCTGCCATAATTTCGTTGGCGATGTCTTGCAATTCGGCTTCAGAAAGAGGTTTGTTGTAAAACCATTTTTATTTTTTTATGTTCCATATTCCTGACGGTACTTTTGCGGACTCTGAAACAAATAAGATTTTCTTAGCTAAACCTCTTTCTAAATACAGAATATTTGTTTTCTGTGCATACTAGATATACCAATTTACATTATATATATTATTGTGTTTCAATTTATCAATCAAAGATATAATAAAAATTTTAATTTTTTTTAATATAACGCGGGCACATAAATTTGATACACCCTGTATATTGATTTGTAACTATTTATTATAAGTAGTTTTTAAAAAGTGATTTATCGTTAGTAAGTTTTTCCCTGAAAAATAAAACACATTAGGAAAGAAAGTGATATGAATAAGAAAATAATTGTTCAGGGTATTTGGAGATTATAACGGTGTTTTGTTATGCACGATTCCAAAAGCCACATTAATTAGTTCTTAGGAAATTAGGGAAAAGAAAGTCTGGAATTTTAAATATGTTTGTTTAATGAGAGGAATATTTAGATAATTTCCGGAAAGTCATAAGTTTGGGTAGGAATATTTTTGAGAGAATGACTTTTTGTTTTCAAATAAAAAAAGGAAGGTGGGAAGATAAATGTTTCTGATTGGCTAGGCACTTTGGAATGGGGAAAGTTTTGTTTTGAATGTTAAGATAGTTTTGGAAAGAGGAACTCATTATGTGATTGGCATCGCTGAAGAGCAGTCAACGTTTTCGTGGATAGTTAGATAGCAAGTACCAGTGGGTGTTTTGATAGTGGAGAATAGAGCTGAAAAGTGGAACGAGAGTCAGATCCAATTGAGACGAAATATCTCTTTGATTCTGTATTATTGTGAGAAGGAGAGGAGAGAATTTTTGGAGTTTGTGTTTTTGTTGGAGAATTGGTGCTGGTATGCTGATAGATTTGAAGCTTGAGAACGGAGAGGGCTTTGATGGGTAGCCTAACATAGTCAACGAGGGATAGCTGTTTTGAGTCAAGAGAAGACATCAGAGTGAGTGAAGCAAAAGGTCAGTCAATTTATGTGAAAGATATTTTTATGTTCGGAAACTAAAATTTTGAGTAAAAGCATATGAATTAAGATTCCAATATTCAAAAAAGTAAATAAGAAGTATAGGTAATTTTGCGAATACCTAAATTTGTTTGTCTAGCTTATTTTATCAAAGTCATCGGGAACAAACCGATAAATTGTTGTTTTTTAACTAGAATAAATTTAAGTGGTAAAATTTCATTCGGACAGCTGTGTCCACAGGTTTTAAATTTAATCGATTTTTAGAGTATTGATTTTGATAATAAAAGACAATTCTGTATGTTTATTTTATATTTCTATTTAATTCCCTTTCCTAATATTTTTTCCCGATTAGAACCAACTAAGAGATTCTGAAACCACGAAAGAAAATAAGTATAACATAAGATAATTTAAATATTTTTTTTGTATTATAAAAAGGCACCCTGAGATTTTTTCTTATTTTTTTGTATGATTTGCGACAATTGGATAATTAATTAAATAATTAATTGGAGTAATCAAATAAAGATTAATTGATATTAAAGTAATAAAAAGTAAATCATAACAATATATATACAATTAGAGCTTACCTTTTCTTGTGAAATGTCGAAAACACGATAACAGTTAGGACTAGTTTGAAACTAACCTCACACCATGCACTTCAGAACGTAACTGATGAAATATGAATGTAAATATTACTTCTGCACATGTGCTGCATCTGAGAGGGAGAAAATAGGTACATTGGACTTCTGTGTACCGTCAGGCAGAAGCGAAACAAATGAACTATGTGCAATATACACGCGTTCAAACTCTGTGGTACTTTAACAGCTTGTTTACATGGGCGGTTTGCCAACGTTTGACGCCGCGGTTTACCTGAAAAACCCAACCGCCGCGGTTCGTACACATGAGAGCGATTGACTGGCGGTCTCATTCCTCCCCTAGTAAACTTACAACCGCCGCGATTTGACGACGGAAAGGTTGCATGTGTACGATTTTGAGCGGTTGCATTTGTTTCTATGTTAAACTTGAACCGCGGCGGTTGGGTTTTTCAGGTAAACCGCGGCGTCAAACGTTGGCAAACCGCCCATGTAAACAAAGCGTAAGGTACCGTCGGGCAACAAAGGGTTGATTGATGCAATGAACCGGTATGATCAGGGGCGTAACAGAGGCCCCCGCAGCGTGAAGCTTGCGGGGGGGCCCCAATCGCTTAGGGCCCCATCTTGTCATCTGATACTATGCAAAAATCTGTTATTGTTAAATTATTTTACGTTGTGTGTTAAAAATTAAAAACGTAAATTTCTAAATAGACGTATTTGCCAAGTGAATCATCTCATTATATCTAGAAACTTAATCTCTTCCGGCCTACCGAAATTTTATGGTAACGACAATAAACTATAATGCTTTGTACGTGACTATTGAAAGATTTTAGAATTGCAATTTGCCGAATTTTAGAACAATATTTCTAAATCTAGAAATGGGTTTTCTGTTTAATATTTACATACCTACGTTTAATATTTCGATAGAATTATGAAGAGGCGTAACAGAGGCTCCCGCAGCATGAAGCTTACGGGGAGCCCCAATATGTCAAGGGCCCCATCTTGTTGTCTAATATATTTTTGTAAAAATGTGTTGTTATAGTATTTGCATACATACGTTTTTAAGCAGTGCAGTATTGAAAATGAAGTTGTCCATCCGAATTAATAAAATTGTAGATATATTAGCTGATAGTAGATAGTGCACGAAGAAAGTTGTTCATCTCATAGAATAATACTAATGTAATCATTTAGTAATGTTTGTTTTATTTTATTCTATACTAATAAAGATGAAAATATAAGTCGTCATAAACAATGCATGGATACACCAATAGCTCAGTAAATGACAGTTTTGGAGTGAAATTATCAGTAGTAATTGCAAAAGAGCTCTAAAATTATCGAATTTTTCCCGCGTGACACTTTGATAGTTTTAATTTCACCACCCGAAGGGGAGTGAAATTATGTCAAAGTGTCACGAGGGCAAAAATTCGATAATAATTTTAGAGATCGAGTGCAATTTGCTGCGATTATTTCATAAATAAAACTGTTCAAAACCAAAATTTTATTGTAATTTTTTTATAAAAGTACAAATTAGTACAATTAAACACACAGTTGTTGTAAATATTTCACGGTTGAAAGTCATCACTTTTATAATTTTTAAAACATTAATTGTCATTAATGTCACTTAATGTATTTTTTCGTAGCAACGAAGGGCATCTGACGTAATATACTTGACGACGGGATATTATCATAAATTATGACTAATTTTTATTTCTGTAGCTTTCTATTGGTCAGAATCTCCTAGGAATGAAATAATCAGCGTCACGACGGACGCATTTGCTTGACAATTTGAATTTAGGTTCTAGTTACACTCCACTTTAAAGTTGGATTTATGCTGTTGGCTGCTTTTACTTCGGGGGTGACACCCCCCTTGGGGTAAAAAACATACGTTTAAAGTAAGTCCGGAAATTTATAAACTGACTAATTATAAGCAACTTTTGTTCTTCTATAGAGTTTCTTTATCTATACTTAATACTTTGCAAGTCATTTGCGAGTGAAAATGTTTATTTTTCGAAAAATAAAAACAACGTTTTCAGACGGGTTTTTCGCATATAACTCAAAAATAAGTATTTATCGAATTAAATATTAGATATCGAATAAATATTTGTAGCAAAAATGTAGCTTACAAGATACAGAAAATGGTGTACTTCTTCATGAAGTCTATCGACACAGTAAAAGCACAGTTGAAGCTCATGAAAAATTATTCTTATTTGTCCAATTCCAAATCGAATATTTCAAGCTGAAATAACCAAAAATGAAGCAATTTTTGGGAAAAACTCTTAAAACTTTTTTAAAATGTTTCAAAAAAAGCTTTATTTTTATTTTTTATAAAAGTTTCTAGCACCAAAACTATACGAATTACGCTCAAAATAAAGTTGGCCCCTTTTTTGGTAAAAAAAAATCGTCAAAATCTGCCCCTATTTCGCACCCCAAATTTATTATTATTGTTTTACCATTTACTTTAAATATTTATTGTTTATATGATCCGGTTTGACCGGTTCGGAGTTCTTATTTTGAAAAAACTTTGAAAAAGAGTTTTTTTATTTTGGAAAAATGCCCTTTTTTCAAAATAACTTAAAAAGTATAAGTGATACGAAAAATCTCAGAGTAAAGAAATTGTAGGCAGGTCTTACTTTTATAAATATTTTGGCTTTATTTTGTTTTTCTGTAAGACAAAAATTGGTTAAGACACGGCTGTTTAAAATTTGCATATACTCGTGAATAATGACTCGTTCAAGCCCGTCCACTAGAACTAGAACTAGAACTAGAACCCTTTTAAAAATAAGCACTTTAAACCAGTGAAACTTACAGGTCGTATAAAAAAGTTAGGTAATTTGTAAGGCGATAATGATTAGTTCCATTTGGGGTGCTAAATAGGGGAAGATTTTCACAATTTTCTATCAAAAAAATGAATTTTGAGCGTAACTGGCTTAGTTTTGATGCTAGAAACTTTTGCAAAAAATAAAGCTTCTTTTAAACACTTTAAAAAAATTCTAATGAGTTTCCCCGAACAGTATTTCATTTTTTGGTCATTTCACGTTGAAATATTCGATTTGGAATTTGATGAATAAGAAAAACTTTTCATGGGCTACAAGTTTTCTTTTACTGAGTCGATAGACTTCATTTTTGTTATAAGCTAGATACATTTTTTCTAACAATATTCTTTTCGATCGAATACTTACTCTTTTTTTTTGAACAGCGTGGTTTTTTGTTGAACAATAAACATTTTTACTCATAAATAACTCAAAAAGTATTGAGTTGACCACTTCGGTGGTGACACTGAAAATTACACTGTATCGCCATATTTTACGTTGATTTACTGGGCTGTAACACATATACCTAGGTATTTGTTACACATGTCGCATTTAGTAATTTTTTAAAAAGGGGCCCCATTTTCAATTCTGCGGAGGGACCCATTTCCAATTCTGCGGGGGGGACCCGACGGAGTTTGTTACGCCACTGGGTATGATATGAACTTTTGTATGCACCACGTGCAATATTAGATGTTTATACAACCGGGCGACATATAAACTCTCGGGCCAGAGGCCCTCGAGTTTATAAGCTTGTCGCCCTTAGGGTATAAATAGCTATTTAATGCCCTTGATACATAAATAACTACTGTGTATTAAATTACCTCTAGGATTTTATTTGCTTTATTCAGTAGTTTATTGTTAGAAACTCTGAATATAATTTGACATTTTCAGTAGCAGGTACATCAAACTTTCAAAAGCTCCCAGCCCACGTTCTCAATATATAATACCTACGCTTTCACACCAGATAGAAAATTGGAGTATTTGTATCATTTTACCGTTGTGAGCTCGATTTCTAAAATTACGCTTTTATTAAATAAAACTGTTTTGGCCTTAGTTGTCGGGGTAAGCTGATTTAAAATGGAATTTAAATAAAATCCAGGAGGAAAATAAACTTCCTGTAGCTGGCTGTATACCATAAATCACAAAAATACCAAGTTTCTTGTAAAAGGTATATATTAAAATACCCTAAATAAGGGTCACAATACAAAACGTTTTCGGATTAAGGAATCCATCATCAGTGTTTAAAAGCCAAAATTTTCATGCCTGAGCCACCAAAATGTATCGGGTAAAAACCCTTTAAATGTAAATAATAAGGATGTTTTACATATTTATATAAAATTCATTGGATGGTATAGATAAACCTGGATGTTACCCAGGGCAACACAGGACTCTCCCCACGTGGTTGGAACTGAACCATTAGAGTTCCAACCACGTGGGGAGAGTCCTGTGTTGCCCTGGGTAACATCCAGGTTTATCTATACCATCCAATGAATTTTATATAAATATGTAAAACATCCTTATTATTTACATTTAAAGGGTTTTTACCCGATACATTTTGGTGGCTCAGGCATGAAAATTTTGGCTTTTAAACACTGATGATGGATTCCTTAATCCGAAAACGTTTTGTATTGTGACCCTTATTTAGGGTATTTTAATATATACCTTTTACAAGAAACTTGGTATTTTTGGAATTTAAATAGTTATTTATTAAACAGTTCGTGAAGTATGCTTTTTACGAACGCGCGCGATGTTTAGAGCACGAGCGAAAGTGGGGCGAGTGCTATACATCGCGTAAGTTCTCAAAAAGTACTTCACGCACAGTTTCATACAATATTTTATCTACGATAAACAAATAAAAAAACTGTAACTCTTCGTCACTGGAATTCGATTCTATTTTACAAATGTTGTGCTGCGTCACAAAAAAAATAATACAAACTGCGATTTTGAACCCTTAAAACTACCCTCATCCCGAACTCTGGTTTCCCCCACTGGAGATTTTGCTTAGTTACGTCATGATCTACTTACTCACAAATTTTGCTTCACTATCTCGATCACGAACGTCTCAAAAATCCCTTATAATTTTTATATTTACCCCTACCCCACTCCTTTGTCGGCCACGCAGCGTTCCGCCCCTGGAGATTTTACTTAGGTACGTCATGACATACTTATTCCCAAATTTTGGTGCACTATCTCGAACATGAGCGTCACAAAAAAAAATAATAAAAACCGCGATTTTGACCCCTTATAACTACCCTCGTCCCCCACTCTGGTTCCCGGCTCTGGGGATTTTACTTAGTTATGTCATGGTCTACTTATTCCCAAATTTTGGTGCACTAGCTTAATCACGAACGTCGCAAAAAACCCCTTATATTTTTTATATTCACCCCTGCCCCACCCCGTTGTCGGCCGCGCAACGTGCCACCTCTGGAGATTTTACTTAGTTACGTCATGACCTACTTATTCCCAAATTTTGGTGCGCTATCTCGATCATAAGCGTCACAAAAAAAATAATAAAAACCGCGACTTTGACCCCTTATAACTACCCTCGCCCCCCACTCTGGTTTCCTGCCGTTGGGGAAAGTCATGTACAACTAATTCAACATATCCCCGTATAGTTTTTCCATATTACTTATCACGCACAAAATCCGCTTCTATCTCTCCGACTATACTCACCGGCACAAAATTCCGCCACCCAAAATTTTTGATTAAGTTTGACAATCTATAACTTTATTATTTGTACTCCGATTTTCAAGATTCGTGTATCAGTTTGTAGGAACATGTATTAAAGTCGTTTATTATTCCGGTAACAAAAATTTTTCGCTTAGATGGCATTATACGGGGGTGAATGGAAGCGTTGTATTTTCTTTTAACTTGAAAAAATTCTGTGGAAAAATTGGAGGGCTGATTTTGCTTCATACTTTTTTTGTATTATCCTGGAGCTATCACTTAGGTTTTTTTTGAATTATCCGAATATCTCTTTTTCTGTAATAGCTGTAAATAAAAACACTGCTTTGAAGGTTTAGTCAATTAAAAATATCGAACGCACTAAAATTAACAAAACAAAAAAAAAATTAACATCAAAACAAAACAACTCAATAGCGAATATGTTCACCTCTTGCAGCAAAGACTGCTCGCAATCTGTTTGGCATCAAATAAAGATGTGTTATCCTTGCCTGGGGAATAGCCCGATATTCCTCTATCAGGGCCATAACTGTACCCAATTTTCTGGGGGACTAGGATGACGGCGAAAAGCTTTTTTTAACTCATACCAAAAATGCTCAATAGGATTGAGAGCTAAGCTCCATGCGGACCATTCCAATCTTATCAAAACAACCTCTATTTTATGAGTGTTTTTATTTACACAAAATGGTACAGCTCTTACAAGAAAAGAGATATTCGGATAATTCAAAAACAAAATTTTAGTGGTGCCTCCGGGATAATATGACAGAACTATGGAACAAAATCAGCTCTTCCATTTTTCCACAGAATTTTTTAAAGTTAGGAGAAAATACAAAGCTTCTATTCACCCCTGTATAATGCCATGCAAGCAAAATTTTTTTGTTACCGGAATAATACCAAACGATAACAATACATGTACCTACAAACTGGTGCAAGAATCTTGAAAATCGGAGCACAAATAATAAAGTTGTCAAACTCAATCAAAAATTTTGGGTGGCGGAATTTTGTGCCGGTGAGTGTATTATCTTAGGCCACTATTATGTGAAAATTAAAAACGATTTATATAAAGGAAAAGGAAATGCGGCCAACTTAAAACTTATATAAGGGGTTCAAAAAGCCTATTTCCCAAAACATCAAAACGATAAAGGAAAAGAATATCATGATCACAAGATAGTCGGTCTTCCACATCTTGTTCTGGTCGCTTATCTCGAATCAAGTTGTTTCGGTGGATGGTTTTCCAAGTGTAAGAATTATTAAAATTTCAGCTTATTTTTATAGCATTTGAAAATAGGAAGGATAAAGTATTCAAAATCCACGAGGAAAATAAAATTCCTGTAGGCCTGTACGGAATGGGACGTTTCATCGCCGCCGGTTCGTCGCCGCCGTTTCGATGCGGCCGGTTCATCGCCAGTCCATTTCATCGCCGGCCGTTTCATCGCCGGCCGTTTCATCGCCAGTTAGTCAGTTGATCTTGTATTATGGGAGATGACACGACACGACGTTAAATTCAGTTCAAAACTTATGACAAATAAATAGATAAAAAATATTATCATATTAATTTACTGTTCTATTTCTACTTCCCCTAAATTTGATACTAAACTGTATTAAATTTGTAGTGTTAAATTATATTTTATATTATAAAAGTTTAAAAGTCTATTAAAAGATTAAGTATGGCAACGGGAATGGTCATATCTCGCATTTCCTAGAATTCCTAATTAATACTAAAAATAAATAATAAATGTAACTGTCGAAAATTGGTCGAAAATTCGGAAATATATCAGTTAGAGATTAACTGACTGGCGATGAACCGGCGGCATCGAAACGGCCGGCGATGAATCGGCCGGCGATGAACTGGCGGCATCGAAACGGCGGCATCGAAACGGCGGCGATGAAACGTCCTAGACCCGGCCTGTATACCATAAATCACAAAAATACGAGATTTATTGTAAAAGTATATTTAAAATTCCCTAAATAAGGGCTACATTAAAACAGAATGTTTTCGGATCAGAAAATCCATCATCAGTGTTACTAAAAAGCCAAAAAAATAGCATGCCTGAGGGGCCACCAAAATGTTTTGGGTAAAAATCCTTTAAATGTTTATACATAGTTGTGTTATGTTACATATTAATTAAAATGCTTAAAGATGTTGCAGATATAGGTACCTGGATATCACTCAGGGCAACACAGTGGTTGGAATTTGAGGATTAAAATCTCACATATTGAAGTTCAATGGCCAACTGACAACTGAATAGGTATTCGGTATATGTGAAGTTTTAATCATCAAATTCCAACCACGTGGGAAGAGTCCTGTGTTGCCCTGGGTAATATCCAGGTTTATCTGCAACATCTTTGAGCATTTTTATTAATATGTAAAATAACACAACTGTACACATTTAAAGAGATTTTGCCCAAAACATTTTGGAGGCTCAGGTATGCTATTTTTCGGCTTTTTAGTAACACTGATGATGGATTTCTTAATTCTAAAACGTTCTGTTTTATTGTAGCCCTTATTAAGGGAATTATAAATATACCTTTTATAATAAATCTCGTATTTTTTTATAAAGTATTCGGTTGAAAAGTGTGGTTAGGAGTACTATTGCTTTTCTTCGTAGACATTTTGGGATTTCTCTAGTTAGGTCGCATCTCGACAATTTGTACGAGTTTTGTTGGTTTCATTATTTCCTCAACTTTAATGAGGAATGTTTAGTGTACTGTTAATGACAATTAGTCCAGGGCGCCTCTGTTTTGAGATGGACGTTGAGAGGTGACTCATATTTTTTGCAGAAGTTTCTTGGAATTAACTCCTATAATAATAATTGGGTTATCCTCCTACTCAAAAATGTCCGGAACATTGTTTAAATAATCATGTTAAAAAATAAAGGAAAAATTCGATTATTTTCTTCGTTTTTTTATTATAACTTTCAAAGTATTTATTTTGGAGAAAAGTTGTACTAACATAAAAGTTGCGTAATTAAAGTTCCTATAGTATAGGATTGGCTACAAATTTTAAAAATTGTCACCCTTGTTGCACAATAGCAATAATTTCGAAAAAATCATAAAAAAACAAGTATTTGCATTTTACGTTTTTTAACCATTTCTGCTAAACTTGGGACCTTCATATTTTACCCAGAAAAACTATATAATATAGTAAAACAATACTGTAAATTTCATTAATATAGGTGCAACAGATTTTGCAAAATAAATTTGGCAATCAAGCTTTCGCAAAAAAAATCATATTTTCAAAATGTTATAGGACTGAAAATACAGCAGATAGCAAGCTGAAATTTTTTTTACGTATAGAAGAATAGCGTAGCTTGCATTTGCAATTTTTAAAATTAAAATCTATTAACTATCACGGTGTCAGAAATTTTTTTAAATAAACATTAAGTTTTGGTGCTACGCGCAGGACAGCGGTGTTCGATTCACACAAGTTGATTTCCACCAAAATTTCTTCCAATCTTTATCTAATATATTATTTTCTTACACTATATTTTGTTGCATTTTATTATTTTAATTCCACAAAAATCAAACTAACTTGATTATTGTTTGTGAAATATTGTTTAAAGAGTTGCGTATGTTTAAAAATAATCAACTTTTATTCTCTAACTTAATATACAGGGTGAGTTTTTAGTGCGGGATCGGTCGATAATTCCAATACGGTATAGGAAATCGAAAAAAGTTATATAGAAAAAATGTAGGCAATGATATTCTCCACGCTTGGAAAATATGTGTATTTCTACAGGGTGATCAATAACAGCGTGGTATATCAAACATATAATTTTTTAAATGGGACACCCTATATATTTTTTCATATTTATATTCCCCTCATAATTCTTGTTCATATAATCTAGGATTTAGCATTACTATACAGAGTATTTAACAAGTTATGGCCATTTTTATTTCGAATTCCCTATGAGATTAACACCCTGTATATAAAGAAGTAATTCATAGACAATAATTTGTTTTATGTAGTAAGATAAACAATATACTGTAGTTTTTAATTTTAGTCCAATTGAAATCATTGACGAATGTTTGTATACAGGGTGAACTACAAAACCAAATTACGATTTTCTCTATTTTTTTAAATGGATCACCCTATATTTTATTTTTGAAAAATATTCTATTTATTATACTCTTTCATTTTGATATAGCATTCCCTATACCTAAACTTATTACTTTCGGAGATATTTTTAGTTTTCTTCAACTTTCGGGAGTACATTCAATTTTTCTAGTAGAAATAAGTTGGTATTGAATGATAATTAAACAAAATTATTTTTATTCAATAAATAACTAACACAAAATATAAACCATAGCAATATGCAATGAATGTATCAATAAATGTGATATTAAGGAATTATCATATTTCCCTAATATACAAGAATCATACAATTCCTACAAAAAAAATATAGGTATCTTGTGTAGAATAAAATTACAAGATTATTTTTATTTAATAAACAACTCACACAAAACATAAATCAAAACAATATACAACTAATTTATTAGTTTTTAGATTATTATATCGACAGCATTCTTAGCCAAGAAATTTTTAGTAACACATCCCTAATTGCAGATTGTGACCCGCAGTTATTAATAATATAATTTTCATATTAAATTGCATTAATATGCATCAAGAAATCCCTACTTTGTTAACACTCAAACTAGGTGATCTATAAATGTTTAAGGTGATATTGTTAGAGGTTATGTGATTGGTCCACATTTTTTGACGGTTGAGGTTTTATACGACGGTGCTCCAGTTCTTCCAAAATTGATTTTTTTCAAGTGGGACTATATAAAAAACCTTGTATACCAGAAGCATCCAACAACGCTTGATGATATGAAAAATAGAATAAAATATGCTTTTAATAATATTGACTTACAAAAATGTTAGAAATGTGGCTCGGTCATTTGAATATCAGTTACAAAATTGCATAGACGTTGAAAGTGGTCATTTTCAACATTTACTTTAGACTTGTATCCTTAACATCACATTAATTGGTACATTAAATTTTGTTATGGTTTATTATTTTTTTGTTAGTTATTTATTGAATGAAAATATTTGTTATATTATTACATAATACTTATTTGTTAAGTGATTTATATTTATAAGGATTGCATGTATTCCCGGCAAATGAAGAAAACTAAAAATATCTCAGAAACTAATAAGTTTAGGTATAGGAGATGCCATATCAAAATGAAAGAGTATAATAAATACAATATTAGAAAAAAATAAAATATAGGGTGATCTATTAAAAATAATTTGAGAAAATCGTTATTTTATTTTGTAGTTTAAAAGTGCTTATAAAAATGAATGTTCTACTAAAAAATTATTGGCTTAGAATGCTGTTGATATACCAATCTAAAAACTGTTACATAAGTTGTATATTGTTTTGATTTATGTTTCGTGTAAGTTATTTATTGAATAAAAATAATCTTGTTATATTATTATATACAATACCGAGTTTTTTTTTGTAGGAATTTTACGATTCTTGTATATTAGGGAAATATGATAATTTCTTAATATCACATTTATTGGTATATTCACTGCATATTACTATGGTTTATATTTTGTGTTAGTTATTTATCTAATAAAAATAATTTTGTTTAATTATCACTCAATACTAACTTTTTCTACTACAAAAATTAAATGTATTCCCGAAATTTGAAGAAAACTAAAAATATCTCGGAAAGTAATCAGTTTAGGTATAGGGAATGCTATATAAAAATGAAAGAGTATATTAAATACAATACTGCTGAAAAATAAAATATAGGGTGATCCATTTAAAAAAAATAGAGAAAATCGTAATTTGGTTTTGTAGTTCACCCTGTATACAAATATTCGTCAATGATGTGAATTGGACTTAATTTAAAAACTACAATATATTGTTTATCTTACTACATAAAACAAATTATTGTCTACGAATTACTTCTTTATATACAGGGTGTTAATCTCATAGTGATTTCGAAATAAAAATGGTCATAACTTGTTAAATACTCTGTATAGTAATGCAAAACCATATATTATATGAACAAGAATTATGAGAGGAATATAAATATGAAAAAATATATAGGGTGTCCCATTTAAAAAATTATATGTTTGATATACCACGCAGTTACTGATCACCCTGTAGAAATTGACATATTTTCTCGATATTTTATACCATAATGGGTTATCGACCGATCCCGCACTAAAAACTCACCCTGTATATGAACAAAGAAAGTTCTTGCCAAAAAAAAATGTTATTTCAAAGGACAGAGCATGTGTTTTTATTTTGCAATAAACAAATTTATTTATTTATATCGAAATGTACTAAAAATTAAAATTTGACAATCATTATCAAAGGTCATTGGAATGCCCAATCAGAGCAAACTATCCGCTGTCCTGCGCGTAGCACCAAAAAAAATGTGTACTTAAAAAAATTCCTGACACCGTAGTGGTAAACCGATTTTAATTTTGCAAATTGCAAATGAAAGGTACGGTACTCTTCTATATGTAAACAAAATTAAACTTGATGTCTGCTTTATATTCAGTCCTGCAAGATTTCGAAAAAAAAAATGTCTTTTTTGCGAAAGCTGGACTTCAAAATTTTTTTTGCAAAATCAATTCAACAGATCTTAATGAAATTTACAGTATTGTTTTCTTATAGCATAAAGTTTTTCTTGGTAAAATATGAAGGTCCTAATTGTAGCATAAATGGTTGAAAAACGTAAAATGCGAATACTTGTTTTTTTATCGTTTTTTCGCAATTATTGCTATTTTGCAACAAGGGTGACAATTTTTTAAATTTTTAATGAATTCTATAGTGTAGAAAATTTAATTGTGCAACATTTATGTCAGCACAACTTTTCTCAAAAATGAATACTTTCAAAGTTATAATCAAAAGACGAAGAGAAAAATCGAATTTTTCCTTCATTTTTTGACATTCTGATTATTTAAACAATGTTCCGGACCTTTTTGAGTGGGAGGATAACTCAAATATTATCATATGAGTTACTTTCAAGCAATTTCTGCAAAAAAATATGAGTCACCTCTTAACGTCCGTGTGTATTAATATTTTTACAGATGCGTCCTGGTCTAAATTGATAAAGGAAATCGTCGAAGTTATTTATTCCTTCGTCGTCTATGTTGTAAGTGTTCAGCGAAGACTTGCTTTTTGCTGGGTTGTTTTAGTTCAATTAACATAAATTTGTCTTATTGAAGATATTGTAAGTAAAGTCTTTCATATTTCTTATTCGATTTTCATTTGTTTTTTAAGTCTGTTTAGTTACTTAAGTTTAAATATGTCTAATTATTACACAGGCAAAAAAGGTTCATTATGCAATGCTATGCAAGATTTAAGGTTGATTTTATTTGGCAGTTTAAAATAGTTCTTCTCTTTATTTAAAAAGAGGAATAAGCCAGGGTGACACCATAAATAATATAACCAAGGATATTCGATGATGTATTAGAAGATGAGTATAAAATTGACTAAAATAAGTAAAATATCAACGAGAGGAAAAAAAAAACAATGTGTGTGTACTTTGTACGCACGTAAGAAGTTATACTTCTACTATTATGATTTCAACTAAATTAATATACTTAACAGGTTATTTGTATTTTATTTAAATATAAACTAACTTTCTTTACTTTAAATTTTTTTTATTAAAACGATACCAAAAATATAAAAAAAAACAAAAGAATATGAATCGTCCTGGATTTAAACCCGGGACCTCTTGACCATACATACTGACAAATTTAATAGACCAAGTGGTATACAAAAACACTTTAAATATTCTTACTATTATTATAAAATATCTTATTCCCGAGGAAGACAAATCCAAAGACACAAAAATTATAATAAATAATACATTTACTAAGAACACTAATATATCCTTTTATATGATATAATATGACTTATTTGCGCTGACAGCGCTGATACATACATATCTTGAAAGATTAGAAACGAAATACATACTGTCTGTTTGCGCATGCGCCCAGCATTATAAAATTTCATTCTCGATCGTAAAGAAGTATAACTTCAAAAAATTAACTACTTCGTTCCATATTTCTATTTATGAAAATAAATAGTCTTAATAAAATCACTTAGGATATTATTCCGGCCATTAACCGGACTACGTTAGGAGTTAGATATATTTTGTATAGTTCATACCAAACCCTTCTTTCAATGCGTCATTATTTTGACGTCACAGAGGATTTTAAAAATGTCGCGAATCATTGCATTACATTTTAGTTAGATCTGATATTCTTGTTCTCATGATCATTTTTCAGTGCGTCATTAATTATGACGTCATATACTGTATTGGGTGTGTCCAGACTTATTTCATGTAATTATTGACGAATCTGACAGATGCCAGAATCGTACTTAGCCATAGGTGAAAAGCTTGTGGAATTAAACTAATTAGTAATTTAGTAGATTTGATTTTTACACAATATGTTAACATGTAGGTATTTTTTATAAAGGGGAGTAAAATTAAGAAGTAAACAATATTGTTAATTAAATTTATAAATATGGAAACATTAAAAAATGACACAAAACTATCCATAAACTACGTTTTTATCTTCTTCTCTAGGTGCTGTCTCCGCTTCAAAAGTTGGCAATCATCAGAGAGATCTTTATTTCTGAAACCGCGGCTCTAAATAATTCATTGTTATTACATCCAAACGAGTTCCTAAGGTTCTTCAGCCATGAGTTACGTCTCCTTACTATGGATCTTTTTCTTGCATAATGATCTGGAGTATTAGATATACATCTCTCATCACATGTCCCATATATCTCAGTTTTCTTCTTATTTGTTAGTTTTTCTCGTTCCTTATGCGTAAGTCTCATTACCTCCACGTTGGCTATTCTATCTACTCATGAGATATTTAGCACTCTTCGGTACATCTTGAATGTCTCTAGCCTCCTCACGCCAATGACTAACTTTGAACGAACTAAATTCTAAACCAAAACACAAAATATTGCACAAAAGCGTTGTGAAACACAAGGGAAGTCGAATTCGAAATTTCAAAATGACAGGTACACAAAATAATGACCAAAATAGGGCCCGGATTACGTACACTCGATACGCATCGTATCCGCCATGTTTTCCCATAAGGCGCTACAGTAAAACATGGCGGATACGATGCGTATCGAGTGTACGTAATCCGGGCCCTGAATAATAACCGTCACTTGACTCTTTAACACTTCTAAAAAATGGCCAAAATGGACGAAGTTTTCGTCAAATGTTCGTAATACGTGTATTTGATTGGCTAGAAAAAACGCGCATTCTAAATATCAACGAATCAAACGTAGGTTAGGAATAGACATCTTATGTATATGTATAACCATTATAATGCTGCATTATTTTTGTGTTTAATCACGGAGCTACCGCTTTTTCCGTCTCATCTAACTTAATGCATTAGAGAGAAATCGAAAAACTGTGACGCACTGAAAAATGATCATGAGAACAAGAATACTTGTCAGATTATTTATATTTATATGGATATGAATATTTATACAAATATTTGCCAGAATATTAATATTTAAATGACAAAATAAATATAAATAAAATAAAATTTCACTATACCATGTCCGCATATATCAATGACATAAAATATTATTTATATTTTTACGTCGTTGAAAAATACTAACCTAGGATTGTCATTTTACCCGTTGATATTGTAAAAGTACTGTCACGATCGATTACTTTTGTGTCAAATTGATCATTGATTGGTTATCTATTTACAGTCGGTGGCGCCCACGGTTCTTAGACATTACTACGGTGGCCTAAATCGACTAACCAATGGACATTAAGGGTGAGATTACGTCACGAGAGTTTACTGTCATTTGAATCGTAATATGATTTTTTTCGAATCCTGAGAAAACCAAGTATTTTAGAAAAATTTAAACGCAGGATGCAAGATTACATTATTACCGAGGGCGGAAAGCCCCTTAGAATAAACAAGCAGATTCTATTGAATGAAATATTTGAAATTAAATATCACACTTCTCTTTTATTTTCAGCCCTGTAACTTATTAAAATAAACATTATAGAAGTTTTCAGGGACTTTCAGCCTTCGGTAATAATGTAGTCTTTCATTCTGAGTTTAAATTTTTCAAAAATATTTATTAGTTTTCTCAGGATTCGAAAAAAATGAATACAATTAAAACACATTGAGAATTTTGACATGCGTCAAAATTTTGCATTAACTCAATGTAAAATTCTGAACTGTTGAATTCCAGCTTCCCTAATAATTATTGTACATCAAAAGACATTAGAAACTATTTGTAGATGATTGAAATCTGTATTGGAAATAACTGTTAAAATTGGTCTACGTAATTAAACATATTCCAAAATTTTGTAAAAATGTAATATATTTTAGTTTTCAGCCCAAACTTAGGCCACACACAATGCAATAATGTTCACATTTTTAACCTGTCAATATTTTTATTTTATCATCTATTGTTTAAAAACAATACAGTTGATAAGATACCCTCAGTTGCGGAGAAAGGATTAATAATAAAGATTTTTTTATTCAGTCAATGGTGTGAGCACTGTCAGTTAAATAGTAACGTGTGGCCTTACTTTTACACGCATACCTATTGTGGCAAATGTATCATATTTTTCAAAATTTTGGAATGCATTTAAATCGTAGAACAATTTTAACTTTTGATTTTAATACAGATTTTAATTCTCTACAAGTATTCTCTCATGACTTTTGATGTAAAATAATTAGGGATGCAGGAATTCAACAATTCAGAATTTTACATTGAGTTTCCTATGGCCCTTTTTACGATTCACCACCCGGTATAAGATAAAATGTGTACTATTTGTCTAATTATTTCATAATAACACAAATAATACACATATATACACAATAACACACATTCAATGATCGAAAATCATTTAAAAATATGGGAATGTAAACTCTTGTGACGTAAAGTCAAAAATATAAGTCTCCCCACCACCGTCGGACAAGACAACCGTAATAAAGTCTAATAACCGTGGGTGGCGCCCAAAATCCCGACAGCCAAAACCCCGACAGCCAAAATCCCGACGGCCAAAACACCGACACGCCAGAATCCCGACAGGTCAAAATCCCGACATGCAACAATCCTCGCATAAGCAAAAATCCCGACCACGATATTTTGAATGTTAATTGTTTCCTTTTCAAATGCAATACCAAATCATATTATAGAGTGTTGAAATTGAAAAACCAATTACTTACTAATAAGTACGGATACTAATTATTATGTATTTTAAAAGAAAATATCATTAAACACTTCATTTTATAATATAAAAGCTATACTTACTGAAATGGAAGGTTGTAAGTGACATGATAATATCTATTATATGAAAGTAAACTTGAATTCAGGATTTGATTACACAATATATTATTGGATTATATATTGGCAAAAAAAAGAATTTAATTTATATACCCATGTTAGAAGAAAATTTTTACTCATTGATTTAGAAAACTAGTTCATATTAAATGGTAAATACTTTTGTTTAGTAACAAAAAATAAAAAACAGATGGCCATAAACAAAAGACTAGAAATAAATTTAGTTATATTATGTTAAAAAGGAACTTATCAAACTTGTCGGGATTCTGGCGTGTCGAGATTTTGGCCTGTCGGGATTCTGGAGTGTCGGTATTTTGGCCGTCGGGATTTTGGCTGTCGGGATTTTGGCTGTCGGGATTTTGGGATAGACCCATTTACAGTATTTTATCTTCCAAAATGTGTTAGAAAAAATTCGATAATCTATGACGCACAAAAAGAAGCGTTTGGTATGAACTATACATTTTTTAATTATGTTTTATCGAAAGATTGATTGCTATTATTATTATATAAGCTGTTATAAAATACCTTTGTAATATATATTTTTTGTCGAAAATTTAAGCATTTCTTTTTCTGTTACCGAACCGACTATTGAATGCATTTAAAACTAGCAATTTTCTTCGCAACATCCCTTAAGCAGACGTCTTCGAGTATTTTCTGGCGTCAGAGGATTAGCATTTCAAAGCGCAACAAAATGGAGCTGGATCTTTATCGAGAATTCAATGTTTTCATCAGGGTGCATTTTGTCAGAATGAATAAATCAAATCGATTGCATGTAAAAATAATAAAACACTTTCCGCTCCGGAAATCGGGTTATTCGCAAGATGGATATTTAGCTGTTTTATTATTGTTCTACTTTTGCTTGCTTTGTTTATGAAAACAACGGATTTGGAAATTGTTTTTAGTTGGTTTTAATTAGTTTTCTTTTGTTATAAAAATATGGACTTGTAGGCGTTATACTCCAGATTCCAGATACAGACCGAGACTTAACATGAAGTTTTCAAAACACAGTTATTTTAAAACACAAACTATTTTGTTTTGTTAAAGTAATTAGCGTATAAGATTTTTGAACTCCTGCATAAAGCATTAGTGAAAATAGTCCGTTCTTTAACGGTAAAATATTGCAAAACCTCTAAATTTTAAAGAACCGCTTGGATTGACATGAAATTTCGCATACACATAGCTAACAAGTTAAAGAAAAAAAGTGATATTGTGCCGATATGTGCTTTTGCCCTGGGGGTGATTTTCACCCCATCTTGGGGGTGAAAAAATATTCGTCCAAAGAAAGTCAGGAAATGGATAAACTGGCTAATTTTAAGTAACTTTTGTTCTATAGAGTTTTTTCACTAAGTCAATACTTTTCGGGTTATTTGGCAGTGAATATGTTCATTTTTTCAACAAAATAAACACGCTTTTAGACAGTTTATCGCAAATAACTCAAATAGTAAGTATTTGTCGAAAAAACATTTTTAGCAAAAATATAGCCTGTAAAATTTTTTAAAAAATGGTGTATATATCACGTCTCTACACCTAGTAGAAGCAGAGTTATAGCTAATGAAAAATAGGTTCATATTCGTCAAATTCCGAATGAAATATTTTACCGTGAAATAAACAAAAATAAAGCACATTTCGGGGAAAACTCATTATAACTTATTTAAAGTGTTTAAAAAAAGCTTCATTTTTGTTTTATAAAAAAAATTTCTAGCATCAAAATTAGACAAGTTACGCTCAAAATAAAGTTAGTCCCTTTTGGTTTTGGTAAAAAAATCGAGAAAATCACTCCCTAATTAGTATCTTAAATGAACTTAATCGTTACGACTTCACAAGTTTCTTGACTCGTGTATATTGTTTATATGATCTGTAAGTTTCATCGGTTCAAAGTCCTTATTATTGAAAGAACTGCAGTTAAAAGTGGTTGAACGAGTCACTGATCACGAATTTATGCAAATTTAGAAACACCAAATCTTAATCAATTTTTGTCTAACAGAAAAACAAAAACATACATGATACTCAGAAAAGCAAATCTGACTTTTTTTGTTTTTCGAGATTTTTGGTATCTCTAACAATTTTTAAGTTATTTTGAAAAAAACGCATATTTTTCAAAATTTAAATTTTTAAAAATTTTATTTTGAAACCAAATTTTTTCAAAAATAAGCACTTTGAATCGATGAAACTTACAGATCATATAAACACAACATAAGTAAAATAATTTGTGGAGCGGTAACGATTAATTTCATTTAAGTTGCTAATTAGGGGGGTGGTCTTCCCGATTTTTTTTTTGCAAAAACAACTTTATTTTGAGCGTAACTTGCTTAAATTTAATGCTAGAACCTTTTTGTAAAAATAGAAATAAATCTTTTTTTAAACATTTTATAAAAGTTATAATGGGTTTTCCCCAAAAAGTGCATAATTTTTTGAATATTTCATGTCGAAATATTCTATTTGAAATTTGGTGAATATGAATCTATTTTTCATTGGCTATAACTCTGATTCTACGAAATCCAGAGACCTGACGCGTACACCATTTTTTTTCCTTTTTTATAAGCTATATTTTTGCTAAGAACGTTTTTTTCGAAAAAATACTTACTTTTTGAGTTATTTGTGAAAAACCGTCTAAAAATGTGGTTATTTTGTTGAAAAATGAACATATTCACTCGCAAATAAGTCGAAAAGTGTTGACTTGGCGAAAAAGCTCTATAGAACAAAAGTTACTTAAAATTAGTCAGTTTACCCATTTCCGGACTTATTTTGGACATATATTTTTTCACTCTCAAGAAGGGGTGAAAGTCACCCCCAGGGCAAAAGCACACATCGGCACAATATCACTTTTTTTCTTTGACATGTGAGCTATATGTATGCCAAATTTCATGTCAATCCAAGCGGTTCTTAAAAATTTAGAGCAAAAAGGAAAAAAAACGTGAAGGAATGGACTAAAAAGCGTCATCGATTTCTGTTTTCCGTAAGACTTTCCTTGGCTTCTTGTCTCCTCCATAATGGATCTTCTCCAAGTTTCCGCTTGGCGACCTCTTTTTCTTTTTCCCTGGGGATTCTACTCGGCAGTCTTTGCAATTACTGGAGCTATTTTTTCGGAGTATGTGGCCGATCCAACCCCACTTTCAAGAACTCATTTTATTTTTTACCCTCTTTGTTCTGTCAGGTGTAGCAGATCTTCGTTTCTGATGATGTTGGGCCAGAAAATACAAACAATTCTTCGTATGCATTTGTTTACAAATACCTGTATTTTATCGTTTATCTGTAAGGGTTTTGTCGTTTTCCAGGTTTCATATCAGTAGAGTAGAACCGACATGACAGGAATTGACTGGAATATTGCAAAGTTTGTCTTTCTAGTATACTGGACAAACCTCCAAACAGGGTTGAGCATGCTTAATGCGTGTGAAGCTTTTCGTATCCTCATACGAATAGGGTCTTCTTTATTTTCATTCTCTGACATTTCCAAGATACGTAAAATTTTCCACATTTTCAATCTGCACGCTATTAATAAGAAATAGTATGCTGTTTCTTGCATTTATTCTCATGGATTTGGTTTTAATAATATTGATTTTTAAACCCATTGGCTTCAGTGGAAACTGTTTCCAATTGGTCAGCGACATCGTGGAACCTTTGTCCTAAGAAGCAGATATCGTCGGCGTAGTCTCGATCGCTTAGGCATGTGGCTGACGTCCATTGTATCCCACTTATGTCGGAATCTATTAAAAAAACAATCGACAGATAAGTTAAAAAGAAACGGAGAAAGCACGTATCCGTCTGACTCCAGTAAGTTGAATTCGTCACTGTTGATCCCATGGTGTGTCACGCTGCATTTCACCTCAGTATATGTTAAATTTATAGTGGAATATTTATTTTCCTAACTAGTATTGAATAACTAGAACATACGGCCGTAGAAAAAATATTGTTCCTAACTCTTGCGGAAAGTGTCTTTCCCGCAATCGACTGCTTGCCCGAACTCCGCTATCGCGTCGTTCGGGTCAACGGCAGTCGCGTGCGGGAAAGTATCACTTTCCGCAAGAGTTAGGAACAATATTTTTTCTACGGCCGTATGTTTGAAAAAAAGTCACAACAAATAGAGTTATATCAATTTTTATTTATCAGTAAATACAACAAAATATTTAGTGGAAAAAGAAGAAAGTCTATTTATTGCTTCATAATATTAAAGATAAATGAGCAATTCGCAGCATTCTGCAAATTTATAATGGATGCAAGCTGATCCTTGAATTGGCACTGTGTATTCTTCCTCGACCTGTGCTCGCTGTGATCACTCGACTTAGATGTAGATGGTTCTAGAGAATCGATACTTAAAATTTTGTTACACATATCTCTTTTTTGCTTTTCAGAGTCTTCTAGGTAACCTTCGGCTACAGAAGTTGTTTTCCAACCTCCTAGACGTTTTATATTGTAATCGTTTCTCCAGAATCGGCTAGGAAGGTTGCTGATGAGCGTCTGTAGCTGTGTTCTGTGTAACGTTCAGGATTGGGTAGATGCAAAAAGGCTGCAATTTCGGAAGGGACTTTTCCAAATGTATTAATTCCTACACATTGCACTGTGATGAGTTGTGGTTGAAGGTCGTAAACTGACGTATTCTCTGTATAGCTTGAAAAACATTCCATTGTTTATTTCTTCTGAGACAACAAATGATCTCGCAGAGTTGTTTTTCGAGTCCCTAATCTTGACGATTATTAGGTTCCCTTTGTCTTGAATATCGTCCAGAGTGATTTTCGTAAGTTCGGCTCTACGACAAGCCGCAGATAAACCAAAAATGGTAACTACTTTTATCATAAGCTATATCTCGTTTGGTGCGCCTAACATAAATTTGGCTATATCTTCTTTACTAAAATTTTTTGCTTTTTGTGTACGAAAACCAATATTTTTTTTTGATCAAAAAAGTTGTTAGTTTATAAAACTTACTTATATCAATATTGTGCTTTATTTTCATTAAAGTTTTAATCATGGAATAGCGTGACCAAAGTGTGTTTGATTTAAGCATTTTGCTCAATTCTAAAAAGTATGCCAAAAATACTTCCTCTTTATAGCTCCTTACTTTCATAGATTCGCACCAGTTCACAAAATGGACAAATTGTTTTTGATAACCCTCTTTGAATTTGGCAGGCAACAAATTTAAATTTGCTTCCGCGGCGGCTATTAAGACAGCTTCCGGGATCTCTTCGTCCGATGAATCCATGCAATTTTTTAAAAATTGCAGCGAAAACACACAAATGCATACGTTGTTTGACAAGGTTGTCAAAATCAAACTTTCAATAAAATTGGTTACTATGACGACGATAATGGTTTCAATGACGACGATATTCAAAACCGTGATTGTCCACTGATTTGATTTATGAATATTATGTCAAAATAATTCTATTTCAAAGAATTTTCGCGACGTCGACTTTGCAAAGTAATAAGACACTTACTCAACACACACACTACATATTACTCCTCTGACTTAGTGATAAGTTATACAATTACGTGGCTAAAGGTTCTAGTTCTAAACCAAAGCCAGAATCAGAGAAAAAAAAAAGAATTTTCGCGTTAATTTCATTAAAACATGAACACAATAAGATACGTTTGAAATAAATTAGTAAATAATATCTAAATATTAGTTTATTGCATATATTAAAATATATTATAATGCCATATTACAAGGTATTCTACTTTCCCGCACTAGTGCGGGAAAGTGCAACTTTCGGAATCAAAATGCGTGCGGGAAAGTGGCTGTTTAGGCTCGGCCGTAAAAAAATTATTTTTTGCGAAATGTTTCTTAGCTCTAGAATTTTCCATATAGCAGCATAAGGTAAGCTGTCATAGGCACGCTTAAAATCGACAAATGTCATGTATAGGGGTGTGTTTCGTTCACTCGATTGTTCCATTATTACTCTCACAGTATTAATGTGGTATATGGTGAGGATTTTGGTCTAAAGCCGGCTTGACTAACTCGAGTGATCGGGGTGATCGTAAGCATGGGCAGTTGTAAATAAGTCCCATAACTTTTGAATTTGACTGGTTAAACTTACTTAGTTTGACTGGCTACACTCGTGCCACTATACTTGATATACATATATTCTGTTTCGATTTTAGCGACTTTATTGTTGTATGTGTTCCGAGCAAAAATCATTCTGTTTGCAAACTGCTACAAACTCAAGAAGCATGTTTGCTGTTCTTGAGTTTTATTTTAGTAATAAGGTAAGATCATACAAAGAGGTTCTGAAATTGTTTTCTGTATTATGTTTTAGAAATGTTTTCTTTATATGGGATTAAATCACAATTGATTGTAATTAAAATCGCTTTCAAAAACAATTTGACCAATTTGAGAGTTTATTGAAATTATGAGGGTGATGTACCCCCAGATTAATATAAAATTCTGATTTTTTTTAATTCAATTTTACGTAAAAGGTAAACAGGACTATTAAAGCTTATTTCATTGTTGAACAACTTCTTGGAAACAGGATTATGCCTCGGAACAGGAATGATTTCATTACGACGACCAACGCGAGAAAAAGGGCAACGAATTTATGGAAAACGAAAAATAAACTTCGCATCGGTACTTGGAATGTGAAGTCTCTAAACATAAGAGAGCAGGAAATCACAACAGAGCTTGTAGACAAAAATATACACATATGTGCACTACAAGAGACCAAGAGAAAAGGAAAGGGTCAAATCATGCTGGATGACTAGCTGATGATTTACAGTGGTGTGCAAAAGATACAAGAGCCAAGGAAGGAGTCGCACTGCTAGTCCACAGAAAATTTGTACACCAAGTACAAGAGTGCCGATATATCTCCGAAGAAAGAATAGTTAGTGTAAAAGTCAAACTGGATAGTCATCAAAGAAAGTCATCTGAACGTGATAGCGATCTATGCACCTGAGAACAGGGATGCCACCATAAGATAAATCTTCTATGAACATCTTCACACTGTAATAAACGAGATCCCAAATGATGAATATATAATCATTATGGGTGATTTGGTCATTTGATCATTATGGGACAAAAAAGGTGACAATACAGATCTGAAAAATTATCGTCCAATATCACTACTATCACTACTTTATAAAACATTCACAAAAATAATTACAAATAGATTGACAACAAAGTTCGATGTATATCAACCAGCAGAACAAGCCGGTTTTAGAAAAGGCTTCAGTACATGCGACCATCTTCACACACTAAAGATCCTAATGGAAAAAGTTAACGAGTACAACTTACCAATCTGCTTAGCATTTATAGATTACGAAAAAGCTTTTGACAGCATAGAATTATGGGCTATTGAGGAAGCACTGGTCAATAGCAGAATCGATTCTAGATATAGGATATTAATACATAATATATACAAACATGCTGAAATGGTAGTCACGATGGACAACGACATGAAAACTAGGCCAATCAAAATCAACCGAGGAGTAAGACAGGGAGACACCATATCTCCAAAACTATTTACTGCCGCACTTGAAGACATCTTTAAATCATTAAATTGGGAAACAAAGGGACTCTCGATAAATGGAAAGTATTTAAACCACCTAAGATATGCAGATGACGTGGTACTAATAGCCGACAGCTGGAAGGAACTGAAGGTGATGATCGATGAGCTTCATAGAGAATCCTTAAAAAAAGGACTAAAAATGAACTTGAGCAAAACTAAGCTAATGTCTAACAAAGATGATCAACCAACGATAACCATCCAAGGAACAAAAGTGGAACATGTAAAAGAATATATATATCTAGGTCAGAATATCAAGGTAAACAAAGAAAATCAAACTACCGAAATAAGCAGACGAGTAAGAATGGGATGGGCTACATTCGGAAAACTCTCATATATACTAAAAGACAAAAAGATACCACAATACCTTCGAACCAAAGTGTTCGATTCTTGTATCCTTCCCGTTCTCACTTACGGAGCTCAAACCTGGACATTCACAAAAATGAACATGGACAAGATTAGAAAAACTCAAAGAGCCATGGAACGACAGATGCTTGGTATCTCACTAATAGATCGGCAAACAAACGAAGCAACCCGAAACAAAACAAAAGTAAGGGATGCCGTGGAACAAGCGGCTAAATTAAAATGGAAATGGGCTGGACACAACGAACGTCTCGAAAATGGTAGATGGAGCAAGGAAGTTGCAAACTGGCGACCGTACGAAGCGAAGAGACCAAGAGGAAGACCTCAAATGCGCTGGAGCGATGACATCAGAAGAGTCGCAGGACCAATGTGGAAACGCCTCACACACAACAGAGATGAATGGCGAGAAATGGGAGAGGCCTTTATTCGACATTTCGAATAGAAAAAAGGCTAAAAAAAAAAAAAAAAATGGGTGATTTTAATGCCCGTGTTGGCAATGACGCAGTTTCGGGAATAAATCAGCGAAATAATGAAAATATCAGAAATGAAAATGGAGAACTTTTGACAGACCTCTGCAGCATAAATGAAATACGAATTAACAATACATTTTTTCCTCAAAAAGAACAATACAAATACACTTTTTGAAAACAATAGAGGACAAAGATCTATGATAGACTATACTCTGTCGAATAGAGAGTTACGCCAGTCTCTAATATTGGATGTAAGAGCACTAACATCAGCAGAAAGAGGAAGCGATCCTAAATTGGTATTGTGCAAAATCAGAATGACAACACATATATGTGATAACAAAACAGCAGAATACACCACCAAGATTAAAGTCGAAAGATTACAGGACGACTCCACAAGATACCTATTCCAAAAAAGACTAATAGAAAAAAGCATCAACATGTATATCACAGAAAGTGACAGAGTCGAAGAAAGCTGGGCAAAAATTAAATCCAATATCTTAGCCTCAGCCAAGGAAGTTCTTGGTGAAAAAATATTAATAAAAATAAATCGCTTCCAAGACGAAGAACTCCATGGTTTTGTACAGAAGTGAAGGAAAAATGTAAAGAGAAGAAAAAACCTTACCTAAAGTACATGTCAACTAAAACATAAGAGGCATACGATAATTACAAGACTATTAGAAACGAAACACATTCAGTGTTGAGAAGAATAAAAAATGATCACTGGGAACGTTTTTCGAAAGAAATTGAACATGATTTTTATGGTCTCCAAAAGGAAATATGGCGCTTTATAAGAGGTCAAAGAACGGAGGTAAAGAACTAATGGAACCAAAGACATAGAAAAGGATACATGAATTGACTTTCTAAAAAAGCTCTATGCAGAGAAAGAACAACTGATGCTAGAATCGGAAACAACAGAAATTACCACAAATGAAGATGTTAATATAAGTGCACAGGAAGTACGTAAAACATTCGAAAAGCTGAATAACAGAAAAGCTGCAGGTAAGGATGGAATACCAAACGAATTACTGAAATATTGTGGAGCAGCAATGACAGAACAATTAACAACATTAATTAACAAAATCATGAAACACAATAAAATACCGGAAGAATGGAGAAAGAGCGAACTAATTCTACTATTCCAAAAAGGAGGTAAAAGGCAGCCAGAAAATTACAGAGGTACCAACTTAATAAATTTATACTACCCTAAAACTTACAACTAAAATCTTAAAAGACGTAATGAATCAGAGGATAAGTTTAGCAGATGAACAACAGGGTTTTCGGGAAGATCGTGTACAGATGCAATATTCGTCATAAATCAAATTACTGAGAAATCACTAGAGTATAATAGACCAGCATTTCTATGTCTGATTGACTTAGAGAAAGCATTTGACAGATTAAGACAAAGATGTACTTCATCTTCTGAATAATAGAGAAGTTTCTCTAGATAACTATTGAGAGCATCTACAAAAACAACAAAATGGAAGTCAGAATAGATGGACAACTTACAGAACCTATAGATATAGGCAGCGGAATAAGACAGTGAGACCCACTGAGTCATATGCTTTTCAATTTAATCAAGGATGAAATCATCAAGAACATCAACAAAGGAAGAGGATATAGAATGGGAAACAAAGAAGTAAAAATACTCTGCTACGCAGACGACGCAATATTGATAGCCCAAGATGAAAATAGTCTGCAAAGATTAGACCACAGATTTAACATAAGAACAACAGAATACAATATGACAATTTCATCTCAGAAAACCAAAACAATAGTAATCAGAAAATAATCAATAAGATGCAAAATAGAAATTGATGGTATCAGTATTGAACAAGTAATGGAAGTAAAATACCTTGGAATTACATTGTCAAGTTACGGAGACCTAGACAAAGAAGTGAGAAATCAAGTACAATTAGCAAATAGATTGGCAGGATGCCTTAATAACACTATATAGCGAAACTGACATATTAACACTGAGATGAAGTCAAGAATTACGAAGTCAGTGTAAGACCAATAATGACATATGCATCAGAAACAAGACCTGATACAGCAACAACACAAAGACTACTGGAAACGGCAGAGATGAAATTATTGAGAAGAATTACAGGAAATACACTGAGAGATCGAAAGAGGAGCGAAGATATTAGAAGACAATGTAACGTACAGTGTATAAACGAATGGACACTAAATAGAAAAAAAGAGTGGAACAACCACATAACCAGAATGGGGGAGACACGTGTGGTCAAAATAGCACGAGATAAATCACCAATCGGCAGAAGTATCGGCCGACCGCGCAAAAGATGGAGTGACAACCTTCCATAGAGGTATCAATCCGCCAATGAACAAGCAGAATTGCTTATAAAGAGGAAGAAGGAGAAGAACAACTTCTAAAGTATGCTTCTTCCATTAAACATTTTAGATGAACGTATTTTCTTAGTGGAGCATATCAACTTATTAGTCATAAAGGCTTCTAAATTACTTGGTTTTGACAGAAGTAATTGTAGGTTTTTTTTATTAATGCAGCCAGATTAGTTTATTTTGGCCTTGTAAGATCCATCTTAAAATATTGTCCTGCAGTTTGGTCACCCTGTTTTCAATCTCATATTGACATATTAGAGACTGTTGAAAGCATTTTGAGGTATTGTGCATTTAGAACTTATAATATTTTTGAAACTCATAATTACACTAATATTCAGCAACTACTCTAATTACTATCACTTGGTATGCGACGATGCGCAATGGTTCACGATATCCGGTGATGACTTATTAGCGCAGCTTTTATCTTTAATATTATAGTCACATTGATTGTCCTTATATTCTGAATAAAATCAGATTTATTGTTGATTTTTTAATCTTACAATTTTATCTAAAAAGCTTACGAAGAGTCAGACAAAAAACAAAACTAAATCCAATTTACTGAAATCACATAAATCCTCAATATTACAAAATAAAAGATAATGAAATAAAACAAAATAAATGTATTGGAAAATTTAAATAAATTGCGAATTGCATAATACAATATTCAGAAGAAGCAGGCAGTCTGGACCTTTGGGAAGAAACAGGTATTCTGAGCCTTAGAATAAATGAAGAGAAGACAAAATACATGCTCGTAACCAAAAATCCAAGACCAAGAGTTAGGCAGAACACAGCTATTAATGACCACAACTTCGAAGTATTAAAAGAATTTAAATATCTGGGAGCGGTAATCATAGATGACAACCACATAGAAATAGAGGTCTCAGTAAGGATAGCTGCGGGAAATAGATCATTATAGGTACTTCCTATTATCATTATTAAGATCTAAGCTGCTAAACACAAAATCTAAATTAAGAATCTACATCACAATTATTCGCCCAGTTGTTACATGTGGAAGGGAAACACGTACTTTACATCAGCGGGAAATAAATAAGGTGCTGGAAATAAATAAGGCGCCATAATGCTGAATTGGTGACTCTATATGGTACTGAAAACATCGTCAAACATATAAAAGCTAACCGGATGAAAGGGGCAGGTCATGTGGTAAGATTAGAGAAAGACAGACTGTTAAAGATAGTATTTTTTGAGAGACCACCTGTTAGAAGATCCGTAGCAGTGGTGGATTTAGGGGGGGGGGCTAGAGGTGCTGCAGCACCGGGCCCCCAGGTTAAAGGGGCCCCCAGAAGACCTACACATTTGTCTAAAATTACGTATTTGGCATTCTGACGCGCCGTCGTACTTACCCTACCAAACTCCTCTTATTTATTGTAAAAATTACTTTGAAATTATTGTTGTATTGACAATTTCATATAATCTTTTTTCTGAGAGAAAAGGAAAGGAACACCCGATAACCAACCTTTTATGACATGACATAAATGGCAACAGATTAGCAGGTATACTTTTACATCTCCTTTTCGGAAATCTTACAATACAATGCTTTTAAATCGCTCTGAAAGTTAAAAAACTGCAAAAAGCAGTAAATTTGCATCGGGGTTCGAATCTATCTATGCAATTTTAATTTTTATCAGGCAAAAAAAGAAAAACTTAGCAGAGTTCAAAAGTTACCGAAATTGACCATGTTTTTAAGAACCAAGGAGAAAACAACGCCAAACCTCTGTTAATTACGTACGATGACAAGAAAATAAATGATTCAATTGATGTTGCATCAACAAGCAAACCCCATTTGATAGAAAAAGATGAGTTGAGTGAAAATTCTAACAATGATTCTCATTTGGCAGCGCCCACATCCTCTGGGTTTTTAGTTTCTAATGATGTATCATTGTGGCCAACAACTCTAACAGAGGCATTTCGATCAAGTTGTGTAGAAAAATGCTCAGAATATTTTCAAAACAATGATGGCGTGTATGCAGCTTCCAAGCGTAACTTCAAAACACAAAATAGAAGTCTTTCCGGTAAATTATTTCAAAAAAGAATAAGCAATGGAGATACTGTACCTCGAAAATGGATCATGTATTCACTTTCAACTGGAAACATCTACTGTTTCGCGTGTAAGCTTTTTTCGGTAAAAAGTGTAAGTGCGTTTGCTCACCACGGGTTCTCAAACTGGGGTAAAGCAGAAGAAAGCACAGTTTCTCACGAAAATAGTGTAGAACATCGAGAGAGTATGTTTTTATTGTTAAATAGACTTTTTTTTATTTTATTTGGGATACAGACAGGACAAACCCATAAAAGTATCCACTACAGAATTTCAGATACATTTACAATTTTACAAACTGATATATAACTACAAACTAAAAGTAAAAATATTCATTGAAGTTAGAACATAAATACAGAAAAACCTGATTATTCAAAAAAACGAGCAGATTCAAAAAAAATTTCCAGACGGGCCCTCTTCACATTTAGAAGGTTCAAACAAATTTAAAGTCGAAACATTTTATTTATCGATGGATACATATTAGTGACAGCGTTAGACAAGAGACGTGAAGCATACGGTTATGTATCTAATCTTTTTGCATTTTTTGGAAATTTTCGCACTATTGAAGGTGAAACATTAAAACAATATGCGCGAAATCTTATCGAAACGTATCCGCTTGATATAGATCAGGCATTTATCGAAGAGATTATATTTTTTCAAAATTTTATTTTATCGCTTCCTAATTCCGAGAAGTCTGTAGTAACACCTAAAGACATGTTGGATATTATTATCGAAAAAGATCTTGTTTCAGTGTTCAAATACCTATATTGTTTTAAGAATATATTTAACTATACCTATCACGAACTGCGAATCCGAAAGATCATTTTCAAAATTAAGCTTTATTAAAAATAAATTAAGGTCATCAATGGGCGAGAACAGATTAGCTTCGTTATCGATCTGCTCTATTGAAAATGACGTATTGGGGGAAATTGATTTTGAAAGTGTCATAAAAGCATTTGTTGAAAATAAACAAAGAAAAAAAGCGTTACCTTGTATTAGCCTTGTATCTTCTGCATAATTTTAAATGTACTGAAGTTTATATTGTTTTAATTTTTAAAGTGCCTTGTCAAAAAAGAGTTGGGTAGAGCCCTCTACAAGAATTAGCACCGGGCCCACTAATGAATAAATCCGCCCCTGATCCGTAGGCTGTCCCAGCAAAAGATGAACGGATGATGTTGGAGCCGATTTATCTAGGCAAAAACAGTAACTGAGAATATAATAATAATATTGAATAGATTGAGTCGTATATATACGTAGGGCAAAAAATCGAACTGTCAAAGCTGAAGATAAAAGCTGATTTAAATAGATGATCCTTAGCATGGACAGCATTTAGTCGATTGCAAAGAATATTTAAATCAAACTTACCAAATACTTTACAGACAAAAACCTTCGATCAATACTTATTGCTGGTTCTAACATATGGAACTGAAGCACTGACTTTTAACAACAGCGTATTTCACAAACTTATAGTGGCTCAGAAGGCTATGGAACGGATAACGCTCAACATTAAGCTCAGTGATGAGCAAATCTAATGAAGATATAAGAAGACGATCATAACTAACAAACTGGGCAGGACATAAAGGAAGAATGGAAGACGAAGCGAATTCTCGAATAGCTACCAAGGGCAAGCAAAAAAAGTACGGGCAGACCTCAAACAAGATGGATTCATGACGTCAAACCAATGGCAGGCCACGAATGGATACAAAAAAACAGCAAACAGAAATAAATGGATACAACTAAAGGAGGCTTACATTCGACGATGGATGGAATATGGATGATGATAATGGAGTATTACAATGGGAAATTGAAGCTCAATATCGTAGAAAATGGAGAGCTATAATGGATGCAGCGAAGACTCATCCCGAGTTGTAAAGCCAGTCAAGATAAAGAATAATAGGTTTGTTCTAGCACCAGTTTCAAATTAGACAAAGCGAAAACGGCGGGTTCGTTAGAAAAAATATTCCCATGAGATTTTTTGCATAATTACATTCGTGAGACATCCCAGAATAAGGTTCAAGAAGGTGCCCACGTGAAAAGTGGGCCAAATTTTTTTTAACCAATTTTTTTTAATCAAATTGCAAAAATCAAAATTTTTGGCCTGGATAATTCTTTTATAGGTTTTTTGGACCATTCTGGATAAAAAAGGTCTCTTATAATTTTTCTCTAAAGTTGATGGTTTTCCAGTTATAAGCAATTTAAAATTTAAAAAAACGAAAAATGGCGATTTTTAAGGCTTAATAACTCAGTTAAAAGTTATTATTATGAAAGTCATAAAGTGACTAAATCAAAGTTTAATGCCCCCCTACAAGATTCTGAAGAAATTTTTGTCATTACTTTATTACTAAGCTGTTATTTTTAAGTAATAATATTGAGCGCCATGCATGTGGTAGCAGGTCGTAAATGCTGAGTGCGAGAGAGATGCCACTCCGGCAGTCCAATTGTGCATCTTACTTGCACTCACCACATTTACGGCCGGCTACCACGTGCATGGCGCTCAATATTATTAGTTAAAAATGACAGCTTAGTAATAAATTAATGACAAAAATTTCTTCAGGATCTTGTAGGGGGGACATTAAACTTTGATTTAGTCACTTTCTGACTTTCATAATAATAACTTTTAACCGAGTTATTAAGCCTTGAAAATCGCCATTTTCGATTTTTTTCAATTTTAAATTGCTTATATGTAACTCGAAAACGATCAACTTTAGAGAAAAATTATACGAGACCTTTTTATCCAGAATGGTCCAAAAAACCTAGAAAAAAATTGTCTGGGGCAAAAATATTGATTTTTGCAATTTGATTAAAAAAAATTGTTAAAAAAAATTTGGCCCACTTTTCACGTGGGCGACTTCTTGAACCTTATTTTGGGATGTCTCACGAATGTAATTATGCAAAAAAATCTCATGGGATTATTTTTCCCAACGAACCCGCCGTTTTCGCCTTGTCTAAATGGTTTGAAATCATCAGCGAATAGTCGACCAGCGCGAGTAGAGGGGATAGCAGTGGTGACTGTATTATGTTCTCTCACTGACTAACTGTTTGCTGACGGTTTCTGACTAGTTTGACTGTTTGCTAGAACAAACCTAATATAAACTTAGGAACAAATAAGTTTAACCTGCTGCATATTTCACCCAAATACTTATAAAAATTCTTAGGCTATTTGTATGTAATGTGTTTTAGTTAGATGCTATATTATATTCCATAAAGAAATACATAAATAAATAAAAAATTTAGTCCCTTTGTGTCTTTAAGGGCCAGTTTTTCAGTGCTGGGTTAACCCAGATTTTTCGGTCACCGAAATTTTTATGGTTAATCAGTTTTTCAGTACTAGGTTATCGCTTAAACCCGTTTAAGTTGACCAAGATTTTAACCGATACTCGCTATCATAGGTTGTTTAACTCGGAATTTTCCGACAGACGTTTATATTTGCTGAAAGAAGAGGTTAGTTAAATAATGACATTTTGTGTTATCGCGGGAAATATTGTATTATGTATTATTATATCCTTAATTATATCTTCATCATCAGATGAAGAATCGGAACTTGAATGCATTAATCATTTTTGTAATGTTAGATTATTTGTTATTTATAAAATAGGTTATGAAATTCTATCTTGTTTATTTTTCTGTCAAAAATCTATAGAATTGCACATCTTGGTTTAAAGCACTGAAAAACGATATAAGGGTTAAAATATTGGTTAAAATTTAAACTAGGTTAGCTAACCAAAATTTTAACCGCTCACTGAAAAACCGGGCCTTAGTATTAATATTAGTCTAGTAAAATAAGATTACACTACATGTAATCAAAATGTAAATTCGTACAGGTTGGAACAAATTTTATATCATAGGTTAGGTGAATACAAAAGATATTTTCAAGAAAGTATCCAAATCATATAAGGGGATCATTGTTTAAATTACGTATTTTTTATGGGAAATAAGCCACAATTTTACTAAAAAATGAATTTATTAACGTTTCGAAGCCCAAATCGGGTTTCGTTGTCAAAATACAAAATACTATTGTATTTTGACAACGAAATAAAATAAAATAAAACAAATAAAATCAATAGTATTTTGTATTTTGACAACGAAACCCGATTTGGGCTTCGAAACGTTAATAAATTCATTTTTTAGTAAAATTGTGGCTTATTTCCCATAAAAAATACGTAATTATAAAAATGCCACAAGGAAATAGCTTCAGAACAACATTGTTTAAATATTTAAAAAGGGGTCATTTTTGCACAATATTTATTTTTTGAACTGCTGAGGTAATTTACATTTTAATTTAGGTCCTTAGGGTCTTTTTCTACAAAGCTTAAGGATAAATATTTCACCTAAGACTTACTAAATTAAATTTGACCCCATATTTATTTAAATAATGATATATAAAATTTAAAAATCTAATGTGCAAAAAGATATTTTTTGCGCTTTATATAAGCACTATAAATTATTTTATTTAATAGGAGAAATTGCGCTATATTACCAGTATTAAGCAAAAAATAACTGGTTAAAAAATATTTAATAATTTATGACATTTAATTTGTTTATTAAATGTTGCTATATTTTCAATTGCAAAAACGCGGTTAAAAAAAATATAGACCTTTTTAAAATCTTATTACTTTCATTTTTATGTTTGAATAGAATAGAATAGAAATATGCTTTATTGTCACTGAAAATTTTTACAATTTTATAGACAAAGCTTACATACAGTCAAAAGAAAAATAATATCAACAACAAATCACAAATAAAAACTACAATTTATTAAAATTAGATAAATCGTCAATATACAGTAAATATGATATAAAACCAAAAAAAAACAATTAATTGCAAAATTTATATAAATTGCAAATTGAACATACTTACAACAAATAAAATACAACATTAGGAATTGACAGTTTAAGCTACTGCGTGTGAAATCCAATTTTCTTAGTTATTCATTAAGAAATTCTTCTCTTGAATAATATGGTCTTTTAGATAGATAGGCTTTGGTCATTTTACGAAACTTTGGGAAATATGTTGCAGATTTAAGTTGTAAAGGGAGATGGTTGTAAAGTTTTTTGCGGAATATACTACAGATTTCTTTACTAACTCAGTGGATAAGATCGGTAAATAAATATCAAAGATTGAATTTCTGGTGGAGTAAATATGATTGGGCCTTGCTGGAAAGACATGAAGGTGTTTACGAATTAAACAAACCGTTTCTAGAATATATAAAGATGGAAGTGTTAGAATTTCGTGATTTCTGAAGTAACTTCTGCAATGTGTAGATCTTCTGAGGCCAAACAGATATCTTACTGCTATTTTTTGCAATTTAAAAATAACATCAAATTGAGCAGCTGTACTAGTACTCCAAAAAGGAAGACCATATCGAAAATGAGACTCGAACAACGAAAAATATGTTATTTTAGAAGATGCTAAATTGAGTTCTCTTGAGACAGATCTTATTGCATAGCAAGCTGAGGCGAGTTTCTTACTTAACGAATCGATATGAAGGGACCATTTGAGGTTGCTGTCTAAAAAAATACCAAGAAATTTTACAGAATCAACGGTACTGATCTGGCTGTTATTAAGAGGCAAAGGTTGAAGAGTTAATGCTACTGTTTTGTCTATATTAAAAGAGAGTGAATTAGAGTCAGACCAGGTCTTTATCGTCAGTAGATCCGAAGTTATAGTTTCATGAAGAGATGCAATAGTTGAGTTGCTCCAAGTGATACTGGTATCATCAGAAAAAAGAAAAATTTTCCCATCGATTTTTAAATTAGTGATGTCATTTATAAAGATAAGGAACAGAAGAGGACCCAATACTGAACCTTGCGGTACTCCACATACAATGTTTTTGAGAATAGAGTTATTATCATTTGCTCTAACTAGTTGTTTCCTATTATTCAAGTAGGATTGGAACCAATTCAAAGAGATACCTCTAATTCCATAGAAATTTAGTTTTTTAATCAAGATGTCGTGATTTACACAATCAAAAGATTTGGCATAGTCACAGAAAACAGTGGCAGTATAAAGATTATTGTTTAGTGCTTGATAAACCTCATGTAGTACAGAAAACATGGCATCAGTGGTACATTTATTAGTTAAAAAGCCGAACTGATTTTGAGATAAAATGTTGTTATCAAAGATAAAGGACATAAGTCGAGTTTTAATGAGTCTCTCAATAATTTTGGAGAGTGCCGGTAGTAAGGCAATAGGTCTATATTTGCAGGCATTAGATTTTTCACCACCCTTACGAAGAGGAATAATAATGGCTGTCTTTAGGCACTTTGGAAATTTACCTTTTTCGAAGGAATCATTAATTAGTGAGACGAGGATTTCCAACACATTTTCTGTGAGATTAGAGAAAATTTTTATAGATAGTCCATCAGTACTACAGGATGATTTGCTTTTGATACTATTGATTGTTTGGGTCAGTTCAGAGTTATCGACTGGTCTTAAAAATAATGAATTCGAGATTTTTCTTGAATTAGGGAGATAAGAAGTGGGATCTTGTTGCGGAAATATTGTTTTCGATAAATGTGTTGATAAATTCAAATTTCAATTTAACTACCCTCTAAAATAACATTTGAAAATTGTTTTTTTAATAACGTCGCGGGGATTAAACATTCTGAAATACTGTACCGGTAATCGGGTTCCTGGGAATTTTTCACTAATTAACAAATTTTTTTGTCGTTTTTTCTTATTCTCCTTTTTTTTTCCTCATTAGTAAAAGTTATTGTTTTGCTTATAGAGAGGGTTTCATTAAAAATGTCCAATCTCTGAGTTGTCGATTCTAGACCTCAAAATATTAAGATTTAACCAAAATAACTTAAATAAAATTTGGCTCCTTATTAAGTCACAGGGTGTTTTATTTATAAATTTAAAAATTATTTTTGCTCAGTATTTTAAAACTATTTGACGTATCTTTTTCATACTTAGTAGAAAGTGTAGGTAATATACACCCTATGAAATTATGTTAAATACAGGTTTCCAGCTATTACCAGAGGCGTACGACAGGGGAAAGCAAATGGTTGACCCTTCCCAGATTCTAAGTCACTGGCGAAATTGCCATTTTAGCGCAATTTTTAGATTCTCCAATACTCTGTATGTAAATAACATACTCTGCGCTCGTAACGATAAAGTCATTAGTTTTCGAGATATTTGAAGTTAAACATGTACCTAACTGTACAGGCACAGTTATTTTGATTAATGTTTTGTGCCGCTTAATTTTTAATTTCAAATATCTCAAATATCTCATTTTATCGTTAAGACTGAAAAGTATATTATTTTTAATGAAAATAACTAAATAACTATGCCGCTGCATGTTTAACTTCAAATAGCTCGAAAACTAATGACTTTATCGTTACGGGTAAAGAAGATGTTATTCACATAGAGAGTATTGGACAATCTAAAAATTGTGCTTAAATGGCAATTTCACAACTGACGTAGAATTTGGGAAGGATCAAACATTTACTGTCCCCTTTCGTACGCCTCTGGTAATAGCCGGAAACGTATATTTAACATAATTTCATAGGGTGTATAGTACTTACACTTTCTACCAAGTATGAAAAGGATACGTCCAATAGTTTTAAAATACTGAGCAAAAATATTTTTTAAATTTTTAAATAAAACACCTTATAACTCAATAAGGAGCCACATTTTATTTAAACGATTTTGGTTAAATCTTAATATTTTGAGGTCTAGAATCGACAACTCAGAGATTGGACATTCTTAATGAAACCCCCTCTATAAGCAAAACTATGTATTTTACTATAAGGAAAAAAGGAAGAAGAAAAACGACAAAAAAATTTGTAAATTAGTGAAAAATTCCGAGAAATCTGATTATTTGAACAGAATTTCAAAATGTTTAATCCCCGCGATGTTATTAAAAAACAAATTATAAACAAATTAGAACAATTTTCAAATGACGTTTTGGAGGGGAGTTAAATTGAAGTTTGAACTTATCAATACATTTATCGAAAACATATATAAAAATGAAAATAATGTTTTACAAATATTTATAATCTTTTGGTAACAACCGCGTTTTTCCAATTAAAAATATAGTAACATTTAATAAAGAAATTAAGTATCTCGTAAACCATTAAATATTTTTAACCAATGTTTTTTTGCCTAATTCTGGTAATATAGCGCAACTTCTCCCATTAAAAAAAATAATTTATAGTGCTTATTTAAAACGCAAATATTTTTTTGAAAATTTGATTTTTAAATTTCACATATAATTATTTAATTAAATAGGGGGTCAAATTTAATTTAGTAAGTTGTATGTAAATGATTTATCCTTCTGATTTGTAGAAAAAATCCTAAATATCTTCATAAAAATGTAAATTACCTCAGCAGTTAAAAAAATAAATATTGTTCAAAAATGACCCCTTTTTAATTATTTAAACAATGATCACCTCATATGGTTTGGATACTTTTTTGAAAATATCTTTTATATTCACCTAAACTTTGATATAAAATTTATTCTAACCTGTACGGAATTACATTTCGATTTTTTTTTATTTTATTAGGCTATATACAGATAATAAAGTAGCTATTCAAATAGCTCATACATAAATAAACCCAATGAAATTTTTATTGCAGTATAAATATGTCACAAAATGTTGTTCATAAACGTCCATTTAAGCCACCTTTCTTCTTTTCACCTCAAGCATTTTAACATTAGCATTTCAAAGGGCAAGAAAAGAGATGTGAATATTTCTCGAGAACGTACCGTTTTCATCAGGATTTAAAATGTGCACATTTTGTCAGAATGAATACATCCATTTCATTGTATAAATATGACACATTCAGTTGCAGAGGGATAGAAATCCATTTGTCCATAACGAGACGTTATAAAATATACGCTCAGTTTGTTTGTGTAGATTCTAGATGTGTCGAGAAATTCACGGAGATGTTTTACGGATTCGACTTCGAGTGCGTCGTTGTTGTTTTATTTGAAGGGGTGTCGACATCTAACGGAAGAAACACTCTGAATGCCGACAATTTATACAATTAATTTGTTCGTTATTCCTGCAAATATCTGATTCTCTGAAACTGTGTTTAATTACTTTGTTGCACAATGTTTCCTTGTATTAATACTTACTATCTTGCGATCTTGCGAGTGAGAGAGAGAGAGAGAGAGAGAGAGAGAGAGAGAGAGAGAGAGAGAGAGAGGGGGATAGATAATATTGGAATCACCTTGGATTGTAAAACTTTGCGATCATAAATATTTTTGCTTTTATCCATATGCAGGGCGGGTTTTCTAAGACGATTTCCCATAAACTTCTATCTTGGTTAATGCAGAAATCAATTTTCTTCAAACATATCCTAGCCACTTTAACTTATGCTCCCTCATTTTGGCATCAACTAAATAATTCAAAAAATTTAGTGAGAGGTGCGAGTATATACTTTTGCTTTTATCCATATGCTGGGCGGGTATTCTAAAAAGATTTCCCATAAATTTCTATCTTGGATAATGCAAAAATCATTTTTTTTCAAACATATCTCATTGAACATATCCTAGCTACTTTAACTTATGCTCCCTCATTTTGGCATCAACTAAATAAATCAAAAAATTTGGTGAAACCTGCGAGTATAGGTATTAGTCTTCTTCTTCTGTTCAGCCTATTTGCATATACTACTGAAGAAATCTTCAAGACTTTTGAAAGGCCTTCCTTTGAGTTCTCTACTCTTCTGTGTTTTATGTTATTTTCCGTTTCTATGGCCTTCTTATACCGCGACTATGTTCACTTGGTCTTCAATGTATGTACAATGTTTCTCGTCCATCTCTCGTTGTACCTAGTTCCATTGTATTGGAGCAATTGTTCGAATTATACAGGGTGTCCCGAACACATTGTGGAGTCAAAAATAGTTCGGTTGAACCTAACATACCTTAGTACAAATATGGTCATAAAAAAGTTACAACCTTTTGAAGTTACAAAATGAAAATCGATTTTATTCAATATATCGAAAACTATTAAAAATTTTTTATTTAAAATGGATAATGTATAATTCTTATGGCAGGAACATCTTAAAACAAGATTATAGTAAACTTTGTCCAGCCCATAAAATTTTATGGGGGTTTTGTTCCCTTAAACCCCCCCTCCCCCAAACTTTTGTGTACCTTCCAATTAATTCATTACTGTGGTACCATTAGTTAAACACGACGTTTCTAAAACATTTTTGCCGCTTAGTATTTTTTCGATAAGCCAGTTGTCATCGAGAAGCGGCTTCTTTTTTAATATATTTACATCAAAATTTTATGGGGGTTTTGTTCCTTTAAACCCCCAAATGTTTGTGTACGTTCCAATTAAACTATTATTGTGGTACCATTAGTTAAACACAGTGTTTTTAAAACTTTTTTGCCTCCTAGTCTTTTGTTATTAAGTCACCTTTTATCGAGATGTGGCTTCTTTTTCAAAATATACCTAAAAATGTAAGTTATAACTAAATTTTGAGATTATTAACAGGTGTCTATAATCATACTTAACCATATACAAATATGTGGTGGATTCGACAAATATTCAAAATATGTCATTTTTTTTTCATTTTTTTTAACTTCAAGGAGCTGTACCTTTTTTTGTGTGCACTATTGTATATAGGTAAGTGAGGTTCAATCAACCTCTCAACCTATTTTGACCCCAGAATCTGTGACTAAATTTGTGACCAATCTTTTCGGGACACCCTGTATATCTTACACCTACACCCGGCTTCGCACATCCTTATTTCTTATAGGAGTTTCTCTAAGAGGAACTCCTCTCATCGGTCGGTCGATGGTCCTCTGTGTTGTTCTTTACCAATTTGCTAATAATTCTTTATGTCGTGTGGTGATGTTTTCGATTCCTTAGGTCATAACTGAGTCTTTCTATCGCTGCCCAAGTCATTCGGATTACTTTAGCAATCTTTGCCATTTGATTATGTTGGCCAGGTTTGATCGTGTGACCTAGATAAAATATATACTCTTTGAAGTTTTAGATCTGAGTTCGATCTATTAAGTCTATTATGATATTTTGATTTGTCATCAATTTGTCTTTCTTAAATTCGTTTGCAAACCGATGTTCCCCGATTCTCTTTGAACCCTTTTAGCCCTGAATTCTTTTTTTGAAAGGTAAAATTTTTCTGTTGGTATTTTATTCAATTGGACACCAAATTAACACTGAAAATATTCTTTATAAACTTTTTGCCCCCACCCCCACTTTTAATTTTTCAAATTGGTGGCAACTGCCACCAAGAGGTTTTTACGGCATAAATAAATAAAAGTATATATAATATTTTACTACAGAAAAAGCATTTATGGTGTATTCCACGAATATACGACTGTTTTGGATTATCGCGACAACGAATATTTTAGTGTGCAACATAAGAAGTACGAAAGTATTTTGCTCTAATAATTACTCCAATAAACAACAATATAATTTGCAATTGACCAATATAATTTACCTATATAATTTACTGACATACCAATATAGCTCAAACAGAGAACACAAAATTTTACGAAAACCTCCAAAAAAATAAAGGAAGGATGAAAATTTGGGAATAGGTAGTTGAAATTGTCTATTATTATATAAGAAACAGTTTACAATTCTACATCCCTTCCATTTTACAAAAATTGGAAAATACGGGGTGAAAAATATTTTCTCGGGAGTAAAAAAATATACGTTTAAACTAGGCCCAGAATTGGATAAAATGACTAATTCTAAGAAACTTTTGTTCTATCGAGTTTTTTCACAAAGTCAATATTTTTCGAGTTATTTGCGAGTGAAATATGTTCATTTTTAACAAAAAAAAAAAACATGTTCTTGGGCGGTTTTTTGCAGATAACTCAAAAAGTAAGTATTCTAGCGAAAAAATATTTTTAGTAAACTAAACAAAAATTTAAAAAAAAATGGTGTACGCTTGAGGTCTGCAAACCCAGTAGAAGCAGAGTTGTAGCTAATGAAAAGTAGGTTCTTCTTCGTCAAATTCCAAATCGAATATTTCAATGTGAAATAACCAAAAAACAGAGCACTTTTCGGGGAAAATTCATTTCAACTTTTTTAAAGTGTTTAAAAAAGGTTTATTTTTGTTTTTAAAAAAACTTCTAACATTAAAAATAAGTGAGTTACGCTCAAAATATTGTTAATCCCTTTTATTTTTTGGTACAAAAATCGCGAAAATCACCCCCTAATTAGCTTCTCAAATAAAATTAATCATTACCGCTTTACAAGTTACTTTACTTTTACATTGTTTATATTATCTATAAGTTTCATTAGTTCAAAGTGCTCATTTTTGAAAAAAAATTGGGTTTAAAATAAAACATTTTTTTAATTTTGAAAAAAAAAACGGAATTTTTTATGGGATTAGCTTAAAAATTATTAGTAATACCAAAAATATTAAAGAGTAATAAAATGTACTTTTTGCTTTTCTGAATATTTTTGCTTTTTTGTTTTTTTTTTAGACAAAAATGGTTATGCTATGGCTGTTTAAAATTTGCCTAAACTCGTGATTAGTTACTCGTTCAAGCCATTTTAACTACAGCTTTTTCAAAATTAAGCGCTTTAAACCGATCAAACTTACAGATCATATAAATAATACATAAGCAAAGTAACTTGTGAAGTGGTAACGATAAAATTTATTTGTGATGCTAATTAGGGGGTGATTTTCGCGATTTTTTTACCAAAAAATAAAAGGGAACAACAATATTTTGAGCGTAACTCACTTACTTTTAATGTTACAAGTTTTTTTTTAAAACAAAAATAAACATTTTTTAAACGCTTTAAAAAAGTTGAAACGAATTTTCCCCGTAAAGTGCTCCGTTTTTGGGTAATTTTACATTGAAACATTCGATTTGGAATTTGATGAAGAAGAACCTACATTTCATTAGCTACAACTCTGGTTCTACTGGGTCTACAGACCTCAAGCATACAACATTATTTTCAGTTTTTTATAAGCTATATTTTTGATAAGAATATTTTTTTCACTCAAATACTTACTTTTTGAGTTATCTCCGAAAAACCGCCCAAAAACCTGTTTTTTTTTTGTTAAAAATGAACATATTCACTTGCAAATAACTCGAAATTATTGACTTAGGGAAAAAACTCTATAGAACAAAAGTTGCTTAGAATTAGTCATTTTATCCAATTCTGGACTTATTTTGAATGTATATTTTTTACCGTTGAGAGGGGGGAATTCCCCTCCATTTTTGTAAAATGGAGGGGATGTAGAATTGCAAAACTTTTCTTATATAATAATAGACAGTTTCAACTACCTATTCCCAAATTTTCATCCCTCCTTTATTTTTTTTGGCTCAGATTGTTCTTTGATCGGGCTAATAATGTCTTAACAGAAAAACCAATAATCACTATGTTTTTTTAGTGTTGACTTGGAGCGGAAACGTTGACCATGATAAGGAGAACAGTACAAAAGATCTGTGTGTCTCAAAGGCGATAGAGCGTGCTATGATGGGCGTTTCATTACCAGGCAAGATCCAAAACCGCCAGCTACGACAAAGATCAGGAATGGCTGATAGAGAGAATAGCAACACTAAAATAGAACTGGGGACTACTGGGGAGGTCCCGTGGCTCAAATGACAGATAACAAATGGACCAAGCGGATACTTAAATGGGGACCAAGAGATGATGCCTACTGAAGCAGTGGTCGTCCAGCAACTGATGATGATCTAAAACGTTGTCATAGTAATTGAATACAAGAGACACAAGATAGAAACAGATGGAAAATTATGAGGAACATCTATGTCGAGACTGGACAAGTGAAGGTTAAATGATGATCCATAACTCGCCTTACTAGCCGGACGGATTGGCGAGTGTTGGTGGGAGATATAGGAAACGGATTTGAGGTTTGGGTACAATTGGGCAATACTACTAATAATAAATCTTTGAAGTAAGTCTACCCTCTGTTGAAATTACAGAAGGGTGCCTACAACTACATGGTACAGGTATTTGTTTTATTTTAGCATAGATGCCTCGACAACTGATGCCCACTGGATTGGTATGGTTCATTACGCGATCAGATAGTGTAATATGTAGTCTGTGTGTGTTGAGTAAATGTCTTGTTACTTGGTAAAGTCAATTTCAATGTCTTTACAAAAAAACGTCAATTGTATTATTAGAGGTATTAAATGAGCGTAAATGAGGAATTGCTTACTGCCTTTAAATTGTTGTTAATAAGTACTGTAAAATAAATATACTTTTGCGTTTACGAAACCCCTAAAGGACGTCGTTGCTCTAGCTGTATATATTTCCAAATGGCGCATTATTTGCAAATATATGCACTCTATATCGCGTATCCTTTCTTCTTAAGAAACTGCATACGTATTCCTCACTTTATATTACCACGGGAATATATTTATCAAGATTGATGGCGTTATTTATGTGCTATATCACGTAACAAATTTTCGATGGTAGTGTTTTGTGTGCAAATATAACAATGAGGTGGACAGAAAATATGTACAGTAGTTCGACAGAAGTGCATATACCGGTATGTATAAGTGAACATTTATTTTGAGAAGATATATTATAGCGTAGTGAATCCCAAACCGTTTTTTCAGTGCGTCATTAATTTTGAAGTTACATAGGATTTTAAGAATGTCGCAAATCATTACATGACAGTTTAGTTAAATCTGACAGTTGACAAAATATTTATATTTATATTTATATTTATATTTATATTTATATTTATATTTATATTTATATTTATATTTATATTTATATTTATATTTATATTTATATTTATATTTATATTTATATTTATATTTATATTTATATTTATATTTATATTTATATTTATATTTATATTTATATTTATATTTATATTTATATTTATATTTATATTTATATTTATATTTATATTTATATTTATATTTATATTTATATTTATATTTATATTTATATTTATATTTATATTTATATTTATATTTATATTTATATTTATATTTATATTTATATTTATATTTATATTTATATTTATATTTATATTTATATTTATATTTATATTTATATTTATATTTATATTTATATTTATATTTATATTTATATTTATATTTATATTTATATTTATATTTATCTTTATATTTATATTTATATTTATATTTATATTTATATTTATCATACAGAAGTAAAAACTTCTTTTGAATATTGGTATAAAAAGTTTTATTAAAAAACATAAAAGTCCTCCAAAATTTTAACTATGGTATACAGCCAGCTACGGGGACTTTCCCATTGATTTTATTTATATTTATATTTATATTTATATTTATATTTATATTTATATTTATATTTATATTTATATTTATATTTATATTTATATTTATATTTATATTTATATTTATATTTATATTTATATTTATATTTATATTTATATTTATATTTATATTTATATTTATATTTATATTTATATTTATATTTATATTTATATTTATATTTATATTTATATTTATATTTATATTTATATAAACATCAATATTTACACAAATATTTGTCAGAATATTAATATTTAAAATATTTTAATGTAAAAATAAATATGTAAATATAAAATAAAATTTCACTATACAATGTCCGAATATACCAATGACATAAAATATTTATATTTACGTCGCTGAAAAATACTAACCTAGAAATTACAATTGTCATTTTACCATAATATGATCGATTATTTTTGTGTAAAATTTACTCGCCTCATTGATTGGTTATCTATTTAGAGTATTGTAATCGCCAATCAATTATACATCCATGAGTAAAATCCATTTTAATATGAAAATACCCGTCAAGGAATACATAATTTTCAAAGTTCAATGTATAATAATTATTACAGAGGTACGTTTTTTTCTGTCACATCCAACTGTAATGCGTTAGAGAGATGCGATAATCTGTGACGCACTGAAATAAAGGGTTTGGGACAACCTACAGTGGGTAGACTATGCTATATACTAAAGAAATTATTATAAAAATAAATTAATCAAATTTATCTTCATTATCATCGTCTGTAGATGTTTGAGTCAACTAATGAACATAGACCACCCGTATATTATAATTTCATTGCTTCCGATCTTGGGAACCTTAAATACAGTGGTGCTGACTAGAAATATTTTAGTAGAAGACGAAAAACTTTAACTAAAAATAAACTAAAATAATGTATGACTTAAAAAGGAAAGTAATTTAAAAGTGTGTAAAGCATTTAATTAGTTATTCAGAGAGTAAACTTAATATGAAAACCAATAAATCTGCTGGTCCAGATGAACTACCAAGCGAGCTATTAAAGTTGGACAACGAGAAAAACCTGGACAGAATAGCAGAACAACTGTTCAACGCTATCTGTATTACGGAAATTATCCCTAGAGAAACGTTGACATCAGCAGTTGTGTGTTTGCCAAAGAAACTGAATGCCAAAGAGTGCAATGACTATCGAACCATAACCTTAATCTCACATACCTTGAAAATTCTGTTGAAAATTATCCAAGCCAGAATACACCCTAAAGTGGAGCTGGATATTATTGACATTCAATATGGGTTCCGCAATGGTATGGGTACCAGAGCGGTGTTATTCTCCTTCAATGTGCTAACATAGAGATGTTTGGATATTAATCCATTAGCGCCCAGCGTTACCATATGGTTACGTAAAACACATGATTTTTAAAAAGTCTGCGGTATGCCCATGGAATTAGTCAGCCACATATTTTGAGAACTATCGTTTCTAGGAATACTTCAGGCACCCATAAATCGTAACGGATTCGTATTTTAGCCTTTTCTCAACCGTCGAGAGATAATCATATGACAGTGTGGTTTAAATTTATAGAAAAAGATGGACGTGCGTTTTGCGTAAGCAATTTTTGAGAGTCTTCTAGTAACTATATTTGCATATTAAAAAAAAACTAGGTTTTTTATACCCCAACTTATTATAAATTGTTGTATTTTATCAACAATTAAATGTAGCGAATTCGGTAGGAATAGTCAAAGTACGCCGTTACCATATGGTTGCGGTGGGCGCTTACGGAGTCATAATCTTATTTTTTTTTCGGTCGTGGATTTTGGTTAGCAAAAGCGATAGTGTTACTGGTGCGATGGAAAGATAACTCTATTGTTACAATAGCATCTATGAGTTGTGGTGGTTCAGCATTGGGTACGGTAAAAAGATTTTTTAATGAAGAAAAAGGCTACATTCAAGTAAGTCGGCCTCACTATATTGCTGAATACAACAAAATGTGGTGGATACCGACTGGATGGATCAAGGTGTTTCAACCTACCGAGTAGCAATTTGCAGTAAAAAATGGTACTGGCAAATTGTAACATGGTTGTTGGATGTTGCAGTCCATAATTCATGGCATTTATATAAAAAATATAGGTATCCTTGCTACCGTTTAGGAGAGAATTGGCCCAAGTTCTTCTCGCAAGATATGGAAGTCGTCCCTTATATACAGGAAGACCTAGTCTACATAGACAGAACTTGCCAGATCTTCGTTTTGATCGCTTCGACCATTTGTTACATCAAGCAGTAGAAGGCGATGTGCTGGAGGCAGATGTACAACATCTGGACGAACAATGTGTAAAAATTACAACGTTGGTTTGTGTGTTAATTGTTTTATAGGATACCACACCAGACGATGAAAATATTCTCAAACAAATATTAAAAAAAAAATTAAAAATTTTGGTCTCAACGATCCTAAAAATTCCTTAAGCGCCCAGCGTTACCATATGGTAACACCTTATAATTTAAAAAAAAGACAGGAAACCGAAAAACTTTTTTTTTTATTAAATTATTAACATTTTCATCAAATTAACCCTAAAAGTAAAGATTTTTAAATAAAAAGAAAACTTGGGCGTTAATGGGTTAACCGTCCTCTTTACGTCTGTTTTATAAACTACAATAAAGTGTTTGATAAAGTAAAACATGATCGACTCATGGAAATTCTAAAAAATAAAAACGTATATCAAAGAAATTTAAGGCTAATAACACACATCTATCACAATCAGCGAGCAATAGTAAGAATTGAAAAAGAAACATGTGAAGAAATTAAAATAAAGAGAGGAGTCAGGCGAGGCTGCATACTATCCCCTCTATTTTTAGCGCTTATTCTGATGAGATAATTCGAGAAACTGTGGAAGATGAAACAGTCGGCATAAGAGTAAATGGAGTCTTAGTTAACAACATCAGATATGCAGATGATACAGTGATAATAGCCGATAGTTTAAAAGACCTGGAAAGACTCATGAGTAAAATAACTAGGTGTAGTAGGGAATACGGACTCTCTCTCAATATCAAAAAGACGATGTTTAAGAAAATTAGTAAAAACAACGATAATACTAACGAAATCTTGATAGTAGAGGGCCAGCAGATCGAAAAAGTAAAAAGTACGCACACCTAGGAACAGTTATAACAGAAAATACTGACTACACTGCAGAAATCAACGTCAAAAGCGAAAAAGAACGTTCTAATTTTATGAAAATAAAAAAGGTCCTATGTAGCAAAGATTTAACATTAGCTCTTGAAGTACGCCTAACAAAATGTTACCTATACAGTGTATGATTTATATATACTATGAAGTAGGATCATGGACGTTAAATCTAGAGACAATGAGATGACTTAACGCCTTTGAAATGTGGACCTATAAAAGGATTATGAGGGTTTCCTGGGCAGACACAGACAGAGTTACGAGCAATTAAGTACTGAGAAGAATAGGTAAAGAGAAGGAAGTTGAACTTACAATTAAAGAAATAGAACTATAGTATCTCGGACATTGTGATATGGGGCGAGAAATATCTTATCCTGCGACTCAGGAAGACTGTTTTTCAGAGTTTAAAGAAATTAGAGCAGGTGTTCCAAAATGCAGTGTGTTGCGTCTGGTGCTATACCTACTACACACGTGTAATATACATGCAGTGGAACACAACACAGTTACCATCTTTGCTAATGATACAGCTATCCAGCAGCAGGAAAGGCTAGTGAATAGGCGACCAACAAGTTTCACATAGCTTTTAAACAAATCCATAAATGGCCATAGACTGGAAACAAAATTAGATTTTTACCAACCTAGAGAACAGGCGGGTTTTAGGAAAAACTTTGATACTAACGACCACCTACACTGCATAAAAGCAATTATAGAAAAATCTACCGAATACAACCGACCATTGGTCCTGGCTTTTGTAGACTTTCGCAAAGCATTTGATACGATAGAAATTAACAGCATAATGAGAGCGTTGGAGGAAAGTCGTATAGATTATCGGTACTCCAAACTGATAGCGAACATAAACAATAATGCAACCATGACCGTCCGACTACACAAAGATACCTAATCTATAAAAATCAAAAGAGGCATTAGACAGGGAGACACGTTATCTCCCAACCTCTTTACGGCACTACTTGAACATGCTTAATATCACATACCTTGAATTTCAAACAATTGGAGTGGGATGCCAAAGAAAAAGTAAATGTCGACGGTGAAAGGCTCTCCCACCTACGATTTGCAGACGACATAGTTCTTATAACAGACAACTCAAAAGAGATTAGAACTATGCTTACTGAGTTAGATGCCGCCTGTAAAAAAGTTGGTTTAAACATAAATTTTGGTAAGACTCAATACATGACAAACCTGGTACCAAGCGAAAATCCAAAAGTCGACGTCAACGAAATAGCATTGGTCCATAAACATAAATACTTAGGGCATGAAATCCAAATTGCCAGGGACAATCAAATTGCCGAATTACAGAGAAGGATCACCTTAGCATGGACCGCATATAGGAGCTCTTTCAGACATCTTCAAGAGCAACTTGCCAAATTATTTGAGAAAGAAGACGTTCAATCAATGTGTGCTTCCAGGCATGACTAACGAGCCGAAACATTATCGTTACCCAGGCAACAGCAACGAAACTTAGAGTGGCCCAAAGAAGAATGCAACGGTCACTACTTGGACTGACTCTCAGAGACCGGGTCAGAAACGAAGAAATCAGAAGAAGGACAGGAGTCACAGATGTCATAGAGCGAGTGGCATGGCTGAAGTGGAATTGGGCGGGCCATGCAGCCAGAATAAAGGACGGGAGGTAGACCCAAACAATTACAGTGTGGAGACCAAGATAAGACAGAAGAAGTAGAGGTAGACCACCTAATCGATGGACAGACGACGTCAAAATGATTGCTGGGAATTGGTTGCAGAAAGTCCAAGATCTACAAAACTGGAAGAAATTAGGGGAGGCCTATGTTCAACTTTGGATGCAGAAGGCTGGATAATGATTATAAATGGACACAAAATGGAGAGTCAGGTTGAATGATGCTAAACCTAGTCATGTTAATTTTACCAACACAAAAATACCATAAATATTATAAATTATGATCATTAATATCCAAGTACTATATACTAAGTAGATACTGCTAGGTATTTAAGTATAACATTAGATGCAAAACTAAGCTGGAAAGCTCACGGCGCACGTCATAAAAAAAGGAAGTAATAAATATAAGATATAAAAAAAGGTATTGATAGTTGAAGAAATTCCACATTGTCGATCCAAAATAACTTATTTTTTACAAACAAATATCAAGACCTGCATGGACTTTTGGATGCCCACTATGGGGGTGTACTAGGCCAAGTAATATAACAATAATACAACGATTCGAGAACAAAATACTGAGAAATATTGTAGATGCTCCTTGGTACGTCAAAAATAGTGATCTCCTTAAGGACCTAGGAATGAAAACTGTGGGTATACGAGTATAACCATCAAAAAGTTGGTAGGAAATCACGAGCGATGACTTCATAGACACGAGAATATTGAGGCACTACAGCTCCTTGATATTACTGGACAAACTAGAAGATTAAAGAAAACAAAGCCCTTTGCACTATTTTTTGTGATAGGGAAAAGCAGAGCATAGTCCTTGTGAGCGAGTTACGAGCGAGCAATATACATATTAATAATAATTCAAGAGCCATAATAGAAGGAGTTATGTTAGGAGTTTCTCTGAGATAATATACCTACATGAGACGAAGATGTGTGAAGCAGGTCGAAGGTAAAAGGATGTAATTACAGGAACTGCGCAAATAAACCTGGACCTGGTAAGAGCACGTGACATGACAGAAAAATGAAACATAAACTAGAATAATTGTTCATTTGAGACTCCGAGATTCTAAAAACGGTCACTAGACGACATCACAGCAAAAATGTGTGGAAACTGGCATCAAATAGTGCAAAACAGAGAAGAGTGGGAAACTCATACGGAGTATGGTGGTACTCCATCCTCAGGACCATCCTAGGTTAGTCGGGTAGTTACCCCCTATGATAGGGTTTGATGAAGTAAACACTTTTACTGAATACTTATTTATTTACCAACTCTAAATGCCACAGTAACTATTTGGTGCGTTCGAAGTCTAGCTGTCTAAGTGTATCTGAATCACGAATGATAATTGATAACCTAATGAAATAGAATGAATCACGATGCTTTGACTGAATGTATAAATAAACTCGGAAAGTGTTGATGTTTTTACTGCTGACTCAGCTCGACCGTGAATTTAAGGATAATATTGAACCGCTGACGACGCGTTATTGAAAACTGGTGCACTTGTGTTACGTAATCGGTGTCACCTCAATTATTACCAAATAAACCTGATGTTTGTTTTGTAGGACATTTAAAAATTAAACGAATATGTTCTTGCTCTTATTTTGGATGATGATAATCCTTTACATCACCATCCTTCCGAAAAAAATTTTCTGACTACCGACAAAGAAGAAAATTTTTAGAATTTAGAATTGAATTTTATAGACAACGCCACCAACTGATTATTGTTATTCTGAAGCTATTTCCTTGTGGCATTTTTATAATCAAGTATTTTCTATGGGAAATAAGCCACAATTTTACTAAAAAATGAGTTTATTAACGTTTCGAAGCCCAAATCGGGTTTTGTTGTCAAAATACAAAATACTATTAAAATAAACAAAAATGTTGTTGCTAAGTAAAAAAATTCTTCTAATAATTTATTTAATCTGACTCATTTATATTGGCAATTCAGACGTATATTATATATTTTAAAGTAGAAGACTTTAAAATGATATCGCCAATATTTATGAGTTGCGTTCCTGGGATGACTTTACTAAAAGATAGTTCATTCGATTACATGAAATCAATCCCAACTCAAGAATATCCGTCGCAAAAAAAATCATAGCATGTGATCTGTCTTTAAAAAGACAACCAAATGCAACGATGACAGTAAAATTCTCGCCTTAGAGATTCCATAGTAAATCACGAGGGAAAACCAGGAAAAAACCTCGTGATACTATCCCGACATCGTAAGTATTTGGTCTTACATTTTATTTACCTTCAAGAAACTAATACCAAATTCTGACTTTAATATGTTTGAATTATAAATAATATTAATAATACATAGATATACAATAAGTATACTAAAATATAAAATTTGTACTAACTCGATATGTTATTGACTTACTAATCGTGGTATTTTCTTTCTATCGACTTCCTCTTTCAGTATGGGCAACCACATCCTACTGCATTCTACCGAGGAATTTGCCACAAAATTGATTTCATTTAGCATAATTAGAGCCGCTTCTTTGATTTTTCTCTTTTTATTATCTGTTTCTTTCAGGACTATACTTGAACATAGAGTTCAGTGGAGAGATTCAAGTATAGTCCTGAAAGAAACAGATAGTAAAAAGAGAAAAATCAAAGAAGCGGCTCTAATTATGCTAAATGAAACCAATTGTGTGGCAAATTCCTCGGTAGAATGCAGTAGGATGTGGTTACCCATACTGAAAGAAGAAGTCAATAGAAAGAAAATACCACGATTAGTAAGTCAATAACATATCGAGTTAGTACAAATTTTATATTTTAGTATACTTATTGTATATCTATGTATTATTAATATTATTTATAATTAAAACATATTAAAGTCAGAATTTGGTATTAGTTTTTTGAAGGTAAGTTAAATGTCCAAAAGACCAAATACTTACGATGTCGGGATAGTATCACGAGGTTTTTTCCTGGTTTTCCCTCGTGATTTACTATGGAATCTCTAACGCGAAAATTTTACTGTCATCGTTGCATTTGGTTGTCTTTTTAAAGACAGATCACATGCTATGATTTTTTTTTGCGACGGATATTCTTGAGTTGGGATTGATTTCATGTAATCGAATGAACTATCTTTTAGTAAAGTCGTCCCAGGAACGCAACTCATAAATATTGGCGATATCATTTTAAAGTCTTTTACTTTAAAATATATAATATACGTCTGAATTGCCAATATAAATGAGTCAGATTAAATAAATTATTAGAAGAATTTTTTTACTTAGCAACAACATTTTTGTTTATTTTAATAGTATTTTGTATTTTGACAACGAAACCCGATTTGGGCTTCGAAACGTTAATAAATTCATTTTTTAGTAAAATTGTGGCTTATTTCCCATAGAAAATACTCAACTGATTCATCATCATCTTGGTGCTACAGCCCTTAGAGGGCCTCGACCTTCTCAAGCTTTCTACGCCATTCTGTTTTGTCCCCTGCTTGCATTTTCCAGTTGCCGACTCCGATCTTCTCGGCATCCTGTGTTACCCCGTCCATCCACCTCAGCTTTGGTCTACCCCGTCTTCTCATTCCCACGGGTTGCGCTGTTAGAATCTTTTTTATCATGTTCGATTCAGGGGCCCGGGCTACATGTCCTGCCCACTGCAGGCGGTTTCGCTTAATTATAGTGATAATATCTTTTCCACCAAACGTATGCTTGTAGATATTCTGCAGTATCTACGCTTCCATATTCCGTTCTCACAGACCGCTCCGAATATCTTACGTAGCACCTTCCTTTCAAAAATCGACAGAGCGGATTCATCTGTTTTAGTTAGCGTCCATGCCTCTGATCCATATGTGAGAACGGGGACTATCAATGTTCTATACAGCCTTATACGAGTTTTTTGAGACAGACGTTTGTTAGCTAAGTACTTTGATAGACTATGATAACACCTGTTTGCAATTATTATTCGTCTTTTTATTTCCTCTGATGTGTTATTATTGGGGTTAACCGATGTCCCTAGATATATGAACTCTTTGACTGCTTCGAAGTTTTGGTCATTGATGATTAGATCTGCTTCAATATTTCCAGCTCTTGTGTTTGTGTTAGTCGCCATGAATTTTGTTTTATTTCGATTTATATGTAACCCCATTTGTTCTGCTGCTGCTACTAGCTCGGTTAGGATTTCCGCAGTTCTCGCTCTGGTTCTTGTTATAATGTCCACGTCGTCTGCATATGCTAGAATTTGGACAGATCTATTGAATATTGTTCCCCTGCTATCTATATTAGCGTCCCGTACGACTTTTTCTAATGCTACATTGAAAAGTTGACACGCCAGCGCATCTCCCTGCCTTAACCCCCTATGTATTTCAAATGGGGTTGACGAGTCGTTTTGAATTTTTACTGCTGATATCATCTTCGCCATTGTCACTTTTATCATGCATATGAGTTTTTTGGAATTCCTAACTCATTCATAGCGTTGTAGAGACTTGGTCTTAATACACTGTTATAAGCAGCTTTAAAATCAACAAAAATATGGTACATATCTATGTTAAACTCTTGCGCTTTTTCCAGGATCTGTCATAGTGTAAAGATCTGGTTAATGGTTGAACGTCCACGCCTGAATCCTGCCTGATATTCTCCTAGAAACGTTTCGGTATAAGGCTTCAATCTCTCGTGCAAAATGTTTGACAATATCTTGTATGCTGTATTTAGGAGAGTTATTCCGCGGTAATTATTGCATTCCAGTTGGTTTCCCTTTTTGTGTAACAGGCATATTAAGCCTAAGCTCCATTCTTCAGGCATTTGCTCCTCAGACCAAATTTTACAAACAATTTCTCGCATCACCTTGGTGAGCTGCTCTCCACCGTGCTTAAATAACTCTGCTGGGATGCCATCGCTGCCTGGGGATTTGTGGTTTCTTAGTTTTTCTATAGATATTTTCACTTCTTCTACCGAGGGGGGTTCCACGAGTTCCTCATTTCGGTATTCCAGCTCTATATTGTTAGTAGGTTCCTCTTTGTTGGTAAGTAAGTTACCTTCCTTATCATTACAATAGTTGATTCTCAGTTTGAATTCTTTTCTAATAATATTTATTTGATGATAGAACTTTCTTGTTTCTCCGTGACTCATATGGCTTTCGAGCCGTTCTAATATGTCATTTTCCGAGTCTCGTTTCTTTTTTCGGTGTATGCGTTTTTCCTCTCTCCTTAAGTTTTTGTATCTATCTATTGTTGTCCTAGTTTTCCGTTGTTGCATGGTCCTAAATGCCTCGTTCTTCTCATCTGTTATTTTTTTGCAGTCTTGGTCGAACCAGTCGTTTCTTTCTTGGGTTCGGGATATTCCTAATGTGCTTTCGGCTGCTAATTTCAGAGCCTCCTTGCAGTTGTTCCCCATTTCCGTGCTTGACTGGTCGACTGCCCAGGTGTGTTCTAGGGTTTCTTTTATATGTGACTGGAACTGTTTCTCTATGTTTTCATTTTTTAGCATATGTACATTATATTTTACTTGTCTAGTGCCCCTTTCTTTCTTGGCATTGGAAATTCTTTGTCGTAACTTGGCCCCTACCATGAAATGGTCTGAGTCAATATTTGCGCCTCTGTAACTTCTGACGTCTATTAGGTTTGTAAAATGCCTTCTGTCAATTATAACATGGTCAATTTGATTTGTGGTGTGTCCATTTGGTGATATCCAAATTGCTTTATGGATATTCTTATGATTAAAACATGTACTTCCCACAATTAAGTCTTTGGAAGCTGCCATACTAATAAGTCTTAAGCCATTGTCATTAGTAACGTCGTGAAGACTGTGTTTACCAATATAATCTTGGTAGCATATCTCCTTTCCTATCTGGGCGTTCATGTCTCCAATGATTATTTTAATGTCGTTTTTGGCACAGTTATCATATGCTCTTTCGAGGTCTTCGTAGAATAAATCTTTAATTTCTTCGTCTTTTTCCTCGGTTGGCGCGTGCGCATTGATCAGGCATATGTTGAAAAATTTTCCTTTTATTCGAAGGATGCATAACCGATCATTTATGGCTTTAAAACCAATAATAATTTTTTTTTATTTTCTTTGATACTAGGAACGCAGTTCCGAACTCATGTCGGTTGGGGTTGCAGCTGTAATAGATATCATGTTCTTTTTTCTGCAACTCAACTGATTATTGTGTTTTAATAAATACAAAATTAAATATTTATTTCCTATAACTAATAAGTAAATACAAAAAAAAATGTTCGATAACAACATTGTTCCCTTTTCACCTGTCACTCACTCTGTCCTCGGACTGTAAGCATGTAATCTATTCTTATGTATTTCCTTGATTTTATTGTTTTCCATTTTGATCTTACAATTTTAACGCTATTTACCTCTGTTATTGTGAAGGGGCCTACATAAAGACTATTAAACTTACCTTTCTCTTCCCTTTTTACCAGGACTAGGTCTCCTATTTTAAAGTGTTGTGGTGTTGTTTTGGGCTTATTCTCTTCTTGCCGCTCTTTTTTGTCTTCATTGATTTCATTACTTCTAGTGAATTGACCTATCGTGTCTATGTACTCTGTGTCCTCTGGTTTCGAAGAAGTGTCCGATATCACCAATTCTTCGACTTCTGTCCCTTTCGGTTTGTTAATTTGACATTCATGACATTGTTTAACGTATTTTCTTACGTCTTTTTCCAAATTTTTCCATCTGAATCTTGCTTTTAGCTTTTCTATTAGTCTATTATTCCCTACGTGTCCTCCAAACATCGGGTGATTATGATATTCCTCTATTAATCTATGCTTTTCTTTGTCATCTTCTATTGTTGCTGGTACTTCACATATGTATATTTCTACATTCTTCAATATTCTGTTTCCTTCTTTAATAAATTCATTAATTATTGTGCACAATTTAAAAATAATATCGTTTACGTATATCTTTATTTTACGTCCTGCATTCTCTACCGCCAGCTTATCAAGCTGTGCCAACACTTGGTTTAAATCTAAATGATTGAATCTTGTGGCTATGCTCTTGCTGCCTTTTATTTTGTTTTTGGCCCTAATGCTCAGTCTTGGTGAGATCAGTTCTGCTCCAAAAGATAAAATTGGTAGTTTATACGCCTCTAAATTATTTAGTACCTTTCTTACTATCTGTTTGGGGGCTTCTGGCTGTAGTGTGAGTTCACTTTCTGCCTTCGTTTGCTTTGATTATTTTTCCTTTTCTCTTGCTTGAGCTCGTGTTATAGCTAGTATAATAGGTCTGGATCCCGCGTATGAAAAAAAAGTTGATTAATAGCAAGCTGAAAATTTGTTAATAGCTTAAGGGTGTCTAGTTAGACAAACTTTGATATATGGGAACACTGGAACAGGGGCAGTTTTAATTGTGGAACAGGTTAAAATTTTGGAACGGTCACACCACGAAAACGGCACATTTATTTTGTCCGACAGAACAGACTTAAACTCTTCGAACAGAGATTAAACTCTCATGCAAAAATCAGACTGCTATTTATCACCAAATGGGCGTTTTAATGAGTGGAACATGTAGAATATGTCAAATTACAGGAATTATGACAGGTGATAAATAGCACTCTGATTTTTGCATGGGGGTTTAATCTCTGTTCGGAGAGTTTAAGTCTGTTCTGTCGGACAAAATAAATGTGCCGTTTTCGTAGTGTGGCCGTTCCAAATTTTTAACCTGTTCCACAATGAAAACTGCCCCTGTTCCAGTGTTCCCATATATCAAAGTTTATCCCACTAGACACCCTTAAGCTATTAACAAATTTTCAGCTTGCTATTAATCAACTTTTTTTTCGTACGCCGGATCCAGACCTATAATGAGTGTTGTCTATGTATCTGTCCTTTAGTTGATGTAATGTTATTCTTGAAAGGCTGTCTGCGTAGTTATTTTTCCCTGTTATATATTCTGTTTCGAAATCGTATTCCTCTAAATCTAATCTGATCCTCGTGAGATTTGAGGTTGGTTCCTTTATTGAAAATAAATGCGTTAGTGGTTTATGATCCGTTTTTACTAAAAATGTTGGTGCTCCATATAAATAACATTTGAAATGGTTAATTCCCCAATGAATCGCTAGTAATTCCTTAATGATTATGGGATTATTACATTCTCCTTTACTAAAACTTCGTGATGCGTATGCTATCGGTAGGTCTATTCCGTTATAATCTTGACTTAAAGATGCTGAACATGAACAAACTCTTGTTGGATGCGTCTGTCGTTAAGATGAATTGTTTATTGAAATCCGGATATTTTAAGATTGGTGGTTTCATCAGAGATGATTTAAGCTTATTGAATGCTTCTTCACATTCCTCTGATCAAAAGAATTCTACTCCTTTTCTCGATAATCTGTTTAGTGGTCTGCATATTTCAGCAAAATTTTGAATAAAACTTCTGTAGTAATTACAAAATGTAGTAATCTTTGTGTCTCTTCTGCTGTCTTAGGCGTCGGGTATTGTTCAATTCGTGCATGTTTTGCTTTATCTGGTGATACTCCTTCCTGAGAAAGATCACGTCCTAAATATGTGACTTCTCTTCTAAAAAATTGACATTTTCCTGGGTTAAGTTCCAAATTGAATTCTCGACATGTCTCGAATATCTTTTTCAGGTTATCTAAGTGATGTTTTTCTGATATTCCTATTACTATTATATTGTCCATGTAATGTAATGCTTTGTCTGGTGATAGTCCTGCAAATGCTATTGACATCATCCTTGAAAAGCTATTCGGGCTTACGTTTAATCCAAAACGTAATCTGGTAAATTGAAATTCTCCATTCTCCGTGCTAAAAAATGTGTATTTTCTCGATGATTTTTCTAATGGTATCTGGTGAAAACCTGACATTAAGTCTATAACGGAAAACCATTTTGCTCTTCCTAGTTGATCTAATATCGAATCTATTCTTGGTAATGGGAATTTATCTGTGACTATTTTCTTGTTCAGTTGTCTAAAGTCTATGCATAACCTCCATGCTTTATTTCCATCTATAGCTTTTTTTGGGTACTAGCACTACCGGGATGTTGTACTCTGATGTAGACGGTTCTATGATCCCTTGGTCTCTTAATTTTTGTACTTGTCGGTTTAATTCTTCTGTTTGTGCATGCGGTGTCCTATAATTCTTAATATATACCGGAGTTTGGTCTTTAACTCTCAGTTTCTGTTTGTAGAAGTTGTTACATATCAGCATGTCATGCCTTAGGGCGAATATATCTGAATACTCTTCACATAAGGATATTAATTTATCGCGTATGTATTCTGGAATGTCTAACTTCAGTGATTCCCGTAATTCCTTTTTCCTATCCTTGCTGTCGTTAATCAGTCTATATATGTTAAATAATTTAATGTCTAATGTTTTGATTGCGTTTGTCTCTACTTTTACTGTTTCGTAGGTTTTGTTTAAAATTTTGATGTACGGATTATTACTTGAAATAATTGCTCTCGCTATGAATATTCCTGGGTGTATCTCCTGTTGTTCCACTATCCTGTCGTTCTTCAGCGTTTGAAAATTTTTTACGACTCTGTAAATTTCACACCTAGGCGGTATTATTATCGTGTCATTATCTATATTATGCAAAATGTTCGTACTAATGTAACAATCATTGTCATCTTTAATGTGCATTTTAAGGTTATCGTAATCCAATATGCATTGAAAATTTGAAATAAAGTCTCTCCCAATGATTCCGTCTGTTGAAATGGAAAAGTTAGTTTCAACTAATTAAAAGATATGCTCGAATCGACTTCCTCTTACTTCTAGTATGGTTTCAACTTCTCCCATTGTCGGCAATTCTCCTTTAGTTACTCCTTTTAAAAACACCTTCGTGTTTAGTTTCACATGTTCCTTCATAAAATCTTGTGAACATTTCAGTATTGAAATATCGGCTCCTGTGTCTATGATGAATGTATTTGTCTGATCTAGGATTCCTGTTCTCATTTGTACAAAATTCGTTAAGTTTAAGTCGAAGTTGTAAATATTATATTCCGCTTCTGTCTGTGTGTTTCCATTGTCTTGTTCATTCAAAACCCCAACTGCGGATTTTCTGGTTCCTCCTGGCTATCTTCTCTAGCTCTAGTAGCCTTACGTTCCTGTTACGTCCTCCTCTCTGGTTTCTTCTGTATGTTTTGTTGTTAAATTTTCTATATCCTCTGTTCGAATATTTCAGTTGGTTTTCCGTTGCCTCTTCTTCGTTCCGTTGTCCGAAGGTATTTCTTCTTCCTCTATCGTATTTGTTATGGTACCCTCTTCTGTAATGCTGCTGTCATCTCCTGTTCTCGTAATTCGTCCTATAATTTAACACTCTTCCCTCTGTGTTCTCTTCTGTCGTATCAATCGATAAAAATTTGGATACTACTTCCTGCGGTATTGTGAAATTACCTGCCTCCAATATTAACTTAGCTCTATCCGTATTACCATTTCGTTTCATTGTTGCTACAACTGTTTCCGTTGTGTATTTTTTCGCTAATTCCAATGGAATTCCTTCCGCGATGTATGCCACCTTTAACTGTTCTGCTAGTTCTTCTATTTCAGATGCGTACACTGCAGCATCTTTATGCCCTTGCCTTTTCTTTGCTAACTTGGCTATCACAGTTTTCGGATTGTCGCCTCTTAATTCCTTCTTCAATGCCGCGGCTATAAGTGGGATCGTATCTTCTGTAGTTATCAGGTTTATAGCCTTATTGGTCAATCTTGTTTTTATTAAGGTTATCGCTGTTTCTTCATGTTCTTCTGCTATTTTTCCAAGTAGTTCTAATGCGTCTAAAAATGGTTGTAGTTTGCCTGCGTTTCCATCGAACTCGTTGGGCAATACTTTGCTTGCGATATTCAAAAATCCGTTGATCGTCAGAGCCATGTTTATATCTTGCTTTATGTCGCTTTTCCCTCTTCTATTTCCTCGTCACTTTGTTCTTCTTCTATTTCCTTGTCGATTGACTGATGTATTGAACTTGGAACTACTGTTCTTAAGTTTATTGCTTGAAATGAGCGTATAACTTTATCTCTGATTTTTCCAAAATATTTGTTGCATGTCTCTCTTTGTTTGTCTGTTAGTGCTTCCCAATTTTTCTTTGTTAAGTGTGTGAATTTGTTGTATGATTTAATTAACTGTGTCGTTACTTTTTCCTGTAGTTCCTTAGATTTAGATACTTTCTTCTTCAAAACCCTTTTGCTTTGCGTTGTAACTTCTTGTGTAATCTCCTTAATTATTTTGACGAATTCTTCCCAACAAACCTTGTTGGTACTCATTTAATCATAATGTTTATCTCTTCTGTACGTTTATCTCTTATTCCTGTACTTCGTAACGAACGCATAAATTCGATAGTCTTAGGAGTTATAGTAAAATTTTCAAATAAAATAGTATGTCAAAAAAATAGTAAATTGCAATAAAAATCATTATATCAATCCTTGTAAATCATCATAAAAATCAGTAAGTAAATCAAAAGGTCATAAAAATCAGTAGGTAAAAATAATAATTGAATAAAAAGTCGGTAAACATAAAAATACTAGTAAATATATAAAAATCGTATAAAAATGTAAAAATGTATCAATACGTCCTATAGATAAATAAATCAATACGATAATACTTGAAAAAAAATTCTCGATAATAGATCCTAGATAATAGATAAGTAATTAAAAATAGATTAAGTAGATAAAAATAGGTAAAAATTAGATTATGTATATCTTAAATTACGATTATATTATTATTATATTGTGAATTACGACTATATCGTGGAAATACCATAAGAATAGATAATATGGACTTGCCACTTTAAACGTCTATGTTCGCTGTTGATCTCGCCAGTCCACGATGGATGTTCCTTTTGAGGTTTCTTCTGTGGGCCTTCCATAGTGACCACGCCAATCTTAGAATCAAAACTGCCGTAATTATGTAAAGCAGCACCTTCAGCTCCGTATCGGGTTTGACGTCCTTACTCTTGACGATGAAGATACTATTCACTACTCCATTCTCCTGGACTTCATCCTAGGACGACTTTCCTCCCATTCTCGTTCCAGACTGCTAGTTCCTGTGTTCGTCCCTGGTCTTAGATCGCCATATGGTGGTACTCCATCCTCAGGACCATCCTAGGTTAGTCGGGTAGTTACCCCCTCTCTTCTTCTTCTTCTTCTTAACTCAGGCGAGACTCGTTAGTCTCTGGCACTTGGTCATAAGACCTTTGTACCAAACCCTGTTCTTCTCCTTAAACTTTAATAAGTCCTGTGGCCTCAACGAAGGCCAACAATTTTCTTATTGGTAGCTTTAAGATCTCTTCTGGTTCAAACTTCATTTGACCAGTGAAGTTCTGCCTTACATCACCTAGCACACTGCAATAGCATAGTATGTGTATGGCAGTTTCTTCTTCAATTTCGCACTTTCTGCACCATGGTTCATTCACCTTACCTAGTTTGTATAGGTGATTTCTTAAACGACAATGTCCAGTCACCATTTCAGTGACCGTTTTGATCTCTCGTTTATTGAGGTTCATAAAACTGTTCGAGAGTTTTTTATCAATATTCTTGATTATTTTTTTAGTCTGGATTTGCCCTTGAGTGGTTCTCCATTTATTTTGATGATTCTTTATCAGACATTTCTGAACCTCGTTTTTCATAGCATCTTTAGTGATGCCACAGAAAGGTTCTGGGCCTTCAAAAGTTTTTCTCGAGCCTTGTTTCGCTAACATATCTGCTCGTTCGTTCCCATGCACCCCTTCATGACCCGGCACCCATATTAAAGACACTTTGTTGTCTTTTGCCAGGTTATTGAGGAGATCTTTGCAGTTTCTCACCAGTTTTGATTTGGTGAGAGGGTTCTTTACAGCCAGAATAGCCGATTGGCTATCTGTGTAAATGTTGATTCTCTTAGCTTTAGGGTCCTCATCAATTATTTCATCAATGCAGGCCACCAAAGCAAAAACTTCAGCCTGGAACACCGTTGTATGTTGACCTAGGCTGTAAGATTTATTATAGTTACATGTTTGCCCAAAGACTCCTGATCCAGTACCATGGGCAGTTTTAGATCCATCAGTGAACCATATTAAGTCTCCATTAATGTTTGGGACTTTTTGTTCTCTAGATGGTATAATTGTGTTAATCTTCTCAGTGAAGATTAGTTCTGGTGTCATCATATCTAATTTGATCATAAAGATGTATTCCTCAAGTATAGTCCCAGTAATGTTTGTGTGGCTATTCAATACATAATTTGGCCTCCAAGTATTGTTTGCTTTGAGCCTCAGGATGGTCATAAAGGCTACCGCCGAAATATAAAATTCCAGCGGAGGGAGACCTGTGATAGCCTCTAATGAAGCCGTTCCTGTACTATTCAAGGCTCCTGTTATATTTAGAAGCGCTTGTCTTTGTAGGGTGGTGAGAGTGGTCACACAAGATTGCAAAGCCGTCTTTCTCCACCAGAGTACTGACCCATAAGTAACTGTCGGTCGTATCACTGATGTGTACAACCAACATATCACCTTTGGTTTCGATCCCCACGTTTTACCTACAACTCGTCTGCAGTTCCAGAAGAGTCGCTTAGCCCTATTGGTTATATTGGTAATATGAGTATTCCAATTGAGTTTCGAATCCAGGGTTACCCCTAGATACTTAACCTCATTGGTTCTTTCCAGTACCTCTCCAAATAATTTCAGCTCACTCAGTCCAGTAAGCTTCCTCTTATTTGTAAAGGCTACCAGTTTAGTTTTAGAAGGGTTCACGGAGAGGTTCTGTTTCAGACACCAGTTCTCTATGTAGTGAAGGGCATATCGCATCTGATACGCAACAGTCTGGGAAATTTTTCCCTAGTTAATATCACGATATCATCTGCGAAACCCTTGACCCAGATTCCTTGGGCGCTTAGCCCATGAATCAGATCATCAACAACTATGTTCCATAATGACGGTGACAATACACCGCCTTGAGGGCATCCCTTAGTTGCCCTCAGATTTATGGTATCTTCATGCGTATCTGTGGATATTATTCTGCTCTGAAGCATCTGAATAATCCACTTGCATGTTGTGTTGTTGATTTTCTTCCTCACCAGTGCGCTTTGTATAGACTCGATTGAGGTATTATCAAATGCACCTTCTATATCTAAAAATGCAGCAAGGGCGACTTCTTTCTGATGCAGACTCCTTTCGAGTTCCGACACTAGATTGTGCAGGGCGGCTTCACCTGATTTCCCTGCCTGATACGCCCATTGCCGTTGGTGCAGTGGATTTTCATTTAAATTGTTTTTCTTGATGTGTTCGTTCAAGATTTTTTCCATGGTTTTTAACATGAATGAGGTCAGACTTATAGGCCTGTAGGATTTTGCTAAGGTGTAATCTGTTTTTCCTGGTTTGGGAATAAACGCCACCCTTGCCCTTCTCCAAGCTTTGGGAATTCCCCTATGATAGGGTTTGATGTAGTAAACACTTCTACTGAATACTTATTTATTTACCAACTCTAAATGCCACAGTAACTATTTGGTGCGTTCGAAGTCTAGCTGTCTAAATATATCTGAATCACGAATGATAATAATTGATAACCTAGTCAAATAGAATGAATCACGATGCTTTGACTGTATGTATAAATAAACTCGGAAAGTGTTGATGTTTTTACTGCTGACTCAGCTCGACCGTGAATTTAAGAATAATATTGAACCGCTGACGACGCGTTATTGAAAACTGGTGCACTTGTGTTACGTAATCGGTGTCACCTCAATTATTACCAAATAAACGTGATACTTGTTTTGTAGGACATTTAAAAATTAAACGAATATGTTCTTGCTCTTATTTTGGATGATGATAATCCTGTACAGGAAGACTTTGTCGTCGAGTAGATGCAAACAGGCTTAAGAAGAAGAAGAAGACGATTATATTCGTCAACAACTAACAACTGTAATTTTTTAATATAAAAATAAAAATTGGCAATCCCTACTGACAGCTTCAAAAGACATCCATATCTAGCTCATATGAAAATTTATACTCTAATTAAATATCACAAACATAGTTTGAGACAAATAATTCATCGCTCCAAAATTGATTTATCTCAAACTCTATAAATAGCATTGTACCGTTTATTTTGTTATCCTAGACGCTTAACCGACAAATTTGTAGCCAGACATTAGTCATAAATTGAGTGTAATGGATATTGGAGAGTTTACAAAACAATAATTTGAAGTGAACTTTTTGATAATATGAATTATGTGAGTTACTTTTTAAGAAAAACTACTAATAAAATTGTCAAAAGTGTGGCTGACTGTTTCTATAATATATTATGGTGTCATTTCACTCATATTTTAATAAATGTTTATTCAGCTAATTTACTTACTATTATTTTTAATATTAGATATTTGTTAACTCAAAGTTATCTGCCTTTATTTTAATTGATTGTACGTGGAACCTACATCTAATTGAATTTTATTTCTCCTATTGTCTTAATAGACCGGGAGGTAGTGTCAAATTTGACCGGAACATTTGAGCATGGCTGTTTTCTTTTTATTTAGTTAGGTGTTCCAAAGCTTATTAACAAATGATGTGTCAGCTGGCCCAAAACCAGGGATTTTAGGCAAGAAAAGGTAAAATGTGAAACTTGATGGAAAAACGCTACAAATTATATGTCAAATATTTATCTCCGTGATTTACGTATATAGTGGCCTAGAACTTGCTTTCACCCAGGCGACTCGGGTTCAATTCCTGGCCTTGAAAACTTTTTTTGTTTTTAAAATTGACATTTTGCATTCAAAAATAATTATTTTTTGATAATACTACGTTTTTATTATTTATACGACACAATAATATGATAAAAAATGTCTTTTATAGAATCGTAAACTATGCATTTGATCATATTATGATTGACCTCCTATATAAGCAAAGTTGCTGTACATGAACTCCTGAAGTTTCCTAAGTTAGTACGACTAATCTAAGTAAAAAGGGAGGTTGCACACCCCTCCGCCCCCGACATTCTTTTTATATTTTTTTGAGAAATTGTTTTTTCTTAATTTTATATGATGTAGAACCAAAAGATACATACAACGCTAAATTTTCAGTTTTCTATCACCAACTCCATGTTAATCTAAATATATCCCTGTTATCTATAATACAGGGTGATTAATTAGTAGGGTAAAGCTCAATAGCTCCGCTATAGTAATAGATAGCAATAAAAGTGAATAAGAAAAATTTTAATTACCTTTGAGCTTCACATTACAAAATTAGTTAGAATGTTACAGGGTGTTCGATAGCACAGTGGCAGACCAAACTTTTGTTTTTTTAAATGGAACACCCTATATTTTATTTTAAATTCGAAATCCTGTTAACTTCTCCATCACAAAAAAATAAAGGCTTGTAATGTTATACAGGGTATTTACAAAGTTTTAACCAATTTTGTATGAAAATTGTAACAAGTTCAACTCCCTGTATAAATAAAAATAAGCACAAAAGCAATGGTTTGTTAATGCCATAATTTTTTAACGTATTGTCAAAATTTTCAAGAATGGTCGATATTGCTAATTTTCTTTATATCAAATACAGGGTGAGTCAAAACGCAAGTTCATTATTTTCTCAGTAATGTTAAATGGAACACCCTGTATTTTATATCACTATTGAAAATTACCATTACCGTACTTTAATCTTTAGATAATATTCCCTATGTCTAAATTTATTAGTTTTCGAGATATTTTCATTTTTCAATGGACCAGTAGCGTGGCCACCCAAATCGCCAGAATTTAATAAACTGGACTGATTTTTTTGGGGTTACGTTAATAATCAAGTTTATAAAATACCTTCAACAACAAGGGATGAGATGAAAAATAGAATACAAAGTGTATTTCGATGTGTTAATTTACAAATGCTCCGGAGAGTAAGTAGCTCATTCAATGATGGTTTTTAGGCGTACATAAATGTTTTAGGAGATAATTTTGAACACCTTATGTAATTAAATATTAAAAATATTTTATTAACAGTAGCTTCTAATTTTTTCAAACATGTTTTTTTGCAAAATGTATTACTGATAAATTATGTTTCGTTCTTTATTTGTTACATTGTTACATTTACATACAAAAGTAGTGTTTAATTGTCTTCACAAAATATTGTATTTTGTGCTTGTGTGTTTTTTTGTAAAATTTATTACTAATTTTCTTTGTTTATTTGTTGCATTTACATAAAAAGGTAGTTTTTAATTTTCAAAAATATTGCATATAGTGGTTGTGATTTGTTTGTAAAATGTATTGCTAATAAATTATTTTTATTTCTTTATTTGCTACAGTATTACATTGATTACCGGATTGATAATCGGTAATCTTCAATTGTCAATTCAGTCATGGCTTACTTAAAATTTAGATAAATTTAAACACCTAAAATAATTTGCTCTGAAAAATGAAAATATCTCGAAAACTAATAAATTTGGGGATAGGGAATGTTATACAAAAATTAAAGTACGCTAATGTTATTTTTTAATAATGATATAAAATACAGGTTGTTCCATTTAACATTACTGAGAAAATAATGTACTTGCGTTTTGACTCACCCTGTATTTGATATGAAGAAAATTAGCAATATCGATCATTCTTGAAAATTTTGACAATACGTAAAAAATATTGCATCAACAAATCATTCTGTTTTGCTTATTTTTATTTATGCAGGGAGTTGAAGTGTTTACGATTTTCATATAAAATTAGTTATAACTTTGTAAAGACCCTGTTATGTATAACATAACAATCCTTTATATTTTTGTGATGGAGAAGTTAACTGGATTTCGAATATAAAATAAAATATAGGGTGTTCTATTAAAAAAAAAACATAAGTTAGGTCTGCCACTGTGTTATCGAACACCCTGTAACATTCTAACTAATTTTGTAATGTGAAGCTTAAAGGTGGCTAAAATTTTTGTTATTAACTTTTATTGCTATCTATTACTATAGCGGAGCTATTGAGCTTTACCCTACTAATCAATCTTGTATTATATAAAAATGAATGTTTGTCTGTATGTCCCATAGAATCGCAAACTATGTATTTGGTCATATTATGATGACCTCAAGCAGAGTTGTTGTACATGAACACGGGAAGGTTTCTGAGTTAATATGACCAACCTAAGTAATCATTATTTACGCAGAGACCACAAAAACAATATTGTTTATTAGAAAAAAGTATACGTAATATTTTTGCGTATTTCTTGGCTTTCTGGTAATTTTTAGGTACAGTCGGAAAAATGAAAGAGTACCCATGAACAATCACATCAATCACTTATTTTGTATTTGCTGTCTTTTTCTATAACGAACGTTTGTCATTTATAGAAAACGACAGCAAATACAAAATAAGTGATTGATGTGATCGTTCATGGGTATTCTTTAATTTTTCCGACTGTATTTAACTTTTAAACATTATTTAGTTCTAAGGCGGTACGAAGTTTGCCGGGTAAGCTAGTTAATACTAAAAAAATATTCTTGTACTAGTTTGGCAAATATTAAAAAGTATAAATCATTAATTTATGAATTTTAGATTGTAATAAAAAAGCGTCAGCTGAATATTTTTTTATTATTAACTAGCTGACCCGGCAAACTTCGTACCGCCTTATAACTAAATAATGTTTAAAAGTTAAGTACCTAAAAATTAGCAGAACTCCAAAAAATACTCAAAAATATTGCGTTTACTTCTTTTTAATAAACAATATTTTTTTTGTGGTGTCTGCGTAAATAATGATTACTTAGGTTGGTCGTATTAACTTAGAAACCTTTCCGGGTTCATGTACTACAACAACTTTGCTTGAGGTCATCATAATATATCATCAAATGCATAGTTTACGATACGGACATACAGTAAAACATTCGTTTTTATATATAAGAGAGAAGAGGGACATATTTAGATTGCTATTAAAAAATGGTGGTTGATGATAGAAAAGTGAAAAATTAGGGTTGTATGTAAATTTTGGTTCTACATCCTATAAAATTAAAAAAAAAACAGTTTGTCCCAAAAAATAAAAAAAATATGTCGGGGGGACACCCTTTTCCACTTAGATTGGTCGTGCTAACTCAGATTGCTTCAGGGGTTCATGTACAACAAATTTGCTTATTAAGGAGGTAAATCATAATATGATCAAATGCATAGTTTACGATTCTATAAAAGACATATACCTACAGCCTTTTTTATGTTGTATCGTATAAATAATAAAAGCGTGGTATTATAAAATAGTAATTATTTTTCACATCAAAATGCCAATTTTAAAAACAAAAAAAAAAGTTCAGGGCCAGGAATTGAATCCGAGTCGCCTGGGTGAAAGCCAGTAGCTAAGTATTCTAGGCCATTATACAAGTAAGTCACAGAGATAAATATTTGACATAATATAAGTTCTAGCGTTTTTCCATCAAGGTTCACATTTTACCTTTTCTTGCCTAAAATACCCGGTTTTGGGCCAGCTGACACGTCATTTGTTAATAACCTTTGAAACACTTAACTAAATAAAAAGAAAACAGCCATGCTAAAATGCTCCGGTCAAATTTGACACTACCTCCCAAGCTATAAGTCTATGTACGGATAGACTGTCCCTTTGAGTTCTCAATTTGATCGAACCAAATATTATTAGCCGTCTTCAAGCCCAGAACGTGTCTAGAAACAATTAATTGTTCTAAAATATATTTACCTGTGCGACCTACATGACGCAAAATAGAAAACACTGCATTGATTTGGGGGAGGCCTATGGCCAAAGTTCAATTACTTAATGCTGAAGTTTAACCCTCTGTTGGCATTAAACTGATTTGAAAAACTACCTTCTATCATGATTGACTGTATTGGTTAGTAGGGTGGTTCGAAAAAATCTTTTTTTATTTCAGATCGCTATAGTGCGCAAAAGTTGCCATTGGTATAGACTTGAAAAAGCACTAATTATTATTTTTTTATTAATTTGTCTTCCGGTCGCGCAATGCCATCGAAGTTAGCAAAAATTGTGAAAAACCTTAATTTTTCAAAAAAACTTTTAAACAGGCCAGATAGTTTTAATTGCGTTCCTATACCATGAATTAACTACTAAAAGTATGTAAAATCAATATGAATGCACTTATTATACATTTGTTTCATATCTTCCGGTCGCGCAACGTAATACAAAATGAGTAAATTTAGTAGTTTTTGCAAAATTTCAAAGTTTGACTGATTAGTACAATTTAATCATACGACTTTTAGAGATGCTATAGTTTCATTTAATTACAATAATATATTTAAAATCCAAGCATCTAAGATACATTTTAATATTCAAGTGGAATTAGGTCGCGCAGCTTCGTCAAAAACAGCAGACGACCGAGAGGTGAGGCGAAAGTGACGAATGCCAGCGAAGCTCGCGCAGCCACAAATAGAGATACATGTGGGAAGACCTCTATAATGGAGTATTTGTCTTCTCCATTACAACGAACTGCCATTCCGCCACCTTTTCCAACACTTAGATGGAAATACAACAGTCACTATAGGATATCCGGACCGATTGGAAAGGCCCTACCTGATTATGAAAGACTACCAGTTGTTGTTAATTTTAATCTTATCGATTGTGACATTCAAAAAGTTGAAAAGCTTATTCATAGCAAGGACCGATTGTACTTGCTTGAGATATCAGAAGTCGTCAAGTTAGGATATTGTTCAGAAGACTTTGTAGTACGTGATCCTGTTCCAGTGTCAAATTTGGCATCGCTGAGCGGTGGAATAATGTGGTTCTAATATTGCCGTCTCTGAAACTGTGTCCACACACTTTACTTAAGCTTTGGTCACTAGCTTAACGCATCTTTCAACTGCCTTTGTATGGCATGGGAAAATATCTATTAGTATAGTATAGTTGATCCAAAAGATGGCATTACCCAGACATCCAAAGTGAAAGTTAGCCTTCAACACCAAATTGTTCTATATGGTCCACACAATGTCCAGAAAAAAGTCACACCATTTTGAGCATCGGGTTTGGGGGGGGAGAGGGGGGAGAAATCGGTAAATTCGTAGTTTTTTAAGTTTTTCGCCAATATTTCTAAAACTATGCGGTTTAGCATGAGCAACCCTCTATACAAAATTATTCTACATTAAATTTGAAATAAAAAAGGCCTTATGCATTATCTTTCTAAAATGAATGGTTCCAAAGTTACGGAGGTAGTATAGTATAACTGATCCAAAAAAAGGCCTAACCCAAACATCCAAAGTAAAAGTTTTCCTCCAACACCAAAATGTTCTATATGGTCTACATATTGTTCAGTAAAAAGTTACACCATTTTGAGCGTCCGGTTGTTACACCAAAAGTTACACCATTTTGAGTTTTGTGCTTTAGCGTAAAGAATGTTATATACAAAAATGTTCTACATGAAATTTAAAACAAAAAATGTTGTATACATAATTGTTATAAAATCAACGGTTCCAGAGTTACGGAGGGTGAAATTCGAGGTTTTCGATACTTTTTATATTTTTGGGCAATATTTATGATATAACTGTACCAAAAACCCAGACATCCAAAGTGAAAGTTATCCTCCAACACCAAATTGTTCTATATGGTCCACATACTGTTCAGAAAAAAGTCACACCATTTTGAGCGTCGGGTTTGGGGGAGAGAGGGGGGAGAAATCGGTAAATATAAAAAGTATCGAAAACCTCCACTTTTTACAGTAGAGGTATTCCCACATGAATATTTATTTTAAGGCTGCGCGCGCTTCGCTGACATTCGTCATTTTCGCCTCGCCTCTCGGTAGTCTGCTGTTTTTGACGAAGCTGCGCGACCGAATTCCACTTGAATATCAAAATTTATCTTATATGCTTGGATTTTAAATATATTGTTGTAATTTAATTAAACTATAGCATCTCTAAAAGTCGTATGATCAAAAACTACTAATTTTACTCATTTTGTATTATGATGCGCGACCGGAAAATATGAAACAAATGTATAATAAGTGCATTTACATTGATTTTACATACTTTTAGTAGTTAATTCATGGTATAGGAACGCAATTAAAACCATCTGGCCTGTTTAAAAATGTTTTTGAAAAATTAAAGTTTTTCACAATTTTTGCTAACTTCAATGGCATTGCGCGACCGGAAGACAAATTAATAAAAAAATAATAATTAGTGTTTTTTTCAAGTCTATACCAATGGCAACTTTTGCGCGCTATAGTGATCTGAAATAATAAAAAAGTTTTTTTCGAACCACCCTATTGGTTAGCGTTTTCCCATATTTTCTTAATAAGTCGAACTAAATTATACATTGACTAGCACCTAATAGAATGTAAATTTCATAGCGAGAATTATATTAACGTTGTAGAATAAACGGTATAAAAAAGATGAAAAAAAAAATGCAAAATAATTTCAAAAATGACGATAATAAACACCGAGAAAGTATATTATATTATTTATAGAGATGAAGCATTCCATAGAGATAAGTATTAAATGTCGTGTCGTCTGTCGTAAAAGTTGAACTTTTCCGCATTTTGCTACCAAGGTCTTACGGTTCAAAAAACTTTATGTACAAGATTTTAAAACCGACCGAAGTCATAAAACTGGTGCTAAAAATTATGACTAATGTAATAAATTTCTTGCCTAAGCGCACAATTCAATCTTATATGATTTTTAATATAAGTAAATATGAAATTTAATATAAGTAAATAGCAAGATGAGGGAATTATTATAGAGGAAAGTAACCAATTATAGAATAGTGTCCTAATATGGAATTCCTTGATTTCTCCGAAAAGATAAGTTGGAAGCACACTACAATACCATCCTTTATTTCAGTCGCTCTCTTTATTGCCATATTCACACCTCTGTGTCAGATGCGCGAACGATACGTGTCTGGCAGGCGCGTTTTGTTTTATCGTCTCGCAGAAAATTTCAAAGGTAAATATATTCAACCAGTATTATTGGTTAATATGCAGGAATACACACTTGTTATGCTATTGAGTATATCGATATTACGTTTATTTTAATATTTTATGACCTTCTGTAATTAAAACATTACGACTTGCAAAAATGTTGACACTAGTTTGAACTAATGTAGAAATCCAAATATGGACAGTCGTTGGTGCCTAATTATGGAATAGTGGATGAAGTGTATAATGTGTGGCCTCATTATGATTGTGCTGGTCCAGAGTTTCATACATGGATCTGTGATGTTTGCAAGTGAATTAAGCTACTTCTTTCATTTTTCACAATTTTTTTATTTAAATTTATTTGATCTCGGATGTTTATGTCTATTTTTGTTTTTGATATGTTAGTTTATGCCTATATTTCATATGTGGGTACCTATTCCATATTGGGTTACCCATTTGGGATTTTGTTTTTATGTTCGATTTTTTTTTGTTAATTAAGATATTTAATAAAAGGCTTTTAATTACTACATAAAAATGTATGACTGCTTTGTCATAACATTAAACTGTTTTCATTTCTATAAAGGTATTTTTGTATATCCCCAAAACAAAATGGTATTCCATAATTGGCGACTTTCCTCTATATTCAGAATCCGCATGGCTTGCAAAGTTTAGAAGCCTCGGATGGTGTAATTCTAGCAGATGTCGCTAGGACATCTGCGCAATTCTTACAATTACAACTTTTACTGTGGTCCTGCTTTTCATGAGCTACTTTCGTATATTATGTTCTCGCAGATAAACAACATAGCTCGTTGGATGGCTCTTCGTGTTGTTCTTAATCTGTTGGCTGATAACTCTACGTGTCATGGTCTCTACTGTGTTAATTCCTTCTAATACGGTCTATTATTTATTTCGACGAGCTTCATTATAAATTATGATAGCGAGTTTTTAACATTTATAAAAGTCACAATAGACAAGTTTCTATTAATAGAAATATTATATACAAGGTGTTTCATTAATAATTGTCCATATAGTAACTGGAGAAACCTTAGCACAAAATACGAAGATTTAACCCAAAACACTTAAATAAAATGTGGTTCCTTACTGAGTTACAGGGTGTTTTATCTAAAAATTTACAAACTATTTTTGCTCAGCATTTTAAAACTATTCGACGTATCCTTTTCATACTTGGCAAAAAGTGCGACTAGTATACATCCTACTAAATAATGATAAACAAACGTTTCCAGCTACTACCAGAGGCGTACGACAGGGGATAGTGAATGGTTGACCCTTCTCAAATTCTACGCCACTGGTGAAATTACTATTTTAGTGCCATATTTAAATTCTCCAATACCTTATACGTAAATAATATACTCCTCATTGGTAACGATAAAGTCATTAGTTTTCGAGATATTTGAAGTTAAATATGAAACGGCACAGTTATTTTGATTAATTTATGATATGATTCATTATTAAAATTTAGAAGTTATTTGTACCCAGTACTTTAAAACTATTTGCCGTATCCTTATCATACTTGGCAGAAGGTGTAGGTACTGTACACCCTACTAAATTAAGATAAATAAACCTTTCTAGCTACTACCAGAGGCGTACGACAGGGGGTAGTGGCTGGTTGACCCTTCCGAAATTCTACGCCACTGAAGAAATTGCTATTTTAGTGTAATTTTTGATTTTTCAATACTTTTTATGTAAATAATATACTCTTCATTCGTAACGATAAAATGATTAGTTTTCGAGATATTTGAAACTAAAAATGAAGCGACACAATACATTAATCAAAATTACCGTGTCGTTTCATTTTTAACTTGAAAGATCTCGAAAACTAATGACTTTATCGTTACGAATGAAGAGTATATTATTTTCATAGAAAGTATTGGACAATCTAAAAATTCAACTAAAATAGCAATTCCGCCAGTGGCGTAGAATTTGTAAAGGGTCAGCCATTCACGTTCCCCCGTCGTACGCCTCTGGTACTAGACAGAAACGTTTGTTTAACATAATTTAGTATTTGGTATAGTACTTATACTTCCTGCCAAATACGAAAAGGATATGTCAAATAGTTTTAAAATGCTGAGCAAAAATAGTTTTTAAATTTTTAGATAAAACACCCTGTAACTCAGTAATGAACTACATTTTATTAAAGTGTTTTAGGTTAAATCTTCGTATTCTGTGCTAAGGTTTCTCCAGTAACTATATGGACAATTATTAATGAAACACCCTGTATACAGGGTGTTTGGGTAAAGAATGGAACATAGCTTAACCTTAGATTCCTGAGATTAAAATAGGTCGATTTAAGCTAACTTAATACGAAAGTAGATAATAACCGAAATACTGGGTGTCAAAATTACTTTTGTTTTATTTATTCTTGTTTATTTCCTGACAGGCTTGGGATAACAACACTAAATTTGGTAAGTTATGGTTTTTTGGGATGGGAAATCCAAATTCGCCATCAAAGATGATGTATTACCCAGATGGCGCCATATACGTCTTTCAGCGCTCATTTAATACGTTGAATTTTTTTTATCCCCCACTCTATATACTTTTTGAATTAAATATTTTATTCTCTTAATATATTTAATTACATTCATCTCGTTAAACTCAACTCTTTTCGAGATAAATATTTTAAAGCTGCGATACAACTTATTTTTTTTTGCATAATAGCATTTTAGTTACACCCGAAAAATAAACTTGAAACCGTATAGTATAGTATAGTTGATCCAAAACGGGGCATACCCCAGACATCCAAAGTGAAAGTTATCCTTCAACACCAAATTGTTCTATATGGTCCAGACAATGTCCAGAAAAAAGTCACACCATTTTGAGCGTCGGGTTTGGGGGGGGGGAGGGGGGAGAAATCGGTAAATTTGTAGTTTTTTAAGTTTTTTTCCAATATTTCTAAAACTATGCGGTTTAGCATGAACAACCTTCTATACAAAATTGTTCTACATTAAATTTGAAATAAAAAAGGCCCTATGCATAATCTTTCTAAAATGAATGGTTCCAAAGTTACGGAGGTAGTATAGTATAACTGGTCCAAAAAAGGCCTAACCCAAACATCCAAAGTAAAAGTTTTCCTCCAACACCAAAATGTTCTATATGGTCCACATATTGTTCAGTAAAAAGTTTTTGACACCATTTTGAGCGTCCGGTTTGGGAGGGAGATGGGAGAGAAGCCGGTAAATTAGTAGCTTTTTTACGTTTTTCGTGAATATTTCTAAAACTGTGCTTTAGCGTAAACAATGTTATATACAAAAATATTTTACATGAAATTTAAAACAAAATATGTTCTATACATAATTGTTATAAAATTAACGGCTCCAGAGTTACGGAGGGTGAAAAATCGAGGTTTTCGTTATTTTTTATGTATATATTTTTGGGCAATATTTATGATATGACTATACCAAAAACCCAGACATCCAAAGTGAAAGTTATCCTCCAACACCAAATTGTTCTATATGGTCCACATAATGTTCAGAAAAAAGTCACACCGTTTTAAGCGTCGGGTTTGGGGGGTGAGGGGGGAGAAATCGGTAAATATAAAAAGTATCGAAAACCTCCACTTTTCACCCTCCGTAACTCTGGAACCGTTGATTTTAGAACAATTATGTATAGAACCTTTTTTGTTTTAAATTTTATGTAGAACATATTTCTATAGAACATTCCTTACTCTAAAGCACAGTTTTAGAAATATTGACGAAAAACGTAAAAAAACTACTGATTTACCGTCTTCTCCCCCATCTCCCCCCAAACCGGAAGCTCAAAATGGTGTAACTTTTTACTGAACAATATGTGGACCATATAGAACAATTTGGTGTTGAAGGAAAACTTTTACTTTGGATGTCTGGGTTAGGCCTTTTTTTGGACCAGTTATACTATACTACCTCCGTAACTTTGGAACCGTTCATTTTAGAAGCGTTATGCATAGGGCCTTTTTTATTTCAAATTTAATGTAGAACAATTTTGTGTAGAGAGTTAATCATGCGAAACAGCTTAGTTTTAGAAATATTGACGAAAAACGTAAAAAGCTACAAATTTGCAGATTTCTCCCCCCTCTCCCCCCCAAACCCGACGCTCAAAATGGTGTGACTTTTTTCTGAACATTATGTGGATCATATAGAACAATTTGGTGTTGGAGGATAACTTTCACTTTGGATGTCTGGGTTTGGGTCTAACTATACCATACTAGTAATAATTGTGCCAGTTCTCATATTTATGTCACTGCATCGCAAATTCCATTTGAAGAAATTTGCGATACATTTTTGAAAATTTTTGTGGTTTTAAGTTATTTTTCGTCTGTAACTACAATGATATTGTGCAAAAAATTATGTTGCCTCGCAGATTTAAAATGCGTTTATCTCGAAAACGATTTAGTTTAGCGAGATGAGTGCAGTACACCTTTTTTAAGTAAAAATATTAGGAGAATAAAAGGTTTGATTCAAAAGGTATGTAGAGTGGGTAATAAAAAATTGGACCTATTAAATGAGCGCTGAAGAGCGTATGTGACGCCCTATGGGTAATATATCCTTTTTGGTGGGGAATTTAGATTTCTTGTCCCAAAAAACCCCCGTTTACCGAATTTCGTGTTATTATCCTATTAGACCAGTAAGGATCTGTTTTTAGGTGGATGTGAGAGGTGGCATTCAGATTTTTGCGGATAAAGTTAGGTGATAACTTCGTTAATAATAATTGATTTATGCTCCTTCTCAAATATGCCCGGAACATTAATAAAAAAAATAAAATATTTAAAAATTTCAAAAAATTTCGTTTTTTTTTCTACATTTTTTGGTTATAACTTTAAAACGATTCCTTTTAAAACAAAGTCGTATAGGAATAAAACAAAGATAATTAAATTTTCTATCAGATACGATTGGCTAAAAACGTCTTAATTTATCACCCTTGCTGCAAAATAGCAATAAATATAAAATAAGGGGGCAAAACAAGCCGTTCCTTATTCAATGATTTTCCATCACTTAGGTTACACTTGGAACCTTCCTAATTCGCTTAGAAAATTTTTGTAATATGATTAAACCGTACACCAAATTTGATTAAAATTGACTCACTAGATTTTGAATAATAATATTGCAATCTAAACTTTTTTTAAAAAATTAAAATTTTTTAAAATCTTGCACAACAAAAACTAGAACATACAAAAATTTGTCAATTTTTTTTGCATATAAAGAAGCACTCCTCCTATCTAATGCACTTTACAGAATTGAAATCGGATTGTTTAAGCAGCCTCAGCAATGTGTTAAAGTTATAAACAATTTTTTGGCTTATAAACAAATTAGTCCTGTGGCCAGGAGGGGGTGTTACGGGCTCCTTTATTTAGATGGACTTACTCAAGATTTTTATGTATTTTTTGACCCGTAGAACACGATTTTTTTGGGTAATAGTTGATCCGGATGTCGATAAGATTGTTATAAACAAAGAACTTGAGGAATTACATAACATCGATTTTTCGCAAAATAAAACATTTATTGTATTACTTGGGTAATTTTAAGCAAAAAATGTTCTTACAAGTTTTTTCGTAGGATGCATAGTTTTCGAGATAAACGCAGTGGAACTTTCAAAAATTCGAAAAATTGCAATTTTTGAACGCGAATAATTTTTGATTAAAAAATAAAATAGCAATTCTGCTGACAGCATTTGAAAGTTTAAGTCAAATTATACCGGTTTTAATTATTTGCATTGCTAAGAATTAATTTTTTTTATTATTAAACAAAGCTATTTGTTTATAAGCCAAAAAATTGTTTATAAGTTTAAAACATTGCTAAGGCCCCTTAAATAATCCGATTTTAATTCTGTAAAGTGTATTAGATAGGTAGAGCACCTCTTTATATGTAAAAAAAATAGACAACTTCTAAATGGTCTACTTTTTGTTCAGAAAGATTTTAAAAAATTTGAACTTTTTTAAAAAACATTTAGATTGCAAATTTATTATGCAAAATCTATTACGTCGATTTTAATGAAATTTGGTACACGGTTTAAGTATATTACAAAGAATTTCCTAAGCGAACTGTTGAGGTTCTAAGCTACACCAAAGTGGTTAAAAACATTGAATAACAACAAGCGTATTTTGCCCCCTTATTTTGTATTTATTGCCATATTGCAGAAAAGGTAATACGTTAAGACATTTTTGACTAGTCGTATATCATACAAAATTCAATTATCTTTATTTTATTTGTCAACGACTTTGTTCCAAAACGAATCGTTTTAAAGTTATAAGCAAAGAAAGCAGAAAAAAATCGACGTTTTTCGAAATTTTTAAATATTTTAATTTTTTTATTAATGTTCCGGGCATATTTGAGAAGGAGCATAAGTCAATTATTATTACTGAAGATGTCACCTAACTTTATCTGCAAAAATCCGAATGCCACCTCTCACATCCAAAAATAGACGTTTTTTCACAGGTCCTTACTGGTCTATATGCCTGTCAGGAAATATTCAAGAATAAATAAAACAAAAGTAATTTTGAAACCCTGTATTTCGGTTATTATCAACTTTCGTACGAAGGTAATATAGGTTAAATCGACCTATTTTAACATCAGGAATCTAAGGTTAAGCTATACCCCATGCTTTACCAAACACTCTGTATATCTATAATATCAGATACTATATTATAAATATATTATATGAGATATATTATGTATTATAATCTGCAGACATTAGTAGTGTTAAAATAAGTCATGGGGGGGGGGGGGGAGGTGAGATAAGAGCTGTCCCAGCGCAATATATGGAAATATTACTTATACTTACCTCCTTGTAGAGATGGATATATAAAAAACGTGGGCTCCTGAACCCATGATATGATTCTTACTAAGTCTTTAACAAAATTTGGCACTATACATTTTAATACTGCTGTGCAGCCCCGAGCTGCACCTATCACTTCTACGTCTACCCTGAATGACTGTGTGACCACTGAAACAAACAAAAAATGAATTTAATCATTATTAAAAACATAACACTGAAATAAAATATATATGTCACAAGAAAATAGGTTTTGAATCAAGAAATATTTCTTATATGACGATCCACTCTTGACAACATTTTCTCCTTTATACAAATAATAGAAAACAGCTGGTTTTATAGACGGAATTTTAAAGAAAAAAATCAAGTGGTGTGAGATCTGCTGATCTTGGGGACCACTACATTGTTCCTCGTCTACCAATCAGTCTCCTACGAAAAAATTTGTTTAAAAAGTCACGAACAACAAGTGTAAAGTAAGGAGGTACACCGTCTTGCGATCACTATCATTTTCAATGTTTGCAGGGGCGAGAATAAGTTAATTTTGTAAAGAATAAAGATATATATTTGTCTCGTAAGAGGCTCATCGAAGACAAAATAAAATATAATTATATCTTGGTCTATACCTATCCATGCGTTTAGTTTTGAGGGTGCTGAGTGTGTGCCTCAGTTATCCACTCTTTACTCCAATATCTGTAATTTTCCGATTCACTGTTTTATAATACAGGGTGTTTCATTGGGAAAGTAACATACGTCAACTGTAGAAAGAAGACACTTAGGCGGTTTCAAAAATACCATACTTAATGGGTCTTACTCCATTAATAACAGAGATACTGGGTGTTTTACCTATTTTGCCATTTTCTTATTTGGTTCATAACTGTTTAACCACACCGTATATTTATTTTATATTTGGCACGTAAATATCCTTTAAGGTGTACAATAAAATAATTTATTTACAAATGTGAAACATCCAGGTCCGGATTAAAAAATATTAGAAAAATATTCCGACCCAAAAACAACACCCTGTACATTAATTTTTTTTAAAATGGTTTTTTTAGTTAAAAAGAGGATGAAAAACTAAATTTAGTGGTACACTTTGAATTTTCGGCAAAATGATTTTTCTGGTCAAATTTTGAATTTGAATTCTGAAATTATGTGAATTGCGAGAGCTCTAAGTAGAAAAAAAAATTAAATACAACTTACAACTTGTTAACCGCACTGTATATTTATTTTATATTTAACACGCGAATATTCTTTTAGGTGTCCAATCAATTATTTTATCTACAATTATAAAAAATCCAGGTCAGGATTAAAAAATATTGTAAAAATGTTCCGACTCCAAAAAACACCCTATATATTATTTTTTTTAAAATGGATTTTTTAGTTGAAAAGAGGATGAAAAACTAAATTTAGTGGTATACTTTGAATTTTCGGCAAAATGATTTTTCTGGTCAAATTTTGAATTTGAATTCTGAAATTATGTATGTGAATTGCGAGAAGTCTAAGTAGAAAAAAAAATTAAATACAACTTACAACTTGTTAACCGCACTGTATATTTATTTTGTATTTAACACGCGAATATTCCTTTAGGTGTCCAATCAAATATTTTATTTCCAATTATAAAAAATCCAGGTCTGGATTAAAAAATATTGTAAAAATGTTCCGACCCAAAAAACACCCTGTATATTAAATTTTTTTAAAATGGATTTTGCGTTTGAAAAGAGGATGAAAAACTAAATTTAGTGGTATACTTTGAATTTTCGGCAAAATGATTTTTCTGTTAAAATTTTGAATTTGAATTCTGAAATTATGTCAATTGCGACAGCTCTAAGTAGAAAAAATTAAAATGCGACTTAATTTTAATTAATACCATTAATTAATCTAAATTGGTAAAATGTTAAAACATTTCAGTGTTTTTTTATTATCTGTGACAAATAGTTTATGGCGAATATTCATCTTTAAATAATGAATAAATAATAAAGAATCAATAAAGAATACATCACTTTAATCAACAAAGTATCTAAAAATTATAACAAAACAGAGAAAATGTGCAGCATACCTATTCATAACTAAAGTACTTATTCAAAATTACCACCATCAAAAATTATTGTTATGTGTCAAAATGTTAATATTTTACCAATTTAGATTAAATAATGGTATTAATTAAAATTAAATCATATTTTAATTGTTTTTTACTTTGAGCTTCGGAATTCACATTATTTCAGAATTCAAATTGAAAATTTTACCAGAAAAATTATTTTGCCGAAAATTCAAAGTATACCATTAAATTTAGTTTTTCAGCCCATTTTCAAATGCAAAACCCATTTTAAAAAAATTTAATATACGGGGTGTTTTTTTTTGGGTCGGAACATTTATACAATATTTTTTAATCCGGACCTGGATTTTTTTTATTTGTAAATGAATTAATTGATTGGACACCTGAAAGAATATTCGCGTGTTAAATATAAAATGAATATACAGTGCGGTTGACAAGTTGTAAGCTGTATTTCAATTTTTTTCTACTTAGAGCTCTCGAAATTCACATAACTTCAGAATTTAAATCCAAAATTTGACCAGAAAAATCATTTTGCCAAAAATTGAAAGTATACCACTAAATTTAGTTTTTCATTCTCTTTTCAACTGAAAAATCCATTTTAAAAAAATTTAATGTACAGGGTGTTGTTTTTGGGTTGGAAAATTTTTCCAATTTTTTTAATCCGGACCTGGATTTTTTACAATTGTAAATAATTTAATTTATTGTACACCTTAAACGATATTTGCGAGCCAAATGTGAAATAAATATACAGTGCGGTTAAAAAGTTATGAACCAATTAAGAAAATGGCAAAATAGATAAAACACTCAGTATCTTTGTTATTAATGGAGTAAGACCCATTAAGTATTGTTTTTTGAGACCGCCTAAGTGTCCTCTTTCTGCAGTTAACGTATGTTACTTTCCCAATGAAACACCCTGTATAAACAGAAGGTATTTAATGATCTGGTCACTTTTTATGATATTTAATATTAAATAAATTACATAGGTACTTCTTGTTGTGTTCTGGTTTTGTCTCCATACTTTGATTCTTTATAGGTCTGGATCCCGCGTATGAAAAAAAAGTTGATTACTAGCAAGCTGAAAATTTGTTAATAGCTCAAGGGTGTCTAGTCGGATAAACTTTGATATATGGAAACACTGTAACAGGGGCAGTGTTAATTGTGGAACAGGTTAAAAATTTGGAACGGTCATAACACGAAAATGGCACATTTATTTTGTCCGACAGAACAGACATAAACTCTCCGAACAGAGATTATACTCTCATGCAAAAATCAGACTGCTATTTGTCACCTGTCATAATTCCTGTCATTTTACATATTCTACATGTTCCACTCATTAAAACGCCAATTTGGTGATAAATAGCAGTCTGATTTTGGCATGAGAGTTTAATCTCTGTTCGGAGAGTTTAAGTCTGTTCTGTCGGACAAAATACATGTGCCGTTTTCGTGGTCTGACCGTTCCAAATTTTTAACCTGTTCCACAGTTAAAACTTCCCCTGTTCCAGTGTTCCCATATATCAATGTTTGTCCGACTAGACACCCTTAAGCTAATAACAAATTTTCAGCTTGCTATTAATCAACTTTTTTTTCATACGCGGGATCCAGACCTATTATGCTTCCACAACAATTTCCAGCAGCAATTATCATCATCATCAATCAGCTAATCGCGTCCACTGCTGGACATAGGCCTTCCTCAGTTTTTTCCAGTGTTATCTACACTGTAGTGAGTTTCCCGCCACTCTTTTTATATCGTCGGTCCATCTGGTCCGTGGTCGTCCTTGGCTTCTTTTATAGTTTCTGGCCCTTCATTCCATGACTCGTCTTGTCCACCGTCCATCTTGTGTTCTAGCTAAGTACCCTGCCCAGTTTCACTTAAACGTCGTAGTTTTTTCGATGACACCTTGATCTCCTGATCTTTGCATGATTTTTTGTTTTGTTGTTTTGTTGTTTATGTGGTCTCGAAGGCTGACGTTCAGAATGGCACGTTCCATGGCTCGTTGTGTAACTCTGAGTTTATTCGCGGATTTTTGCGTCAGTATAAATCTCTGCTCCATAACTTTCGACAGGCAAAACACATTGATTATAAACCTCTTTTTGCCAAATGCTTCTCATATCAGGTCTATTCTCCTCTGTATTTCATGTCTTTGGTTGTCTCCGCTTATTTTGATCTCGTGTCCCAGATATTAGTAATTGCCTGTTTTTTGTATGGCATTATTGTTAATAGCTATATTTCCACTGAGCAATTTTGAAAATGTTTGGCCATGAAATTGTGTACTATGTTTGGCTCAATTTATATGTGCGAAGCCGCTTTATCAAGAATGAACTTTATTAAAAATCGGTAGAGATCTCACTTAGCAGATGAATATCTCAACTCCCTAGTAAGACTCAATTGCACTAAACTCACTCCAAACTTCAGACAGGTTGTACATAAAAAAATGTCATTTTTCTCTCTGATAATTTAATTTTGTAAAGAGCTTTCCCCCTTATTGTTATACTTACTAATCATTAATTTTGAAATTAAGTAAGCTGTAACATAAAATTGTCATGTGCATTTTTTATATTAATTTCCTCGCTTCTATATGTTAAATAGGAGTACTTTTCAGATGTGCATTTAATTAAAATAATTTTCAGATTTAATAAGTTTGCAACAAACACCTTGCCTTGAAACTAATGTAGAAAAGATAACATATTAATTAGCATTTTGTACTATGATTATTTATTTTAAATCCCTCAGTTTCCTTTCTACAAAATTGAAGATGTCTAAAAGCTTCATTAGCATTCAAAATATAAATTCCTAATTTTTAAAATATTCTCAGTAACAATTTACAATACTGCTGCTTTCAAAATGTACTGATAATAACATCAAAACAATACACAATGAATTTATATTTTATTTATTGTACCAGGAAAACTTATTGAAAAGTATACAGTAACAAAAAAAAAATCAGATATTATTAGTTTTCTTTTCCATATTAGTCCATGTGTGAGGCCACTTTCGTATGAAAAATGTTTCTGACTCGATTTCTTTCTGGATTCCTGTTCAAAAATGTCCCCTTTAAACAAAGTCAGAAGGGTACCGGGTGAAACAATTTCTTAAGCAAATTCAAAATTACTTTTTTGCCTCGAAAAATGTATTTTTGGGTTTCTTGGGTAATTATAAAAAATAAAGGTCTCTTGTCATATTTCTGAAAAATTTATAGTTTTAATTATGTTTTTAATATACATTTTAATTATATTTTTAATTGAGTTATAAGCGATTTAAAATCTGAAAAATGCGAAAATATGCATTTGCGATGCTTGAAAACTCTTCAGGTTTTAATAAAATGACAGATCTTATTTAAGATGACCCAAAAATGCTAAAAACATATTTTCGCGGGCAAAAAAGGTGATGTTTTGAATTTGTTAAAAAATATATTATAGAATTTCTGCCCAAAAATTTCGCCCGGCACCCTTCTGATTTGTTTATAGGGGATATTTTTTAACAAGAATCCACAAAGAATGCAGTCAGACACAGGCATCATAAATCCGGACCCCAGAAGTGTCATAGGTTTTCGAAACGGACCCTCAGGGAAACTAATTGGTGACCCCTGTTATAGAAACTGTATCCTGCAAGTTATTTGGGATTAATACAACAAAAATACATATTTATATACAGGGTGAGTCATGAGGAACTGTACATACTCCTACCTCCTATATATAGAGGCTCAAATGGGGAATAACAAATGACCATTAAAAAGTGTCTGCTCCCATTGTTTAATAATATACAGGGCGAGTTTCGCATTTTAACAGAAATTTGTATTCGTCATAATTTTTGAACGGTCAGGTCGATGTGTCTCTTATTTTGGTCAATCGTTACACTATTACCACCTAATGAACTGATTTACTCAAACTAGAAAAAAATCAGGTCCGGTTTTAAAAAATTAGTTGGTTTGTGTCTTAGAAAAAATTTCACCCTGTATACGTTTTTTGAAAACTCTAATATGAATTTTACAAATTAGACAAATAGGCAATTAAACTGGCATATTTATTTTTTCCCCACACGATTACTTAATTTTTTATTAAAAAATCAAATTTGTCAAAATCGGAATTTTAACCTAAAAATGAAAAAAAGAATGATATCACGGTATAACTCGCTACAACTCAGTTCCATTTTAATATTTTTTTTTCTGAAATTTTTACAGCACATATCTCTTACCATTGTGAAGACTATGAAAATTGTTGTAGACTTTCAGTCTTTTTCTCGTAAAAGTTATGAATTTAAAAAAATGAAAGGTGCAGATTCGTGAATTGCTAAGTTAACCGCAAAAATTAAGTGAAAAAATTTAAAATTGATCTATTTGATCACGTCTATGTTAAACTATAAAGTCCAAAGAGAAGCGTTATGGGGAGTTTTAGATCTAGACGTGTTACAGAAAAAAAAATGGTGAAACTTTTAATTTTAAGAAAAACGTTGTTTAATTTTTTTTATTTTTATGGTAAAAGTGCGATTTTGACAAATTTGATTTTTTAATAAAAAATTAAGTAATAGTGTGGGGAAAAAATAAATACGCCATTTTAATTGCCTATTCGTCTAATTTGTAAAATTCATATTAGAGTTTTCAAAAAACGTATACAGGGTGAAATTTTTTCTAAAACCCAAACAAACTAATTTTTTAAAGCCGGACCTGCTTCTTTTCTAGTTTGAATAAATCAGTTGATTGGGTGGTGACATAAATTCAATATTTGTTTAAAAATAATTAACTTTTGTAATAAAAGTTAATTTTTTAAATCTATGGTCCACTTTACAGGGTGAAATTTTTTCTAAGACTAAAACGAACTAATTTTTTAAAGCTGGACCTGATTTTTTTCTAGTTTGAATAAATCAGTTGATTAGGCGGTAATAGTGTAACGATTGACCAAAATAAGAGACACATCGATTTGACCGTTCAAAAATTATGACGAATACAAATTTCTGTCAAAATGCGAAACTCGCCCTGTATAGGTATTATTAAAAAATGGGAGCAAACACTTTTTAATGGTCATTTGTCATTCCCCATATGGGCCTCTCTACGAGGTAGAAGTATGTACAGTTCCTCATGACTCACCCTGTATAAACTGCTTCAAGTGTTTTAATATTAGACAAAATTAGGAAATAATTAACTTTTTATTTAATTCAATGCATTTTGAATACTCAATAAAGATGATCGAGTTTACCAATTCACCACAAAAGTTAACACATTCGTAATTAAACTCCAGAAATGATCCACAATGTTCCAGAAAATTATCGTCGTCAGTTAGCAACTGTCAAGTGACAGGTGACAGCAAGTTAAACTGTGCTGGTATTTTTATTTGATAACTTTAGCGAAGGAATTGCATTTGGCCTCAATCGTGCAACTTGTGTTGCCAAATATACAGGGTGTAACAAAAATGCAGGTCATAAATTTAATTACATATTCTGAGACCAAAAATAGTTTCATTGAACCTAGCTTACCTTAGTACAAATGTGCATATAAAAAAAGTTACAACCCTTTGAAGTTACAAAATGAAAATCGATTTTTTCCAATATATCGAAATCTATTAGAGATTTTTTAATGAAAATAAACGTGTGGCCTTCTTATAGCAGTAGCATCTTAAGAAAAAAAATATAGTGAAATTTGGACACCCCATAAAATTTTTATGGGGGTTTTGTTCTTTTAAACCCCCTTAACTTTTGTGTACATTCTAATTAAATTATTATTGTAGTACCATTAGTTAAACATACTGTTTTTAAAACTTTTTTGACTCTTAGTACTTTTTCAAAAAGTCAGTTTTTATCGAGATATTTTGAATATTTGTCAAATCCACCACATATTGGTATACGGTTTAGTACGATTATGGAGACTTGGTAATAATATATGAAAATTTATGTATGATTTACATTTTTAGGTATATTTTGAACCATATTAAAAAAGAAGCCACATCTCGATAAAAGGTTCCTTCTCGAAAAAATACAAATAGACAAAAAGGTTTAAAAACACTGTGTTTAACAAATGGTACCGCAGTAATATTTTAACTGGAACGTACACAAACATTTGAGGGGTTTAAAAGAACAAAACCCCCATAAAACTTTTATGTAAACATATTAAAAAATAAGCCTCAACTCGATAAAAACTGCCTTATCGAAAAAATACTAAGAGGCAAAAAAGTTTTAAGAATATTGGATTTACCTAATGGTACCACAATAATAATTTAATTGAGACGTACACAAAAGTTGGGGGGGGGGTTTAAGGGAACAAAACCCCCATGAAATGTTTATGGGGTGCAGAAATTTCACTATAATTTTTCTTTAAGATATTTTCATTAAAGATGTTTTCATTTTCAATAAAAAAATCGATTTTCATTTTGTAACTTCAAAGGGCTGTAACCTTTTTTTTTGCATATTTGTAGTAAGGTAAGTTAGGTTCATTCGAACTATTTTTGGTCCCAGAATATGTGATTTAATTTATGACCTGTATTTTGGTTACACACTGTATAATAAAGACGACACATTTAATGATATGCCATGAAAAAATTACGTAACAGTATAATCATCTTAATTAAAGTTAACAAACTCATGTATTAGTGATTTTTTTAATCTTAGTAAACATTTTGGGATAAAGACAAAGGTCACACTTTTCTTATCCAAGGGTCGTTAATACGTATTCTTCTAAAAATTAATTTATTCAACAATTGTGTCCCTCGCTGTATATGTGTAATAGTATTTGTCATTCGTAGTTACATATTTCGTAAATACTTCAAGGAGAATAAATAGATTCATAGCAAAAACGATTAATTTATTATGTATAGCATTCTATGACCTAGTTGATATTCTATTTTGCCAAATATTAATCATTCTGAAATGATTTATGTTTTCCTTTATATAATATCAGTTCGTACATGTTATAATCAAACGATTAATGAAGTTTGAGATGTACTTCATCTTACTCTATCAAAATCTCATTAGTTTACATGAATGCTATTGCTCAAATGTAAATACTCAGGTCTGGATAAATACATTAAGGGGATGGGTGCGTATTTTCGGCTGCAATTCTATTCAAATGGGGATTCATTTTTTTCGAATCCTGGGAAAACTAATAAGTATTTTTGAAAAAATTTAAACGGAGAATGAAATACTACGTTATAAACGAGGGCCGAAAATCCCTGAGAACTTCTATAATGTTTTTAATAAGTTACAGGGGTGAAAAACTAAGAAAAAATTTAGTGTGATTTTTAATTTCAAATGTCTCATTCAAAATAAATTTTTATTTATTCTAAGGGACTTTCGGCCCTCGGTAATAATTTAGTCTTTCATTCTGCGTTTAAATTTTTCAAAAATATTAATTAGTTTTTTCAGGATTCGAAAAAAATGAACACAATGTCCGTGGTAATATTTTCCAAATCTATTTGTCTTACAACGCACTTAGTCGAATAGAATATTGTCAGCATATTGTCAGTCAGACAGTGACAATCAGTGACAGTGTTAAATATTTGACATGGCATCGGGAATATTTTGAGTTGTTGATTAAATAATATTGATATATAATGTGTTTGATAAATAATTAATTGATTTAAGACGTGAACTTACTAAAAAGATATTTATTGTGTATTATTTGTGGAAGATCCAAGCAAAGAATACATCAGAATAATATATCCTGTGATCCATGTATTTTGTTGTTAAATATGTTCAAAATTGTAAGCGTTCCATAGTAACAATATATTATTAAAAAATCACTTTAACACTTTTCCTCTTTTCTCGCTTAAGTATTAGTTTTTGTTGTATATATATTTTTTTACAATTACTGAATACTTAGTGAGAAAATTATCACATTTATTAACTGAATTAATAATTTGCAATTATACAAATAACAGTTATCCAAGAACATTTAAAAAACATCTCTTTAAGTTAATGATGACATTTTCAAGTAGAATGACAATCTATATAGTAATGTTTACATATCCATACCAGTGTGAATTTTACTACATGTAATTTGCCGTGTAAAGACACAAAAAGTAGAAATAACCGTAAAATATTTGCGAAATATGTACCGATGGCATTAAGTGAGAGCATAATCGTAAGTTAAGGAACAGTTTGTCGACTTTTAAAAGGTTTCGTCTAATAATTTAAAACTTTTTCTTTGCCACTTTATTTTTACGCGACGTTTAGCATAGCCGACATTCAAAAGTCTGTGAATTTTGACTAAAATTTCTATTCGTTACAAGTTTTGAATGGTACTTTCGATGATGAGACGCATGTTGGACAAACGTTAGTGCTGTTTCACATTATAAGAATTTAAACGTGCGAGGATTAGAACGCACGACGACATTCCAATGGTGGCGCATGTAATCATATGGAGCCTTTCTCACTAGATGGTGTTGAAACGTTCGGTGAAGTTGCCGTGTTTATGTCGTCCCTCGCTTACAACAACAGACGGCATCCGTACCGTCTTTACGCACCCAGTAGCATAGGGGACTTAATGCATCCTTTCATATGATACTGTCGCTCAGTCGCATGATGGTAGTTTCTTTGGTTGTTTGGTACCTTATTTTCATTTACACTTTGTGGCTGTTTAAAGTAGGTGCATATATTTTATATTATGATATCTCAGGTTGATAGTGAAATATTAATAACAATAATTAAAGCGAGATCTGTTCATTAAGACAAAACAATAGAAATATATAAAGATAGAAACTTGACAAGAAATGCTTGGAATGGTGTCTGCCGTGCACTTAACAGTGCACAAATTAATTTGAATTAATTAATTTGACGAATTAGGTGATAAAGAAAAAAATACATTTTATAAGTAGAGCAAAATTAATTATATTTGTTACTGATAACAACAGTAATAAAAACTGCTAAGTATATTATAATAAACTTTATTTTACATAGTTGCAATTAACGTTGAGTATAGAGGGTGTTCCATCAACATGTGTGAATAAAAAAAATATATAAATCGTATCTTTATGTGTTAATAGGATGGACCCAATGAATTCGGTTCCTCTTATTTCTCTTTCTTTGACGATAGACTAAACAAA